>NC_090934.1:112129825-112762915 GCF_040938575.1 Ambystoma mexicanum | reverse complement strand
AGAGAGACACGGGGCATGAGCGGGGGTGGGGGGGAACAGTAGGGAGACACGGGGGCATGAGCAGGGTGTGGGGGGAAGGGGAGAGACACACGGGGCATGAGCGGGGGGGAAGGGGAGAGAAACACGGGGCATGTGCGGGAGTTGAGGGGAAGGGGAGAGACACACGGGGCATGAGCGGGGGTGGGGGAAAGGAGGGAGGCACAGGGCATGAGTAGGGGGTGGGGGGAAGGGGAGAGAGACACGGGGCATGAGCCGGGGGTGGGGGGAAGGGAAGAGACACACGGGACATGATTAGGGGGTGGGGGGAAGCGGAGAGAGACACGAGGCATGAGAAAGTGGTGGGGGGAAGGGGAGAGAGACACGGGGCATGATCGGGGGGTGGGGGGAACAGTAGGGAGGCACGGGGCATGAGCGGGGGGTGGGGGGAAGGGGAGAGAGACACGGGCATGAGCGGGGGGTGGGGGGGAAGGGGAGAGAGACATGGGCGTGAGCAGGAGGTGGGTCGGAAGGGGAGAGACACACGGGGCATGAGTGGGGGGTGGGGGGAAGGGGAGAGACACACGGGCGTGAGTGGGGGGTGGGTCGGATGGGGAGAGACACATGGGGCATGAGCGGGGGGTGGGGGTACAGGGAGAGACACATGGGGCATGAGCTGGGGGTGGGGGGGAAGGGGAGAGACACACGGGGCATGAGCGGGGGGTGGAGGGGAGGGGAGAGACACAGAGCATGAGTGGGGGGTGTGGGGTAACACAAGGGAGACATGGGGCATGAGCGGGGGGTGGGGGGTAAGAGGGGAGACAGGGTATGGGTGGGGGGTAACACAAGGGAGACAAGGGCATGAGCGGGGGGTGGGGGGAAGGGGAGAGAGACATGGGCGTGAGCGGGAGGTGGGTCGGAAGGGGAGAGACACACGGGGCATGAGCAGGGGGTGGGGGGAAGCGATGAGAGACACGGGGCATGGGAAAGTGGTGGGGGGAAGGGGAGAGAGACACGGTGCATGAGCAGGGGGTGGGGGGAACAGTAGGGAGGCACGGGGCATGAGCGGTCGGTGGGGGAAGGGGAGAAAGACACGGGCATGAGCGGGGGTGGGGGGAAGGGGAGAGAGACATGGGCGTGAGCGGGAGGTGGGTCGGAAGGGGAGAGACACACGGGGCATGAGTGGGGGTGGGGGAAAGGGGAGAGACACACGGGCGTGAGTGGGGGGGTGGGTCGGATGGGGAGAGACACACGGGGCATGAGCGGGGGTGGGGGGAAGGAGAGAGACACATGGGACATGAGCGGGGGGTGGAGGGGAAGGGGAGAGACACACGGGGCATGAGCGGGGGGTGGAGGGGAGGGGAGAGACACAGGGCATGAGTGGGGGGTAACACAAGGGAGACACGGGCCATGAGCGGGGGGTGGGGGGTAAGAGGGGAGACAGGGTATGGGTGGGGGGGTAACACAAGGGAGACACAGGGCATGAACGGGTGGTGGGGGGTAACACAAGGGAGACACGGGGCATGAGCGTGGGGTGGGGGTAACAGGGGAGACAGGTCATGAGTGGGGGGTGGGGGGAACAGGGGAGACATGGGGCATGAGCGGGGGGTTGGGGGGAAGTGGAGACGGACATGGGGCATGAGCGGGGGTGGGGGGAACAGTAGGTGAGAAGGGGGTTGGGGGAACAGTAGGGAGACACGGGGCATGAGCGGGGGGTGGGGGGAAGGGGAGAGACATATGGGGCATGAGCGGGGGGTAGGGGGGAAGGGGAAAGACACACGGGGCATGAGCGGGGGGTGGGGGAGGAGAGAGACACACAGGGCATGAGCGGGGAGTGGGGAGAAAGGAGGGAGTCACAGGGCATGAACGGGGGGTGGATGGGAAAGGGAGAGACACACAGGGAATGAGCGGGTGGTGGGGGGAAGGGGAGAGAGACACGGGGCATGAGCGGGGGGTGGGGGGAAGGGGAGTGACACACGGGGCATGATCTGGGGGTGGGGGGTAACACAACAGAGACAAGGGGCATGAGCGGGGGGTGGGGGGTAACAGGGGAGAAAGGTCATGAGCGGGGGTGGGGGGAAAAGATGAGACATGGGGCATGAGCGGGGGGTGGGGGGGAAGTGGAGAGAGACACAGGGCATGAGCGGGGGTGGGGGAACAGTAGGGAGACACGGGACATGATCGGGGTGGGGGAAAGGGGAGAGACACATGGGGCATGTGCGGGGGGTAGGGGTGACAGTAGGGAGACACGGGGCATGAGCGGGGGGTGGGGGGAAGGGGAGAGACACATGGGGCATGAGCGGGGGGTGGGAGGGAGGGGAGAGACACACAGGGCATGAGCGGGGGGTGGGGGGAAGGGGAGAGAGACACGGGGCATGAGCGGGGCGTGGGGGGGAAGTAGATAGACACACGGAGCATGAGCGGGGGTGGGGGGAAGAGGAGAGACACACAGGGCATGAGCGGGAGGTGGGGGGAAGGGGAGAGAGACACGGGGCAAGAGCGGGGGGTGGGGGGAACAGTAGGGAGACACGGGGCATGAGCGGGGGGTGGGGGGAAGGGGAGAGACACACGGGGCATGAGCAGGGTGTGGGGGGAACAGTAGGGAGACACGGGGCATGAGTGGGGGGTGGGGAGAAGGAGGGAGACACAGGACATGAGCGGGGGAACGGGAAAGAGAAACTTAGCATGAGCGGGGGGTGGGAGGAACACACAGAGAATCAGCGAGGGGGGGACATGGGAAACACGGACCATGAGCGGGGGTGGGGGGAACAAGAGAGAGACACGAGGGCCTGTGCCTCACCACCTTTTCGTGGCCGATGCAGGGCCGATGCAGAGCCGACGCAGCCCACATCTACACTGTGCAGGCAGCAGATCCCGCTCCGATAAACAAAGATGGCGGGCGTCTCTGAAAATAGTTGCACTGCACGCTTCACAGCAGCCAATAGAAAAGCACGTCAGATGTCCGCGAACATCACGCAAGCTGCTTGCCCAATCACCGTCCTGTCCGCGAAGCGAACAGGGAAGTGTGTCCGCGAAGCGAACACAGATATCACACATTTTTTCTGACCTACTTTTTGGTCATTTAAAAAAATAAACTACTGGACGGATTTTCACCAAATTTGCAAAAGCACGCTTTCGGGACCAAGCCGCTGCTCCTGGTCTGAATTTGGTGAAAATCCGTCCAGCAGTTTGGGCTGTAGGCGGGAGCAACATTTTTTTCCCATTCAGTCTTTGGGAAAAAAAAAAAGTTTTGGGACCCCCCTATAACTTTGCCCTCCCTGGACGAATCCTCACCAAACTTTGCAAAAAGAATCAGAGTGGGCCATATACTATTTTCCAAAGTTTGGTGAGGATTTGTCCCGGCGGAGCGAAGTTATAAGCTGCCCAAAAAGGGCTCTTCCTATGGAAACACCAACTTAACCATAACTACATGGCCACTACTGTGGCCATGTAATATCCTTATCCACTTTCAGTAACGTGGATGGAACAGCAGGCTTATCTCCTCTCAAGGTCGTGGATCATTGGTTAGTTGCAGCACAGCGAAACAAAAAATATTATCCAATGATAAAAGGAGTGTCCAGACAAGGTTGTATACAAGACAATCTAACGAAACTACGAAATACAACCCACCCTACAAAGGAATGCAGAGGAGAGACAGTTCTAAGAAGGAAAAAGGATGTACTTTGGAAACTGACAGGAGGATAGTCAGTATGGTTAATAACCACAGCAGTTTGTTAAGTGTTCTTGGCTTCAACGGGAGCAAACAATGTTAAAATGTCTCTAGGGGCCTTATGGGAAGGACCAGGGGGACAGAACCACCATGTATCTTCAGGAGCTGGTGTTCTTGGTGTGTTCGAGTCAACTTCAGCGTGATTTGCAGTCTACTGTGACAGAGTACAAGACAGGAGTCAGCTGCGGGTATCAGGCGGCAAGACGGTTCTGCAAGCAAAGCTAGATGAACAGCTGCATGCTGTCCTACACGGATGCTCAGGGTCGGGAATCATTATGTAAGTGCTGATCGGCATTTCTGAAGCTCGGTCAATACTTTTCAGAGGTCTTTATGCGACTGTGGCTTGACAACAGTCATTATTGCAGTCGGTTGCAGATGGAGGAACTCGACTGGCTCAAAAATGTGTTTCAATGCCGACGGCAGTAGATGCTTCTCGAGACACTTTCTCCCAGATTCTTCAATGGGTTTGTGTCGTCCTTTCAGGAGGATAGACCACAGTTGTGGAGTGTGTTGCAGGCAGATGCCTAGTCCTTCAATTTGGTTCCAGAGATTTTCTGGCACTTCCTATTCAGGAAGCTTACTGGAGAGCCTCAAAGGTTATACTGTGTGCTGGCTGGGTACCAGCTTTGGAGTGGATGGAGGGCCCCCTGAGTTCCTTTCACCCTCTGTTTCCTGGGAGAATTCAGGGGAGGGATCTTGCTTCCCTCTTTGGATGTCCTGGCCTTCCTTCACTGGTGGAAGATGTAAGGCAAACTGTACCTTCAGCCAGGGTCCAAGGTTGAGTTCTTATTTCTTACTGCATGTGAAGTCAACTACTTCCCAATTGCTGGTATTAGGGGACTTTAACCTTGGCTTCAATGGCCCATGCATCCACTATTGCCAATACACTTAACACCTTAGGACTTACCCAAAAAGTTAGCACCCCCACACATGTAAAGGGTAGAATACTTGACTGGATCGCTGATTCCAACTGCTCAGCCACAGTATCCTCTATTATGCCCCTTTCCTGGACAGACTACTCCTTGTCCCACAGGCAGCTCCACCATGCCCTACAAGAAACAAAAAGAATATTACAGCGGATAATATTATTCCCCTGATCCTTCCTACCTTAAATGAACTGCCAGACAACCTCGACCCCAGTGCATTGGTCAACAAATTCAACAGCATCATGCGTACCACTATGGACAAAGTCGCCCCTCTCAAAATGCGAACAAGCAAACCCAAGGCACATTTAAACAAGTGGTTCATGCCAGAACTTAAGGCCTTGCGCCTAAACAAAAGAAAATGCGAATCCGACTGGAAACTATGTCCAACCGAAGAGAATAAAGCTAATTTAACTAATATCTCTCGGCATTATAAAAATGAAATCTGTCTAGTGAAACGTAATTCCTACAATGCTCGCATTGCCAATGGCAACTCAAGTATGAAGGAACTCTTCTCCATCTTGAAAGAACTAGTGTCCCCCATTGCCACACCAGATACCTGCATTAAAGACCAGACCTGGTGCACAGATATCCAAACAGCCCTAGCAAATAAAATTACCACTCTGCAAAACAAAATACAACTAACAAAAGATTCCCTAAACCTCACAAACAAGCCGCCACTCAACAACACCATCAACGACCCAACCAACAAATTCTCCTTCACTAAAACCACCATCTTAGAGGTAGAGAAAATCATCCTTTCCCTCAAACCGTCGAACTGCAAAGGTGACATCTGCCCAGCACAACTAATAAAAGACGCTGCCAGAGACCTCTCACCGTTCATTTCAAAATTGATCAACACCTCCTTCGCCACAGGTAATATCCCGGCGAACCTAAAACAATCATGGGTGCTCCCACTTCTTAAGAAGCAGACTCTTGACCACCTCATCCCCACCAATTATCGGCCCATCACTACCGTACCTTTCCTACTAAAGATACTAGACAAGGTTGCCTATACACAAATTCAAAGACACCTTGAATCAAACAACCTACTGGGAGCCAGACAATCTGTTTTCCGCCCACTCCACGGTACTGAAACTGCACTTATTGATCTAAAGACCCATATAGACGAACTGAGAGATCAAGGTAAAACGGCACTCCTCCTCTTACTTGATCTCTCAGCTGCTTTCAATCTGGTGGATCACAAGGTCCTCTGCAAACACTTGGACACCGCTACACAATTCTCCATGCATGCCACCAAATGGATTGAATCCTTTCTGAGTGAGAGAACAATGAGAGTCTTCTCCCCCTCGGCAGCAGCCGACCCTCTTCCAATCATGTGCGGCGTCCCTCAAGGCTCCTGTGTTTCACCAACCCTATACAACATATTCACTAAACCCCTCTTTGATGATCTGGACCTTCTAGATATCACCTACACTAACTATGCAGATGATACACAGATTCTCCTCCCGCTTTCTGGGGATCACAGCAAGGACAGGGAGTTGGTGAATAGGGTGTACCTCATTATTCACGCATGGATGGCATCACATGGCCTCTGCCTGAATGATGATAAGACTGAGCTGATCATTCTGGGCACGCAGGCCAATATCAACAAACTAGGCAAGGACTATTCCACGTTTAACATAGATGGCAATAGCATCAAGGTTTCGAGTGAAGTAAAACACTAGGCTTCTATCTCGACTCCACCATGTCTTTTGCCAAACAAGCTAACTCCTTAGCTTCCACGACAGCTTATACCTACAAATTAATAAGAGCAGGTAAACCTTTCTTATCTAATAACAGTTGTATGATCCTAGCGAGAGCCTTAATACTATCACGACTCGATTATTGCAATGCCCTTTACAGTGGCGCTAACAAAACCATCACCAAAAGGCTACAAATCCTACAAAACAATGCCCTTAGAGCTGCCTTCGGCATAAACAAAAGGGAACATATCTCCTCCACTAGACAACAGTACAAATGGCTCTCCACCGACAATAAAATCCACCTAAAAATGCTCTCCTTGGCGCACAAAGCCCTCAATAACGCTGCTCCCAGTTATCTGATGGACAAAATAAAAAGAAAAATCTCTAGCAGACCTACAAGAACTCCCAACTCCAACTGTCTGGTAATTCCAAGATTTAAACTTGCCAAAATTGGCGGCACAAGCTTCCCTGTGCTCGCCGCTAAATGGAGGAATGCCCTGCCACACAACCTTAGATCAGACCAACCTTTCCCTCACTTTAGAACAAATCTTATCAAACACCTCAATGACAAAAACATGTAAGGTTTGAAAGACTTTCATTTGTGTTATGTTATTTATCTGAATGTATATATGTACCATCAAAAATATATCACTACTGTAAATTTTTACCTATGCAACATTGTAATTTGCTGCAACACTGTAATTTCTATGCAACATTGTAAGCTTCGTATATTCTTTTCACTGCGCCCGGTTACCCTCGTGTCTGGCACGCAATACAAATAAATAAACAAACAAACAAACAAATGATCTGCCTAAAGCGGGATTTTGGTCCTCTTTTAAAGCCAAATGGACCACAGAGATGGGTGTAGGTTAAGCCTGCCTTGGAGAACCAAAAGTGGGACCCCTGCCACCACTCTTCTGTATGTGTGAGGTCATAATCAGAGTGCTTTGCAACAGGAAAGGTAAATTTGTGAAAACAGGAACAATGTGTGCCCCAAAAGAATATGGCAGAACCCTACTCTCAACAAAAAAGAGTTCTCAGCTCACTCCCTTGTGCTACAAAGTCCCACCCATCTTCCTGCCTGGTGTGTTCAAATAATCTCTCTGGTTAATGGTGGTTAATGGTCCTCCCTATGTGAGTCCTGTTAAAGCAGCAGGTCTCCCTTGAAGATTCTCTGGCTCCTGCAAACCTCATTCTCGTACCTTATACATGGGGTCCACATAGCAGGGTGGCCTACTGGAACAATAGACACAGACATGACAGTTCACTGCCATCAACACTTAGAGGGGTGGACTGACTTCAGGTTAACCCAGTTACATATCAAAGGTTGTTGAGTTGCCTGACTCCTTTCTTATCCTCTGCAGCCAGGCCCCATGTGGGCCTGTTTGAAATACCCCATGGTGGTATGATAATTTCTGCCACCAGCTGCAGGGCCTAACAAAAGAGTTTCCATGGATCTTTTGTCAGTTAATCAGGCTCCTGGCAAGGGGAAGGTTGGTCCTCCCCCTTCCTTTGAATGACTTTGGCCACTCCTTGGCTGTCAGATGCCAACTAAATATGACAGTGGTGGAGTGTGCCTGTAGGCATAGTCCAGCCCAGAGTACTTTTCTATGTAGTTGTGTGAGCATAGGCAAATGTGTGTGGATTAGCCACACACATTTTCTTGAGGTCGGACTCCCATCATTCCATTTAATTAAACATTTCAAAAAAGCCCAGGCGAGCGCACACCCCCACCATGAGGATGGTCAAATTCCTCACATACTAGCAGTGGAAATTAATTGCTGAGTCAACAGTCTTTCATGTGCAGTCCCCCTGGACTACATCCTGCTTTCTGTTCAAGACACAAATATTATTTAATAATAAGTGCTAGTAAATTAGACTGTATTGTATTATTATGTATGTCTTTGTTCTATATGGAGTGGTTAAAATGACTGCTGATAATCTACTCTTTGAAAGCAATAAACAGAATTTGATCAGTCTGAGCATGGCTGCCCAGCTCTGAATGCTGGAATGAACTAGGGGGAGCATCCATTGGGCATGTAAAGGCCAACATCAGAAATATCGTACTGTGTGTTCTCCTCTCCCAAAGTTCTTGACTATTGCTCATTATTGGGCTCTATTAAGACCAGCAGACCTCTCTCCAAGTTCATCAGAGAGACCTTGAGGATCTTAATCACAGACACACCTGAAGCATGTTCCTAACATAACCTATGCAGAGAGAGGCAATAATTGGCAAAAGGGCTCTCAACAACGCTATACATATGGTCGCAAAGCAATACTTAACAACCAGACCATCATGGCACCCACACTAAGAAGCATGTGCAGAAACCTGAGCTTTGTAATTGAGTTCACCACTTCCTATGCTGCTAAGGGAAGCATTGTCCTTCAGATCTTTAATATCCAGGCTATTTTTGGATTAGAAATGTGAAGCATTTTGAGTGCTCTCTTCCACTCTCAATAGAGTTCACTGAGTCGCAGACAATGCCCATCTGCGTTCCTTGCAGTCCCTCAATCACTGGGTCTTCTACTGCACACCCCTCCATCCCCACCTGACATCTGTCTGTTCTAGCTGCCACATTCACCTTACCAGGCATCCCCAAGTATTATGCCCCATAGTATCTTTACCCCAAGGTGGACGCCAATCTGCCTCTGAACACAGGCAGTGAAGATCTGCAGGCATTTGCCCTCCCTCCCACCCCAGGCAACCCCTCATTCGAGAATGTAAAGATACTGCAGCCATTAGTGGAAACATCTGCAGTGCATAGAGCTGTCTTGAAATTGATTGTTTGCTCTGAAAAAAATAGTCACCTTCTTGTAGTAGAAATACATTACAGTGCACACAACCAGATAACAAGTCAACTCTTGGCACTTAAATATGTAAGTGCTGCTATTATCCGAGCCACTGGTAATAGTCTTCAAATTCTAAAGGATTACAGGCTGGCTCAGTTGGCCTTCCAGGAATGTAATGTGCATGCAGGGCACACACTGATTTCTACAGCCAGAATTCAATCACCTCAACTGTCAGTGTCTGGTCTGCATATTTTCGGGTCTTGGGGGAGTTGAGGTATATATATATATATATATATATATTACACAGCCACGGTAGTGGCTGTGCAGTTATGGTTAAGTTGCTGTTTCCATAGGAAGAGCACTTTTTGGGCAGCTTATAACTTCGCTCCCCCTGGATGAATCCTCACCAAACTTTGCAAAAAAAAGTATATGGCCCACTCTGATTTTTTTTGCAAAGTTTCGTGAGGATTCGTCCAGGGGGGGAAAAGTTATAGGGGGGACCCAAAACTTTTTTTCCCCATAGACTGAATGGGAAAGAACTTTGCGCACGGCTACAGCCCAAACCGCTGGACGGATTTACACCAAATTTGTGGCAGGAGTGGCGGCCTGGTCCCGAAAGCGTTCTTTTGCAAATTTGGTGTAAATCCGTCCAGTAGTTTTTAAAAAAATGACCAAAATGTAAGGCAAAAAAATTAGTGATATCTGTGTTCGCTTCGCGGACGGACTTCCCTGTTCGCTCCGCGGACAGCACCCCGATTGGCCCATGGCCTTACATCATGTCCGCGGACATGCGACGTGTTCGCTGATTGGACGGCGAGGGGCGTGGAGCATGTCAGATTTTCTGTGGCGCCCACCATCTTGTATTCGTCGTCGACCGCGTACAGCGCGGGGAAACGTGGGAAAAAAATTGTATTTAGTGCCGTGTGTTGGCGTGTAAGAGTGTTTGGGGAAGGTGGGGAAGTAGGAGATAGGTTCAATGTTTTGTTTTTTTATGTGCTAGACGTTTTTGTTGCGTTCGATTTGTCCGCTGAGAACACGGCTGTTCTGACATTTTGTAAATAAACTAAATGGTGGGGTGTTTAGAGGACAGAGTATGTGTCATTTTTGTTCGCAAGGAAGGTAAAAATGAGCTATGAACACTCGCGGTGTACTTAATTGTTCGTAAATACACAAACTGGGGGTGTCCTCAGGAGGCTGTCCGTATTGTAATCTGTCTAGTTGAATGTGTTCTAAGAACACTCGCGGTGTCCCGAAATGGTTGCAATTACACAAGATGGGGGTCTTCTGAGAACGTTGTTTGTATTGTTCGTTGTCAGGGTGAAAGTGTTTTAAGACCACTCCTTTTGTCCGCTAACAGTACAATTTCCTATGGGCGTCAACCGACTTTTTGTCCACTAAAGAAATGATAAATCTGGCTGGTGTGCGCCGACATTATGTGATAATACTATGACTGGCGCTATTGACCTGGCTGACTTGCTTTTGCGACACTAAATCATATCTCCCGCCCCTAAGCCTGATATTATCAAAGCATTCATATTCTCCGCCTCTCTCCGTGACGTTACAGGGTGCGTCATCAAACCCGCCCAGTTCTCTGCAGTCCTAAGTGACTTTACACAGAACCCGGAAGACAACACATATTATGTCACAACACAGCGCGCCACAATTCGGAATATGAAACAGGGATTTAAAAGCAAACAGCAAGATTTTAAATTTTGTAAAGTACATTTATTTCACATGAAATGTTTAGTGAATATTCAGCGATTTGCTATTGTCTCTGCTGTCGATCAGCCAAAGTTCATGTTGAGGCACGCAATGTTCCTTTGCGGTACAGAGGGTGTTAGATCAGCTTACAACTCAGTGTGCCACAAATCGGAATATGAAACTGTGGTTTAAAAGTAAACAGCAGGATTGTACATTTGGTAAAGTACATTTATTTCACATGAAATGTTTAGTGAATATTCAGCGATTTGCTATTGTCTCTGCTGTCGATCAGCAAAAGTTTATTTGGAGCCACGCGTTGTTCCTTTGCGGTAGATATGCTGTTGGTTTATGATAAAAGCAGTAAATGTGACCACTGATAATCGGAAGGTTGCTCCAACAACGAGCCATTAGACCACCCTATTGGTTGGTATGTTGTTTGTAGCCGCTAGTACTGCGTAAGGGCATATTGGTCCTTGGCGATTGTCCCATAAAATGGTGAGGGTCATGAAGTTGCATATTTGGACCTGCACCTGGCAGTTGAAGACCCCATCCGCTGGAGTCTGTAAATCGTGACATTGGCAAACTGGAGCCACATACCTGTTTTAAAAAACATAAATTAGTCTCACCAGCCGATCTTCATTAAAAATCATCATTTTTTTTATTAGGGCGTGAAACTATTTGCTATCGAAGATAGTGCAATGGAGTATGTTAAGAATAAAATAATAATATTTTCCCATTCATATAGCGCTAAGAACCGTGAGGTATCTAAGCGGTGCTTATTATTAACCACGGTGTGTGGTGCTCATTTATCGACCACGGAAGGATGAAAGGCTGAGTTTGGCCTTGCCGGGATTCGAACTTGCGTTAGCAAGCTGTGCACGGATATCAAAGCGAGCGTTGTACTCGCTGTGCCACTTGACAGGCTACAGTGAAGTGGCACAACGAGTAGAGCGCTTGACCGCCTATGGACCGGTTAAATTATTTCTATTAACCCAACCTGTGTCGTCTGCCTTTTTCAAAGCCCTCTAAATGACAGGGGATCAATTCGGCGGTGATAGTGCGCGGTAGAAAACATTATGCCACTTTCAACGAACAAGTTCAACTTGAGCGGTCTTTAATGCTACGCTATTGTAATTATATTTGGTATAAAATAATCTAAAGGGCTACTTACAGTACAATTGCAATTTCCATTGTCTACGAGTGGTGCAGTCCCAAAATACGACTCCGCGTGTGCAAACGATCTTTCACATAGTGATATAATATATAAAAGTGGTTTTGTTTCAGAAATGTCATCTTTATCTTCTCTTACGTTTTAGCAACACTCCTTCAAGAGAAGTCTTTCATCACAATCTCTGTCTGTCAAGGTCAAAACACAATACAACCTTATAGTCCGCTTGGTGAGCCTCTCCGGGGCCCGAGAAAAAAATGGAAGCAGCTGACCTTCACTGTGAACGAGCATAAATTCTTACTTTGCAACATTATGTGTAAAGCCATCTGTAGAAGTTGGTTTTTGCACGCCATGTTTGTATATTGTTTGCGTGATATTAAAACAAGTTTGTTTAAGGGACGTTATGGTTCTAAGTACAGCCGAAAGACCCCTGAAAATTGCAAGTTATGGTAAGCTATGAAAAGCTAAGACTAACACCCAGGACATCAAAGATGACATCGCAAATGTCATTGATGAAATCACTGATGACATCACATGTGTATGTACTTTTCATGGAATTTGTGTACTAGGGATTTTTATTATAATTTTGCGAAAAAAGCGTCAAGGATATTGCAATAAATATCATACCGTTATTAGTGCTTTGAACGATGCATTGATATAAATAGCATTGTATTATGGGATTCTATCTAGTATACTGAGCTACTAATGGAGAAACATAACATTGTGTGAGGAGTACAAGATCAAAGTATAATATTTGTAATGTTAATATGTTGAATAATGAAATGATAATTGTCCTGAAATGTTCGAACATTCACAAAATGGGGGTGTTCTGAGGACGTTATTCGTATTGTGTGATTGCTTAGCTGTATGCAATGAGGGAATGGCACAGAGAGTAAAGTGGACGCCGTCCGCGGACACCGCAGCTGTTCGTGGACAGGGCGTGCTACATCTGGGTTTTTCCAGGAAATCCAACATGGAAAGAAGACTGTACGGATCAGCCAATCAGATGGCGAGGTTGTGGATTTGTGTTGAAAGAGACTGTGTGTGGTGAAGATGGCAGAAGTAGAGAAAGTCAGGGTGTTGGTGCTTGGAGATATGTTTGTGTATGGTTTACAACAGTACGCTCAATGCAGGCATGTTGCAAATAACTTTGATGTGAAAGGAGTGGAGGTGGTGTGGAGCACTGTGCCTGATTGCAATGTACAGGGAATTGTACAAGTTTGTGAGGATATGGCCACGATGAACAGTCCGCATGTGGTAGTTTTGCACTACGGTGCTTCACATTTGGGCAACGTCAGTGCCCCTACTTTGTTGGCTGATTTGGAACGCTTGGTTCAAGCCGAAATGAAGATCCTTCCAAATGCAAAAGTAATTTTTTCTGGATTACTACCTAGGGCAATATGGGACAATAGTTCAGTTTTTTGTCCTCAGCAAAACATTGCTAGGTGTGTCATCAACCGAGGCATGTGTGCCTTCATGCTTAGAGCTGGTATGTTCTTTTGTAATAATGAGAATATTGATGCCAGTAATGCTGTTAATTTTAAAGAAGATGGCATTTCTTTATCTTTTACGGGAAATGCCTTTCTATTTTGGAATGTAAGGGTTGCTTTGGAGTAAAGTACATTCACCACGCTCAGATTTTCGATATGTCCGCGGACATGGCGGTAGTCCGCGGACATGAAAATCACTACGAGGGGGTTAGTATGTTCTATGTTACATGTATATGAAGTCAGGGATATTATGGTTAAGTTGTGCTACTAAAAACCTATGAAATTCAGTAAAAAAACTTTGTTAAATGGACGTTATGGTTAAGTTGCGCTACTAAAAACCTATGAAATTCAGTGAAAAAACTTTGTTAAAGGGACGTTATGGTTCAAAGTAAAACCGAAAAACCCCTGAAATTCGGCAGTTATAAGATAAGCAACCATAACTCGCGCCACCGTGCACTGCTAACACTAACACCCAGGGCATCAAAGATGACATCACAAATATCATTGATGACATCACTGATGACATCACATGTGCATTTACTTTTCATAAAAAACTCTGTACAATGGATTCTTATAATGCTGACCAAAAACTGTCAAGGATCATTGGGATAAATATCATGAGCTAATTAGTGCATTAAGCAATGCATTGATATAAATAGCATTCTATTATGAAGTTCTATCCAGTATACTAAGCTACTCATGCAGAAACATAGGCAGTGTGTGCAGCATACATGATGAAGGTGCCATATTCATAATCTTGCCATGTTGAATACTGAAATGATAACTGCTTTCTTATTAGAGTTTTGCGTAATGTGAAACATGTAATAAGTAGATAATAAAACCCACTTAATACATAATTATTACAGACAAAACACATAGAGACAACAACACATACAAATATGAGTATATACAGGGACAGTGAAGTAAACAAAAAAGCAGAAGTAGTAGCAGAAAGAGTTCATAACCTAACTGATTGCCTTTATACAGAGAAACTATTGCTCTGTTTCAAAGCTGCTACTTACCATATGTATGTGTATCACATGATGTGACTGCACCCAAAGGAAAGGAGAGTGAGTATAATGTATACAAATATGAGCATATACAGGGAAGGTAGAGTAATAAAAATAAAACTATGAGAAAGTGCTGATAACCCTAATGATTATCTTCATGCACAGAAAGGATTGCTCTCTTTGAAGCCTGTGTCTTCCGCTCTGTATATGTTTCATATGATGTGACTTGACCCTAAGTCTACAAATATAGTACCTTTTCAATTTTTACTTCCTAACTGTTACTGAAGAAAACTATGTGGCTTCGATATGTCAGTAAAGGATCAAAAGGGAGAGCCAGCCATGTGATGTCATCAGTGATGTCATCAATGACATTTGTGATGTCATCTTTGATGTCCTGGGTGTTAGTGTTAGCAGTGCACGGTGGCGTGAGTTATGGTTGCTTATGTTACCATAACTGCCGAATTTCAGGGTTTTTTCAGTTTTACTTTGAACCATAACGTCCCTTTAACAAAGTTTTTTCACTGAATTTCATAGGTTTTTAGTAAAGCAACTTAACCATAACATCCCTTTAACAAAGTGTTTTTACTGAATATATATATATATATATATATATATATATATAAAATATACTATGTGTACTATTTATACTATAGACAAAGACATTTTCCTGGAGGAAAGGCTTGACATTTGAGCTAATTTGCATACCCACAATGCAACGCACCATTTGGCATACCCACAATGCAATGACCATTTGGCCCTAAACCGAAGGTGAACTTCCAGTGATGAAATGGCCAAATTTGCTTTCACATTTCAGGAGGACTTGTTTTTCTCCAAGCTTTTAAACCTTACATAACTTTGCTGGTGTTAGGAAGCGTCAACTATTTAAGTAAGAGAAGCTGCAAGTGCTTATCAGTGCACATGACGAACGTGAGCAGGATTCAAATTAAGAAATTACAAAAATGTGAACAAAAAATTCCAAGAATTACAAAGTATTCATGTTTAATTCATAAAATAAAAACAGGCCATATTGTTGTTTGTGTTGTTTCTTTCCAAACTGTGTCCACTCACAATGGCTTCTAATTAAATGTTTATCTGTAACAGACAGCCACTCTGAGAATGAAAAAAACATGTCCCCTAATCTTTCTCAAAGTATCACACATCAACATTGCTGCCTACCACTCTGCCTTTGAGACCAGAGCAGGGATTTTTGTGTAGTTCCCTCTGACAATCCCCTGAGGCTGATAATATTTTTGCTTGATGTGATCCCGCAATTCCTCCATAAAAAATTCACACCATTTATTATGGCCCAAAAGGCATCTATATTACCTTCAATTTAGTCATTCACTCCCGGATAAACCTGTCCAGGGAAGCTAATAGATCTCAGCAGTTCTCCCAGACAAGCCACTTATCATTTTTTGTTGCTCCCAGTTGTACTTTCTTCAGACTTCTCAGTACCTTCTTTGCCTTGTGGAGACCCGGCAGCGCACAGGAAATAGATGTTCTAAACTCTGCATCACAAAAGAAGATATGTTAATTAAGGAAACATTCTGTAACTTGCTCTATCTATTTTTCTGTGGGGAAATGCAAATGATAAGTTATCCTTTGTCTCCCAATAGCACACTTACTTCTTCAGTAGGCGAGACAATTCGAATTCCTGGGCATCAGTGGTCCAGGGATGAATATCAGTTTCTGGGTGCTTTGAAACACAATTCCTTGTTGTATAAGTGCCTCACAAATGCCCAATATGTAAATAAATAAATAAATATCATAAACCATCAAACAGCCCCACATCCCTAATACACCAGAGTGGATCAGAACAGATTGGATCAAACAAGCATAACATTAAAATGATAAACCTCTGGTTCCAATTTTGGTGAGATGGACGGAACGGCAGGCTTATCTCCTCTAAATGTCATGGATAGTTGGTTATTTGCAAACAGCAAAAACATACATATCACCCAATGATAAAAGGATTGTCAAGTCAAGGTTGTATCGAAATATGGACCTTATTATCACAACAATCTAATAGCACTACTATATCTAACCAACCCTGTAAAGGAATTCAGAGAACAGACAGTTTCTAAGAAGGAAAAGGGATGCACTCTGGATACTGACAGGAGGGTAGTTGGCATGGTTAATAACCACTATAGTTTTTTTTTACATTTTTTTTTTAAAGGCTTCTTGACTTCAGCTTAAGGGAGAAATGGTCTTAAAATGTCTGTTGAGGCCCTCTGGGAAGGATCGGGGGGACAGAACCATACTATACCTGTTGCTATAGTTGTTCTTGGTGCTGGAGAGAATCAAGTCAGCTTCAGGTTTATGCAACAGAGTTTGAGGCGGGTATCAGGTGGCAAGACGGTTTGGTGAGCAGAGCTTGGTAAATAGCTGCAGGCTGGCATTGATGGTGACTCAGGCTCAAGAGTCGTCGTCTCATTGCTGCTCGACGGTTCTGAAGTGTTGGTTGAGATGTCTCAGGTTCATCCAGCAACTGCGGCTTGACAGTGGTATCTCAAGGCTTGATGGCAGCTATCCTTGTTGCAGACCGAGGAACTCGACTGGCTTGAGAATGTCCTTTAAAGCAGACAGCATCAGGAACTTGGCGTTGCACTTCACCCCGCCTCTTCAATGGGCTTGAGTAGTCCTTTAAGTTGGATGGCCCAGATTTAGGGAGTGTGTTTCAGGCAGCTGCCATGTCCTTGGTTTCGGGTACAGAGACCTTCTGGCACTCCCTGTCCAGGGAGCTTGCTGCAGAGCCTAGCAGGGAACACTATGTGCTGGCTAGGTAGAGATTGGGAAGCAGCTGGAGGAAGCTGTAAGGCAGAATGTACTTTCAGCCAGGGCCCAAAGAGTAGTTCTTCTTTCTGCTTCAAGTGAAGTCTGAAGATGATCTGCCTGAAAGAGGGGCTCCAGGCCTCTCTTAAAGCCAAGTGGGCCACAGTGATTGGTGTACGCTGAGCCTACATTAGTGAACCAATCCTGGGGTCCCTCCCTACTGGAACAAAGGGTGTCTCAGAACCAATATGGCGGAACCCTTCTCTCAACAGAAAGAGCTCTGGGCTCACTCCACTGTGATACTAAGTCCTACCAACCTTGCCTTCTGTGATGAAAGAGTCTCGCTGGTTAATGATTCACCCTTTGCGGTTCCTTTTTTTAAATGGCCGATTCCCCTTGTAGATGCCGAGAGGCAAGACTCTCCGGCTTCTTCAAACCCTATTCTTGTATCCTATGAATGGGGTCCCCCTAATGGGGGTTGTTTACTGCAACAATAGACTCAGACATGTCAGTTCACTGTCATTAATACTAAGAGGTGGGAACTGGCTTCCGGTTGACACAGTTACATATGAAAGGTGTGTTGGGTTTCCTGTCTCCTTTGTTATCTTCTGCAGCCAGGCCCCATAGTGCTCTGTTTGAAATACCCTGTATTGGTATGTTAATTTCTGCCACCAGCTGCAGGGCTTAACAAACGAGCAGGGTGGTTCCATTACACACTTGTCAGCTAAGCATGTTGTCCATGGCAGGGGGAGGCTTTTCCTCCCCCTCCTTGGTTTGACATTGTGCTCTCCACTCCTGTCATATTCCAGCTAAATATGACAGGGGCAGACTGTACCTGTCGGCTGTCTCCAGGCTGGAGTACACAGGTCTAATCATTTGTTGTTGTGTGAGCATAGGAATATGTGTGCGGATTAGCCCCACAGATTTTCCTGAGGCAGGTCTATCATCATCCATTTACTTAAAAATAAAAAAATAAAACAGGCCAGCTCACATCCACCATGCGGGTGGTCGAATTCCTCACGGTGGGGGTGGTTTCATTACTTAAAAACGAGCTATCCTAAGTTAATCTATATGTCTCAATACCTCTCGTTTTCCCACAATGCCACAATACATTCTTGCTTCCCAGGAGAAAATGCAGATAGGCAAATACTAGTCACTTTGCTCATTAATACTTAAGTCACGGTCTGTACTCTCATATTACCAGAGTAGAAGGGGGCGTGTATTTAGTATTTAGTATTTATTTTATTTATATAGCGCACCAGGCCCAAGGGCATCCAGGCGCAACACTTAGTTACAGGCATATAACAGAACAGTGTAGTGAGTACAGACAGTGCATTAGGAGAGAAAATGCTGGTTATACAGGATGCACAGTATATATACACATTTACAATACAGGTTATAAGAGAAGGCCGTTAACAATATAGTTATGCGTCAGGAGCCAAGGAGCAAGGTCAAGGCAGGTCTTGGGCAGACAACCAGGTTTTGACTTTGCGCTTGAAAACGGGAAGGTAGATTCAGCTCTAAGAGGATTAGGTAGCGAGTTCCATAGTTTTGCAGCTAGGACAGGGAAGCTACGACCACCAGATCTCTGGAGGTTGAAGCGCGGGATAGCAAGGCAGTTGGTTTGGGCAATTCTGAGTGGTCTCACAGAAGTCTGTAGTGTAAATCTACTGGCTAGGTAGCTAGGGGCCGGGAGACTGAGAGCCAGCGAAGACTCTGTTTAGAGTCAGAAATGTGGAGGTTACTGGGTACGTTCAGAGCTGCTCTGATGGCATTATTTTGGATGATTTGCAGCTTTTTAATGTTACATTGGTTGGTGCCCAGATAGAGGGCATTGCAATAATCAATTTTAGATAGGACCAAGGTCCTGGCTAGTGTAGTACAGGTGGCTGGTGATAGGAAGGGGCTGCATGCTGTGATAAGCTTGCAGGTGTAAGAAGCTGCCGATGATACTGAATTAGTTTGTCTAGCTAGTGAGAGCGTGGAGTCGATGTAGATTCCAAGCGTTTTTGTATCTTTAGCCACTTTAATGGTGTTACCATCAATGGTGAACGATTTGAGCAATGCATCTAGTTTACTGAGTCTTTGGTAGGAGCCAAGGATGAGAAGCTCAGTCTTTTCATCATTCAGGCACAGTTCATGCTGGTCCTTCCAAGCCTGGATGACTTGGTAAATGGCGTTGATGGCTTGCGAGTCGGCTTTGTGGTCACCTGTGATAGGGATGAGTATCTGGGTGTCATCGGCGTAGTTTGTATAAGTGACACCCAGATTATCCAAAATGTGGAAAAGGGGTTTTGTAAACACATTGTAGGGTGTCGGGACACGCATGATCCTTGAGGGACTCCACAAGTGACTGGTGAGGGATCAGCGGTGGCAGTTGGGGAGAAGACCCTCATGGATCTATTATCAAGGAAGGAGGTGATCCAGGCTGTGGCTTTGTCTGAGAAGTGGGCGGCGGTTTTGAGGTGACAGCATTAGATTTGGTGATTTACTAAATCGAAGGCCAACGAGAGATCTAAGAGGAGAAGGAGGGCCAGTTTACCCTTGTCTTTTAGGTCTTGAATCTGAGTTTTAACGTCTAAGAGAGCAGTTTCTGTACCGTATCGAGGACGGAAGCCAGATTGCCTCAGTCACAGGAGATTATTCGTTTAAAGATAATCTTGGATGTGCAAGTAAGCAGCACGATCAAGAATTTCTAAAAGGAAAGGGATCGTGGTGATCGGTCTGTAGTTTGTGGGTATGTTAGTATCCAAAGTGGGTTTTTTAAGAAGAGGAATAACCCAAGCATGAGTGTGGTGATGAAGGGCGCTAGGTTATGCAAGGCCTCTTTAATAATGGCGGCAGGGCATGGGTCCCCCTGACAATTGGAAGGTTTAAGGTTATTGATAACGTGTTCCACTTCAATGATGGAGAGGGGTGAGAAACTGAATGGTATCAAGGATTCGGGGTTGGAGTTAATATTAACCTGGGGAGTTTTGTGATGCAGGCTGGCTTGCAGACTGATTTTTTTGTCATTGATTTTAGTTTGCAGAGTGACGATTTTTCCAAGGAGGGCTTTTTGAATGTTCGCACACCAGGTACTGTCTTTAGGACAAGTGTCTGCGGGTGTGGCAGGGGATTCCAGTTCCTTTAGGATTCTGAATAGCTCCTTGGTCTTTGATTGGGCCAGTTCAATGCGTTTGTTGTACGTCTCTTTTTTAACCTGAAGTATGGCTTCTTTGTAATTTAGAGTAGCTAAGGCAGTACTTGCTTTAATGGCTTCCATTGGATTACTTTTCCAGCGTGCTTTGAGGGTCATTTTTTCCTTGCGTAGGGTTCTCAGCTGTGGCGTGAACCAAGAGTTGAGGTGGGCCTGAGGTTTGGGGTTTCTGAGTTTGGCAGGAGCAATAAGATCAAGGGCTTTCAGCATAGTCTGATTGTACGTGTCTACGAAGATTGTAGGATCAGAGCATGAAGATGAGAGATCATTGAGAGCAGGGAGGATGAGTGGGAGTAATTTAGCGCAGGTTATGTTGTGCTTATTTCTTGTGGTGGTGGCGGGTGCAATATCTGGAATAGTGTGGATGATTCTAGTTGGGATGCTGAATGTGATTAGGTGGTGGTCTGTCCAGGCACATGGCTGATTGGATTCGATAATAGTGTCACAGTTTAGGTCAGCTATCCAGTCGAGAATCCTACCCTTGGGGTGGGTTGGCGAGGTGACCTGTAGTGAGAAGCTTAAGTTAAGTAGCAGGTTGTTCATATCGTGGGCAGAGGCATCATTAGGGTCTTGGTAGCCTAGGTTGAAATCACCTAATACCATGATTTGAGACTTGGTCTTGGTGTTGTTAGCGAGGATGTGGGATAGGTCCTCAGCAAATGTAAATAAAGGACCAGTGGGTCTGTATATGATGTGGAGTGTGATAGTATGGTTGGGGGTGATAGCTAGCTTGGCTGTGAGTAGTCCGGCTGAGGTGATTTGGCAGGGAGTGGTGAGGCGGAGATTGATCGAGGTTTTGTGTATAATGGCCACGCCACCTCCTTTGGATTGATCAGTGTTGCGGTCGCTTCTAATAATAGTGTAGCCTTCAGGGATAGCTAGGGATAGAAGAGGTCCTGAAGCGGCGTGGAGCCAGGTTTCAGTGACAGCTATGAGGTCCAAGTCATGAGTTGTGATGAGATCAGCCATGTCAAGTGCGTGATCCGTGAGTGACCTAGTGTTGATCAGTGCAGCCTTAAAAGTTGAGGGGCTGTGGTGTTGGGTGCTCACATCTGGAGTGATGTTGAACATGGGTGTGGGTGTGTGGGTGGGGGCAGAGGCTGTTGTCTCGTGGCAAGATGGTTTGTTTGGCAAGTTGATATTAGTCGGATGTTGGGAGATGTGGGGGAGTCTAGATCCAAGTCGGAGATTCCTCATGGGCACAGTGCAAGGTTGGTTAGGAGTAGAAGTGGATTTCATGGCAGTGTTCAAGCCAAAGGGACGGAGAGTTGAGGTACGGGTTGATAGGATGGTCAACCGTGGTCGTCAAGGTAAGGTGTTGCTGCTGTATGCTACACAAAGTGCTGCTAAGGAAGGGCACGTGTGAGGTGGGAGACATGTTTGGTGCAGGTTGAAGAGCACAGGAAGATGAAGATTGGACGTGCGGGCAAGTCAGTGGTGAGGCTACAGACAGGCATTATGCCAGAATAAAAGTAGTCCAAGCAATGCTGATATTTTAAAGGTGAGACATAGTGTAAAGTGTGTGCAGATAGTGGAGGAACTCTGGGCAAAGCATAGTAGCCGGTATATGACGGTGCCAGAGTAGGGACTGCAGTCGCTTGGTGGGTGGTACTGCGTAGATAAATTGGTGAGGGGGGACAGTGTGGAGGGCTACCGAAAAGTAAGTCAGTTAACCGTTATATATAGGTAGCAGGAAGAGTAGACCTCATGGGTGAGCATCCAGTGCGGGCGATGATAGTTTTAAGCGGGAGGGCAGCCTAAGCGCTGAGTGGGAGCAAGGGGCTGGGCATAGGTCTCAGAACATACACGCAAAAGTAGGATGATGTGCTGCGATGACTACACAATAGGCAAAATCACAGGGTCTGCATGATATCAGAGAGGTAGCACAGGCAATTTTAATCGCTAGGTAGGTCAGGCTAAAAAATACAGAGTGGAGGTGGGGGATAAGCGTGAGATACAGAGCATACAATCAAAAAGGACAATGTGCTGCAGTGACTACACAATAGGCACAATCACAGGGTCTGCATGATATCAGAGAGGTAGCACAGGCAATTATAAACGCTAGGTAGGTCTGTCTAAAAACTACAGAGTGGAGGTGAGGGTTGAGCATGAGATACAGAGCATACAAGAAAACATAGGATAATGTGCTTAGATGACTAAGCAGAAGGCACGAATGCAAAGTCTGCACAATAGGACGGGATATGACAGGCAATAAAGTGAGCAGGGCCGGACAGGACACAAAAGATAATGTTGTGCATTTAAGTGACAACGTTTATTCACAGTTACCTACAGGACAGTGGCGCAGGCGATGCGTGAAGTTAAATCGTGGACAGTAATGGGAGATAGTGCAGCAACGGTATCAGAGTGCACGGGGCAGCGAAAGGCGAAAGCGTGCACGGCAAGTAGGTGGTTATTGAGTGAGTGCACATAAATAGTAGATGTGGAGGAGCGCATAGAGAGTTGCTACGATGGTAGGCACGGATGCATAGGCAAATACAGGTAATGTAGAGCAAGTAATCAAAGTTTGAATCTAGAGTCTTACAGTGGCAGGTTCGTGTTGAAGAGTCAGCATCTTGGCGAGAACTCTTTGCACCATGCGGATCGTCACAGAGGTAGCGGGCCGAAAATGGGCATAGTTTCTGGGCGAACGGCGAGGAAGGCTGAGGACAGGCTAGGACAGGTATTGGCCTTGTTTCCCTGGGCCTTGGTAGGATTGGGCCGGCTTTGCCTGCCGGTAAACGATAGGTGGCTAAGATTAGCACAACAGCCAATTGGTGCTCAGCAGTGCCTGGTGGGCTCAGTTAGGCAATGGAGGTCGCAGATTGATTGCGGGCGGCAATCTTTGAATCTGCTCGACTCCTCGTGGTGGGTAATGGTGGCAATATGCATCGGACTGTGCTGTTAGCATCAAAATCACAGCACAGAAGCTGTAATCATATTCGGGCAGCAGGGCATCTCACATGGGATAATATGCAGCGAGAAATCTGATTCTCGCTCGGGTGCTGAGGCGCTTATCAATATTAGTAGGCAATCCCGGGTGACTTCTTTACGGGGGACCACTGCTCCTGCAGGGTCGGGAGGAGCTCCTGCTCCACTGCAGAGGGACGAGCAGTGGAGCAGGAGCCTCCCCCCCACAATCCCCCAAAAAAAGATTTTGGGTTATGTGACTCCACCCGGCTGACCTATAGAGCGTTGGCTGGACAGAACAGGACATAGGTGTTAAACGGTGCCTGGGCTTCACTGTTAACAAAGGCCCTGCAATTACTAACATTAAGCATTTCACTGTTAGCATCTGCATTCATATGCATACATTTGTAGGCAATTGAAATCATGATGTGGGGTTGGCACTTGCATGCCAGGGCAGTGACTAGAAGGGAAGTCGGGACAGTAGACAGCTCATTCTCACATCAGTCTTAAATGTTGCATTTCAGAAATAAAAGATAGAGTTAAATGCTTGTAACATTGAAGCTTCACCAGAATAGTTTCATTATATGATATGATATGATATGATACACAGTATTTATAACGCAACTGTACACAAGTGTTTCTAGCAGTGACTGTGTAAAAAAGTTAGATGCTCCCACACAAGTAAGTTTGCCCCCCCACAGTCTCTGAAGTTGGCGTCTCTCCCAACATTTGAAAGGTTTCCCCCCTCGCCTGAAATTTTAGCCTAGTTTACCCTTGCCTGTGAACATTTAAAATGTCTCAGTTTGATACTGTACAGAAGACATTGCCACACTGGAGCAAACTCATGACATTTTCCCATGTATAGCTCAAAGAAGTCATCTTACACAGAAGCAAACCCTGGAGGCTGAACACAGAGAATCCCCCAAGTCCCAGTTCACCTCCCTAGCCTGATAAGTCAATTTGTCAAAAGCACACGAGAAGAGGGACCCTAGTAAGAAGTGTGTACCCACTATGGACAGTTGGAGAGCAGGGGCCATAGACTGGACATTAATGACCATGCTGACTACTAACTAGACCTGATGACACACAGCATAACTTGTAGAGCTACCTACACACTTACCCTGGAGTGGGGAGGAGCTAGGGGACCGCTTAGACACCCGGGAGTTGAGGACTGGGCAGGCACATCCCTTTTAGGGACCTCAAACCTCTTATTCCAGGACCACAGAGTCATAGGTCCACGTAGGTCAATTCCCCAAACTAATTGTCTATAAAAAGATAAACAAGACATGTCTGAGGTTTGTAGGAGCACTCAGGCCTACAGTTGGGAACAGGTAAATAGTTCCCAGGGCCAGCCATTCCGTAACATCTCTGTAGTTACCACTTACAATGCACCAATCAGTTTACAGACTGTCCACATTCCACCTCTCCCCACATCATCTAATAGGGGACCATATGGATGTGTCGTCTTCCATATAGTTAAGGTATGTGGAGGGAAAATCAAGGAGGGATGGAGAGGAATTGGAGGAGGAGCAGGTCGGCATGACGGCGAAGTAGGTGAAGAGAAAGAGCTCAGAAAGGAAGAGGGGCGAGAGAGATTGGAGGAAGAGAATAAACCATTGGAAACCAATGTGCCACCAAATTCAGAGCGGGTGACGGCATCGGGACTCCCAATGCCGCCACCCTCTCTGAGTTTGTTTTAGTAACATTAGAACGTTAATAAAACAAATTCAGAGAAGGTGACGGCATGAGGATTTGGTTAAGCACACACCTCAGCCTGGTCCTGCGGTGTCACTGTGGCCGCAGGCGCTTTGGGCACCATTGCACGGCAATTCATGACTCAGAAACCATTATGATAATGGTCACCATAAATTATGATGACCATTATCCGTCCTCACCCAACCCAGACTCAGTTTCACTTATTGTGTTTTCACTTGGACAGCAGGACTGGAGGAGCGCGGCGCTGCACCAAAGAAACCACACATGTTGCTGGCTGTTCACGCAGCACCGTTTGGCTACGCCCCCTCTTCCGGTTAGAGGTCGCAAGAGATTGCCAGAGGTCGCTGGCCAATCAGCAGAGGTCGCTTAAGCGACCTCTGGCGGCCCCCAAATGGTGTCCCTGACTTAAAATTCTCCACTAGGTTCAACGGCAGAACATGAAGGACCAACCTGTGCAATCAATGTTCAGTGACAGCCAGGCTGACTTCTCCAATCACTGTGCAAGTAAGGGATGTGAGCAGGGAAAAGCAAGATGGAGCAATCAAGGGTTCTGCATATTCGGTGTTACTCAGGTGGACTTCTCCAATCACAGTACGAGTAAGCAGGACGATGGAACATAATGGGGAAAGGTTTACTCAAATGCAAGGCCAGTTAGCCTGACATCGCCAATCACTGTGCGAGTAAACACTGTGAGTAGGACGAAGGAAGGTAATGGGGAAAAGATTACTCAAATGCAAGGCCAGTCAGCCTGACATCTCCTATCACTGTGCGAGTAAGGGCTGTGGGTAGGACGATGGAAATCATTGGGGCTAAGTTTACAAAAATGCAGAGCCAGTCAGCCTGACATCTACAATCACTGTGTGAGTAAGGACTGTGAGTAGGACAATGGAACATAATGCGGAAAAGCTTACTTAAATGCAGTTCCAGTCAGCCTGACATCTCCAATCTCTGTGTGAGTAATGACTGTGAGTAGGACAATGGGACATAATGAGTAAAAGCTTACTGAAATGCAAGGCCAATTAGCCTGACATCTCCAATCAATGTGCGAGTAAGGACTGTGGGTAGAACGATGGTGCATAATCGGGCTAAGTTTACACAAATGAAGTGCCAGTCAACCTGACATCTCCAATCACTGTGCGAGTAAGGACTGTGAGTAGGACGATGGAACCTAATGGGGGAAAAGCTTACTCAAATGCAAGGCCAGTCCACCTGACATCTCCAATCACTGTACGAGTAAGGGCTGTGAGTAGGACGATGGAACATAATGGGGAAAAGATTACTCAAATGCAGTGCCAGTTTGCCTGACATCTCCAATCACTGTGTGAGTAAGGGCTGTGGTTAGGACGATGGAACATGATGGGGCTAAGTTTACACAAATGCAGTGCAAGTCAGCTTGACACCTCCAATCACTGTGTAAGTAAGGCCTGTGGGTAGGACGATGGAACAAAATCTGGCTAAGTTTACACAAATGAAGTGCCAGTCAACCTGACATCTCCAATCACTGTGCGAGTAAGGACTGTGAGTAGGATGATGGAACATAACGGTGAAAAGATTACACAAATGCAGTCCTAGTCAGCCTGACATCTCCAATCACTGTTCGTGTAAGGGCTCTGAGTAGAATGATGGAACACAATGGGGAAAAGCTTACTCAAATGCATTGGCAGTCAGCCTGACATCTCCAATCAATGTGCAAGTTACCGTCTGTGAGTAGGACGATGGAACATAATGGGGCTAATTTTACACAAATGCAGTGCCAGTCAGCCTGACATCTCCAATCACTGTGCACATAAGGGCCGTGAGTAGGAGAAAGGCGAGGAAATTATATGTTAATGTTAACTGAATGATAAAGGATATTTATACCATGCACTATCAACACCAGCGTGGTCCCCTGGTGCTCTGGTGGATCTGAAAGGAACAAATGGTAGGATTGGTTAGCAGGATTGAGCGGGAAGAGTGCAAGAGAGCTGTGATGTGCTGTTGGCAGCTTCAGTTCAGTTAAGACTGTTCGCTGAGCTTAGGTATGATTTTTGGTTGGTAGCCATCATGTGCTGTTGTCTGTTTAGTTGTTGCACTGTAGTGAAGCGCATGCAGTTTGTTGTGATTTAGTGGTATGGTTGTGTTTAGGCAGAGTTTGAGAGGTGTATGCAGAGGGGGGATATTTTTAGTAGGGTTGGTTAGTGACATCACTAGTTAGATGAGAGGCATGATTATCTTCATAATTCTTCATTGATGTGACACACTCTAATCTCCACAATTCTGTTTAAATGTGATGCATGCTAACCTCCACAATTCTATCTTGATGTGATGCAAAAATCTAATCTTCACAGTTCTATCTAGATGTGATTGTAAGAGGATTCAATTCAGCACTACAGCTAAGTCAACGCCTGGTCTAGAATACTGAATGAAAACCCTTATTGATATATCTTTATGTCCAGTTCATGCGTTCTGGATGACTACCCCTATATAACACCCCTCTCTTGGAATCCTCCTGACCCCACTGAGCCAAGAAGTAGTTCTGTTTTGCAAGTTTAAAAGGTTTATTTGCTTATTTAAACTATATATATATATATATATATATATATATATCACACTTTATAATAAATTAATAATTGAATATCACACTTAATCTGATATGATAAAGATTAACAACAGAGAATCTGGCACTAGCACACTTCTTTATAATCACTAAGGAGTTGACATGAAATGGATAAGATAGCAACAATACTTTTATGGTTTCAAATGGATGCAATGTGGCATGAAATGCAGTACAGAAAATAACTTGATAGGATTTCAGCAAAAGACAATGTAATCACTTTCTTGGACAATTCAACCCCCCCTTTTATGCAATGCAAGGGAATGGAAGGAAGGCACACAGTTCTCAGAAATGCAATCAAATGTGATTCAGTTCACCCCAGCAAGCTTAGACTACAAAAGTTTGAAACACAGGCCCAGAATGCTTTTATATGTGCTGGCAATGAAGTGAAAAATATGCTAAAATGCTCTTAATTCCCTATAGAGGTTCAGGGTAAGTGGTATCTAGTTAATATTAGTCCAGGCTCACTCTTGCAATGATTCAGGAATGATTGGCAGGTTAAACAAATTTTTTCTTTAACGGAAGGCAAGCAGCAGCAGATTTTTACACGTGGAGAAACTTGCTAATCGCGGCAAAATGTCAAATCGCGGCAGATTTTTCCGAGTGCGCCGGGCGCGATTATAGTGGAACTACAAGGGCTAGCAATATCGTAGGACAGCCTAGGATCTCAGCTTCCAGATGAAAGTTACTGCAAGTCTCTAAGACAAACGGTCACGGAGATATGAGCGATATGGTAAAGGTCGTTTTTCAGATTTGAAATTTTAAAGTTCAAAGTGACAAGTGACAGTTTTGCAAAATGACAAGGTACAATTTCTAGGAGACAGTTCTGGTTAGATTAAAATAGATTGAATTATATTATTTTAACTAAGAGATTGGTTCTGCACAGTTCTACTAGGTACTCACAATATATTTTAACATAGAATGGGCCTCGCCACGGATCTGGTCAGGCTTTGGACTGGACTCTGGTTCAGCTCTCTGGTTCTGCTAACAGCGGTCTGGGTCAGCTCTACTCTGCTGGTCTGGTCTGGGTCTCTGAAGGTGGATAGATTGAAGTCTCTATGTTGGCTTTCTGGAGGTTTGGAGGTAAAGTATGGATTTTCCGGCAGAGCGTCCCGCAGCAGATGGAAATGAATGTCCCTATCTGTCCTGTCTGTCTGCTTTTATCTGTTTTTAAAATGGGTATGTGTGCAGCATCACTAGACCCTACCCCTCTCCACTTGCCATTGGCCACTTCCTCCTCTTCCCCTTGATTGGGGAAGGAACTGTGAGTCAGAGCGATGTCATTTTATGGCTTGCAGAGAGGACACTCCCCTGTCAAATTGCACGCAATCTATATTTGATAAAAAAAGACATATTTGCACAGGTACACATTTGTTTAAAATTACATGCACCCATCACATATCACAGGAGGTATACCCTGTCCAAATCTGCTCTTCCTGGGGGCTTGCATTCAGAAATGGCAATATTTTGCGCGTTTTAGGTTGGTTCCCACTATCGGATTTTCTTCCAACTTCATACAAATGTACACAGCCTGTCCATACTTATATCAATGAATTTTCATTTGTCTAACTTAAACAGAGTGTCTGTAATATTAACAATTAGCAGGGTTTTGCCCCAGAACATCACACAAATTGGAGTTTGGGCTTGAATTGAAGGTACATTTTTTAAATTAAGGCTCTCAAAGTTATACATTTCTGTCATTTGATTACAAAGAGTTATCAGTGTTTTTGTAAAATATATATTTTGCTTTCAATTCAGTTCTCAGAGTGTTGGAGTCCGCCTCCAAGACTTGGGTGGGTCAGTGATCACATGTGTCTTCGACAGGCAGGCCTTTGATGACAGGAAACAGTCAAAATCAACATATTCCTTTCAGAGGAGAGGGGCCATTGTGTGGTCTCTGGGAAGCTGAGATCAGGAGGCCAGGAGGCCACTTTGCATTTAATTAACAGAACCCTGTGATTTCCTGGCTTCTTGTGTTGAGTTCTGAAGTGTCAAGAGTTCTCAGGACAGGCAACCCCTTTGAACTTTTAATTAAATAAGACCCCTTTCTTTGCACTAGACAGTTTTGCAAGACAGCTCTCCTGTCAGAGTTTAGACCGCAAGCGCCACCCTCCGGATTTTGTGGTTACTGCATCCATCCTTGGGATTTTTTTTTTTAGATTGATTCCTTTCAGCAAGTGATATTACATGGAGTATATTGTCCATGTTCAGGACATGGCATTGGTGTGTTTCTGCAGTAAAGTAATTCTGTGCCCATGATTTTGCCATCTTTGACATTCAAGAAAAATGAATTCCCAAGAGTTATGGGTTTGCTTTTGGCAATCAGCATTGCCCCTCTGCGCTCACAAAATAGGCAAATGGGATTTTCCTGTGCATTTTCTGGGGAGCTCTGGCCATCATGATGTTTTCAATGCCAGTAATGCACAGTTTTTGTGGTAGGGCTTGGATGCATGGATAAAAACATCCCACATGATGCATGCTAATCTCCACAATTCTGCCTTGATGTGATGCAAAAATCTAATCTTCACAGTTCTATCTAGATGTGATGCATGCTAATCTCCCCAATTCTGCCTTGATGTGATGCAAAAATCTAATCTGCACAGTTCTATCTAGATGTGATGCACGCTGATCTCCACATTTCTATCTCAATGTGGTGCATGATAATCTCCACAATTCTTTCTAGATGTGATGCAGGGCTGATCTTCACAGTTCTCTCTAGATTTGAAACAAGACTGATCTCCACAAGTCTGTCTAGATGTGACACATGCTAATCTCCAAAATTCTCTCTAGATGTGACACATTATAATCTCCACAATTCTGTCTAGATGTTATGCACGCCAATATCCACAAGTATATTCAGATGTGACAGAAGCTAATCTCCCCAACTCTGTATAGATGTGATGCATGCTAATCTCCACACTTCAGTCTAGATATGATGCATGTTTATCTACACAATTCTATCCCATTCCTACTTGCTCAATGTAAAGTGTGGCAGAATAACACAATTGGCATGATGCAAAGTGTGGTTACCTTACATAATGAGGCTGATTTAAAGATGGCTACCTTGTATAAGCAAAGTCAATTCTTACTATGGAAGATAGGCACAGGTAGGCTGAGTGCCTGGCATAGTAGGATAATTTGGTAATGAGACAGGTGGGGTAATTACAGAGTTATCCAGAATGGCTACCATCTTCGTGGGCTACATGCATCTGACTACAAACTGTTGGGTAATAAGAGAGGTCTGGCAGTAAAGAAGTGATTTGAGGAGCAGCTAGCTAACACAATTTACCTAGATGTAATGAATGGTTAAGCAACACATTACACATGGATCGGAAGCTGACATAGTGTTGTTCATTTTTCTGGTGATACAGAAATTAGAAAGGTGAGGTGGTTTAGTGGAGTGATATGATAACGATATGATAGATTATTTATAACACGCTTAATACCCAGAGGTTTCTAAGTGCAGACCCGAGAATCGAACCTGTGATGCTCTGTGTCGTCTTGCTTCCAAGGCAAGCACGTTGCCCCTGAGCTATCCTCCCGTAATGGCTACACCCCCTGTCTGCACCACACTTACCTTGGCAGTTGCTGCTGGTTGACGGCACCGGGCTTCCAGCTTCCCCGGCGGACACCCACCGACACACTCTGGAGCTGCATCTGTAGGAGCTGCTCTTTGCCTGGAGGCCCTTTGCCAGAGGTGCTGCACGGGCAGAGGGGCTGCCCAGTGGGATGTACTGATAAAGAGGTGGAAGCCAATGGGTTGAGGAGGAGGGCTTTGGGTAGGAAAACGGACCCACAAGGAAGTGGACAGGGGAGGGGGAGATTGAGCGCAGGAGGAGAGAAAAAGTAAGAAAGAAAAGCAAAAGAAAGACAAAATGGGAAGAAAGAGGTGGACGGGGGACGAAATGAAAGGGCTCTCACTCACCTGCAGGCCAGATGGAAATGGAGGGCAGGGAGGAACTGCAGAATAGAGCACCCTCGCCGTAGCGAGATTGGCGGCCAATGGCAGGAGGGAGGGCTAAGTGGGGAGGAAAAAGGACCCACAAGAAGCAGGCAGCGGGCGGGGAGATCGAGCACAGGTGTGCAGCAAAAGAAAGACATAATGGGAAGAAAGAGTGGTATGGGGGACACAAGGACAGGGCTCTCACTCAGGTGTACACCAGATAGAAATGGAGGGCATGGAGACCGTGAAGAATGGGGCACGCTCGCAGTAGCGAGGTGGGGGGAGGGCTGTGGTCGACGGACCCACAAGGAGCCTGGTGGGCGAGGGGGAGATCAAGCGCAGATAAGTAAGAAAGAAAAGCAAAAGAAAGACTCAATGGGAAGATAGAGGGGCATGGGGGAAACAAGGAAAGGGCTCTCACTCACCTGTACTACAGATGGAAATGGAGGGCAGGGAGGCCTTGCAGAATGGAGCACACTCACAGTAACAAGGTGGGCGGCCAATGGGAGGAAGGGGAGGGGTAGGGGGGAACAGACCCACACGGCAGCAGGCAGGGAATGGGTAGATCGAGAGCAGGAGCACAGACAAAATAAGAAAGAAAAGCAAAAGAAAGACAAAATGGGAAGAAAAAGGGGGCAGTTGACACAAGGAAGGGGCTATCACCCACCTGCACTCCAAATGGAAATGGAGGGCAGGGAGGGCCTGCAGATTGGAGAACACTTGCAGCAACAAGGTGGGTGACCAATGGGGAGAGGTGGCTAATGGGGGGAAACAGACCCACAAGGAAGGGGTCAGGAGAGGGGGAGATTGAGCACAGGAACACAGGAAAAGTAAGAAAGAAAATCAAAAGAAAGACAAAATGGGAAGAAAGAGGGGGCAGGGGGCACAAGGAAAGGGCTCTCACTCACCTGCACTCCAGATGGAAATTGAGGGCCCGCAGAATGGAGCACACTCGCAGTAGCGAGGTGGGTGGTCAATGGAGGGAGGGGGAGCGCTGGGGGGAACGGATCCACAAGGAAGCAGCCAGATTGAGCGCAGGAGCACAGAAAAAGTAAGAAAGAAAAGGAAAAGAAAAACAAAATGGGAAGAAAGAGGAGAGTGTGGGAACAAGGAAAGGGCTCTCACTCACCTTCACTCCAGATTGAAATGGAGAGCATGGGGGGGTTGCAGAATGTAGCACACCTCCAACATTTACACAGATTCAGTATCACGCAGCATGACATCTCCAATCACTGGGCGAGTAATGGCTGGGGTAGGACGATAGAGGGGCAACATGATTGGGCAGACAAGGTGTACACATATTCAGTGTCACTAATTCCGACTTCTCCAAACGGAACTCATGTGAGGGCTGTGGCGGGGGAAGCATGATGGGGCGAGGCTTGCACAAGTGCAATGTCATTCAACCGGACATCTCCAATCCCTGCATTGGCTGTGAGTAGGTCAATGTATGGAAAAGCATGATTGGACAAAGCTGACACATTCACTGTCACCCTGACAATCCAATCACGGTGCATTTTAGGGCCGATTGAGGGGAAAGCAGGATGAGGCATGCACATTTTACACATATTCACTGTCACTCAGGCTGACATCTCCAATCACAAAGCCTGCACGCACTGGCAGTAGAATGATGGGGGTAGGCATGGTTGGGCAAGGGTTACACATATTCATTATCAAACAAGCTGCCTTCTTTAATACCTCTGCATATAAGGGGTGTGAGTAGGGCAAGGGGAGGGGTATGATGATGCAATGTTTACGCATGCGTATTATTAGTGACTCTTCCTTCTTCAATCACTGTGCATATATGGGCTGTGAGTAGAACAAGAGAGTATGATGGTGCAAAGTTTACACACAGTAATTATCAGTAACGCTGCCTTCTTCAAACACTGTACAAACAGGGGCTGTGAGTAGAACAAAGGGGGTATGATGGTGCAAGGTTTACACATACGTATTATCAGTGACGCTTCCTTCTTCAAACACTGCACATATACTGGCTGTGAGTAGGACAAGGGACCCATGATGTGGCAATGTTTACACATAGTCATTATCCTGAAAGCTGCCTTCTACACACACTGTGCATATATGGGCTGTGAGTAGAACAAGGAGTATGATGGTGCAAAGTTTACACATATGTATTATCAGTGACGCTTCCTTCTTCAAACGCTGCACATATACCAGCTGTGAGTAGGACAAGGGACCCATGATGGGGCATTGTTTACACATAGTAATTATCCTGAAAGCTGCCTTCTACAAACACTGTGCAGTTATGGGAGTAGAACAAGGAGTATGATGGAGCAAAGTTTACACACAGTAATTATCAGTAAAGCTGCCTTCTCCAAACACTGTACATACAGGGGCTGTGAGTAGAACAAAGGAGGTATGATGGTGCAAGGTTTACACATCACCCCAGACTATGCCCCGCAGGCAGCCCATCACCCCAGACCATGACCCGCAGCCAGCCCATCACCCCAGACCATGACCGGCAGGCAGCCACATGGCACCATGCACTTGGGAGCCCTGACACATGTCCCCCCACACCACCCCCATTGACATCAACCTGCCAGCAGGCCATGACTCATGACCCCCATCCCACCCCCATTGACGGCAACCTGCCAGCAGGCCCGACTCATGTCCCCCACACCACCCCTTTGACGGCAACCTGCCAGCAGGTCCCGACTCATGTCCCCCACCCCACCCTCATTGACAGCAACGTGCCAGCAGGCCCCGACTCATGTCCCCCACCCCACCCCCAGTGATGGCAACCTGCCAGCCGGCCCCCGACTCATGTCCCCCATCCCACGCCCTGTGACGGCAACCTGCCAGCAGGCCCTGACTCATGTCCCCCACCCCACCCCCATTGACGGCAACATGCCAGTAGGCCCCGACTCATGTCCCCCACCCCACCCCCAATGACGGCAACCTGCCAGCAGGCCCCGACTCATGTCCCCCACCCCACCCCGAGTGACGGGAACCTGCCAGCAGACCCTGACTCATGTTCCCCCACCCAACACATCATCACAATTCAGACCCATGGCCCTTATGGCCAGCCAAATCTCACCCCACGCCACCCCAGTCCAAACACTCAACCAAGCATTCCATCCACTCCACATTGAATTCCCCATGTCATGATAGGCACCAAATAACCAGCATGCCCATGAATACAAGTCCATCAGACCCACACAATAGCGACACATGACTGAGAAAACCCACATTGTGACATGCACAAAACGAATGAGAGAAGACCACACAAGTAAAGTAGAGAAAAAAAACTGTATTAAATACTAAACAGAATGAAAAAAATGAAAGCACACAAGAAGAAAAAAAATAAATCCAAGTTTGGATGTCCAAAATTGAGCAACAAAAATGAAAGCTGTAATCAATAAAATCCAAAGTAAAATGGCTCCAAAGCGTCAGTCCATAAAACAAAATCCAAAGTTCCAAAAAAAGCAAAGCTTTCCCCCATGGGTCAAAAAATAAAGTAAATCCAGGTCCATAACTATATACAAATGAATATTCAAGGGTCCATGAGCCCAACAATCCAAAGGAAACCTAACCAAAAACCTACCTAATAGATAACTATTTACAAAAAGGCAGGGCATAGTCCATGCGCCCTAAAGAAAAAAAAAAAAAAAAAAGGAAACCTACACCTACATAACTATTTACAAAGGTGGCGGACCAGTCCAACGGCTCACTCATTGATGTCCCGGGCCAGGGCATCATCGAACTCCACTTCAATGTCCCGGAGGCGGGCCTCTTCCCTGGCCTCGAGGTCTCGCAGGGATGCAGCCATGGTCTCCTCTAAATCCCCAACTTGCCTCAAGGGACTCAGCCTGCCTCAACGCCCGGTGCATGGAGTTCTACGCCCTGACCATTGTAAGCCGTGCCCTCTCTGCCCGCCGCCGCTCCGCATCTATTTGCTGGCCCAACCGCTGCCACACGGAAGACACTCGCAATCCTGGGTCCTCCTGCCCGCTGGCCGATGCCTGCCCCTGGGATGTTGATGGCCCGAGCCATGATCGCTTCCACGCTGAGCCTGCTGCTGCCATGCACGTGCCCTGTCTGTTGAGGCCTGCACGTCCTCCTCTTGCTGGGGTCCAGTTGGTGGGGTGGCTACCCCTGCTGGACCTCCGACTCCCGACTGTGGCAGGAATGTGTCCTCTACCAGCCTGGCCACTGGCTCAGGGGCAGCTCCACAGAGGGGCCAGGTAATACTTGGGTAGAAAGATGGCATGGAGGACGACTGGCGCATAGGGGGTTCAGTTGAGGAGGGGGTCGCAAGAAGATCCAGCAAACGGATGAACCCAGTGCCGACGATCTGTCCTAGTAGGTCGATGCGGCCAAAGAGGTATTCGAAATGACGTGCATTGTCGAGAACCCTGCTCGTCATTCTGAATACCATGTTGGCTCCAATGCCACCCCAGCTAGGACAGGCTCAATCCGGTCACGGATTACAATGTCCGCAGGGAGAGGAAGGCCAGTTGTTGTTTGCGCATCCCCTCCCTGAAAACGGGTCTGGATGGAGGCATCCCTGCTGGTGCTGGATGATGCAGTCACAGGATCGGGGACAGGATTACACACAGGCACCTCCGCGGCGGCCTGTGCTGCCTCCTGTCCCTGCCCCTGGACTGCACCACTAGCACCAGTGGAATCCCCCATTCCAGGCCCCGTGCGTGAGGACTTCCACAGCCTCCTCCTCAACGAAACCCCCACCAACCTGGATGACTCTGTGCCATCTTCCTCCATAGGCCCCTGTGGGGGCTCAGCTGCCCCTACTGCTGCTGAGGAGTCCACCTCCAAACTCCGCCTCTTGGACTTTCCCTCGGCAGCTGTGGCCATGGACGCGGCACCAGACTCCTCACTCCCGGGAGATATCACTTCCTGGGAGGGGAGCTGGGCCTTGCGTCTCCGGCTGGTTGTGGGATCCCTGCCGCTGTGCTCCACAGCACCGTCTCCACCCTCTTCATCAGTCGACGCTGCAGATGGGAGAGACAGAACACAGGCATCAGGGCACTGTACAATGGTCAGATACACACATGACAGTTGCACATAAGTGGCAGTGTCAAACTTCACAGATGGCATCACACTCCCCAACACTCACATCATATGAACCCACACACATGCACAAATTAACAGGAATCATGCAGCAGGCAGAAGCATCCATCCACACACAACAGCATGAACATCCGAAGGTTGGCATGATGTCACAAGCAACATGGGGAGTGCCGAACACATGCACACACACCACCAGACAGACATGCATCTGCACATATCCACCACCTGTCACAGTGCAATCAACAGGCAACTATGTCACATATGCCAATCTGGTTCCTACATATCTGTGTCACATGCATCCATGGCGTATCACAGTCACACACATGTCAAACACACACCCACACATGTACGCTGTGCACGTACATGAAGGAGGAACAAGCATCCATGTGTCACACCCCAACCATGGCATAGTACATACACAGAAATGCCAACATGTGTTCATCTCCACATGCAGTTGTGCATCATGCTTTGGAACACATACACCATTGATGTGCATCACGCATGACTGGACTCACATGCAGCACGGCCATGTCCCTGCACATACACATCCATACATGGGCATTTTCAGACATATGTCTAAGCTGCACACTCCTGTCACACCTCAACATGCACTGCGTCCAATGAGTACGCATGGACACTTACCGCTCGACTTTGGACGGGTCTGCCTCTTGAGGGCCTGGAGATGACGCACTGGGTGACTGCATTCCAGGACCCTCATCTGGTCGGTGGTAAGGCAGACCCAGCACCCCACTGCATCCGCTGCGTCCAAGAGGCGCTGGCCCTTCCTGAGGGTCCTAGACCTGAAGTCCTCCCAGCGCTTATGGACGTGTGGTAGGTTGTGGGTTGCCACCTCCTCCGCGTTGATGTCAACAACAATGTCCATCCAGATTCTCTTCTGTCCATCCTTGTCAGCGCGTATTCTTCCGAAGAGGGCATCATAATGCACCAGGACTTGCTCCACCAGGATGCCAACTTCTATTGCAGTGAAGCTGGCAGCCCTCTACCTCTCTGCCGGGTGTCGCCACTGGTCCCAGATGGATTTTGGCCCGACATGGCAACCCCTGAGGCAGGTGTGGGTGGGCAACTGGGTCCTGGTGCTGAGCTGTGGAGTGATGGAACTGCAGTCGGGAGTTTTCTGTTCCAGCAAATGGACCCCTGCAGATGGCTGACGTGCAGGCACCAAATAGCAGGGCACGTGGCCAGCAGGCAGCAGCAGATAGCTCGTGGGAGGCTGCTCGGGGCTGTGGGTGGCAGGAAAATGGCCTTCTGGCCAGGAGAGTGGTCTTCTGTGTGTTGTCGTGTGGCCAGCTTGATGCAGAGTGATTTGGCATGTGAAAAAACAGCACGTCAGCGTGTAATTCGAGGAAAGGGCCTAAAGTGACGTGATGCGCGCAGGCGTTTCCCTCAGCATGGGTTAAAGGTGAGCGGGGCCCAGCAGTTCATTGTAAGTACTTTTGGTGGAGACTGACGCGTGTGTTGCTACTTCTTGTTGTTTCACGCGCCATCACTACTTCACAACGGATCGAGGACGTATCTCTTCTTTTGGCGGGGGTCTTGCCTACGTGTGTTTTTCATTACCACGCTAGTCAGACGGTGAGTGGCGCATGCTATTTTGCCCACTGCCGGTCCCCCTGTGTATCACTTACCCGTTTCATAGGTCATAGTAGCCTGTGTGTCCTAGTGTATGTGTTTTCGTGTCCCTGGGTGCCACTGTCCCTGGGTGCCACTGCATATTGTGGGAGGTTAATTCCACACACGTGGGCTACTGGGTGTCCCATACACAGTTGTACTGCAGTTTTGGGGTGCCTGACCATGTTGTGACCTGTCATTTTATCACCAGGGTCACATAAAGCCTTGCAGGCGTACAGGGGTGCTTTTAGTACCCCACCCGCTTCACCCCATTTGCCCAGGACAATTGTTGTGTACACCTCCCATTGGCACTACTACATCTGTGCCATGGTTGGGAGGCTATGAAAGATGAGGGTCACCTCAGTTGGGCCTCCTCCACGTGGTGGGCATGGTCAGGAACATGGCTGGGGTGACCAGGGAGTAGGGGGAGACCTGGGTGCCCAGGGTGGCTGCAGAGGGGGAAGAGGCAGGGGTGTGCCACTTTGGCAGGATGTTCTGCCACGTGTTGGTGCAGTCATGCCACCATCCCCTTCCCCTGCAGCTCCGAGAGATGCAGCTCTTGCATCTGACACTGGCGCCCATGCGAGCCGGCAGTCAGTTTCATCAACTGCCACAGGCCCAATGGTAGTGGTAGCTGCAGGTGCAGCTGTGACGACCACTACCCAGGCTCAGGGTCGGCCAGCGCTTGATGCATTGGCACCTGGCGATTCCCAGGCAGAATTTCAGGTGGTCAGGAGGCACGAGGTAAGTGCACCCAGGGCTGCTCTGACCGAGGCACATGTCCCTGGGGCAGTGTTGTAATATGCTGCCCCGAGCAGCCAGGTGTTGGCAACTGCATGGGCAGATGCAGCCAACACCACTCCTGCTGTGAGTCTGCCAGCGAGGACAGTCTCAGTCAATGACCTTGGTACAGCGGCGGTTGCTGCGCTGGGTCCAGTCAAGAGCACCCAGCAGCCACTGACACAATCAGGGCTTCCGTCCTAGTTCCACCTGCCACTCCCTTGGTCCATTCCACCATCACCACTAACCCGACTGATCAGGGGGGCATTTTCCAGTCAGGGTCCAGACTACTGTCCAGGAGGAGGAAGGTTGCTCCTGCACAAGAGGCTGGGACACCAAACACGGCTCCAGCCTCCGGCACGTCGAGGAAGAAGCCTTTTGGCAAGCAGGAACTGGACTTCCTTGTGGGCTACGTGTCGGAACATGACTGTGATATGCTAATCGACCCAAATTGTCACACTACGACTGCCCAGCGTTGGGACCGCTGGAAGCATGTTGCGGAGGGTGTTAGTGCATTCGGACATGAGGTGCGCACAGCTCAGGAGTGCAAAAAGCATTGGTCCAGCCCATGTGTGGTTTGCTTATGCAATGTGTTGTGCTTGACTGCCACTACATGCTATGTGTACATGGTTCTCATGTGCGAGTTATGCAATGCTTCACTAATGCGTGACTGCTGTGCAGCATGCTGGCTTGTAGAACAGACAGGGACTGTCCTCATCACCACACTTGCACTCTACTCACATGCTAGTCACCCGGCTGCCCCTCCGGTCCATGTTCCAGCTCACTGGCCCTTCTGCATGTAGCCTGGGGTGTCTTTCCACTCAGCACTCAGACTATGTCATCATATGACTGACGTGCATGTCTGTTCTGCCTGCATGCGGGTACTCCATGTAAGCATGCTCCCTTGCCCCTCCACCCCCCTGCGCCCCAATTTCACCATGGCACTGGTGGGTAACATGTTGGACTACTGCAATGGCCTGTTCAAAGCTCCTGTGTACATGCACACTTCCCCCTGCCAACCTGCCAGACACATACTGTGTGGTACATCCTATGTCCTTGATGCAGGGTGTCTCACTCAGACTGTGCAGATGGCAGATGCTCCGCAGGGACATGAGTGCCCATTCATGCTCAATGTGCATTCCATGCATGCCCCTAAGTGTCCTTGGCAGGATGACCATTGTAGTACGTATCCAGGATGACATACATTTAATGGCATTTGATCATCCATTCCATGCTCACTCTGGCTCAGTCCTGCATCACGCACATGTTTAGGGTGACATAGTCTGTGTGGGCCACAGGCCTCCCCCTGTTTCAGGCCCCCTGACTCTGTTTAATTGGTGTAGTGCCTTCTGCACAAATGGATGTACTACAGAGGGTTCATCATGTGTCCTGCTTACTGTCCCATTCTCATCTGCTGTGTTGTCAGTTGACTCAGATGATGCAATTGATGCTACTCAACACTGTCTGCCAATACACAGTTCTCTGGTCAACCTTTCACTGCCATGCAATGCCTCCCTCTATTTTCATTAAGGGGAGGGGGATTGCCTGTAGCCATGCAACCCATTGCATGCACATTGCACGGGATGCCTGAACTTGCCCTTACACTCCCTTCATGTTTATTGATTGACATCATAATGTACTTGTTTATGTAAATATTCAGTAATGCACACATGTTCTGCACTGCACCAACCCACTTCTGAGCTATGTTACACCGTTTTTCATGCCTACTCACTGCTGCAATGTGAAAGTGACCTGGCGTATATGGTTAGATTGTCATCCCTTCACTGTCATGAAAGGCACAGGCACAGGTGCATCCTGTGACACGTGTACTCAGTATTGGAACACCCTAGCGGGTATTTAGCAAAGTTGATTGGTCAATCTGTGGCCTATACTAACTGGTATAGGCCGCAGATTGATAATAGCCTGCCAAGTGGGTTGTAATGACTGTGGAGCTGCCTGCACGTGCGTGTGTCTACACTTTCACATCCATGAAAGCAAGCAGCATTGTAGCTGCTTGCTTTGCTCTATGGGATGTTGTTCATAATCACCATATGGGTGTATATGAACACGGGTGTTCTTGAACACTTTCACATGTACATATGCAAGCAGCTTCAACATTGTGTAGTGCAACATTGCAGCTACTCACTTATGTGCGTGTGAAAGTGTTCATTTACACATGTGTTCTCTGCAGCTTTTTTGTTGAATGACTAATATGTAGTTGATTAATGTTAATGCTGCTGAAATTTCAGCATTGCACCCGTTATGTTCAACTGAATAATGTTTTAGGGCACAATCAATGCAAAAAGTGCTGCATCAGGCCCTAAGGGGTGTTCTGGATGCTTCATGGACCAGCAGCTCAGAACGTACTGGGCATTATGGTCCTTCATGCCTGGTTGCAGGCCCTCGCTTTGCTCGTGACATTCACTATGTCTACATGGACCATGACGCCCGGTACGGGCCGAGCTGCAGATGGATGAAGCTATATTGGTGATGATGATTTAGTGATGCATGTGTACATGCATATTGTGTGTGTCATGGTGTGTTTGGATTCACTTGCAGCTGTGGCCATTTAGCTTTTCGAACATGCTTATGTTATGTGCCCTTTCTTTGTTGCCATCTGTCATTTCTGGCTGTGATATGTGCCTGACAGAGGTGTTGTGAGATGGAGGTGATATACTACATTCAGTACATGTGTAGGCTTCGTTATTCATACACATCTATTTCTGCTTTTGGGATGCATTTGCATATCAATGCCACTGGATGCTTGGTGGAATTTCAGTTGTGTGTGACATGTCTGCTTCATGTGTTGGCTGTCCATGTGATGCCTATGTGTGTGTGGGTTATGTGCCTCTGACATGTGTACTCATGTTTCTTTTTTCCACATTACAGATGATGACGCAATGGAGCCAGAGGATGGTGATGTCATTCCAGAAACAGGGTTGCTATTACATCAGCAACCCTGCACAAGTGGGGGTCGTGGGGTGGTAGGCCACGAGAACCCACTTGTGCTCCAGACCATCGTGTCCAGGGATGGCAATCAGTCTAGCTCCGATGATCACTCTGACAACAATGTTGAGTTGGATGCGCGTCTGGTCCATTCGTCGACGGGGAGTGATCCTTATGTGGACGATCTTCTGTCCGCGACACCTGCACTGAGGGGCCAGACAATGTTGGAACCTCTGCATGTGGTAGATCGGGACGCACGGTCACCATCCACAGCAGTTGCTGATGTGTCTGGGGCATCATGTCAACGGAGGGAAGTAGTCCTGCAGCCACGGGCGTTGCCAATCCAGCAAGGACCACAGCTTATTGGGCCCTGCAGGTGTCAAGTCCAGCAATGCAGTGGCTGTGCGCCACCGGGGTATACTGAGTGGGAGAAATCCATGTATGCCAGTTCAGAACAACAGGGGGCAGCTATTGATAAGATCGCTCAGAGCATGGAACGTGTGGCCCAATCCATGTGCCCCCTGCTAGGCAGGTGGACCTCCAGCAGTGGGCAGCACAGTCCATGGCCCGCTCACTCAGGCTGCGCATGGCGGACTCAGACAGGGCACTCCGGGCTGAAATGGTGTCTCTGCGTCAAGCACTTGCTGCTCACGCAGAGGCACACATGGAGGCCCTGACAGATGACCATCAATCCCTCTGATCTACTCTGGGTGTGCTCAACATGTCCCAGAGGCAGCGGACAGAGAAGAGGATGGAGCAGCTTGAGAACACCATCTCGGCTGAGCTACGTGCAAGCCCGGAGCTGCTCCGGATGTCATGCGAGGACATGCAGGCAGAACTATGTGTTACGCATGCTACCTTGCAAGAGGAAGCATGCGTATCACGTGAGGTGCTGCACGCTGACCTACGTGCCATCGCCACACAGGATATGGTTTACCAGACCCTCATGCTTGCTGCTGTGGAGGGGCAAGCTGTGCATAGGCATGGTAAGGCAACTGTGCCACATCCCCCAGCTGTGTTCCATCCAGAGGGTGAGCAGGACGACGACTTATCTCCCACACAGGTCGGGCCGTCTAGGCGTGGAGCCCATGAAGTTTTTTGTTTATCTCAACATCATCGCATGTGGGTGTTGAGGTGCACCCTGTACCTCCCCCCTCCTGGGTGCCTCCCCCTCTGGGTCATATGTGGCCTTTTTATATTTAATTAGTTTAAAATTGTTTGTCTATTGTTCATTCATGTGACAGTGTGGTGCTTTGTGGCTTTTGAAAGCTTCCACTGTCTTTTCCAGCTGGGCCCATTCAAGCTTGTCTCGTGTATGTGTTTGTGGCTTGGGGTCCTGATACATATGCCACTCCTGCATCCCCTTTCCATGGGCTTGCAAGGATGGTTCGGTGTTACTGCAATTTACACAAGGGCATTGCACTTTCGTCATATCTGTGGCCTGTCTGCTGCTGTACTACTTGTGTTTACACCCCTAGTGGGGATTATGGATGTTTTCTCCACGGCATGTCTGCAATCAATTTTGGTGAGTACATTTTTGAACTGTCCATTTATTGAAGTTGATTGTGATGTATTTTCATTTCTTGCCTATATACGTGCTTGATGCACTTCATGCTGTAGACGGTAGCCTGCACCTTTTAGCTGTCAAAGTCACACTGATGGTGGGAGGGGGCCAGGTAGTGACAATGTCAAGTTGGTACGTGTTGAGTTCAGCCCCTGGGGATTGTGGCAATGGAGGATGCATTAGGAATGTGATCCAAGAGGCACAACTCACGGTCCAGTCCTCACCTGAGATGTCCGCCTATACTACTACTCCGAGCAGTTCCGTTTGGACGGCACATTTTATCTGTCTTCCCTCTTGTACTTCGCTGCTGCCTGACGGTGCAGTTTTCCTACTGGACTACAACACTTTTACTTGTTTTTCACACTCTGGTGCCTTCAGTCCCTGTTTTTCTTCCTGCTACTGTCCTTGTTGCAGATCTATCCGCCCGTCTCTCTGGCAGTTTTTTACACATACTCTTACACTGCCTCAGTACTCTTCTGTTGCACAGCATCTCTCGCTCCTCCTGTCTTTCATCTATTACATCCATACCTTTATGTTAACTTTGGCCTTTTACCAATGCTATTCAACTGTTGTGGCTCTTAACTTGCTGTCAGCTGTTTACGGCTATCTCGCATTCACTGTGCCTTTCGAGACTTGTGCTGTCTCTGCCTTTCTTCGTTCACGCTATCAAGGATTGATTGGGTTTCAGCTCAACCATCCAGTTGTGCCAGCCTCCTTGGTTATTTTTTACTCAAGTTCCAGCTCTACCCATCAGTTGTGGCATCCTCATTGATTATTGTGTACTCAAATTGCTACCCATCCTGTTGAACCATTGTTCAACTGTGCTACCTTGGTAGTTATTCTATCATTCAGCTTGGAAATGTGCTTGGCCATATTTTGCGACTTCAAGTCATCTACTGGAGACTCCTCCACGTTTTTTTGGAGCCTAGAGTGTTTTTATGTGGTTTGTGGGTTTGGCTCCTTGGAGTTCTCTGTGATTTGGTATTTTTCCAGTCAAGGTCGCCTCTGAGGGGCCTGGACCCTATTAACACGAAAGGAAGAACAAAGAAACCAAGGGTAAGGGGATCCTGAAGCCAGGAAGACTAGAAGGAAGAAGCCGACAGACCCCAGACACAGCTCTTCTGAAGGTCATGGCGATGAGAAAATGAGGGAGGGGCTTTTGTTGCGGGACAGTACGCTTGGACTACAGTGATTGGGCACTCTCTGACATTGTCATTGTGGGTTACTATGCACATGATGTGTTCTGCTGGTCAATGGCTGTTCCTGTGTTGAGTTTTCTTTTCAGGTGTCAGGGGATTTGTGTGGTTTGACATACTGGGGTGTCCACATGGGCAATGTTCACATGTGATGTGTACAGGACACTGTGGGTCACTTCATTTCACATGCATGTATTGAGTGCATGTCCCTACTGACACACACACTTACACAATGCACCAGCACACATGCAACCACCCTTCCATGCCCACACATGCACATAGATTGCCTTCTCTGGCATGCTGTGTCCCTGCAGCGCAGGATCACTTACCTTTTGGGGATCATGTACATGAGTCACTGGGTTGTTTTAGTTGCTTGTCCTTTTTATATGATGCTCAAGGTGTATCCCCAACACAATGGCTGCTCACTGTGCTGTGTGCTGAGCGGTGTATTGCAGGAGACACACACAGAACACGGCTTTGGGATTTGCCGATTTGGATTGGCCAGTGTGCATGCCAACAGGCATTCTGTCTTTTGTTGATGGTACCGCTGGTGGCATGCATTTGTGTATGACTTTGTATGTGTGGGAGGTTGTTGGTCAGTCATTTCATCTGATTCCATGCCAGGTGTGATTGTCTCAGGCCTCTTTCCATTTATCATGTGTCACTTTGTATCTAATTGGTCATGTGTTGTGCTTTTGGTTTGCTCTTTTGCTGTTGCATGCCATGGCATGGTGTGGCCGACGAGGGTGATGGGGGTTGGGAGAGTTTGGGTGACATACCAGTGATTTTCATAGCCTGTTTTGCAGGGGGGTGGTGTGATATGCACCTTGCATGTGTTCCTTTGGCCACACAGGATTGGTTATGTTTAAGTAGCTAGGGATGCACACAATGTAGCACATCCATGGCAACATTCTCAGGGTGGTAATTTTGTGACAGCTGCCTGTCTCTTTGTCATCATAGATTGTCACCTGGTATGTGCCAGGCCTGTGTGCACTCCGCAGGGGTGGGAGTTTAGGTGAAATATGTGACCACAAGCTGGGTCCGGGCTGCCTCTCCACGTGCCCTTTCCATTCCCATGAGCAGCGCCTGTGCCTGTGGTTGGGGATGTGGGTGCACCACCATGTCCACCGGTACGCCCCGCCATGTTGCAACACACTACTGGGGGTGCATATAGTAGCTGCCCGCCAGAGCAGTCAAGGGAGCATGAGCGTGACTTGAGCACTCCGATTGTGCGTTCCACTATGCTCCTGGTTGCAATATGGGCTGCGTTGTATCTTACCTGGGGTGGTGTGGTGGGATTCCGTATTGGCGTCATCATGTGGTTGCTCAGAGGGTAGGCACTGTCCCCTGGGGAGGTGAGGATGGTTGTCATTAGTTGGGTTTGTGTATTTGTCTGTGTGTGACATGCATGCATGTGCACAGCCATTTGTACTCACCAATGTGCCATGTGTCGCCATGCTTCCCAGCTTCCAGGTCCCTGCTGAGGGCGAACATTCTGTATATGAAACTTTCATGGGTAGACCCAGGATAGTTTGCATAGACAGAGGTGATGATTCCATGGGCATCACATACAACCTATACGTTGATGGAATGCCAGTGCATGCGGTTGCGGTAGATGTTTTCAGTGGCCCTAAGTGGACGTAGGGCCACATGGGTGCAATCTATGGTACCAAGCACTTTGGGGAAGTGTGCCACCCTGTACAAGTCCTGGACCACAGCCTGCCTTTCTGTGGGGGTTCTGGGCATGTATATGTGCCTGCGGACTGAGGGGCGCACAGTCATGATTGTCAACACCTGGTGTAGGCAGAGTGACTGCGTGGGCTGTGAGACACCCCAAACTATGGCAGTTGTCTGCTGAAATGACCCAGTGGCCGAAAAATACAGGACAGTGAGCACCTTTTCTAAGGGGCTCAGTGCTTGGGAGCACAAGGTGGGTGATGTGAGGTCATCCTCCCACTCAGTGACCAGGTCTAGGATGATGGGAGGTGGAAACCTATACTGCCATAGACATGGTCATCAGGCATCCCAAAAAGGCTGGTCCTGGGCAAAAGAATGCGGGCCTAGCTATTCTCCTCCTCTTGTGGTGTCCCACGATCAGTGCTGCGAGAAATGGGACATTCATCGTAGCTGTATATATGTGTTTGTTCTTTGCACGCACTTTTATACTGCGCGGGGAAACTTCCGTCTGCCTTTGTGCGGCGGACGTGTTTGCATCTGTGCGTGACTTTTGGCGTGCGTGGGTTTCCCCTATTCAATTCCATGAATACGTTTAGTTCACAAGTGTGTGGGCGTTCTGTGTATTTCCCAGCAGTACTTCCCCAGTTACGCCCTCATTCCACGCGTTGTTCCCCATTCTGCGTGTTCCGCCCCCTTTTTGGTGTGTGTGCTAAACGGTGTGCGCATTTGCTGTGGTTGCAGTGACGTGTGCGCCTGTGTGTGCCACACACAGATTTGGCGCACATCCCAGGAAAAACACGCACATGGCCTTCCATGAATCGCTCTTTTAATATTGATAATAACCAAATTACAACTGCCTATGTGGTAAAAACTCTGGGTTTCTACCTGGACTCCACCCTCTCTTTCAACAAGCAGGTCAACTCGATGGCTTCTGCAACCGCCTACACCTGTAAACTGATAAGAGCAGGCAAACCCTTCCTATCGAACAATAGCTGCATCACACTTGCGTGAGCGCTCGTGTTATCAAAGCTGGATTATTGCAATTCGCTCTATATTGGGGCCAATAAGGAAGTTATCAAAATAATTCAAAACTTGCAGAACAATGGGCTTAGAGCAGCACTATGTATCCCCAGGAGAGCCCACATCACCAAATTTAAAAGAGCCAATAACTGGCTTTCTACTCAGGAGAAAATCCAACTAAAAGTTGCCTCATTGGTCTACAAATGCCTAAACAACGCTGCACCACTTTACCTTTCTGCAAGATTCACGAGAATAAAACCAACAAGACTCACCAGATCTAACTCCAACAACATATCTACACCTAGAGTTAAATTGACCAGAGTCGGTGGCTGCAGCTTTCAGGTGAAAGCAGCTCAACTCTGGAACTCCCTACAACCCACCCTGAAGACAGATCAACCCTACCTCACTTTCCGACATAACCTCATAATGTGGATCAAAACGCAGACAAACAATAGATCACCTACTGCCTGGACCTATTTAATTCCTAGTAGTTTCCGATTAGGACTGTAAATGCGTTTATCTTCATTTTTGACGGTTGTATATTTTTGTATATTTCGGTTGTACATTTTTGTATATTTCTTGTTTTTCTACTTGCCATGTGCTCTTGTAACTAAGCCTCATGTGTCTTATAAAACGCGCCCAGTTATCCCAGGGTCTGGTGCGCAATACAAGTAATAAAAACAAACAAACAAACAAGCACGCAAAAGACATAGCTTTTTCACGCATGCACCAGCTTGCGCTACAAATTTCAGCGCACCTTTATTCCATGAATTACCCCCACAGTCTCTAGGAAATGCAAATTGAAAAAATCAAGATCCTAAAATTCTACTTCTAAAATGTTATTTCTCTCATTTAGGACATATCTCCATTACAAATTTAGTGGTAGCTAAAATTAAGGAAAGTCTATACCCTGACATTATTCTATGCCACAGCTCATGCGCGTTAATAAGAGTGATATCATGAAACCTCTCAACATAAAGTTGACATTTGCAGGTAATGATGTCCATCAATCAGCCAATAGTATAATGTTTCTACAATATCTGGACTGTTAAAGAAGCTGCACAGTCTCTGTTTTCTGACTATGTTAAGTCGGGCTCCAAGAATGTAATTGGTTGGTAGAATTTTTAACCTGAATCTCTTGAACCAAGATCTACATCTAGGGTCAGGACATTTCTTCAAATAGGGCAGAATAAAATGTGCAGTTTGTCAGTTTCTATTATACGTACATATTGGTTGTATTTACCTATCCTTTATCTTGTTGTAATGCAACATAATGTCTTAAGTTCATTCCAAACCTCTGAGGGCAAATCATTTAAAACATTAGCAGGCATGCCCAACTCATTAAGAAGGCATTTATTAAAGAGCCTCCAGCGGGTTAGATCTGTATCAATTCCTTTACTGATTGCCAGCTTCAGGGTACAGAATAAGAAAGCTTTGGTCGGAATTAGAATGTTCATATATAGACTTAGAACCCAGATCATATTTTATAATGGAGATGGGTCACCATTTTGTAAATTCAGCACTGGCCTCCGAAAGAGGGTTTTTAGTATGTCTCAGAAAGTCTCATTTTTCAGGTTCCATATTTCTGCACCGTATGTAAGAATGGGTATCGTCTATCTAGGCCTTAAAGAATTGTATAAATGGGATCAGAAAGAAATGCCCAAACCTCCTGCAAATTCATCTGGTTCGGCTCAATAGGGGCCTTACATTTCTCACGGCGCTCAGCATAAAAAGCCACCTTACAGTTCTTAACAAAGAGAAGGAATCCCCAATAGATAAATAAAGTAGTTAATTCAATTGGGGTTTTGTTTAATGTTGAGTTATCACTTTTAAATATGGCTCCATGACCAGGGCTAAAAATAAGTATCTTTGTTTTAGTTGGATTTATCGTAAACCCATTCATCTGAACATGGTATCTAGGTTTACCAATTGTCGCTGCAAACCAATAAGGGTATGATACAATCACACCAAATCATCAGCATATGCCAACCAACTAACCAGGGAGTTAGCAATTTTAGGGGGAAATGACCTAGCCTGACCCAAGTGCTCTATGATGTCAGCAATGAACATATTAAACGGGAAGGGATCATGTACACAGCCATGTCACAGTATCCTGTACATAAAGATGGGTTTTGATAGGGCAGCCTGATCATAAAGCCTAATCTGGACGTTGGCATTATCATGAAGGTATTGCAGATTTGTTAAATAGGAAGGGGGATCGTCCTTATCTCATAGTTATGCCCACAAAAGCAATCAATCAGTGCAATAAAAGGCCATAGTGAGGTCAATAAAGGTAATATAGTGTAGAGGTATATACTGCCCACTCTTATGGCAGACAAATATGGTAGTTAGGGTCTATACCCCACTCTCCTGGTCAACATTGTCAAAATCAGAATTATTTTCTATGTAGGAAGTTAAATTGCCCTTATTCAAGGCAAAGTACCTTGAAAATAAAGATCACCAGATACACTTATTCATGGCGACATAAAACATAAGTATGTTTACATTACACACACACACATTAAACATAGAATATAGATTTCTAATGTACAGGTTAGCAAAACATAGACATTTGCATTATAAATGGTTTTAAGCTTTAGCTATTAGGAACATTAAAAAATGCTGAGAACATAGAAAATATAGTGCAGTGTGCAAACCTCTCTGGTATCGTGAGATAGCAGAAATCAAATTAGAAGGTGTAGTTTTCTCTGGTTTGATTCATGAAATAAAACTGGCTTATAGTCAGGAAAGATAATATAGCAAAGCTGAGCTTGGACAGAATGTACTAAAACACGGAATACATGCATCACAACTCAAAAATCTATTTTTTCTATTTTTTAAAATTGTTTGTCATCCAGGAAGTGTGAAAGATGGCAAGTCATCCTGACTAGGAAGTTTGTTTTGTCCAATAGGGACACACATGATACACATGGTGTATGTGTTACAGAATAGAGATGTTCCTTTTTTGACTGTGAAGAAAAGTGAATAAACAAATTCAATCCCAGCCGGCTGATGTCTTCCTTCCTCCCACAAGAAGTATGTGTATTGTCAGAAGTGGCTGGCTGTAGAGAATTATGGCTGAGAAATAATCTGTTAACATTAGTATATGCTGTTTTATTTTCCTAATTGCCTGGTTTGAAGGAAAGATAGAATTAGGCCATTAATGGTCATACCTGGGCCTTTTTTAAAACCTGACTGGTTCACGTCATGGATTTTGTGATCATTTGCCCATTTTTCCAGATGTTTTAACAAAAATAGAGAAATTATCTAACTAGACACATTCAGCAATGCAATCAACGGATAATTCTGCATAAGGGCTCTGTCCCCGTCTTAAAATCTGTTACTATTGCAAATACTTTGAAGAAACATGCGTGGATGTATTAAGAACTGTATCAGGTCAATAAGAACAATTAGAATGTTAGACAATGGACTTTAATTAAGCACACATCCATGCAGGATGGACACTTAAGAGGGTTTTTGGGCTCGTTAAGGCTAGATTCTGCTGTCTTCAACAAACAGGCAGAAGCTCTAACATACACACCCGAGGTAAGGAACATCATCATTGTATGCTGTACGTTCCATAACTTATGCATCAGGAGAGGTGTCTCTGACTTAACACTGGACAAGAACAGGTGCCAATTGGACGTCTCAAGCACTATGTGAGTGTGATAGGCAGATCACCCAACTGGAATTCATGGGCATTTCTGCTGAACTCTGAGTGGTTGGCATTTGTTTCAGTACATTGGGACTTCTGCCTTCCTGGCTGACATGACAGACTGTCCTACTGGAGTCCCTTTGTAGGTGCGGCAGAGGGTAAAGGTTTTGGCTCTTGCTGCACACATGCTGGCAGTGGTATCAGTGACTGCCCCATCTTCTCCAGGATTATTGACCTTAGCTGAATTCTATATATTTCATGGGTGCCCAGGAGTGGGGGACATCCAGGGTGTAAATGGCTTTCATTATGTTTCCTCGGGAGATTCATGCTGCTTGACCAGCCAGTCTCCCGAGGAAAAAAGTTAACAAAAAGACATAAATATGGCTGCCACCATATCGAAAAGGTCATAAAGCCCTTTTCCATATATATGGTGTCAGCCATCTGGCTGGGAGGAGCAACAGGACCGGAACACAATCTCTTGTCCCACTGGTAAGTGGGAATAGAGGGAGGTAGTAGGAATGGGAATTGGGAGGTTTTAGGGGGATGGTGAGATGGGTAGGCAGCATGAAGAGGCTCCCTGTTGCCTCCCTACATTAACAAAGAAGAAAAAAAGATTTGCACCACCCAGGGAAGGACTTCGGGTGGTTTGGACAGCGGGCAGGTAATGTGTATTCTCGCCCACTGTTCCAGCCACCTGATTGGCTGAGCGCCCTTTCCTGAGTGCAAAATGTCTATTCATCTCTGCAGACTCCATCATGAACTGGCTTTCCTATGTAAATGCCTTTGCAACAGCCGCATCTGAAGGATATATTGGCCCATCTTCCTTGCAAGGCCTCATGTGACTTGCTGTACATCATGTAGGGCTGTGTGAATTCAGATCCTCCTGATGCTGCTGTCTTATCTCCATGTCTCAGCCATGCACTGGCGGTTTTCTTGCAGACCTCAAGCGTGTCGAAATCAGTTGTCTGGTATATCATGGTGATCACAGGAGCGGTCAGGGAATCAGCGCTCTTTGATATTGTTGCACAAGAATGGGCTTTGTGGCTGTGCTCGTATAAGTCTGCACATCCACGGATTGGTGCATGCTTCCCCAAATGGTGTTTCTGCATTGACACCCTGTGTGATGATTGTGGCAGGGAATGTTTCGGTTGCATTGTGTTGTTTTATGTTTCCTTCAACACCTCAATGTTGCAGGGCTGGTATGTTTTTTTGGGACATTTCCGAGGCCCTTGTACTTAGTGTAGCAACCTTTCTCTCCTTTTTGACACCTTTAACCACAGACATTGACTCCCAGGACCTTTAGGTGGGGAATTTTGTTGTTGTGGCGGTCGAGGTGGTTATATTTCTGGGGGAAATGGCCCCAACAGATTGCCTTCCTGTTGATGGTCTATGTTATGTCGATGTTTTCTCTGGATCACTGGAGGTGAAATGACAGGGATATGTGACATTACACTAAATCAGTGAAATTATGCATACCTACACTTAATTCATGTGTGACAGGTGTCGAGTCATGTAACCTCACTGTCTTTCAAGGCTTTGGTGCCTTAATTATTAGGTGCTTATCTATGGGCCTTCATGTGTACTTGTGTGTTTACCCTGTGACACACTTGATCCCTGTGTGCCCATGTTAAGTGTTCTTTCAAGAGTATTGTGTATTCTGCCCACCACCCCTTTGAGGGATATCTGCAGCTTTGACTCCCATATAGGGTTTCCATTGACAGAGTGTGGGTGGTGGTGTTCTTCGGACTACAGTGTTGGTTATACAGACACATAACTAGGAGACGAAGAACATGTGCATCCGCCCATATGACCACCGTTAGGGACACATGACTGGGATGAATTGTCACTCAACAGGTACACTCTCTGAACCTGCTCAACCTTAAACATCCCCTGAAAATGTTCACTCCATGAACAAATCAGCCTTCAGTTACCAGGAATGCATGAAGGGATCATGTACTACCCACCACCGTTGGTCATGCATTCCTTGTAATGCTCTACCAGCACGCCCCCCACATTAATTTCCTCCGGTCATGCCTAAGCTTTGGCAGTCCTTCATGCTCATGTTATATGTGGCCTCAACTCTCACACAATCCCAGACAATGACGCATAGTTCAGAAGCACTCCTGCTGGGTGCAGTTTTAGCCGTGAGATTACCTACCAGCCTGGATGCCACCTTGGCCACCGCCTCTGCCAGGACTGTCAGCTCATGCTGGATACATCTTGGTTTCCTAAGCCACCTATCTGCATCATTCCCACCTGCATGCCTCTCAAGATTCCTCAGTGTACTCATTGTTTGAATGCCCTACGGTTGTCCAGATTCAGTATTGATCGTACCACCAGTAATGTCTCCCGTCCATTGTATTTATCTCTGCATTCCACAAATGTGAGATTATACTCTTCTGGTATTATTTGCCTCCAGTGTTGTGTTGGCTTAAGTTATCATGTGCAGTGTCTTTGTGTTATCACATGCAGAATTTACCATTATCGCTTGAATGGCAGTAAGGCCTGAATCAGATGGCGCACTTCGTTTAACTGCATGGGGTAATAGTAATATCCTCATTTAATTATACCTGGGGGTTTCCCACCAAACTACACATGAGCCCCTTCGTAGATTTAATCATATTTTCAGCTGCTATCTTTCAAGACCACATAGGTCCTTTCCAGAGAGAATAGAATGGCAAGTGATTAAGATTTCTGTCGGAGTAGGAAGCAATGTGGTGCACATGTTTTTTGTCAAGTGTGGGAACTGGGTTTAGAACCACGGCCTTCAGTTTCCACAGTCAGCAAATTGGCTACTACACCACCTCTCCCTTGTCATCCCCCAAGCGCATCTCCAGGAATGGACAGCTATTGGGGATCAGTGAGTCTCGCAGGGCCTATCTTGCTTGCGTACTTCTCTGTCAGCTGCAGCACTGTTGTAGGGTTTACTTTACTCCCTGTTTCTACAGTTTCTGTTCACCCCACTCCTATGTCTATCACACAGATCGAGAGATTCTGTTCCATCACTCCTTCTGAAAAACCTTCCATGTGGATGCAAAGCTACAAAGACCTTTATTTTGGAACTCCTTAGAAGTTGTTGATTCTCAGTATTACTCAAATATCGGGGGCTCTCTTTCCAGTGACTTTGTTTAACTTTTCCAGAAAAACTACGGCAATTCATTTAGGAAGAGGTCACACATGCAGGAGCAACCGTGCTGGGGGTCGGGGGTTGGCCCTTATCTTCCCTGAGTGGATTCCTGCCACTGTCACTCCTACGTAGACCTACTCCTCCTTTGAATGCCTTGTCTGCTGACTCTCTCTCTCTCCTAGCCATTCCCTTACCGTGGCTATTATCTATCGGCCACCTGGTAAAATTTCCTCCTTCCTCTCTGAGTGGGCTGACCTCTCCTCCTCACTCCTGTCCTCAACCACTCAACTCCTCTTTCTTGGAGACTTCAATATCCACCTTGATGCCTCCTGTCCTCCCTCTGGACTCTTTCGCGATCTCTGCGACTCTCTTTCACTCTCTATTCTCCCGTCTGGACCGACCCATTCTGCAGGGCACACTCTTGATGCTCTGATCTCTTCTGACCTTCCCCTCTCTGTCCCTCTCTCCACTCCTCTCTCCTGGAGTGATCACTTTCTCCTATCCTCCCACCTCACCTTCCCTACCCCACAGGCAAAGCCACCCTCATCACTGCCACCCACCTTCGCGGTCATCCGACCCATCAAGTGCGTGTCAGTTGAGGCTTTCGGTACTACCTTCTCGCCCCCCCACACCTTCGGCTGACTCCCACCCTGACACAGCCCTCTCCACTCTGCTATATCTGATACCCTTGATATCCTTGCCCCTGTCATTAGAATCTGCCTGAAGCCCAAAGCCAAATGTAACTCCTGGTATGACTCGGATCTCGTCACCCTTAAACGCAAGTGCAGGGTGGCAGAGAGGAAATGGCGTGCTTCATGTTCATCCTCTGACAAACTGGCCTGCCGCCTGCTCCAAAGGCAATACCGGCTCTCTGTTCTCACTAAGAAGGGAGCCCTTATCTAAGCCTGCATCTCTGCGGCATCTAACAATTCGGCCGAACTCTTTAAAATCTGCAAGGAGCTGGCTAACCCTGCTGCAGTCTCCACCTCTCCTGTCCCCTCCCAGGCCCTCTGCATGGCACTGGCCTCTCACTTCATTTAAAAAACTCAGGACATCCTGTCCTCACTCTCCTCCTATCACCTCCCTTCCTCTATTCCCTGCTCTCCCTCTGGCCCTTCTGCAGCCACCCCTCCTCCCTCCTTCTCTGCCTTTCCCCTTTTTTCTGCTGACAAGGTTTCAAGACAAGTCCGATCTATGAAAGTCTTGTCAAAACAGGTCCACCCCTGTTCCTCCAAAACTATCAAGGACCACATCGACTCCCTGGTGCCTGCCCTGGCTGACTTCTGCAATAACTCCTTCGCCTCTGGAGTCTTCCCATCCCCCCTCAAGCACTCCCTTGTGCACCCCCTTCTTAAGAAACCCTCCTCCAACCCCTCCTGCCCAGCTAACTATTGCCCAATCTCTATCACTCCCTTCCTGGGCAAGCTCCTAGAGAAACTGGCCATCGCCCAGCTTAATCTCCATGCTGAATCTGTTGGTAGTCTTCATGACCATCAGTCTGGCTTCAGAGCTGCCAGAAGCACTGAAACTGCTCTCCTGAACATCCGTGAGGACCTGCTCTCAAACCTTGACTCTAACACCCCTTGTGTTCTCATTTTGCTTGACCTCTCTTCTGCCTTTGACACTGTCAACCACACCATCCTGCTCAACCGTCTCTGTGATAACCTGGGTATCACTGGTCAAGCTCTGGCGTGGCTGACCTCCTTCCTCTCCAATCGACCCTCCCAGGTCCAACTGGGTTCCTTCCTCTCTGACATCTTTTTCTCTACCTGTGGTGTCCCCCAGGGATCTAACCCCTCCCCATGGTTGTTCAACCAGTATCTGGCACTTCTTGCTCACCGCATCGCTGCTCTCTGTCCCAACTTTCAGTGATACGCGGATGATACCCAGCTCATTTTCAGGCTACCTTCGGCCTCCTCTTCCCCTTCCCTCATCTCTGACTGTCTTTCTGCTATCCAGGAATGGTGTGCCGCCAACAACCTCTGCCTTAATGCCAGTAAGACTGGGATTCTACTTATCGGCACTCCCACTCCCTCCTTCCCTGCAGCTCTCTGGCCGGCCTCCCTTGGCCCTCTTCCTGCTCCTACCTGCAAGGCAAAAAACCTTGGGGTCATCTTCGACTCCACACTCTCTTTCTCTCCTCACATATCTGATGTCACTAAGAAGTCACACCACCAGCTACACCCCCTCAGAGGTAGCCTTCCTTTCCTCTCCTTCCCCCAGAAGCTCAATATCTCCAGAGCCCTGGTTCTCTCGAAGCTGGACTACTGTAACAGCCTCTATCTAAATCTTCCTGCCTCTACTCTCCGCCCTTTGCAACTCATCCAGAACAGGACTGCGAGACTTGTCCTAGGCCTCAAGCCAGGGGACCGTATCTCTCCAGGACTGAAATCACTACACTGGCTCCCAGTGGCTGCAAGGATTAAGTTCAAAACTCTCTGCATTGTCCACAAGGCCTTCTGGGGTCTTGGGCCAAAATACCTTCAACTCTCTCTTCCTAAATATCTTCCTTCTCGAGCTCTTCGCTCATCCACCTCCAACTACCTCAGGGTCAGCCGCTTCTCCAAGCAACGAGCTGGGGGCAGATCTCTCTCCGCAGCAGGGGCCTTCCTCTGGAACAGCCTTCCTGCCTCCCTGAAACTTGAGGAGAATCATCTCCGGTTCCGGAAGCACCTCAAAACCTTCCTCTTTGCCTCCGCTTTCTCTCCCTCTATCCCCTGCTAAAATCACTGAACCTGCACTGAATCTGCAACTGGGCCACTCACCAATCTCGGTCCTTGGCCCAGCCACTCTTCCCTGCACTGCCTACCTGCACTACGGGACTGTCTCTGTATCCTACCGCCCCTTCTCCCGGCACTTACCTTGCACTTGCCACCAGCAGGCCCTATTATTTATCTTGTATTCTACTAACCATGTACTGCACTTTCCCCTCTCCCATTCCCCTTGCACTTTTTCCAGTCCCCCTACCCTTGCACTTGCGCAATATGAATGACACCTGGCCTAGTAGGATTGTTGTCTGTCTCCCCTTGTTCCCCCCCCTGCCTCGTCGTGCCTTGAAACACTTGTGTATAGGCGCGTTACAAATGCCATATCATATCATATCACCAGCTAGTAACCATCAATGAAAATGCACCTATAGTTGAGAGCCACATCAACAAGGCATTGTGGGTATGCAAATTATACTGAATAAAAGCCTTTTGCTCCAGACAATCGTCTTGGTCTTACAGTGCAGCATTACTTTATGCATAGCTTTCTCAAGATTAGAAATATATAGACATTTCTTAAGGCTGTAAACAGTTAGAAGGATCATCATTGCAGTATAGTGTTGAGTGCCTATAATTATAGCATTGGGGCATGTTTAACAAACACCAGCACAGTTATAGTGGGTTTAAAAGGACTTGACAAAGCCATGTCACCTGTAATGTGAAAGTAGAACAATCCATTTGAGCAAAGTCACACATGCAGCAACACCTTCTAGTACCCATCACTGGAAGTTCACCTCCATTTCAGAGCTGAATTTACAAGGCATTATGGGTATGCACATTAGCCCAAATGCAAGCCTTTTGTTCTAGAAACTTGTCTTTCGGGTTAGCTCTATTCATACATAACTGTATCAACCCAAGACTGCAAACAACTGGATACCTTGTTTCACCCCAATTAGGGATCATAAGAGCAGCATAACCTTGACAGCCTTGTGGTTTGAGAATTGGGACATGTTTGCCAAACACCAGAAAAGTTAAGGTGGGTTTAAAAAGGCCAGGAAAAAACTGCTTTCACCTAAAATGCGAAAGAAGAACAATCCATTTGATAAAAGTCACACATGCCACAGTGCTACCTAGTAACCATTGCTGGAAGTTCAGCTCCTGTTCAGAGCCACAACAGAAAGGCATTTTGGGTATGCAAATTAGCCCAAATCTGCCCAACTCAGTCTCTATGACACCCAGATAGTCCTCCCATCTCTCTCCCTGATGTTCTACTAGCACTAGTCTCTTACTCCACCCACCTGCAATGCTCTCTGTATCCGCCTCCTGCTTCCCTCAGATGACTCTGACTCCTTCTAAGCCTCACCTCCACACTTTGATGTTACTACTTTCTACAGAATACTCCTACTGTCCCTCTGCAATGCTACTCCCTTCTCTAATACCCCCTCCTGTCTCTCTCTCTGTGGGGTCTTGTATTGCCTTGGTGTGGGGTGATGATGTTTCCCTTTTTTGTGGATACTCTTCCACTACATTTGTTTTTTTTCTGAATAGAGAACAATTACTCCTTGCCAGAGAGATTTTGGTCACAGGCATGGGGTGTTGTAGCAGTGTACTGCCCACAGACAAATTGGTACATTAGTAGGGGACAGAAATCGTGGTCCTCCATGTTACCACTTACCACCGACCCCTTCTGTGGGAGGATGGGCACTGGGTTTCTCCCTGGTAGGCCTCCCACCCCATGCGGACGCGGTTCCCATCACCTCTTCACTTGATTGGTCTACTGACCTTGCCACACTCGCTGCCTCTGTCCTTCCCCTACTTATACATCACCACGGGAGAAGCTTTCTGAGGATTATGAACGGCAGGATAAAGTGCTTAACAAAGTCAGACAAGAACAATAAATACATTAGGGTGCCTTTTAAAGTCTGTTTTCACTGGTGTGATATATAAAATTATAGGCACAAGTAGGGCTGTTTTCTAAGAACCAATAGGTTGATTCTTGAGGGTGAAAACCCTCAAGGAAGGTAGTTCCCTCCATATGATGGGTGTCCCCTGTAGCTCTTTTTTTCCAATGCATTTTCCTATTTTAGAAGTGACTTCAGCTTCCAGTGAGTTGAGCCTCAGGAAGTTATGTTGTGGCCGGCTCTTTCTCAGATTTGGTGTGGAGGACTGCACATGTTGCAAAGACTCATGGAAAGATAGGACGGCATGAGGATAGAGTAAGGGGATTGACGCCGACTGGAATCTGCTGGGCCTCATTACAAGATTGGTGCATTACCTGGGACAATTCTGAATACTAAGGCTCATTACGAGATTTCCGGTATCGTATTACCAGCAGGATACCAGCAAACTGTAGTACTGTTTCCATCTGTTGGTCAGAATTACTGTGCGATTTCAAGTGGTGGAAACGGTGGTAAATCCCCATTCCATAGAGTCAAATAGGACTCCATGGGGGGATTTGCCGGTATTAACAGAGGTTTTTTGCTGGTAGGGAGGCGGACATACCTCCATCTCTTAGCTAGAAGTAAATCCCTCACCCTACCGGCAAACTTATACTTGGCCGGTCCGGAAAAATACTGGTACACGTTATTACAGACACTTTATTTCTAGACCGGCCGACTGTTACTGCCCTCTACATTCTGAGGTTTTGTTATTTCCCTTTATGGGGTCCCAGAGTACTCTTATGGGTATTGGAGGATGTACTTCTGGTGGCAAGTCCGCTGGCAAAACTTCCAAAATATTCCTAAGGTACCACCACCAGTCAAGTGCTCAAGGTGTTTTCTCCAATTTGCCTCCAAATTCAGAATATGGACGAGCATTAAAAATGTTGGAAAAACCTTTATCACCATTTTCTATCACTACGGTAATAATCTTAACGAGGCCCCATGTCTTTGCAATGGACAGGTAGGATTGGCCGCCAGCTATGCTGGGGATATAGCGAAGGGGATCAACTTTAAAAAGGTTGATAGTGAAATGTTACATTGCAAACAGTTACTTACTTCCTGTTGCTGCTACAAATGGTTGACTGAGTGGCCATGATGCTCATGGGGCTTTTACAAGTTAAAGGTTTTGGTGTTCAGGACATCAGACGTGCACATTGGGTGGAAGTAGGGTTGCAACGGTGTCCAGAAAGATTGTGATAAGAGAGATAGGGCATGATTTGGGAAGTGTTGGGGTTCAAGGATAGTAGTGAGAGGATGAGACCTCAGCGACTTCATGGAGAGATGGAGAATGGACACCAATCAATAGAAGAGGAGTAGGTCCAGGTCCCAGGAAGAATGGACACGCGTTGGTAGGTTCAAAGGAAAGCATTCTGCATACAAACTGTCAAAGTAATAGGTTTCACAAGAGAGGACACCTTTTAAAGTGCAACATTTTCCAATATAGCTGGTGTCAGTGACTCTCACAAAATTGGGCCACAGTGAAATAGGCATCACCACCTTCGGGGCACCAATTAGCAACTATTAGATGCCAACAATATGCATGCATTGCAATGTACTGGCAATACAGAAGTGACTGAACCTTGTTCCCACTTTGTGCCTGGACTATATCTAGATTGAACAAAGATCAGGGTTAGTATATCCTAACATCTCATAAACCGGGCAAATCCAGACCACATAGGAGCTTATTTTCAAGTACCCGAGACATTACGTGGAGGGGACATGTTACGTTTACACTTTGGTGCACACAGTTCCTTTCCGCATAATTGTCAACTTTTGTATGGCGGGTTGCAAAAGAGGACTACTTGTGCACCACTCATTTTCACACCACCAGGCAACATGAGTAAACCCTGCTTGCCATTTACGCACGGTAGGCAGCATTTACTTTGGATTCCTATGGAATCAGCCAGCTTTTTGCTGGTGTAAAAAGCAGGCAGATTATAAAGGACTCCACAGCATTTGCACCTGCATGTAAACTCATGCTGGCGCAAATGCTCGAGTATTTGTTATGAGGAGTGCAAGGGTGAGGCAGAACTATAACTTAAGATCCCCATCTCCTCTTTGCCATACAAACGAAAACAAATGCCCTGCAACACAAATTTAGCATGTACACATTTTATGGACTCCTTTTGCAGACTACACTTATGTTACAGCTCATTGACAATGAGCTCCATATTGTTTTTGCTCATACAGAAGTTTAGGCAGTGCTAACGTTGCACTACTCATGCTTTTAATTTGCTCATGTTTAAACAAGCGAAAGGGCAAGGTGGCTAACAGGTTTTGCCATAGTCCAAACAGATTTCTTCTTTTTTGTTTTACTTGTACATATTACCTGCACCACAGACTCAGTCCAGGGCCCAGGTGATCCAAACCTTTCCTTTTTTTTTTTCTTTATTCCTTTTTTGTATCGCTGTTTCTTTGCTCTTCCTTTCTCTCCGTGTACGTTAGCCTCATTTCCCTTTCTCTCCACTCCTTTTATTTTTCTTTCCTTCTCTTATTCTTGCTTTAATAATTTTATTTATTACGAACAATACTGCTGCTAGGCTTTTTATACTTATATTTACAATCCAATTATTTCTTGATCTTTCTTTTAGGTGTGGATATTAGGTGGTGCTTAAGCACCACTTATAAGCTGACATTATCCCATTGCAATACAGCTAGGCAGTGGAGATGATATTTGAGGTGAATATTCACTGCCTATGGCCATTCCCATCCTTATGGATAGTCCCACAAACGTCCTGCCAGAAACACATCCTCCTGTGATCTCCTTGAGCTGCAGTAATATCAAACCTTGGCCTGCTAAGGTTATTTCTAAACAGTGCTATGAGAGTTAATGGCTTAGTTTGGTTCACGCCTGGAGTAAAAAAATATATATATATCTTAGCCAAGTGTGCCGTCAGACTCTTCATTTATAAATGTTTCTTACAATGAAGTCTTATTTAAAACAAGCATTGGCAAAGCTAACTAGTTTAGCTTGTATATAGTATTTGTATTTGTATTCCTTTATTTGTAGAGCGTGCCGGGCCCGAGGGCATCTGGGCGTTTAGTTTTAGGTTACAGACATGTGATGCCGTTAAGGTACAGGGATATAATACATAATGATAATTATAATTACAAGATATACAATGAGGTAGATGACAGGCATGTGATACATTTTACAGTAAACCAGTATAATACAACATAATAATGACAATTACAAAATATACATTGTGGTAACTGAAGAGCATGGGGATGAACATAACTAATAGTACTAGGAAGTTCAGAATATATGTACAAGAGCAGGTTGTCGTAGGTGTAGTGGCAGACGGTTCAGACTAAGCAGTCAGAGGTTTGACAGGGGCTGCTAACCACAGTTTGGTCTTGAATTTGAAGGAGTCAACTAGTTGGGCATGGTGTTACATAATTTGGAGGCTAGTGTAGGGAAGTTGGACCCACCCGCTTTCTGTAGTTTGATTCTAGGCAGAACAAGGCAATTTGTTTGTGCCAATCTGAGCGGTCGGTGTGAGATGTGAGGAGTGAAGCGGGCAGCCAAGTAGGTAGGTGCCTGGTTGTTTAAGCATTTATGTGTGAGGGCCAGTGCTTTCAGTGAGATTCTTTGACATACTGAAATCCAGCGTAGACATCTGGTGTCTGAGATGTGTTGGCCCCTGGGGAAGTTGAGAGCCGCCCTGATGGCATTATTCTGTATGACCTGAAGTTTGTTTAGATTATGTTGACTTGCCCCTAAGTAGAGTGCATTACAATAGTCGATCTTGGGCATGATGAGTGTTCTCGCTAAGGTGATGCAATTAGCTGTGGTGAAGAAAGGGCGGCAGGCAGTGATAAGTTTACAAACATAGGCAGAAGTGGAGCTAACCGCATTATTTTGCCTTACGAGTGATAGGGTGGAATCAAGGTAGATGCCGAGCGTTTTAGTGTCGTTTGAGACCTTTATGATATTGCTGTCAGTGGTGAAAGTTTTTAAAGCATGGTCGAGTTTATAAAAAAAAGTGTTAAAAAAAAAATAAAAAAAATTCGACCATTTGGCATTCGACCAAATGGTGTCGACCAATTGTCCTGTCGACCAAATGTTTTCGACCAATTGACTGGGAACCAAACACATTATATAGTGTAGGCGAAACACAAGAGCCTTGGGGAAGCCACATAGAACTGGTGATGGTTCAGCGGATGCTGTGGGGGAGAAAACCCTCATGGATCTGTTGTTAAGGAAGGACTTGATCCACAGGGTAGCAGAGTCGGAAAAATGGGCGGCTGATTTGAGAGGCTGGCAGAGGATTTGGTGATTCACCAGATCGAAGGTGGCACATAAATCTAATAGTAGTAAGAGTGCTGGTTTCCCTTCATCTTTCAAGTCTTCAATTTGTGTTTTAGATCAATGAGTACGGTTTCAGTACCGTGTTTGGGGCGGAAGCCAGATTGTCTAAGGCTGAGGAGTTTGTTGGTTTCTAAATAGTCCTGGATTTGTAGGTAGACGGCCCGGTGAAGTATTTTAAGCAAAAATGGTACAGTTGTGATAGGTCTGCAGTTAGTCTGTATGCTTGGGTCGAGGGTGGATTTTTTGAGGAGGGGATGACTCACGCGTCCCTGAGATTGTCTGGTACAGTACAAGTTTGGAATGATGAGTTAATGAAGGCAGTGATAAATGGGGCTAGTTCGTGAGTAGCCTCCTTGATAATGGGGGCTGGGCAAGAGTCACCTTGGCAGTTAGAGGGTTTAAGTTTGTTAATGATATTTTCAACTTCAGTGAGGGGAGAAGGTGAAAGGAGTGAGTGAGTGAGTGAGGAAGGGACGTGGTGGTGTGGGTGGGCAGTTTGGACAGGAAGTCGGGTTGGAGGCAACTTTGTTTAGCATTGATTTTAGTTTGAAGTGTGGTGATTTTGCCTAGGAGCACCTTTTGAATGTTAGAGCACCAGGTGCTGTATTTAATGCAGACATCCGGGGGAGTGAGAGGGGTCTCGAGTTCATTGAGAATCTTGAAGAGCTCTTTAGTGTTAGACTCAGCGTGTGTGATGCGTTTGTTATATGTGTATTTTTTTGCTTGGAAGATGGCTTCCTTAAAGTTGAGGGATGCTAATGAAAGACTGGCCTTATTAGAGCTGGTAGGGTGGCTTTTCCAGAGACCTTCAGTGGATCGCTTCTCTTTGCGCAGGGTTCGCAATTGTGATGTGAACCACGAGTTGAGATGAGTACGTGGTTTGGGTTTCCTTCGCTTAAGAGGAGCAATGGTGTTCAAGGGTTGGAGCATAGCCTGGTTGTAGGTGTCGACAAGTGTAGGATCGGAACAGGCCAAGGAGAAATTATTAAGAATTGATAGGATGAGAGGTAAGAGCCTGTCTAGTGTAATTTCCCTAGTGAGAATAGCAGGTGCAAGATCTTGTTTGGGGGGATGAGCATTGGCTTTAATGTTGAATGTGATCAAGTGGTGGTCTGACCACGTGCAAGGTGGGTTAGATTGTACGTTGATGTACGTTGATGTTGCAGTTTACGTCGGTAAGCCAGTCAAGGGTTCTCCCCTTAATGTGTGTGGGTTCCTGAATGTGTTGAGAGAAGCCTAAATCGGACAGGGTGTTAGCAATGTCCATGGCTGTGGTGTCATTGGGGTCTTGGAAGCCAAGGTTGAAATCACCGAGTAAGATGATTTGGAAATTGATTTTGGTTTTGTCTGCAGTCAGGGAGGTAATAATATCGGCAAAGGCGTTAATCGGTCCAGGAGGCCGGTAGATCAGGTGGATAGTGGCAGTTAGGTTAGGTGAGATAGAGAGTTTAACTGAGACTTGTTCCGCTGATGGCATCTGTGGGTGCGGGAGTGCTCTAATGAGGATTGATTTTTTGTCAATAATGGCGCTGCCACCACCTTTAGATTGAATTGTACACATGTGACAGGCATTGCAATAATGTTCCCACCACTTTCAAGATGTCGCTATCTTTTGGCCAGGTAGTACCCATTATGGAAGTGCCTTGCAAATGCTTACTCAACATCCAAAACTGTTGACTTTGCCAATGTTTGTTGTGTCATTTAGACTGAAGAAGGAAAGAGAAAGGTCGATTGAATTGAAGAGAAAGGTTGCCAGAGGCTCAGGGTCTGGGCAGTGTAAGCTCTTCGGCCACCTGTTACCAAATGGTAGTGGCAATGTGGTTCGACTGTATTTGCAAACAAACTATCTGTGCAAAATAAGACCTGTGAAACAAAATGTACACCTGCTCTGATTAACCATCAATCAAAACAATAGCACCATCAAGAATAGTTTCTGTGATGCGCACAAGATGTTTTGAATGAGAACTTTCATAAAAAGCCAAGTCTTGTGTGAGTACTGTGGGGAGACACGAAGGTGGGTAAGAGAACAGCAGGAAGGACCGGCTATTTATATCTGCTGGAGGACGTGGGATGTGAGAGAGAACAGCAGGTATGTGGGCTGACGCTCTGAACATAACATATCTGCTCTGTGGGCTGGGGTGGACATATGAGAGAACAATTGAAATCCAAGTAATCGCCAAGCCTCCCCTGGCACTTACACTCTGATCTGCCTGTCAGTGGCCAATGCTGGGCTTCATTGCGTAACTTCAAAGGTAGGGCAGCCTGTACCCGAGGGTGTTTACCATTGCCCGAGGGTGTTTCCCATTGCTGGAGGCACCCGCCGCTGTGTTCAATGAGTGTGGCATACAGGCCGCGAGCTTCAGTGGAGCTCTCAGCCCTTGCTGAGGGACACTCCAAGAACCGTGTGTAAATAAGGCATCTCGTTTCGTGGAATTTTATTTTTCAACATGTCAGCTTGTATTTACTCATATTCATGTTTTAGTCATTTCATCAGTATCGTCATTTTTAAGTACTAACTAAAAATGATTTGCAACTAGTACGTTTCCGGGTTTATGTAATGGAAACGTGTAGCCCTTTGATGAATTGGGGAGCACATGGAGCTCAGTTATTGCATATCAAACCGAGATCCATTATCGCCTTAAAAGACAAACAACTGCTCCTTCTGACGACAGGATACACATTTAAACAATTTCAAAGGGAAATAAACATCTCCCTTTTTAACCTCTCCAATGTGCTACTTTGGAAAGTTGCTGGCCTCCCAGGCATGACTGACAACCTGAAGAGCTAATCAAGACAGGCATTTCTAGTTTTAAATTGTTTTTACAAATAAATACTGAAAAAACAGAGTGCTGTCTGTCTGTATTTATGTGTTAAAATCAGTGAAATCGGGGAGCCCTATGGAGCATTAAACACACCCATTGTGAATTACACCAGGCAGAGTACTGTGACCTCCCATAAAAGTCCACGTGACTCCAGAAAGAAGAGTCCATCCTTCGAGGACAGATTGACTGTGTGAGCAAAGCTCCTGCAGTGCAGCGGGGTGTTACATGCACCACTCTGTGGAACACAGCTAACGTGTGCACCGTTCTAAAATACATGAATAATCAACCCCCACGCTGAAAGGCTCCTTCACTGTACCTTCTTTCAAATTCGCTAAGAAAAACAATGCATTCTAGATGAAACCCACCGCAAACAGCTGTAAATGCTGAAGGCAGCATTTGTGCCAGAGCCCATAAACCCTTCGCATAGTGGAAATAGCTGTACCTCTATCCACGGCAAAGGGAGGTGACTTGCCAACTTAATGTACCACCGTACTCACATGTACCACGTGGCACCTTCCTTGGGCAGGAGCGTGGTGACGCCTTGCTGTGAAGTTGGTGTGGGAGTCAGAGTTCAGCCTTGTGCTAGCGTCTCACTGTGTGCGCCTAGTAGATGTGCCTCTGCAGCGCTACATCGCAGGTGGCGCCTTTCCCTGGAATGTTATCACTGTTGCATATAGAGGTGGGCGAGCACGACAGTTCATGGTTAAAACAGAGCCACAGGTTCTAGCACGGCCTAAACAACAACCAAACCAGAAAAAAAGACCCCTACCTTCCTTTAGGATATATTTATGGGGTAACAAGTAATGCGGGGAGTTCACCCTCTCTCCCCAATCCCGAGTGCCAAACCTATTGAGAAATGATTGTGATTCTTAACTAACTCTGCCTTTGAAACATATAACAACACATGACTCCCTCACCCCTTTTGCAATAGGCAAGCCAAGAACCAGGCCGGTGAGCAGAAAGATTAGAATTTCTTTAATGAATGGACTAAATTCATATGTACACAATGATTATCAAGAGGCAATCCACCTTCCTGACAATACTATGACTACCGAAAACACCAGTTTGTTTTTCAAATTGTAAATCAAAGAATCTATAAAAACCAATATCATGTGCAGTTTTCATTTCTTGTCTCTACCCCCATCACCCCCTGCCCCCGTCACATGTAAAGTGAAACACAGGTTGTGTCACGCAATAGAACACCCCTGGGGTAAAGATAATCAAGCACAATACCCTAGAGCACGACAATTGTACTTTACCATTTAATTGGTATATGCTCTAACTTAAATACAAAGTAGCACTTTCTAGTGGGCAAATTAATCAACCTGTGCAGCTTTATTTCTGACATTCGTGTGCATTTTCCATCTCTAACAACAATCTAGCGTAACAGGCATTTAACACTATTTTCTGCAGACAATGAACACATTTCCTTTGCTGCTAGCTAGTGAGAATGCCCCCCTTCGATTCCGAGGTCCTTGTTCCCTCTATATCTAAAGTGTGCTTTTAAACCAGCTAAGTTCACTTTGCTTAACCAAACAGACTTCTGCGCTGAACAGATCCAGGGATTCAGTTTACCACTGGAAATCAATCTGCTTTAAGGCAGATCTGGGGAATGTTGAACAGATGGGACATTTCATTTTTAAATGCACCCCTCCCCTTTCAGGGATAGTTGGGGTTGGCAACAATAGTGTAGGTGATAGCCAATTACTTTAACAGATGAATCGAAGTGTGGGGTAAATTCAGCAGTATTATTGTATACCTCTGCATTATCGCACAATCCTACTATGAATTGGGCAGAACGTTGGAGGATTCACCTCCAGCTGTGAGCTGGAGGTAAATCCGTCCACTTTCAGCCTGATTTCGGTGGAGTTACTGTAAGTGGAAGGACCACTGTGGTAATTCCACTGAAATGCCCCATGAAGTTGTGCAGACTCCAAATTAATGGGGTCTAACACTGCCACCACCACTTGTAATCTGGCAGCAATACCGCCAGACCAAATGGCGGTTATGGTAATTCCATTTTGTGGTATCTCAGCAGATTTTGTAGATGTTGGAGATTTCAAATTTCCCACAAATCACTCTAGTGTCTGTTGACTGTCTATGTGGGAATTCATTAAATGATTAATTAGTATGAACTCCTAGGGATAGACTCGTCGATGCCCACCCCATGAATGTCCATATGGGGGAAGGCATTCATTGAAATAGAACCCCACCAAGGGTTTGCTCTGTTGGACACATTTACTCACTTTGAATTAATCGCCCTAGGTTTTTGCAGAGGTGTCATCTTCAGGGTGTCAGCTCCTTAGAAGCAATTGGGCCGGGTGGACTGCCTTCCGGTGTGGCCTCAGTTACGGAGGACACTCCAGACTCAATCCTGCTGTTTGCCTCTCCTGGTTTCAGTTATGGAGCCGATCAGCCTCAACTTTCTCCAACTCCAGCCCCCAGCTCTGCTGCTTCTTTACCGATTTTAGTTCCTTCTGTTTTCTGTAAATGTGTAGGTCTTCCCCTGGTCTATTGTGTGTCCAGTTTTAAAATCTCCTAACAACACCAAAAAATGTCTAAATTAAAATGTACCGGCTCATTGGTCGATACCCCCGATTAGGCACCTCTTGTTGTTTCCCATAAACAAGGTCTAGCACATTCCCTCTGATTGGTTCTCGTGTCCCCAGTCCTCATTTCTCGGAGTTCTTGCTCCACCTATCTGAAATTGCATTTCTGAACAACTCAGATATGAATTTAAAAAATCTTCAACATGACACTTTTCTCCAATTTGCAATAATCTTTTTCTGGGAACTACAATCACATTTTAGCCTATAACTCTAGATCTCGGTTCCGAAATGTGTGTGAGGGGATTCCTATCAACAAATAGTGATTTTCATTTGTTTTCCAAAGACATGAAGCATCTTTGTATCTATTACGGTTTACCAGTTCATGAGCAAACTATGATACCCCATGTAATCCTATGAGACCCTTTTAGTTACTTGCCTACATTTTGTATTGTGTTGTAGTTGTAATTTCTTTAGTGCTTTTTCCCCTTTGTATTGGCTGAACACGCTTTGTGGTTGGAACGCCCTCTGGGACCAAAGTTCAGGTATGGGAACATTCTTAATAAAAGCCGTAATTAAAGTGCATTTGTACATTTGGCCAAGATTGGCAATTTAGTGGCTGGCTAGGGAGCGAGGTCATGGCAGAGCACTACTGCAGGAGACTCAATGTTTGCCCCGCTAGACCCAAACTGTCAATTAATAATCCTGTATGTTTTCAAATCCTTTATGTAGTCGTGGCCATCTGACCTTTGCTTACCTAGTCTGCAATAAAACCACTTAGCATTCTTTGAAGGCTCAAGATCCAAACATGTGCTTCCTTACCTCTTGAGCAGAGGGGTATAACTTCCCCCCTGAATCATGTGACCTTCTACTGTTACATCCAAACTGTCAGTCAGCCCAGAACCCAACCACACATTGAATTTAGTTTTGAGTATTATAGAAAGTTCAAAATCCATGGGCTGCTGTTTTGTTTACTCAGTGGTCATCATTCCACCCCAATAATCCTACTCCCAGGCACAATCTCTGACCCCTTCCTGGATCTGCTGAGGTTCAAAGAAGTTGACCAAATGGAAAGGTGAATCAGAGATTGATGTTTGAATCTGGCAGGGGGTGGGGGGGTCATGCTCAAACTCAAGCTCTGGTGGATAGAAACTGTGCTTCTTAGCTTGTCACATGTATTTACACATGGGGCCTGCACCAATATCTTACATTATAAAATATAGATTTTGATACATCTTCCATCTTGCTGTCGATTTGAATGCATTTTTTCCCAAGCTCACAGTGTTACAAGGTTTGTTAATGTGTGCCTTTGAATTTACTTCTGGAAATGGAGTTACTTCTTTTATGTGTTCATCATAACATAACAACTGCAGAGTTCACAAACATCTACACGACAGTTCTCTTTAGTCAAAACTACACTTCAGCGCATCATTGAGGCAGCCTGTTGGCCTTGTCATTTGAACACAGTGTGCACTTCATATTTTTAAAGTTGTATTTTTCTGAAGACTATTTTTAGATGCTTGGCAGTTGGGAGTTAAATGCTGACCTGTTTTCTGGCAGCTGACAATGCCCTTTCCATATTCCTGCAGCTTTGGGCCTAACGTAGCCAGATAACGTTCATTTATCCCACAAAATCACCCCCTGTTCTTTCTCTCACATTGGAACTTCTAGGATAAAGTAGGGGAGAGTGTTTTTTTTCTTTTTCATTACCCTCGATGGAGCAAGGCCATTCCCTACTTGGCATCTGGAATCTGGTTTTCTGGTCTCCATCTGTTTTTTCGGTTCCTGCGGTATGGAAATAACATCCTTCCTGGATTTCCATCCCCTTTTTTTGCCTCCTTTCCAGGTTTCTGGGGTCCTCTCTGAATTCCTCTTCTTCCGGTCCCCACGCTGGAAGGAATTTGAATCAGTTTTTCTAAACAGAGGAATAAAAAGAGTTGTTAAGAATGTATCTTTACACATTGTTTCATTGTACAAACATTGCTCGTATTTTGACAGATGAGCTTTTATTTCAATTACTCACCTGTTAAATATTTTAGTTTCTATCTTGTGGTTTTGACTTTATGTTTTGTTTTGTTTTGTTTATTATTTATAATGCGCAAACGTACCCGGGGGCATCAGGGCACAGTTTTTACAAGAATTTTCGAAGCTTAGTTACAGTACATAGGGAAAATAAACAATACAAGAGTAAGGTACATCAATATTATATACATGGCAGCAGTGAAGTAAGCAGGCTGTTATATACATATAGGCAGGAGGCACACGAGTTAGCAAGGTGTGCGGGTGGTGTTAGGCACTCCGTTGTCTTAATGGGTCACCAATTTCAGCCAAGAGATTACCTTGGAGCGGAAATTCCGAAAGGGGAGCTCCGCTCTGAGGTTAGGAGGCAGAGAGTTCCATAATGTGGCTTCTTTTACCTGAAAGCTGTTGCCCCCTATCGAGGCGCGTTTGTAGTGGGGAACAAGTAAGCAGTCTTTATAAGCTATTCTGGCGGGTTTTAAGGGAGCATGTCTGTGGAATCTGTTAATCAGGTAAGTTGGTGCAGCATTATTAAGAGACTTGTGGGTGAGTGATGCTGTTTTTAAGAGAATTTTATCTTTGGTGGAGAGCCAGTTATTCTGTTGGCTGAGTTTTGTGATGTGTTCTCTTCTGGAAATACCCAGAGCAGCTCTGAGAGCGTTATTCTGGAGGGTTTGCAGTTTTGTGGTGGTGGCCATGGAGGATCCCAGGTAAAGAGCATTGCAGTAATCAAGGCGAGACAATATGAGGGCTCTGGCAAGTGTCAGGCAGCTAAAGTCTGACAAGAAAGGTTGGGCTGCGTGGATTAATTTACACATATAGGCCGTGGAAGATGCAAGGGAGCTCAATTGTTTTTTGAAGGAGAAGCTGGTATCCAGGTAGAATCCTAGTGTTTTGACCTCCTAACCGACTTTGATGTTGTTCCCGTCAATCATGAAGGAATTGTAGAGCGGGCCAAGTTTCTTCATACTGAATGTGGTACCTAAGATGATAAGCTCTGTTTTATCATCATTCAGGCATAGTCCATGCTTGGCCAACCATGATATTCACCCTATTTAGCAAGGCCAAATCCTTTCCATAATCTCCAGAAAGCGGAAGGAGGATCTGGGTATCATCTGCGTAGTTTGTGTAGGTGACACCGAGATGATCCAAATCATCGAAAAGGGGCTTGGTAAATATGTTGTAAAGTGTGGGGGAGACACAGGAGCCCTGAGGTGCACCGCAGGTGATGGGTATGGGGTCAGCTGCCGCCGTAGGAGAGAAGACCCTCATGGTTCTACCGTTAAGGAAGGATCTGATCCACGTGATGGCCTTGGGGGAGAAGTGAGCTGAGGTGTGGAGGTGTGAGCATAGGACAGAATGATCGACCAAATCAAATGCTGCAGATAAGTCAAGGAGGAGGAGTAGGGCAGCCTGACCATCATCTCTAAGTGTGTCGATCTGCGCTTTCAAGTCAATGAGTGCGGTTTCGGTCCCGTGTTGGGAACGGAACCCAGATTGTCTGGTTCCTAGGAGGTTCTGTTCCTCTAGGTGCTTCTGTATTTGTAAATAGGCAACTTTATCCAAAATGTTTAGTAAGAAGGGAACAGTTGGTATGGGTCGGTAGTTGGTGGGTATGGCTGGGTCGAGTGTTGGTTTTTTCAGTAATGGAAGTACCCAGGATTGTTTTAAGTTGATGGGGATGGAACCAGTGGTGAAGGAGGTATTAATCAATTTTGTGATGAAAGGGGAGAGGTCACGGGCTGCATCTTTAATGAGCTGTGCAGGGCACAGATCTCCTTGGCAGTTAGAGGATTTCAAAGACAGGATAATTTTTTCAACTTCAAGTGTGTTGACTTTGGAGAACTGAAAACGGGTCAGTTCTGTAGGCATGTGCTTGTCCGGAGTTTTAGTTTGGAGGGTGTCATTCAGGGAGGCTCTTTTGCTGGAGATTTTGCTTTGAAGAGTCGCGATCTTATGCGCTAAGGCGTTTTGAATTTCAGAGCACCAGTTTTTGTCTTTTGTGCAGGTGTCAATGGGTATTATAGTGGTTTCTATTTCTTTAAGGATAGTGAAGAGTTATTTCGTGTTAGCTTCGGATATGCGGGTGTCGAAGGAGGCTCGTTTGGCTAGGTAGATTTCTTTTTTGTAAAGTGCAGCAAGTTTGGAAAGTTAGAGTTTGTTTGGGACTGAAGGTTTTTTTTTTCCATATGGCCTCGCAGTTTCTTTTTTGCTGCCTTAGATTTTTAAGGAATGGTGTGTACCATTTGTTGAGGTGCGCTTTTGGTTTACCGGATCTAGGTTTGAGGGGGGCGATACGGTCCAGCAAGGAGGCCAGAATCTTGTTATATTCTTCAACCAGGGACTCTGGGTTCAGGTTGTCAGAGAGTGAGTTAAGTGTGGGGAGAAGGTTAGGGATGAGTCTTTCTGCTGTCATGTTCTTTTTATTCCTTGTAAGGTTGGGTGGGGCCTTCAAGGTCGGCGGGGGTGGAGGTCTGTCAGTGGAGAGCATGAATGATACCAGGTGGTGGTCAGTCCAAGCTAGGGGTGAGATATTTGTGATGTTCGCTTGGCAATTGGAGTCGGCTACCCAGTCAAGTGTTCTCCCTTTCACATGCGTGGGCACTGTGCATCTCTGCGCAAAGCCTAATTCGGTAAGAGTATTCACTATAGTTCTAGCGTGATGATCTTCCGGGTCGTTGTGTCCCAGATTAAAGTCTCCCAGGGCGAGAGCTTGAGTGGAGCTTTTGAGGTTACTGGATAGAATGGAGTTGAGGTCTTCATCGAAGGTGCAGATGGGGCCTGGCGGGCGGTAGATTAGGAAGATATTGAGGGTTTGGGTGTTAGTGAGTGGAATTTTAACTGCTAATGTTTCACATGATGGTACGTCAGTGGGGGTGGCAAGTCTCATAGTAAGACTGCACTTGTGGATGATGGCGATCCCCCCTCCTCTGGAGAGGAGGCGGTCTTGTCTTAAGATAGAGTAGTTATCTGGGACTGCCAGCATGAGCATGGGGCCTGCTGCTGGGTGTAGCCAGGTCTCAGTAATTGCAAGGAGGTCGAGGTCTTCTGAAAGGATTAGGTCTACAATTTCTGTGGCATGTGCTACTAACGATCTGGCATTGATCAAGGCTCCCTTGATTTTGGGGCTGTCTATATTTTTGGAGGTAGTAGTTAGGTTTTTAGAGGTAGTAGAATGTCGCTTGTCCTGAGTGTGTGCAGGAGTACCCTGGTTGGGGGGATTATGAAGTGTTGTGGGGTCGGGGTTTTGTGGGGAGTTGGTGGTTTGTGTGGAGGAGTTGGGTCGGGGCAGCAATGTTCTAAAATTCAGAGTGATAGGCGATGAGCGGGCATGGGGCTCATAGATTTTAGCTAGTCTGGCTCTGAGTCCTAAGTTCCTCTCTATGGTAGTGCGAGGGAGACTAGTAGGTAGCAATAGCTGCAGAGCGTTTGAATGTAGGAATGGTGCTTGGTTGTTAAGTCTGGTAGCGGCTTGCGTGTTAGGTAGGTGTAGAGCCATCTTAGATGGTAATGCAGTGTAGAGGTTGCGCAGGAGGTAAGCAAGCAAGTTCATAATGAGTAGACACATACTGAGTGGTAAGGTCTATGAGGTAGTAGAGGTACTGGAAACAAGTGTAAGCAACTAGATTAGAGATGTTGCAGTTGTGCTAAAATACATGGATTCAGAATGTGAAACTTTGTCTAGAAGCAGGAGTGAGCAGCTAAATTCAAAATATGGCACTTTGACTAAAAACAAGAACAGCTACATTCAAAATAAGGCACTTTGACTAAAGACAAGAACAGCTGAATTCAGAATATGGCACTTTGACTAAAAGCATGACTGAGCAGCTAAATTCAAAATATGGCACTTTGACTAAAAACAAGAACAGCTAAATTCAAAATATGACACTTTGAATAAAGACAAGAACAGCTGAATTCAGAATATGGCACTTTGACTAAAAGCAGGAGTGAGCAGCTGAATTCAAAATATGGCACTTTGACTAAAGCAAGAGTGAGCAGCTAAATTCAAAATATGGCACTTTGCCTAAAGCAAGAGTGAGCAGCTAAATTCAAAATATGGCACTTTGACTAAAAACAAGAACAGCTGAATTCAAAATATGGCCCTTTGACTAAAGCAAGAGTGAGCAGCTAAATTCAAAATATGGCACTTTGACTAAAAACAAGAACAGCTAAATTCAAAATATGGCACTTTGACTAAAGCAAGAACAGCTGAATGAAAAATATGGCACTTTGACTAAAGACAAGAACAGCTAAATTCAAAATATGGCACTTTGACTAAAAACAAGAACAGCTACATTCAAAATAAGGCACTTTGACTAAAGACAAGAACAGCTGAATTCAGAATATGGCACTTTGACTAAAAGCATGACTGAGCAGCTAAATTCAAAATATGGCACTTTGACTAAAAACAAGAACAGCTAAATTCAAAATATGACACTTTGAATAAAGACAAGAACAGCTGAATTCAGAATATGGCACTTTGACTAAAAGCAGGAGTGAGCAGCTGAATTCAAAATATGGCACTTTGACTAAAGCAAGAGTGAGCAGCTAAATTCAAAATATGGCACTTTGACTAAAGCAAGAGTGAGCAGCTAAATTCAAAATATGGCCCTTTGACTAAAAACAAGAACAGCTGAATTCAAAATATGGCCCTTTGACTAAAGCAAGAGTGAGCAGCTAAATTCAAAATATGGCACTTTGACTAAAAACAAGAACAGCTAAATTCAAAATATGGCACTTTGACTAAAGCAAGAACAGCTGAATGAAAAATATGGCACTTTGACTAAAGACAAGAACAGCTAAATTCAAAATATGGCACTTTGACTAAAGACAAGAACAGCTGAATTCAAAATATGGCTTTTTGACTAAAAGCAGGGGTAAGCGGCCAGAGTCGAAATGTGGCAGTTGTGCTGAAATACATAGATTCAGGTTGTGGCACTTTGACTGAAAGCATAAATGAGCAACTGGGTTCATAAATTTGGTAGTTCTGCTCAATACTTAGGTAAGAAGCTACATTCAAGTGTGGCACTTTGGCTAAGACGAGAATAGGCAACTAGATTCAGGATATTGCGCTTTAGTTAAAGACATGAATGAGCAACTCAATTCAAGATGTGACACATAGCTCCTAGAATGAGTTGGACAGTAGTCTAGTGCATCGACAGATATCTGGTGCGACAGCAGGATTATGCATTGATATTGGATGGATTGCGTAGTCTCTAGGTGGTGACTGCCTTTAGGTTCTGCATTGAGGTTAAAGTACTCTGTAGACCATAAGCCACCGGGCAGAACTTCCGTTAGGGATGCACCAGTGATAATGTGTAAGAAAACGCCGTAGATAGTCGCATGTGGCCTTGCAGGTAGTTCGTGATGCAGGTCGGCAGTGCTTTGGCGGTGGCAGCGGAGTTCATTTTAGGCGATATACAGCTCACATCATTGTAAGGAGCTGTTGGGCATGCCAATAGGATATATAGGAGCTTATCGTGCACTCTCGTTACAGGGTGTACATATGAGCGTGCGTGGGCTGCACAGGGTCGATGTGGGCAAGTTGTAGTGGATGGAGATACTGGCAGGCAATGGGTAAATCGGTAGAAGCAGCGTTAGTTTACCTTAGTGGTGGTCAGATGTAGGGCCAGGGGGTCTGGCGGGCGGGGCGGCCGAGGCGGCACGAACAGGCAAAGAACAGGCGACAACCTTATTCTCATGGGCCTTTTTCGAGGTGGGCCGGCTGTGCCTGTCGGCAGCCTATCCAGCTGAAGAAGGTGCAGGCAGCCAATAGGGAGGTGGGTGGGTGCTGAGGTGGGCCTGGCTAGGCTGGGGAGACCTTGCGTTCTTTCATTGACGTTCTTTAGATATGCTCACACCAAAGAGACATCTACTCCCATTTCCTGGATTTTGCCTTAGATCGCTTTCCTTTCATTCCTCAGATGGTTCCTCTGCTCTAACCTCCATGGGCTCCTCAAATGCTCTTAAAGCCAGTCTGGGATGACAGCTTTTTAACTGATTGCTATGGACACACTTCTCTTCCATCTGTTCTCCTTTGGGGATGCAGATTCTATAGGCAAAAGGTGATATGTTATTCAAAATTACAAAATGGTAGGAATTTCAATTCTGTGGTTTATTTCCTCTAAAAATTATAGCGATCGACCTTGTCACCTACCTCATACTCCGTTTTCATAGTCTTCAAGTCATAGTATAATTTAATCCCTTCAACGGACTTCTCTAAATTGGGCGGGACATAATCAAAAGCATGCTGGAGGTGATATCTCTGGTTCTCAACATCCTCATGAGTGGTGGACACATTAATCAGCATCTGCTCCTGCGTTCTATAGAGCAGATTCTGAGGTAACACAACTATTTGTCCAGTCGTCAGTTCAAATCGAGGCATTTTAGTTGCAGAAAATGGTATAGCTCTAAGAGTCATCACAACAAGCTGTAATCTAAATCTCCCAACTGGGTCTAGAGTCAACCACAAACTTCTTCAGTACACTCACAATGGTCTTATTATATCTATCAAACCCTCAGCTCGATGTTGGGCTGTGATCTATGTGGAGTTGTCATTTTACTCCTGTAATCCCACACATGTTGATAATTACCTCACAGGTAAAATGACTCCGCTATCTGACTCAATCCTCTGTGGAAGACAGATATGGGAGAAAATGTGGTTGATCATTACAGCAGCAGCTGTCTCCGCCTTACAATTTGGGGCAGGTAAAAAAGAATGTTACTATCTACATGTACGTATTTCCTCTAGAGGAGTGAATCACTAGCCCAATGAAATCAACATGGAAATCTGAACACGCCAGTGTCATTCCCCTATTCTGTAGGGGAGATCGATGTGTGGGAGAACTTGGTTGGAATTGAGCACACATGAGACACCCCTTTAAAAATGTGTTGAGGTCCTGGCCCATATGTGGCCAGTATGTAACGTCTATCAAGATTTATAATGTCTTGTGAATACCCCTATGACCAGCATTATAGTGTCATCCTCTAACAGTACGGTAACAGCCAGGTTAAATAAGATAGCATCTTTCAAAACGAATTCAGTCAGCGATAATGCAGGATATCAAAACTGGTTTACCCCTGAGCTCAACCCGCTAAAAAAGGCCAAACAGAAATTAGAATCCGAATGTCTAAAATATCCCTCAGAGGCTAATAAGTCAGCATGAAAACACCCTGAAAAATGCTATAAAGGCACCATTACGGGAACTAAATAAGAATTTGTTATGAAAAACAGATCAACAAACCCACTAATAGCCCAAGAAAATTATTCAAGATCTTAGCATCAATGGAAAAACCTAAAGCCCAATTGTTACTGCTTTCTCCAACAGCCCAGGCCTGTGCACATGTGCAGGCGTATTTTGCAGCTAAAGTGACCAAGGCCTGTGATACAATTAAATAAGACCTGACCAACACTCTACCTAATGGAAATCTAGTGAATAATCCACTAATCAATAAAGAACATCCAAAATTCATGTTGACACCTATTACCCCTGCATACACAGAGAGAACACTAGCCACCATGCGATGCACATCCTGCCCAGAAAACTTCCTTGCAATCAAAATGATCTTGGACCATAAAGAGTTATTTACCACATTCCTCACCCATCTGGTCAATTTATCTTTCTCTGACAAATATGTTCCGGATGCCATCAATGCGGTTATGGTCAACCCACTCGTAAACAAACTGGTCTGGACCATAAGGATGCCAACAATCTAAGACCAATTATCAACTCTTACTTCCTTCTGAAAAACCTGGACAAAGTAGCTACATCACAGCTTTAACCCTGTGTCTAAGAAAAAATGGCACCCTACATAATAGGCAGTTGATCTTCAAACCAGTGCACAGCACGGGAATGACTCTCATTGACCACCAAACACACATCCGGGCTATCATGGATACAAAAAGGGCTGGACTTCTGGTCCTCTTCAACTTGTCAGTGGCATTCAACTTACTCGACCACAAGCACCTTCTCCACACTTTGGGATACCTCCTCAGTTGCTCAAAGCAAACAACAGAGTGGGTCCAATCCTTCCTGACACATTGTAAGTCTAGTATCCACTGGTGGGATGCCTCTTACCCTTTGGCTCCAATTTATTGTGGCGTACCCCAGAGAGCTTGCATGCCTTCTTTCCTTTTCAACTTATATATTAGACTGCTCTGTACACTTCTTGAGGAAATGGGCATATTTTTGACCATCTACACTGACGACATCTTGGAGATCAGTGGAGGTCACGAGTATGATATGGCTAATCTTGAACGCACGTACAGCCTGATCGGGTCATCATTGACAAATAATTGGATGTGCCTTAATGGAAGTAAATCTGAACTATTGATCTTTGGATCTCGGCAGGCAAGATTCAAATTGAACTCTGACTATATGAGCTTCAATATCCAGAACTGCGATATCCTAGTACTATGCAAGGTAAAAACCTTAGGTGCCTACCTCGAACCCTCTATGAGTGCTGACACCCATCTTAAACAGGTCACCAGGAATTGCAAGTACTACCTCCGCCTACTAAAAAATATCTGGCCTTTCCTCACATAAAGGAACTAAGCAACTATAGCTAGAGCAACTATGTTGTCAAGGAGGGATTACTGCAACACCCCTCTGATTGCTGCAAACAACACATGTCTGCATAAATACCACATTATTCAGAAGGATGCTGTGAACATCATAAAAGGAATTCCTAAGAGGGAACATTTCTCTAATCACAGGAAGGACCTTTAGTGGCTTCTGGTGCGTTCATGCATGCATTTTAAGGTAGCTAACCTTGTCCATTGTTGTCTTCATGGGTCTGTCCCTTACTACCTAAAATATCTAGTGTCTCGCTACAACCCCCCCAAAACCTTGTACTCATCAAATCTGGCTCAGATTAACTGCCCTGGGTTTAAACGTACAAATGTCCTAGGAAAATAATTTCCCATCTTTTCAGCCAAAATCTGGAATTCACTTTTCCTGAACTTAAGACAGGAAGAAAGTACAAGGACTTTCTGCACGTCCCTAAAAACTCTACTATTTGAGTAAATGACTGACCAACGCCTCCTGCTAGGCTACTTTTGGCTCTCATGATTGTCTCATCACCGTGTTCGCAAACTTGTGCAATTGTGCACCCCGATGCCTGCAAGCTTCTGGCACGATACATATAAATAATTACAAATAAAATTATATACATTAATGGACTGTTTGAAGGCCACAGTTTCATCCAACAAAAAACTATTGGGTATAGTCTTGTCATTCAAGTATGTTGAAGTTGGCTTAAGGTAGCTACACTCTTTTTATGTGTTTCCTGCGGTGTGGATAACTGAATTTCTCATTCTACACTGACTTGTTGATGGGTTTTTACCTCATTTTTAAGTTGCTCAATGAAATATTTATATTTGAGCTCAAGAATGTGATTGTGGCGTAGTTTATCCTCTGCCTGAGTGATTGCTGGACCGGTCAGACGACTGATTGACCTATTTCAGGTCTCCAGTCTGTTTCAGCATACTGGCCTCTTTAATTTACAATTGTTTTTCTATTACTTGTACATGGAAATATAACTGAACCGTGAGTTGGCCCGTTTGATTTTAATCCCCACTGCCATTGTGGGTCAAGTAAAATTGCTCCAGGGCTTTATGTAAAGTTCCAGCATCATACCATATGTCAGTCTCTGCTAATGCAACTTCCTGTACCATTCTGGCTTGCCAACACTCGGCCTCCTGCTCTGGCCAATCGCCCCGAATGAAGAGGTTGGCTAGGAAATGTCTCCTGGATTCTTCCACTCCTAGGTCACTCATTTTGAAAATGTTTTTTACACAACCATAGAAATTCTTAGTCGAAGGGAAGACAAATATTGTTCTTTATTCCTATTGTTAGGCAGAATCACATGCAGTACCCTTTGGGAACACTACACACAACTAACACTACAAGTGTCAGTACAATTTCAAATTTGGTACAAGCCCGTACTACACAGTAATGTGGTAGCAGTGGCTGAGCAGATAGACCTATCTCAAGAGTAAAGTGAGCAGTACAAGGAGTCACACAAAGGACTAGCAATCACAGTGATTCAAACAATCACTTACTCAAGTTTTCTTGGTAAAAGAATATACATTTATTTACACAGTCATTTGGAAAACATTCCACTAGCAAGAGCAGCTCAATATCACAATCTAATACACTACAATACACAACCAAACAGTTTCTGAACAAGTTCAGCTCCCTTGAAGTGGGAGCAAAATTGCACTTCAGTTACTTTAGAAAGCGGTAAAAAGACAAGGTTATAAGAATCAAAAGCACAAATACTTTCATAGGTAGGGCACATAGTTTCAGTTCACTACAACCAGCAATTCAATTCAACAGGCCTGGGCCAAAGTCAATGGTTCAGAGTCTTGGATAGGATAGCACAGTTCTGGTAGTAAGCGGTTAAGTCTTTGCCACGGTTTTTAGAAGTAGTTGGTCATACAAAAAGTTAGATGTTGGTTTAGGGAAGGACAAGCCTTCGAAGTTGGTAAAGTTTCACAAAATTTCACTTCGGCAGAAAGGATTTCCTGACCGCGTTTGCACAGTACCTTTAAAGTGAAGAGGAGCTGTAGCTCAGGCAGTTGTTCCTGGCAGTTCCTGCAGATCTCGCTATTCCTGAGCTTCAGTCATGGGGACAAGAAGGAGGACGTTGGGATGTTCCTGCACTGCCCAGGGAAGAGGCCAAAACCTTGGCAAAATGTTGTTTTAAGGTGTGAATGCCTTAAAGACCATAAACTTGTATCTTTCCCACTGGCTATCCAGTTTTCAACAGCACTCTGAAGAAAATTCTACCAGTATGGGGACGGTGTCCAGGGGGTTTACGAGTTGGTTGTTCCCAGCAAACTCAAGGGAAGAAGTTAACCTTGAAGGGCTTCTCTGTCGATGAAGTTTCAAGGAATTCGGACCTGCAGCAGGGCTTCGCCTGTGGACCAGGAGTTGCAGCAGTCATCTTCCTTCAGCTCGTCTTCAGTTCTTTCATTCCAGTGGTCGACTCTGCTTTCCAAGTCCCAGAAGCCTGCTTTTAAACAGTTTCCCCCATTCTTTCCAGCCTGGTTGTCACTCACACAGCAGGGTGGCTGTCCTTGCCGGACAGCCAGCCGGCTAATCACGCCAGAGTGCATTCAGGTTTCCTAGGATCTAAGGGATTGGAGTTTTTCGGGCACCTCCCCCACCTCCTGTCTACCCCAGACACTCAGGCGCCAGAGGAGGGCTTCAACACTGAAGCCTGCCAAAGGCCAACGAACAAAGGGACCAAACCTGGTTTGGCGCGCAGAGTTAAACACAAGAAGGACCTTTTCTAAAAGAAACGATGAAAAAAGTCGACCAGAGTCTGTTTTTACAGATAGGTCTTGGGCGCCATATTGAAAAACATGACTGACCCGATTTGTAGCTACCGGTGTTCGCGGTCAGGAAAAATCATGGTAGTTTGTTTAAAACCACTGCCACCAGCCATTTCAAGTAGAAAAGGGAAACATTTGACTGTTATATGAGTGTTTAGACTCAGGGGAAGCTTGACAACCCCTCCAGCACGCTATAGGAAGATAGTGTGTGCTGGGTCTGTAAATTTAAAAGACTAGTAAAGTCAATTTAACTTTCCATGTTCTGGGAGACAGCAGTCAGTCCCAGATAAGGCATTTAAACCTTGGGGAGTCTGAAAGACACCCATGTGTCACTGCACTGAAGCTGCTGTGTGACACACAAGAAAAAGATGATGCCAATGGAGTTGTTTTAAAACTCCATACCCAAAGAACACAAAAGTAAAACACACATCAAAATGCATGAAAGAGTGGGAAAAAAAGGTTCACACTCTTTCCAGGTAAACATTAAAATCCTAGAAATCCAGAAAAGTTGCTGGGTGTCTCAAAAGGTAAGGGAAATTAGCACATTCTTGAGAATTCTCCCTAACACCTATTATCTTTCAATATCAACAATAGCAAATCAAATTATCTTTGCATTAATTCTACACAATGTTATTCTTCTGCGCACATCCCAGATTCTCAGAGGTCAAGCAAACAGTGACACCTTCACAATTGGATCAAAAACTTGCCATGCACTCTTCTGACATTGCCTTAAAATGAATCTCCTTTTATCACTGCAATTGACATGCATCAAATCAGAAAGCTAGATCCTGGCACAAGCCCCCATTTCTGTAGGATATATGTATGTGGTATCAATTAATGCAGGGACTTCACACCCCAGCCCCCAATGAAGAGCACCACACCAATCGAGCAATGACTTACATTATTAAGTATCTCTGCCTTTGAAACATATAACACCAAAGTACTCCCTCACCCATTTGTCAGTAAGTCAAGCACCAAAGAAAGCAGAAAGAAAAGATTTTTTCTTTTTTTAAATTAATGGACAATAGTCGTATTTACACAATGATTATCAAGAAGCACGCCACCTTAGTCCATAGCACACAGCTTTTCCTTACTGACAATGCAATACATACCAAGTTGAAAGTACCAATTTGTTTTTCAAAATGACAAATCACAAGTTCTCTAAAAAATGTGTAAATTTTTCATTTCTTGTCTCCAGTCCCCTCCACCCTCTCCCCGGTCCCATGTAAAGAAAAACACAGGTCTACTTTAGATAATTGGTTCACTCAAAAGAATACCCCTAAGGTAAACATAACCAAGGAAGCACACTAGAACATGACATGACATTGGCACGTTACCATGTCATTGGTGTGTGCTCTAACTTAAATAAAATGTAGAGCTTTTCTAGTATGCAAAAGAATCTATATGCACAGAACTCTTTATTTCTCGCATTCCTGCACACTTTCCGTCTCTAACAACATTTTCGCATCACAGACAATTAATAAAACACTCTTTTCAGCATATACTGAACTTTTGCCTTTGTTGCTATAGTGAGAATGTCTCCCTTCCATTTGGCATTCCTAGTTCCCACTATATCTAAGTGTGCTTCTAAACCAGCTAAGTTCACTTTGCTTCACCATATAGACACTTTTCTGCGCAGCACAGATCCAGAGATTCAGTTTACCATTGGGAACCCCTCTGCTTTAAGGCAGGGCCCGGGGAATGTTGAACAGTTGGGAAAGTTCATTTTTAAATGCACCACTCACTCCTCTCCTTTAACGCCTTAAGTGCCAAGGACGAGCTATCTTGTCCGTAGCATTACATTTGTGTTACCAAGGATGAGATAACTCATCCTTTTTGGCACTTTGCAGGGGTCGCCCAAAGTGAAATCCAACCCTGGGCTATGTGAGGAGGAGGTTCCTCCTCACAGAACAGGGGTTTGAATTCCTTCGGTTTCACGTCTGCCACGTAATGCGTGCTGACGTGAAACTGAAAGTAAATTCCACCGCGGCAGCAATTTTCATCTGTCGCAGTGAAATTAGAAGGTGAGTCGCCACCTTTCTCTCCCTCGATCTACAGCATTATTGTGCCGTTCAGATAGGGGGAGGTGTCATTGGAAAGGGGAGTCTTTCCCCTTTCCAACTACACCTTTTTTGAAGTATTGCTGGGCACGGATCAGGCACAGATCACTCGACATGCGCCCAGCAATGCCACTAGATCACCAGGGATCTGTTTGTGAAGTGGGGGGGGGGAGGGAGCTGCTTACTATGTAAGCGGCCCTCCCCTCACCCCCAACGCATTGGGAAGCACGTTTTGATCACACCCCCCAACAGGGTGCAGATCTGCACAGTAATGTAATGTAAAAAAGCAACAAATACAAAAAAAGAAAATCAGTTTTGGGTGGGGGGCGGGGGGCACTAGACCACCAGGCATGTTATGTGATAAAGGGGGGTGGTCGTCTGCCGCCAAACTAAGTGGATGGGGGGCATCTCGTGTAGCCCTCCCTCGGGGCAGATTTCTGCCCCTAGGAAGGGGTACATGAGATGCCCCCCCATCCATTTGGGGTGGGGGCAAGAGGACAACCAGAACTCTTTGATCAGCCCTCTAAGCTTGGGTAACTATGTCTCCCCCCCCCCCCCCTTGAGGCGGATGGGCACAGCAATGTGCCCATCTGCCCCTAGGCAAGGGGCAAAAAAAAAATCATTTTGCGGTGGGGGTCCACTACTAGACCACTAGGCATTTTATGTAATGAAAGGGGGTGACCCTCTCCCCCCACCCTAAGTGGATGAGGGTACCTCATGTAGCCCTCCCTGGGGGAAGATTTCTGCGCCTATGAAGGGCAACATGAGATTCCCCCCTCCATTTGGGGTGGGGGGGGAGAGGGCTGCCAGAAGTCTTGGCACAGGCCCCCCCAAGCATGGGCAGCCCCACCCTGGGGGAAGATGGGTACAGTAATGTGTCAATCTGCCCCTAGGAGAGGGGCAAGGAATATATCAAAAACAAAAAGTTGTTGGTGGGGGTTTGAGGGCAACCTAAACCACAAGCGATTTATGTAATCAAAAGAGGGGTGTCCCTCCCCTCCACCTCAAATGGATGGGGGGCTCCCATGTAGCCCTCCCTGGGGCAGATTGCTAGTGCAATATTGCAATCTGCCCCTAGGAAGGCGTAAATGTTTTGTACAGAGAGGTGAGGTTCAGTAGACCACCAGGGATGGCTTGAAAGGGGGGCCGTGATCAGAGATTAGTAGTTATGATTTGTTTTTGCTGGGATGACCATAGTTAACAAATATTTTTTGTCCAAATTAAAGTTTTTTCTACGCAAGCAGCTGCAACGTTATGTGAGTACTGTTTTTTATTATTCTACAGTTAGGGCCCATTGTCAGTGGGGTGGGTGGGACTGGGGCTGGATTGTTGGTGGAGTGGGTGGGAGTTGGCCACCTGGGGACGTATTTTGGTGGGCTAGGGCAAAATTTCAGGGCCAGGCCACAAATTATCCCCATGCCAGAATAACATTGGTGTTTCCCTGGGAGCGGCTGTCTCCCATGTGGGTTGACCGTCTTCTAGCCCAGGATGCACCTCTGGCTATGTCACGTTATAGATGTCACCTCCGAGGAGGAATGGGGATCCTGCTGGGGATCCCCGGGTCTGCTGCTGGACTTGGGGACGATCGACCTACATGGGAGACAAGGCGCCCAAGGCCTGAGGCATCACATCAGACAATCCTGGAGTTCTGACTGTCCTGCGTTACAGCTTTTCCCTCTGGGAAAGGACAGGGACTCTGCCTGGGCTCCCTGGAACTGTCACTGCACTTGGGAATGGTCAACCCACATGGGAGACAGCCACCCAAGTCCGGGGACATAACCCCCTGACTATCAAGGAGATCTGGTGGGACTGCGGTACAGCTTCTCGACCCGGGAAAAGATGGGGACCCTACCAGGTCTCCCTGGAAATATTGCTGTGATTGGAGATGATAGACACACATGGGAGATTGATGCCCAAGGCCGGGGACATCATCTCCAACCATCCTGGAGTTCTGGCTGGGCTGCAATACAGCTTTTCCCTTCGGGGAGGTATTGGCAAACTGCTGTGACTCCCTGGTGGGGAAAAGCTGTAACACAGGCCAGCAAGAACTCCAGGACGGTTGGAGGTGATGTCACCAGCCATGGGCATCTGTTTCCCCATGTGGGTTTACCATCCACAAGCACAGCGGCAGTGCCAGGGAGCCCCTGGCAGGGTCTCCTTCCCTCCCCACGGGGAAATTCTGTAATGCAGCCCAGCCAGCGCTCCAGGATGGTTGGGGTGAGGTCTCTGGCCTTGACTGGCTGTCTCCTATGTGGGTTAACCATCCCCAAGAGCAGCAGCAGTCCCAGGGAGCCCTGGCAGGGTCCCCGATCTTTCCCGCAGGGAGAAGCTGCAACACAGGCCAGCCAGAGCTCCAGGATAGTCAGGGGTAATGTCTCAGGCCTTAGTGGGCTGTCTCCCATATGGGCGACCATCCCAAAGGGCAGCGGCTGTGCCAGGGAGCCCCGGCAGGGCCCTGATCGCTTCCCTGAGTGAAATTGTTTAACACAGCTGAGCCAGAGCTCCAGGATTTGTTGGGGGTGATATCCCTGGCCTTTGGTGGCTGTCTCCCATGTGGGTCGACCGTCCCCAAGTCCACTTCCGTCAGGGTCCCCATTCTTCCCCAGAGGGAAAGGGTGAAATGCAGCCGAGTGAAAGATCAAGGCTGGGCTTGGGGATGGTCGTCCCACATGGCAGATGGGTGCCCAAGGCCAGGGACATCACCCTGACCATCCTGGAGGTCTAGTTGGGATGCATTACAGAATTTACCTCTGGGAAAGGACAGGGACCCTGCCAGGGCTGCCTAGAACTTTCGCTGCACTATGGGATGGTCAACCCACATGGGAGACAGCTGCCCAAATCCTCGGACATAACCTCCCCGACTATCCTGGAGATCTGGCATCCCTGTGGTACAGCTTCTCCCTCCTGGAAAAGATGGGCACCCTGCCAGGGCTCCCAGGACTACTGCTTTGATTGGAGATGGTATAACCACATGGGAGACGGATGTCCAAGGCCGGGGCCACCACCTCCAACTGCCCTGAGTTCTGGCTAGTCTGCGTTATAGCTCTTCCCTTCAGGGAGGTATTGCCACACTGCCGGGACTCCCTGGTGGGGAAAATCTGGAACACAGGCCAGCAAGAACTCTAGGATGGTTAGAGGTGATGTTCCTGGCTGTGGGCATCCATTTCCCATGTGGGTGTACCATCCTCAAGCATGGAGGCCCTGGCAGGGTCCCCTTCCCTCCTCAGGGGGAAATTCTGTAACACATCTCAGCCAATGCTCCAGGATGGTCGGGGGTTATGTCCCTGGCCTTGGGTGGCTGTCTCCCATGTGGGTTGACCATCCCCAAGTGTAGCGGCAGTCGTAGGGAGCCCTAGCAGGGACATTCTGTTACGCTAAGTCGCGCCAGAGCTCCAGGATTTGTCGTGGGTGTTGTCCCTGTCCCTGGGTGGCTGTCTCCCATCAGGGTCGACCATCCCCAAGTCCAGTGGCAGTTCCGGCAGGGTCCCCATTCTTGCCCGGAGGGAAAGGGTTTAATGCAGCCCAGTCAAAGCTCCAGGCTGTGCTTGGAGATGGTCACCCCAACCATCCTAGAGGTCCAGCTAGATGCCTTACAGAATTTACCTCAGGGAAGAGAGGGGAACCTTGTAGAGTCTCCCTGGGGCTGTCTCTGCACTTGGGGATGGTCCACCCACATGGGAGATGGGTACCCAAGGCCAGATACATTATCCCCGACCATCCTGTTATTCTGGCTGGCCTGCGTTACAGTCTCTCCCTCTGGGAAAGGACAGGGAATGTCCCGGGCATCCCGGGAACCACTGCTGGGCTTGGGGATGTTCAACCCACATAGGAGTCAGCTGCCCAAGGCCAGTGATATGACCACCTACAACCCTGGAGGTCTGGCTGGGTTGCGTTACAGCTTCTCCCTCTGGGAAAGGATGGGGACCCTGCCTATGCTCTCTATGACTGCCGCTGCACATGGGGATGGTTAACCCACATGTGAGCCAGAGGTCCAAGGCCAGGGACATTACTCTTGACTTTCTTGGAGCTCTGGCTGGCCAGCGTTACAGGTTTTCCCTCTGGGAAAAGGTCAGGACCCTGCCAGGACTCCCTGCAATGACTGCTGGGTTTAGAGATGGTTGAATCACATGGGAGACAGTCGCCCAAGGCCACGGACTTCACCCCGACCATCCGGGAGCGCTGGCTGGCCTGAGTTACAGAATTTCCCTTGGGGGAGGGAAGGGAACCCTGTCGGTGCTCCAATAGCTGCCGCTGTGCTTGAGGACGGTATACCCACATGGGAGATGGATGCCCAAGGCCGGAGACATCACCTCCAACCGTCCTGGAGTTCTGGCTGGGCTGCGTTACAGCTTTTCCCTTCTGGGCGGTATGGCATACAGTCTCCTGAGACTGCGACTGTCCAGGGAGCTGCCCCACTAGTGATCTACATTTCTGCTTGAGATTGTCAGTATTAGGAACATGGTTTACACAGAAAATCTAAGCCTTTTATTAGGAGCCCAAAAAGCTTACCGTTTGACATTTGTATACATATTCATACAGCTAAAACTGAGCGACTCCCTGGGTCTCTCCCCTGAACTAGGTAACTAAAATTATTCCTAGAACACCACTACACAATTTACATAGCCCGTGCCATGTCCTGGACTCACCAAAGGAAGATCAGCTTTTCTGACAGTCAATCTTAGTGATCTTCAAGCCTCAAAAGTGTCACCCATCAGTCTACTTCTCCCAACCTTCTCTGAACCTAATGAGGAACCAATTCCTGTTAAAACCAATTATCCTTTGGGTCACAATACTGCTTCATTGACAGACCCCTCCTTTACAAGCCAGACATTATATATCCAGGCAGGAAATGTTAGTAACAGAACAGATTTTTCAGATCATGAGTCTACTAAATAAATAAGGGGGTAGTTTCTCCAACAACCAAGGTAAACAGGTCCTTTAAAATGGCCCTCTGCAATACTAGATTCCTCAACAAACACAGCCTAGATATCCACACCTTTTTCATAGACATGGTTTTAGATATACTGTGCCTGACAGAAACATGTATTACAGAGGCTCGTGGACCAATGATTGATTTGGCCATCCCTGAGGGCTATAAAATTATTTGTAAATATGAGGACCAGGGCCACTGAGAGGGGTGGAAATCATTGAAAAAAGCAAGTTTAGATTCTTTACAGCCCAGTGTCAATGCCAAAACTGTGAAATTCTTCATCTAAAAAATTACCCTGACCAATTGCAGCTGCATCAAATTAATTCTGATCTATCATACCCCTTTTGAAATGCCAGGTTTCAATGGAAAAATCACACAGATCCTGCTCAACCATATTCCTAAAAGACTTGAAACGCTGGCATGGCATTTCCTCCTACAAAGAGGCCATTGACCTGGATCGGCCCTCAATAATATTAAGCATCAAATTCTTAACAGTGACCCTGCCATGGCAAAAACTATTTGCTGAACTGAGTGGGGTTAATGAATCTAACTGTGCATATTGATAGCACCACCCCTTGCATATGGTCTGACCATTATGTTGTCAATTTCCATATACAACTACAGGATCCACCCCCTGACATTCATCAACACTGTAAAAGAAAGTCACCAGCCATACTTTCAAAAGGTTACAGCTCTCTGACCTCCAGGGATTCTTGGAATAGCATATGACTAGTACATCTGACCTAGACTCAGCCCAGCACCTCGTGGCATCCTATAACGGTACGATAACAGGCATCTTAAATAAGATAGCACGTTTCAAAACAAATTCAGTCAGGGATAATGCAGGACACCACAATTGGTTCAACCCAGAGCTCAGCCCTTTAAAAAGGGTCTAAAGAAAGTTAGAATTCCAATGGCTCAAATATCCCTCAGAGGCTAATAAGACAGCATAGAGACACCCTGATAAAGCCACCATTACAGGAACTAAATAGAACTTGTTATAATAAACAGTTCAACAAAGCCAATAAGAGCCGAAGAAATGTATTCAATATCTTAAAGGCTATGGAAAAACCTAAATCCAAATCGGTACTGCTTTCTCCAACAGCCCAGGTCTGTGCACATGTGCAGGTATCTTTGCAGCTAAAGTGACCAAGGCCTGTGATACAATTAAAATAGACCTGACCAACTCACTACCTAATGGAAATCTAGTGAATAACCCACTAATCAATAAAGAACATCCAAAATTCATGTTGACATCTGTTACCCCTGCAGAGATGGAGAGAACGCTTGCCAGCATGCATCCACATCTTGCACAGAAAACATCCTCGCACTCAAAATGATCTTGGATCATAAAGGGGTATTTGCCCCATTCTTCGCGTGTCTGGTCAATTCATCTTGACAAATATGTTCTGGATGCCTTCAAAGCGGTCAAGGTAACCCCATTGGTAAAGAAACCTGGTCTGGACCCTAAGGATGCCAACAATCTAAGACCCATTACCAACTCTAACTTCCTTCTGATAATCCTGGACTAAGTAGTTACATCACAGCTGTAAGCCTTTGTGAAAGAAAATGGCATCATATATAACAGGCAGTCATGTTTCAGACCAGTGCACAGCACGGAAACGGCCATCATTGACCTAAAAAAATACATGCTGGGTATCATGGATAAAAGGGCTGGACTTCTGGTCCTCTCGACTTGTCGGTGGTGTTCGACTCACTCAACCACGAGCACCTTCTCCACACTTTGGGATACCTCATCAGTTGCTCAAAGAAAACAACAGAGGGGGTCCAATCCTTCCTGACACATTGTATCTCTAGTATACACTGCGGGGATGGCTCTCATCTATTGCGGCGCACCCCAGGGAGCTTGCATGTCTCCTGTCCTTTTCAACTTATATATTAGACTGCGCTGTACACTTCTTGAGGAAATCGGCATATTTTTTACCAGCTACGCTGACGACACAGTTCATCTTGGAGATAAGTGGAGATCACGGGTTGATATGGCTAACCTCCAATGCATATACAGCCTAATCGAGTCATTGATGACCAATAATTGGATGTGTCTTAATGGAAATAAAATGGAACTATTGATCTTTGGATCTCCACAGGCAAGATCCAAATTGAACTCTGACTATCTGAGCTTCAATATCCAGAATTGCGATATCGCAGTACTATGCAAGGTAAAAACCCTAGGTGCCTACCTCAAACCCTCTATGAGTGCTGACACCCATGTTAACCAGTTCACCAGGAATTGCACATACTACCTGCGTCTAGTAAAAAACATCCGGCCTTTCCTCACATAAAGGAACTAAGCAACTATAGCTAGAGCAACTAGGTTGTCAAGGAGGGATTCTGCAGAGCACAGATCTAGAGACTCAGTTTACCATTGAGATCCCTCTTTTTTATGGCAGGGTCCAGGGAATGGTGAACATCTGGGAAAGTTTATTTTTAAATGCACCCCTCTCCTTTAAGGGATAGTTGGGGTTGGCAACAATAATTTAGGTGATACCCAAGTACTTTAAAAGACTATGGGGTCATTGCAAGTTTGCTGGTAAATTGCCAGTAAAACTGTCATGCCGGTATTACTGTCTCTGGCAGGGTGACTGTCAGAAATATGGGTGCAAAACAAGTTCTCGCGTGCGCACACACCTGGCTGCATAGAAAGGGTAAATGATGGCGTAAATGATGGCACTACCGGTGTCTGGATCAATCCACTGGTATTACCAACTGATAGAATACCGATACCTGCACCCAAACTGCTGGAAATTCTGGCACAGGAATTACCGGCACTAGAATTAACATTACCGCTGGAACGGGAAGCTTTCTGGTGGCCGTCTTTAAAACGTAATCCACTTTGAATCTCCCATTTCTCTATTTTCCTGCTACCATCCACCATGACTGAAGTTTGGAAACATGTCTGGGAGCAAAATGGCACAAGCCCCTGACGTCTGCCTGTGGAAACCAAAGTACTCAGAGGAAGAAATGACTGCACTGGTCGACACTGTGGTGCAGCATGTTGAGAAACTCTTTGTGGCTGGCCACAGAAGGACGAGCCAGAAGAGGAAGACACCCATCTAGAAAGAAATGACAAAAGGGGTCAAGGTTGCAGGGACTGTCCCCAGCATGCAGAGGGACTGCCATAACACGTGACAGACACAGCAAATGCCCAGATAACACACACATGCCTGAGGAAAGTCAGAAAATGTAGCTATGCACAAGTACTGTTGCCAAAATGTACAGCCTCACACATGGACACTTAATGGGCACCCATGTGTGCAGAGTGAAAACAGGACATGAATCGTAGGCCTACCGCACATACATCAACAAGCAACCTTGGGAGACCAACTGTCAATGTGTACTCCTACCACCCACATGCGGAAGCACACATCAGATCCAACAGACCAAAGAAGCCTCATGACAAGAGCAGGACACACGCAATGTAGCATGGCTTTCATGCAAGCCTGCAGACATAACTCTCAGAAGACAACAGGCACAGACGCCTCCAACAGTGACACGCAAGGCCTGCAAAGGCCAAACCACTCACCAGCAGGCCCAGGTAGCAGGAACGGGCTACTGGTGCATCACGGCCACCATCAGACACACCACCTCCAGCTGCATCAGCCCCACCACCATCACCACCATCCCCACCACCCCAACAACCATCAGCATCACATTCATCGCCGCCAACTGCACCCATCGCTAGAAGTGGCACTTCAGCAACAGTCTGCCATGAACACATCTGTGGCCAGTGGCCCACCGTCCCTCCTGTGTCCTCCACACCACCCCGGGCACAGCAGCCACCAGGCCATTGGGCAGGGTCCCCACTGATGATGAGGAGGAAGTGGACGATGGTGCACCCTACTGATCAGCGTGTTACAGTCCCACAACACCACACAGTTCCCCTCACTGCCACTGCCCAGCCTCCGTTCCCATGATGCACACCTTTGTACAATTTAGAATCACCACAGTGAACTTCCTGAAATAGCACACCAGCGGCTGGAAGAGATGAGACTAATGTGAGAATGCATGCAGGCCTCCAGCCACAGGAGTGCAGGTCTTGAGAATGTGTAACTGCGGCCGTCCTCACGCTTTCCCAAAGAATGCGTGAGGACAAGGTAGCCCCTGCCAAGACTAAGGCCATAAACCATTCAATCCTATTGACCCTAGAACACATGTAAAGCCAGGGGTCTGACCCACCGACATCAGTTACCACTACCAAGATCTCCCAGCACAGCAGCCCAAGGCATCACTCACAGCTACTCAGGTCCCCAAGGAGTCTGCTAAGAGCTCCTTGCCAAAGAGTGGCTGCAAGTGACACTGAACACTGACTGGGTACTTCACTAGATGTGTTTAAAGAGCGTGTTGTTTGGGGCCAGATGTAGGGCTTACGTGCATTCACGTTAGTAATGAATACAATGGTTTCACCTGAAGCACTGGCAGGACATTCCTTTTTTCCAAACAAGTGTTTACTATCGAGGTGCATGATAACTACAAAGGTGCAAAGGTGTGCAGAGTGTAGGGGAAATTCCATAAAAGATTCTCAAGTAGTTCTTGGTGGGCCAAGCACCCATCCTAGGCTTCCATGTGCATGTGTATGGTCCCAACTAACGCTGCATCATCATCATCATCATTCTCTGGTGGAGGAATGTCCAGATCTGGGGGCAAGAGTATGTTGCACCTGATGCAGATATTTGCAACATTGAACAGGCCAGGACTATCTGTCCCATCTTTTCTGGCCTGTACATGAGTGCATCCCCAGACCGTTGTTGGCATCTGAAACAGGCCTTCAATGCCCGAAGGGCTGCTCAATGGCCACCCAGGTCCTCACATGGGCCCTATTGTATGCCACTTCTTGCTGCATCTGGGGATTCCTCAGAGGGTTCATCAGCCATGGAAGGAGAAGGTGTCCAGAGTCACCTACAAGGGGTAAGGACACAGGTATGAGGAATGATTCTCGGCAGTGGTGCAGCCTGTGACTGCAGCATCTCAAAGATTAGTCTGCGCATGCATGTTCTAGGCCTCATTCTCCCACACTGTTTCACATTCCAGTACTTGCATGCATATTGCACTGCTGCGGGAGGGGGAATCAGTTTTACGAGGTAATACCTGCACACGGCTCATGCTCATTTCAATTTGGCATCTAACTGTGAGGATAACATGCCATGGAGGGTGGTGTGATTCTGTGCATTGCCCCCATGTGTGGTACCTGACGGAAGTCTAGGTTTCATGTGCAGATTGTCTTTGTGGCATCCATGATGGTGTGTGTCATTACTTGTGGACGGAGTGCATGCCAGGTCTGATGGCAGGGTAGTGTCCCTCAATTTGGCAGGCTCTCATCCTATGTATGGAGGTGTGTTTGGGTGCCTCATCTAACAGCAAAGCCATGGGCAACATTGTTGTTTGTGGGCCCTGCACCTTGCCTTAGCCCGACCGCCAGGGCTTACACCAAGTGCGTTTGGGCCTGGACCACCTTTTCCGGTTATGGACGTCTCATTCAATAGGCATGGCTAATTGTACATCAATGGACTGTGTTCTTTCCTGTGATTGTTCCTCTCCCTTGGTCTTTGTTGTTGTTGCATGTCATCTGCAAGCCTGCCCCAGGCTCTTTGGAGTGCCCAGGACATTGGTTTCGAAATGGCCAAGTCATTGTCTGCTAAAATCAGCACCCCTGTCAATTAACCTTAATTCCTACTGTTGTATCTGAATATAGAGAAATAATAAAATGTAGTAAAGTCAGATCAATCCCCCAATTTCTAGGTTTTTCCAAAGACATGGGCAAGATACAGTGCCAAAGGCTTTGCTAAAATAAACAAAAAACACACGTATAACCAATAATGCTTTCTCTGTTTTGCTCAGCAATAAAATAATTCAGTAAGCTATTATTGGTCAAAGTGTTCAGACCCTTGTGGAAACTGGTTTGGAATGGCGGCAAAATCTCACTATCACTGATCCATTTATTTAACTTTCTTAGGAGCACAGCAGCAAATATGTTTTGACTGGCATCAGCCATGGCCAAGAGTCTATAATTGGCAGTATGGAATTATCATCGCCTGTAAAGACAGGGACCATGATAGATTCCTGACAATTAGAAGGAATAATACCATCTCTTACTATCATTTTAAATAATTTTTCAAGTATGGATGCCCAAAAGTATGGATTATCCTTAAATATTTTATTGGGAATCATGCCCGGAGCAGGAGCTTGTGATCTATTAATCGAAGCTAAAATTATCAAAATGTAATCTATGTCAAAGCCTTTTAAAAATGTACTGGTTGGTAAATAAAGATCAATTATTATCGGTTGTAAGATAAAGGTCACTCACTGCAAAGCTCCAATATTCTGTACTGATTGAGTTGGTTTTCATATTGGATAGGGAATGACTGTTAGTTATAACCATAGTCCAGAATCTTTTTTCATCTCTTTTACTCAAACATTTAAAAATATATATCCAATTAGCATTGGTGGCTGATGATTTACGCATCTTCAACCAGTTATTTTTATCTCGTTGATGCCAGGGCTTTGTACTGCTGCTTTGTTGTTCTACAGAGTGAGAGATCTTTATCAATAGCTCTGCATTATTTTCAGTAAAACTGCTTAGTCACCTTAATCTCTCTGTCAAAAACCCCCGATTGTATATGCATAAGTCTACCTTCTACAACATTTAATTTTAGGTGAGATTTCAATGTCATCATCAATTTAATTCAAAGTCCATTGATTATTCTGGAGCCAGAAAAAGAGGCAAATGTTATTATCCTTAATAAATACATTCAATTTCTCCAAGTTTTTATTACTCCATGATATCATATCCCCTGTGAGAATAACATGCACTGGTTCATTATAGTGGGCTAGCTCATATAATTGAGAAGTAATAAGTGACCATGTCAATACTGCATGGTCACTTGATGTGTTAAATGAAAATATCATAGGTTAATATCGACTCCATAATTTGTCATCCATATGTACATAATCCAATGTGGATATACTGGTTCCATTTCTCCACGTGATACTAGTTGTGTTAGGAGTACTTCCCTTATAATTAAGACATAGGCCCTCATTACACGGTAGGCGGCATTAGCACATGGATTAAGGTGCTATTAGCACCTTGGTCCATGCCGGTAAAAAACCGGCACCGCCTTGGTGGAAAGGGGAATTACCGCCCCATTCCAAGGTTGGCGGGGCAGTAATTCCCCCTTCCACCACTGCCCCTCCCCATTCCCATTTTTGCCCCATAGGGCATAATGGGAATGGGGAAGGTGCTAATTACGGCACTGCAATTTTGCGGTGCCGTAATTAGCACCAAGGTCCCTTAGCAGGTTGGTTTTTAATGCCTGCAAAAAGCAGGCGTTAAAGCACCAACCCGCTAAGTGACCTCGTAGGAAGGCGGTAATGGTTAACGGTCACCGTTACCATTAACGGTCACCGTTAACCATTACCGCCTACCGTGTAATGAGGCCCATAGAATGTCCCAAATCTAAAAAAAAGTTGTGCCCCTTTCCTCCAATGATCTTTCATAGTCAATAATGAATCCAAATGTCTGAAGGGGGCCTGGGCATTAATTCTGAGTTAAATTGAATTTCTCCAAATTGGGGGTGTTGAAGTCCTCAGCAATTACAATGTTATTACTCTGAAAATCAGAATGCCATACATTAACTATGCTATACATTTTGTGTACAATTTCATTAACTTTGTCATCACCAGCAGGAGAATATACATTGATAATCAGCATGTCTTTTAAAAGTGCAGAAAAAATGTAAAATCACAGATAATACATATTGAGAATTAAATCCAAACAATAAGGACTGATGGATAAGAATGATTGAGCTCCTATAGCTAAACCGCCCATTGGTCTCCCTCGTGGTTCTTCAGTTGAATGGCGATTAATAACTGTGTAGCCGTCAATTATGAAGTCATTCACTGCCCATATTTCTTGTAACCGAAAAACATGACGAGGTTCAATAAGAGCCTGACCTTACGCATGATTAAGAAATGAGTTATATCCTCTTGTGTTCCAAAATAACCACTTGATTGAGGTGAGATTAATATATGGTCAATTGCTACAAGAGGAAGGGCAATTAGCACAAACTTGAGCTTTGTGTTGATTATAACTCCTGTCTGTGTGTTTTACACTGTGAAGTTTAATGTTATATGAGTGTTCATTGTGCCCCTTGGATGGCTCTTTATATCTTGTTGTAAGATCATATCCAAGCTTTGATAGCAAATCTGAGCACAAGTATAATAACGCTGTAACTGCCACGGAGGACAATTCCAACAATACCCAATTGGTCAAAATACATGAGAGAGTGGGAAAAAAGGGTCACACTCTATCCAGAAAAAAAAAAATCAAGTCCTCTATATCCAGCAAAGTTGCTGGGGGTCTTTAAAGTGAAGGGAATTAGCACATTTATGAGAATTCTCTCTAACACTCATCCCCCCCAGACTAAGGGACAGGAGGATTCCAGTTGTCCATACATTCTGCATTTTGGTGATTACACCCTGACCTGTGTTCAATGGGAAAACCAAACCCCTGTAGGCTGATTGACCATCTTAACAATTTAGGATTTTCCCCTTCACAAGGGTTGGTGGTCTGTCGGAATCAAAAAAGTAGATCCATACAAGTATGATCTAAACTTCTTCAGAGTCCACACAATGGCACAACACACACGTTCTATGGTTGCCCACCGTGTCTCCGGTTACTTCAGCTTCCTGCTGATGAAGCAGATTGGGTTTTCTCATCCAGCTGACTCAGAACTGCACCTATACCTGTATTGGAAGCATCTGTTTGCACAATGAAGGTTTGGCTGTAGTCAGGAGCTCTTAAGACTGGAGCTTGACAAAGGGATTTCTTAAGTCCTTCAAAGGCCTTTGTGCATTCCTCATTCCACCTGACCTTCTTGGGGAATTTGGGTGAGGAGACCACATTCAAGGGAGAAGCTATGGACCCATAGTTCTCTATGAAGTTCCTATAATAACCAGTGAGACCTAAGAGGGATCTCACTTGGGTTTAAGTAGTAGGGTAGCCCATTCTTGTATATATTGTACTTTACTAGGCAATGGTCGTATTTCACCACCTCCTACCTCATGTCCAAGCTAGACCACTTTACTCTGACCAATTTGACATTTACGTGCCTTTAGGGTCAGATGGGCCTGTTCAAGAGCCTGCAAAACAAATCCTAAATGGTCAACATGTTCTTTCCAAGTAGGGCTGAACACTGCAATGTCATCCAAGTATTCCATGCAGAAGTCCTCCATCCCATTCAGAACTTGAATAACCATCTGTTGGAATGTAGCAGGTGCATTCTTCAATCCAAAAGGCATTACCTTAAACTGGTAGAGGCCTGCTGGGGTTGAATGTGCAGTTTTCTCCTTGGCATGGTCTGTCAGGGATATTTGCCAATAGCCTGACGTTAGGTCAAATGTACTGAGGTACTTGGCTGAACCAAGCTTGTCCACCAGCTCCTCTGCCCTAGGTAAAGGATGGGCATCAGTCTTTGTGACTACATTTAGAGCTCTATAGTCCACACAGAATCTCAACTCCTAGGACCCTGCCTTTGGCACTAGTACAACTGGACTAGACCATGGACTTGTACATGGCTCTATTACCCCGAGATCAAGCATCTTGTTGACCTCCTCCTTTATGTGGGTTCTTACATGGTCTGACATACTGTAACCTCTGCATTTAACAAGTAAACAGTCACCAGTGAAAATATCATGCTGGCCCCAAGGGGTCAAGCATGGTGATAGTGAAAACTGGGAGGCAAACTGATTTAACAGAAACTTGCACTCCTCCTGTTGTTCCAGTGTCAGATTAGAAGAGAGAGTAACTCCTTCTATCTTTTAATCTAAAGGTTTTCCCCTGAGGAGATCAGGTAGAGGTTCACTCTCCTCCTCCTCCTGAGCTGAAGCTAGAAGCAAAGCTCCCACTTCTGGTCTTGAGACATTGTGCTCATTACAGCTTGGGCTGTATTCCCGGCTGTAATACCGCCGACTGTAATAGCCCTAGCACTGCCCGGTGGTTTTACCACCAGATCACGGGTTAGGCCTTAACGGTAAATCCCCATTCCTGATTGGGTCCTTTGGATCCAATGGGGAATTTTCGGTGCTAATACTGCAGGTTATTACAGCCGGCTGTAATACCGCCGGAAACAGGGATTTTCATCTCCAGAAAAAAGCTGGAGGTAAAACAGCCGATTTAGCGCCCAACTCGTGATAGGGCCAGCCTTTAAATGTGGCGGTAATACTGTTACCACCGCATTTAAGGGCTACAGCTCAACTTGTGATAAGGCCCATAGGCTTTAGACGGTTGGTGTGAAAGACCCTGGGGGCCTCCTTAGGATTGCCTAAATCCACCAAATAATTGACCTCTCTAAGTTTTCTCACAACCTTGAAGGGTTTGTGCAGTAAGGTCTTCTGCTTTGTAGATACCGTAACTAGAACTTGCTGATCTTCAGTAAACTGAACCACGTTGGCCTTATGGTCATGCAATGCTTCAGGAGAGCCTGACCTGCTGTCAAGTTATCAGATGCTTCTGTCACCATGTGTGTCATTCTCTTCCGGAGACCAACCATATAGTCAGTGACTCTCACTGGCTTGGGGGAAGGAGCACTCTCCAACCCCTCCTTAATTAGGGCCAATGGACCTCTAAACAGATGACCATAAAGACTCTCAAAGGGACTAAATCAACCTCCCTCCTGAGAGACTTCTCTATAAGAAAATAGAAGGCATGGTAATAGAAGGTCCCACGTACTTCTAAGGGGTTCCTCTAAAGCAGCTATCATGCTCTTCATAGTTCTATTAAACCTCTCTAACAATCCATTCATCTGGGGATGGTAGGTAGTTGAGAACTTGTAAGTCACTCCACAGTTCTTCCACATGTCCTTCATGTAATGGGACATAAAGTTTGATCCCCTGTCAGAGATGACTTCCTTAGGAAAACCTAACCTGGTAAAAATACCAAGTAGGGCCTTACCAACAGCCTGAGCTGTAACAGTCCTCATAGGAACAGCTTCAGGTACCTAGTAGCATGGTCTACTACAACCAATATAAATCAATTGCCTGAAGAGGTTGGGAGGTCTAAGGGACCAACAATGTTGATTCCTACCTTCTCAAAAGGGACTCCCACAGCTGGGAGAGACACCACAGGTGCCACATTTTTGACTCTACTCTTGCCAGATGTCTGACAAGTGTGACAGCTCCTACAGAATGTATCTACATCAGACCCCAACTTAGGCCAGTAGAAATAGGGAGAAAGCCTTTGATTTGTCTCTTCTTAAAACTTAAATGACCAGCCAAAAGAATCTCATGGGCTAACTGTACAAACTGTTGTCTTATCTCTAGAGGCACTGCACGTCTTCTGTAGTCGCCTGGGATAGACTCATTTGTTTCACTGTAGAAGAGGCCATCTTCCCAGTACAACCTGTCATTCCCTGGCTCTTGCCCATCCAGCTGGGAAGCTGCATGTTGGTGAAGTCCTTGAAGAGTAGGACACTCTCTTTGACCTCTTCTGAAGTTTGCCCTATAGGGGCCACCTTCTGCCAGTAAAGACTGCAGCTCAGGACTGGCTTTAGGATCCAGATCTCCATCAGGGGGAAGGTCTTCTTCCAGCTATGAATCTTCACCAACTGATTCAACCTTTCCTAGTTGTTCCTCCCACTCAGCCTCAGCTGGTGGAGTAGTCACAAGTGTGACTTTGGACAGTCCTCTCGGGGATGTCCTTGTTGGAAGCACAGGAGTGCTCTCCTGCTTTCTATTTGAGACCTTGGGTTTCCCCTATGTCGTTTTCTTCATAGAAATAATGGTTAGTAGTTCATGTGGGCTGGGTGTTATAGTTTCCTCTGTAACAGCCTCTTAGAAGTCAGTTAAGGTACTCTCTCTGGCCTTCCTTGTCTGTCCCTGTTTCCTCTTACTGGGAGGCCTGGGGTGCTTGATACAACTCCAAGAGTGTTAAGTCATTCACCAACAGGACTCTCCCAGGCACCTCACTCTGCACACTAACAGGTATCTTGCCAATCATGTTGTTGCACTGGGTGAGAGCTGGTAATCTTGGAAGCATTTGAACAGGGTCTCCAGCAAGCTTAATGAGGCGTTTGGGTGCCTTAGCAACATCCTCAGGTTTCAAAAAAGATTCATCCACCACTGTAATGCTGGCCCCAGTGTCTCTAATGGCAGGGATCTCCTGACCATTTACAAGTACACTGTCCTTATAATACTCTTTTGTGTTATCTGGAATTGATAACACTGGAGACATCTACATTCTTTTGTCCCCACAGACCTAGGGACACTAAAGAAACACTGGCAGATTCTCCAATGGAGTCTTCAGCCACTAGTTGAATGTTTCCACTTGCCATATGTACTTTTCCCTACGGGGAAAGGCTAAGGAGGCAGTTGTTAGTCACCACTCCGAAGTAGGCCCAAGACGTGGATGAGTGACCTTGAAGATGATGGTTGTACAAGAATCAATATTCAGCCTTCTGTCCCAGCTCCCCTGAGTACAAGACTCAGGCTTCCTCAAAGAGGGGCTCTTTTGTACAATGTACCTCCCTGCTGTTTCGATTGGGACAGACAGAGGTGTGAATTGAATAAAAGAGCGGGGAGAACACACACCACCAATACCAATGCTGCAAAAGAATACAAAGATATTATACAGTGTTGAGAACAAACCAAACAATCAGAACATCAGTATAATACAGAAAATACCTAGGTAAGTATTGGAGTGGTGCTTCACCGGGGTGAATCTACAAAAATATGAATAACCACAGTGAGTGAAAAGAATTCTAAAGAGACTTCCTAAAGTATTGAACCAATGACCAACAACCTGAAATATAGGTATTTTGAGGATGGATAATAATCCAGGAAACAGGAGACAACGATAGGAGAAAACAACAAATAGGAATGTTAGTATGGGGAAATAAACCCGAGCGGCACGAGGGTCACACTAGTCTCGGGTTGGTGCAGAATCAGCAAAGCGTTTATGTGCACTTGAAGACAAGTTCACAAGACAGGGTAGATCATTCAGTGTCCCAAAAGCCAGCAAAAAGAAAATATCCAATCAAGACAGTAGGGAAATTAATTCAATAGCAGAGATGGAGTTGCCAACTACAAATAGGTACCTGAGCACACACGCATCCAGATAAGGCGTGGAAGAGTTCTGGGTGGTTGATAGCAAGTCACCTGCGAGGAAGGCAAAGTCGTTTCTCGTCTGGTAACAACTAGCTGGGATGAGGTACTGCAAGATGTAGCAGGAAGCAGGAAAAATAATCCAATAATGTTCTGTGTCAAAAGCCAGGCGAGCACGACAGGATTAAAGGAGGAGGCAAGCCAAAATAGGAGAAGTCCGGGTCAGAAATGTAGCAGTCCGTAGAAAGCCAATCCAGAAGCCAGGCAAGGTCAGGACCAGGTAAGCAGATTAGAAATTCGTGCGGAGGAAACACGAAGGAGTAAACGGACAAAACCGCTGTAGCTTGTAATGCTAATTAGTTGCAATGAGCCCCTTGAAAGACAGTGGTTTTAAAGCTGTGTGGGGGCGTGTCTTGCCATATGTCTTCCACGTACAGGATGTGTCAGCTGACACGGACTCCGTCGTAGTTTGTGCAGGCACCATGGCAACCTGTATCCGCTCCACAGAGGAGCTTGTAAAGGAGTCGTATTCTGCAAGGAAGCCCGCAGGGAAGCCCAAAGTGTAACAGCAGCCTGGACTCCTACAGGTTTACCCTTGCATCTGGGATCCCCTTTCACATGGTCAGTAGACCGACAAATATGACATTTTTCCAAATGTTTTGACAAATGCTGGTTTCTGCTGACCTCCCTCTGGTTTAGCACCAGAGGTCTTACTAGCCTGATTCGGTTTCCCTTCTGGCTTACCCTTTTTCTATTTGAGGCCCTCTTTTCAATTGGAGGAATTAGAATTCTCTTTGCCAACCTTCTTCTGCTGCTTCCTTTCACCCTGTTTCTGAGTTGCCCCAGAATGCTTGTGAGTAGCCCTGTTGGCAACCCAAAAGTCAGCAGCTTTGGATAGTTTCTTTGGATCAATTTCCTTAGAGTCAGCCACGTGATGTCTCAGCTCAGGAGAGCAGGCATCAAAAGATTCTAACAAAAATAGATTTCTCATTCCTTCAAAAGTGTTAACTTTGTAACCCTTTACCCAACCATCTAAGTTCTTCAAAAATGTACACCTAGGTAGCCCAAGGGGTACCATCATGCGTGTTGAGGGTCCTTAACATCTTAAGGTACTTGGAAGGAGTTTTCCCAAATCTAGCTATCAAGGATAGCTTCACATTTTCATACTCCAATCTTTCAAGTTCCCCCACCTCCATTACAGCATCATTTGCAACCTGGGGGAGCCTAGACAAAAGCCAAGAAATCAGTGGATTCCCTGTGAAATCCTGAATCCCATAGTTATACTCAAAAGCAGCCAACCAATCAACATATCAAACTTCACCTCACATATACTCACAGCTTCCTTAGGCATGCAAGGTATCTTAGGACTGGAAGACCTAGAAAACTCTGGGATAGAACCATTTTCAAGAGACAATTTCTTCATTTCAAGAGCATGATCCATTTCCATTTCTCTGAGTTTGATTTCTTGATGTTTACTTTCAGTTTGCATTTGGAGCCTTTTGATCTCTAACTCAAGTCTCATTTTTTCAAGAGAGACAAATTCTGGACTCAGTACTGGACCTGGTAGGGTCCCTGTGGCTAAAGGTTGAGGTCTAAGAGCTTGCTGAGGTGCAGAGGGACTCACATTCTGAGAGTCCTCTAACTCTACTTGCTCATCAATAACATTAGAGTTGGATTCTGAATCATTACCATCCTCATCAACATTTCCCATATTTGCTGAAGGAGTAGGTGTAACAGACCCACTTCTCAGACTTTGAAATTCCAACAATCTTTCAATCAATTTATTTTTCTTTCCCTGACCTTACTCATTTCCTTCAGTTCATATGCTTTTAAAATGATCAGGGCTTTCTGTCTGTAGTTATCCATATTAGGCATGATAAAATTGCTTTTCTAGTGGTGTTTAGCCTTGTGAAGGTTACTATTTGAACAAAAGTAAAGCAGAACTCTCAATGTAACAACTCTACAATTTATCCCCACTGCCTGCCACCAGTTTTAGGCAATGTTTGAATGCTGTACCCTCTGGGACCACTACACACAAATATCACTACAGGTGTAAGCAAAACCAACCTTTGGTATAAGTCGATACAGTTTTTGATAGCGAGCTGAGCAGCCTGGCTTTTCTCAATAGGGTATGTGAACTTGTAATGAGGTTACACAGAGGTCTACAGTTACAAGTATTCAAATAGACACACTCAATGTTTCTTGGTAAAACACTTATTAATGTATTACACAGTCTGTTAGAAAACATTCACTAAAAGGAGGCAATCAATATCACAGAAAAAATATACTACAGTACTTCACGCTATCAGGTTCTGAGGCATTTAAACTACTTTGAAGGAGGAGGAAAATGGCTTTGAGAGCATTTGAAGTAGGAGCAAAAAGGCATAAGTTAATAAAACGAATAGAAGAGTTACTCTAAGTAAAAACGGTTCTAGTATTTAAACAGAAAAGTCTTTGCCACGGTTCTCAGAAGTAGTTCATAGAAGAAATATTAATATGTCGGGTCATAAACTGACTAGGCCTGCAAGTTGCCAAAGTTTCACGCACTTTCGCAGTTAGAGGTAACTTCTCTCGGTCGGGTTTTCACAGTACCTTAGATTGAAGAAAAAGATGCAGCTGAAGACGTCTGTTCCTGGCAGTTTCTGCAGATCTCACTGTTCCTGACCCTCAGTTGTGGGGGCAAGAGGGAGGACATCGGGGGACTCCTGAACTGCACAGGGACTGGTCACAAAGCTGGCAAACTGGCAATTCTTTGATTCCAGTAGCATTCTTCAAGCACACAAACGGGTGTCCTTCTCCCTGGCTATTTGGTTTCCTGCAGCACTCTGAGGAAAATACAACCAGCTCAGATAATGGTGTCCAGGTGGCTTACGAGTTGATTGGTCCCACCAACTCAAAGCAAGAAGTCATCCTTGAAGGGCTTCTCTGTCGAGATGAACTCGCCGATTCGGACCTGCAGCAGGGCTTCACCGGGCAAACCAACAGTCCAGGAGTTGGAGCAGCTGTCCTCTTCCAGCTCGTCTTTGGTTCTTTCATTCCAGTAGTCGACTCTGCCTTCCAAGCCAAGAGACTCGCCTTTTAAACAGTTTTCTTCCATTCATCCCAGCCTAGCTGACACTCACCCAGCAGGGTGGCTGTCCTTGCTGGACAATCAGCCAGTCAATAACGCCAGCGTGCGTTTGGGTCTCTTAGAAAACTAAGCACAGGGTGTTTCGGGTACCTCCCTCACTTCCTGCCCACCCCAGACACTCAGGCACCAGAGGCGGTCTTCTGTCCTGAAGCCCGGCAAAGGCATAGGACAAAGGGACCAAACCTGGTTTGGTGCGTAGAGACAAACTCTAGAAGAACCTTTCCAAAAAGAAATGGTGAAAAAGAAGACAGGGAGCCGTTTAAACAAAGGAGGCTCAGATACCATTTTGAAAAACATGCTTTGGCTTAAAGCGGTATATAAATTAAAATAAATACAAATACAAACATGGATCCTGTGATTTAACGCTACCGGTGTTTGCGGTCGTGAACAATCATGGTAGTTTGTTGTAAAACCACTGCCACCAGCCATTTAGAGAGGAAAGGGTAGCATTTGACTGCTATGTGAGTTTCTAGGCATAGGGGATACGAAGTAACCCCTCCAGCACTCTATTGTAAGATAGGGTGTGCTGGGTCTAGGAATTTAAAAAGACTAGTAAAGTCAATTTGACTTTACTTTCTCTGGGAAACAGCAGTTTATCCCAGAGAAGGTATTTAAACCTTGGGACAGCCTAAACAGGCTTCCATGTGTCACTGCACTGAGGGTGCTGTGTGGCACACATGAAAATATGATGCCTATGGAGTTGTCTAAAACTCCATAATCAAAGAACACAAGAGTAAAACACACATCAAAATACATGGGAGAGTGGGAAAAAAAAGGTGCACCCTCTGTCCAGGAAAAAAATCAAGTCCTCAAAATCCAGCAGGGGGTCTCTAAGGTGAATGGAATTAGCACATTTATGAGAATTCTCCCTAACATGTGTTTTTCAAATTATCATCCATTCTTTAAGGACTCCTCATCTTATACCCGGTCTTGCGGTATCACGCCTCAGACCCGTACATGTTTGTTTCTTTTGTAGGGTCATTTTGATGGTCCGAGTTGCAAAACATTCAAGCTGCTCCACCAAAACTCAACAGATGATAGTGGACACACAAATGGGGTACAGAAAAATTGTTACAAATTTAAAAAACAGCAAGCGCTGCTCTCGGTCTATAGGACCACTACATGTTACCGAAATTAATTCCATAAGTAACTACCACTTAAATAGCAATCCGTTCCTTGTTAGTAATTTGATCTGGAAAAGTCATACATTTAAAATGTCCAAACAGAGTTCAAAGGCACCTTGTCCTGCAGTCGTTCTGTTTAAGTAATATCAAATAGCAGCCAGTGCAGACGTTAAACAATCATTAGGAGCCACAATGCAATTAACCAGCAATCTGCACAGTAAGGAAATGGAGTTCTCCTGGGGTGTAAGAGTCCAAAGGCAAGACCACAGCAGCTCACACAGGACAACAATGTTGATGTTAATGGAGAAGGCATGACACACAGGTGGAAGTTTCCAAGCAGAGCTCAATGGCACCCAGGCCCACAGTCGCTCTGTATAAATAAGTGAGTAATATCAAATAACAGAATCGTGGTTGCCTCTAGGTTTGGAAGCAACCATGCTAAGCTCTTTTGTTACTTGAGCATATTAGTAAGATACATAAGTCACAAGATCACAGGAGCTTTTTGGGGTTTAGCCAGTACCCCAATTGTTGGCTTGAAAGGGAGAGTGCACCAATTTAACCATGTATGTCACAAACATGTCACAAATTTTGCACTTCACAGATTTTGAATTCTTATCAGCCTTGATAAAGGCCCACGAGTCAAAACACGTGTCGGCAGACAACCAGGGGACAATATTTCCCCAAATGTACTAGATGCATATTAACTGTATGAAGAATTAACCCATCACTAGCACAAATAAAGCAAAAATGTATCGCAATAACCACTGTGTTAGAACTTTTCTTGGAACCAATTAAGCATGATAGCCAGGAGAACACTCTTCCCTCCATATCAAATAACAGCCTTAATAGTTGTTAAATAGTCATTAGAAGCCACAGCGTAGTTCACTAAAATCTGCACCACAAAGAATGGATTTCTCCTGATGCACGAGGGCTAAAAGGCTAGCGAGCAGACCCTCTTGCACAGCAGCAATAGTAATAGTAATGGAGAGGACAAGCACAAACGTCAGGAAACGTCAGGAAATGTTGGCAACATTTGCTGCAATGACAGTCAGTCAAGGACAGCCTACCTATTGCCTTTTAGCCCTAGTCCTCTCGGTCCGCGCGGACTGCACAGACTGCCAACACAACTCAGCTGCAACTATGCAGAATGGTGAAGTTCTTGTAGATTGGCACCACCTCCTCACAAGCACAATGAGGGATAGGGAAAGCAGACTCTCCTGGCAGTGTGCGGACTGCAGACTGCTGACACAACTTGGCTGCAACTCCGCAGAATGGTGAGGATCTTGTAGATTGGCTCCACCTCCTCACAAGCACAATGAGAGACAGGGAAAACAGACTCTTCTGGAAGTGTGCAGACTGCTGGCACAAGTCTGCTGCAACTGCAGGGCTGCGCTGCGGAATGGTGAGGTTCTTATAGATTGGCTCCACCTCCTCACAAAGAGACATTTAACAAGATTGCCAAATAATATAAGCAGCCCATCATTGCAGCCAAAGTGACAGCCTTCAACACAAGAATAACGAATCCCAACTCAAATTCCCAAGAAATGTTCAGAATCCTCAGAAAGTTAGAGATGCCTTCCACCCCCCAAACCACTATCATGAAAGGTTTGACCTGATTATAAACATCCAGAAGGCCATGAGAGACAAAATTACCTCCCTTCAGCAGAGAATAGAAAGAAAACAAGCACTCATCACCACACCTATTCCACACAGCAAACTACACCCGCTGTTCACTTTAAAGAAGTGTCTGAAGTTGAAGCTGCCAACATACTGAGAAAGCTGAAGCCCTCTAGGTGCAAAGGGGTCATCTGCCCAGATAACATCATCAAAGACGGCTCAGAACCACAATCCTGTTCATTACTACATTCATCCATGCCTCCTTCTACTCGATCCAGGGCCTGGCCAGCTTAAAAGAATCTTGGGTTCTCCACTTACTATAAAAAATCATGGTTGACCAATCTTTACCTAACACCTACTGCCCCATATCTACACTCTCGTTCCTGCTAAAGATCCTGGAAAGGGCAGCCTACAACCAAATGCAACAATTCCTAGAATCCAACAACATACTAGGAATGCACCAATTAGAAATCCGGCCAGGCCATGACATGGATTCAGCATTGCTAGACCTGAAAAAAACAATTTGACTCATTTAAAGATGGAGGCAAGTCAGCCCTACTACACCTCCTTTACCTGTCGCCCGCCTTCGACTTGGTATACCTTCAAACACTGTGCCACCATCTTCTGGCCACTGCCAACTTTTCCCTCCAAGCCTTGATGTGGGAAGCATCCTTCCTGGAAGTAAGATCATGAGAGTCTTCTTAAACACAGTCAGCACCCCACAAATCCCTATTCCGTGTGGAATCCCACAAGGTTGTTGCGTCTCTCCCTCTCTCTATAACATTTTCACCAAACCCCTTTTCGGCATACTGCATTCCATCAACATATCCTGTAGGAAATATGCTGATGACACCCAAATCCTCCTCCCTTTGTCAGGCCATTGTGGTGAGGATTCTCTTTCCATCAGCAAAATATACTCAACAATCCAAGCCTGGGTGGCTTTGAACTACCTATATCTTTCTGATGACAAGACGGAGATCCTGTTGGTGGGATCACTGGTCATGCTCAGGAAGCTCAACGCCCAATTCACAGCCTTCACAATAGATGAGATCCACATCCCTGCCTCAGCATCAGTAAAAATGCTTGGTGTCCACCCGGATGCATCCCTCTCCCTTACCAAACAAGTGAATGTGATCGCCTCGTCAGTCGCACACACAGCCAAACTCATCAATGCAGCCAGACAATTCCTCACACCCAGCAGCAGCCTTACCATCAGCAGAGCAGGTGTCAGGACAAGACTGGACTATTGCAATGCCCCCTTTGCAGAGACATCCAAAGAGAACATTAACAAACTGCAAGTTATCGAAAACAATGCCTTATGACTAGAGCTCAACATCCCCAAAAGAGACCACATTTCTGCAGCAAGAAAGGAAGCTCACTGGCTCCCAATTCGGGAAAGAATTATCCTAAAAACACTCTGCGTCAATCACAAATGCCTTTCTAATACTGACCGATAATACCTATCCCAAAGAATTGTGAGAACCAAATTGACCAGACCAGTAAGGGTGATATACACTCACCGCCTTGAGCCACCTAAATTCAAAAGAGCTAAAGGAGGAGGCTCCAGATTCTCTGCAATGGCAGCAAGCCATTGGAATTCCCTACTGCCCACCTTAAGAGCAGAGGATTCATACTGGCCCTTCCGAAAGGCCCTAAAATCTTGGCCATTTGCCTGAAGCAAAACGATCACCTAACATTCTTACAGTCTCCTGGCACTCTTGCTCTTAAGCATGGGCAAGAGGCTGTTTACTCCTTTAATGAAGCTACCTGACAACTCTCAGTACGGTAACAGAAGTTTTCTTTTTTTTCTGTGTGTAACTGGTTCACAACAGTGCCCTGATGCCTCCGGGCTTAGGTGCTTTACAAATGCTAAAAATAAAAAATAAGATAAATAAATGAGAAAAGGGAGAGAGGGAGGAGGGGAAGTGCAGGAGGGGGGAAGAAAGGAGGAGAGACAAAGAAAATGCTCTGACTAGTGTGAGAAACCTGTCAATGTCTCCCTCGTTAGTCCCCGGAGATCTGTAATCAAAGTGGCCAGAACACAGCCATTGCTATTAGATACAGTTCCTGGGGGTGGACCAGTGAGGGAAGATTACCATGATGAGGGTTTCTTGGGTAGTGGGACGGGGTCACCGATGGGTGAGACACAGTATCCCTTTTTTCAAAACCTTTCCTCGTCCTACAACGTATCATATTCCAAAACACTGCCCCCGCTTTTCCGACACAAACACTTTCGCACAACACGAAAGACAACAGACTACCAGATCCATTTACCTGACATGCCCCAATACAGGGGTCAGACAAAGTCAGGCAATTGACCAGAATCACACACACCTGATGGCCCTTTCACTTCCCCACAGGGATAAAGGGATCAACGTGACAGCTAACCCAGCACGGGAGTTGAAGAGGAGGAGAAAGACGGCGCATACCGAGAGGGTGACAAGGAGAGAAGTGACCTTGCCCTTTCCAACCAAGGCCTGTGAAACCTTCACAGATGGAAACATAAGACTGAGAACAATAGCCAGCGTGTATTGTAGCAGATGTCAATGGTAGAAAGACCCTCCTCTGCTGATTACCAAGCTGGGGAGAGATGCTTGTCTCGGAGGTACCAACCTTGACTCCAAAGAGAAGGAAAGCAAGCGGTTCACCACAGCCGGTGAGTTGAGAAGAGAGTCAAAAAGAAACCAAACTGTGTGGAACTAAAAGTAGCCAATGGCTAATTTAAACTTTGAAAGGTTTAAAGAAACTATTGATGAATGAGGGGGAAAACCAGCAACAGAGGCGTCCGGCACCACGTGGGTGCTCACGCAGGAAACTCTGGGTGATTACCCGATGGTAGAGACTACCATGACCAGAAAGCCTTGGGAAGAGGTGAAGAGAGGTCAAAGTGGTCATACAGGGGTCTTGTAAAATCCTCTGCACCTTTGAAAGTTTGTGAATGACAGATGATTGTGAAATGATTGTGAAGTAAAGGAAGATGAGTCCCACTTGGTGAAACTAGCGTATGAACAGTGTATTGTAAAGGTTGGCAAGAGTGAAACCGGCGGAGGCATGCTAACAAAAAGGGGCAAAGTCTAAAGGGCAGAAATACAGTCAACTGTTCAGTAAAGGTTGGCAGAAGTGAACCCGGCAGAGGGATTTTGTTGAATACGACTTGTGGGGGGTCTACTCCTGGAAGAGTGGGACCCAGAGGTGAAGCCTTCACCCAAAGTATACGTGGGACAAACTTTGTGTTTGTTTGCTGAAAACCTCAGGCCCTCAATGGCAAGAGACTTTTTGCTAAAAGAGACTTAACCATCTAAGAACCTGATAGCTGGAATGGAAGGAAGACCCCTGGAAATCATATCCTGATTCATTATTTGTGAACACTTCTTTCTTCATTGAAACCCTACCCCACACTCTTTCTGTAATTAGTTGTAAGGATTTGGCAATAGTTTTTTTTTTGTTTTTTTTGTATAAGCCTTTTTAATTTGCCAAGATGCCACAAAGTCGGCTTTATTTTTCATTTGATAGTCAAAGCTTGCTTTCATCTTAGGTTTAGGTTTACATTAGGCATTTTTCCACCCTGCATTACACTTTGATAAACACCCTTGAACTGTGATCACTTGTGTCTGTCTTTTCTGTTGCCACCATGAGTTCCTTACACTAGGTCGTATGACCATTTAAAATGTGCAAGTGCTGGACATGAAAAAAAGGGGAGAAAGGGAGGAAGTGAGGTGAACAGGGGTGGGGGTAGGGAGAGAGGTACAATACATGACATACAAGTATAAGTGCATGGACAGGTAAGGTGACTGCATAAGGAAACCTGACATGCAGTTAAGACAATCAGGTAAGAGTTACTGCAGATTGGGAAAGCCTCACCTCATGGAATGAGGAGCTACATCAGGCATACAGACAGCAATACGACACTCAGGTAAGGCTGACTGCAGACTGAAAAAGCCTCTCCTCATGGAATGAGGGACTACATCAGGCATACAGACAGCAATGAGACAATCAGGTAAGGCTGACTACAGAATGAAAAAGTATCTGCTCATGGAATGAGGGGCTACATCTGGCGTACAGACAGCAATGCGACAATCAGGTAATGCTTACTGCAGACTGGAAAAGCTTTGCCTCATGGAATGAGGGGATACATCAGGCATACTGACAGCAATAACAGTAGACACACCTTAGAGCGGGTGCACAGGGTAAGGGAGCCACACCATATGTTGCAGGGGCAACATCTCATTTGCAGGAACAAGGGCACGGTGCATAAATTAGGAATGCTGGCCTCAAGGTGAGGGGGAAAGTATCAAATGGGCCCAGAGGAGAGAGTCCATGAAGGAACAGGTAGGTTAGAAGAGAGATGTGCAAGGCAGAGAGCGATGAACATGAGATAGAGAAGGGGAAGAGGAAAGGAATGGGAAGAAACATGCTATTGGGGGGACAGTAGATAGAGAGGAACAGTGAATGCAGGGTGCAGAAAGAAGGGAGCACATATCAGGAAGCAAAACACAATGGTGCGAAGGACAACTGCAAGAAAAGCACAAGAGGTGAGCAGACAAGGAAAAAGAGAAGGCATAAGAGCCGCAACATGACTACCCAAAAAATACAAAAGAATCAGAGCACTGTAGAGAAAACAGAACAGAGTAAGAGTCGCGACAGTAACTTCAGTGCTCACAACTGGGGTTCAGCCGAGAGGATGGGTACAGGCCACAGATGAAACAAGTAAAGTAGAATTCATGCGCCACCAAAGAAATAAAAAAAATAATCGGGCAGAGTCAAGTGCTGTAGCGCACAGCCATGGTTGAACAGGCATCAATGCAACAGGCCGGACAATGGAGAAGTACAACTCCAAGTTAGCGTGGTGGGGTATCAATAATGATGTGAGGCACTGGTGCAATACTATTGATGCTATTGTACATGGACTTATTCAACATTCAGGTCCTTTGTCTTTTGTGATGCTCCTTGCAGGCCGGCAACATGCTGTTCCACAGGACCATTGCATCGTGGGTTGAGCCTTTGAATCGGGCACATCAGTGTGTGATGATAAGGATGGCATCACAGGTGACCTGGACATTCAGGGAATGGAACTGCTTTCGGTTACTGTAGACCTCCTCTGAGGCAAAAGGGGGACACCAGCTCAACATGCTTACAGTCCAATTCTGCCACCACATTGGGCATGCCTGCATGTGTATAGCAGTGCCCTTGGTGGCATTGAACTGTGGATGGTGTGGAGTGTGATGTGCTGGCCCACATGGTGCTAGAGGGCCTCCTGCTCCTGCACCAGCACTCTGGAGAAGGCAGGCTGCTAGATGCTCTGAAGCTAGCTCACAGAGTGTTGTAATGTGCCACTCGCCTGGAAGTGCAAGACTGAAACCTGCTTTACCAGCAGTGGCATGGCTAACCTGATGCCGATCCTGCTCCCAATGTCCTCCTATATGTGGGTCAGGGGGTCAAGCATGGTCTTCTGTTATGGCAGTAAAGGGTTAGTATCTGCCTGTCAGTGATCACCAACAGTGTGGATTGTGTATGAGGGATCACTGCATGTCTCTGCATTGTCACCTGCATCCCCATTATCCTCATTCTCCTCCTCCTCCTTCTCTCCCTGGCCTCCTATTGCCACCTAGTGGTCCTCCAGCCCCTGCAGCTGTAGAATGGCATGCAGCGCCTACAGCTCCATGTTTACAGCAATGACTGGCACCATTGTTAAATTGGAAAGTGTTTTTGGGGAAGTTGTGGTCCTTTTGTACCCTTCCTGTGTGCATAGTGTGCACCTGTGACGTTATTTCCTTCACCTGTGTCCATTTACTATCTTCTCTGAGGTGTTACTATCTCTGCCTTGGTTTTGGTGCTATTACAGGCAAATATCAGCTGGTATTACCGGCAAATCCAATCTCGTAATATTACGGTGATACCATTGTGCCGTCATTATCGGCACAGGTCTCCGCCTATCCGGTATTTTAGTTTCTGATATTACCAGCTTTGGTAATTCCAGATGAGGTGATATCGGCACACGTAATTCTAGGAATTGTGTTCTGGCAAACTCATACTTGGCTGGACTGGTAAATGTGTGGGTACACGATATTACCGGCACGTTTGCTGTGTACTGGCAAACTCATAATGAGCCTGTATATCTTCATTTGCAATTTTGATAGTTGTTGAAGATTTTGAATTTCCTCCAAATCACTCCAGTGTGCACTGACTATGTGGGAATTAATGAAAATGATTAATTAGTCAGGAAATGCTAGGGATCTACTCCTCGATGCCCAGCCCATGCGTGTCTATAAGGGGGAAGACATTTATTCCAATAGCACTCCACCAATGGTTTGATTTACTCACTTTGAATCTCTCTTGGTTTGTGCACAGGTGCCGTCATCAGCTCCTTGGAAGAAATAGGGCCTGGGTAGACTGCCTTCCAGTGTAGCCTCAGTTAGAGTAGGCACTCCAGACTCAATCCTGCTGGCTGCTACTCCTGGTTTCTGTTATGGAGATACTCCAGCCTCAGCCCTTCTTCGAAACTCCAGCCAGCAGCACTGCTGCTTCTTTCCTGATTTAACTCCTCCTTTCTTCCTGGAAATGATTAGTTTTTCCCCTTTTCCATTGTGTATCCAGTTTTCAAACCTCCTAACCAAACCCAATCATTTCTAAATTAAAATGTACCGTCTCATTGGTCAATACTCCTGATTGGGCATCTGTTGATCTTACCCGCAAACAAGGCCTAGCACCTTCCATCAGACCGTCAGGCCCTATTTCTGGGAGTGCTTGCTCCGCCCATCTAAATTTGCATTTATGAACAACTCAGATATGAATTAAAACATGTTCAACATGACACTCTTCTTCAATTTGCAAATAAGTGTCACAACCCATATATTTCTAAATTGGCCTAATTGTTCCAATCACAATGAACCATGTCTGGTGTCGGCAGGTGACTGCCAGTGCAAATGACACATTTTTGCAATTTCCCCAGAAAGCCCTTCAGTTAAAATCTTGACTTTTTATAGACAAGTATCTGATTCAACAAGTTGCCATATTCCTGACTCTCCAATCCAAACGTTTTCTGGGAAGCTAAAATCACATTTTAGCTTAGAACTCTAGTTCCCACAGTCATATATTGAGGGGATTCTTATCAACAAATAGTGCTTTTCTTGTGCTAACCCAAGACATTGGAGACATCTCTGTATCTATTACAGTTCCCCGTTTCATGAGAAAAATATGATTTCCTATATAATCCTATGAGACCCTTTTAATTACATTCCTACATATTCACTTAATTAATAATCCTTTCTGTACCCAAAACCTGCATGTAGACCTGGCATTCTGGCTTTTGTTGATCTAGTCTGCAATAAAACCACTTAACTTTCTTTCATTCTAATGGTGTAAGCATGTGCTTCCTTATCTCCTTCAGCAGATGGGTAGTACTTTGCCCCCTGAATCATGTGACATGTGTCTGTTACATCTCAACTGTCAGTTAGCTCAGAAACCCACCATGAACCTAATTTAATTTTGTGTATTTTAGAAAATGCAAAATCCATGAGTTTCAGTTCCGTTCACTCGGTGGTCATCATTCCACCCCAATAAACCTCCTCCCATTCACAATCTCCGGCCCCTTCCTGGCTCTACTGAGCTTCAAAGAGGTTGACCAAATGGAAAGGTAAATTAATGTTTGACCTTTTAGTCTGATGGGGGAACGTCCCCCTTGCTTACACACAAGCTTTAAGTAAACTCTGATGAACAGAAATTGTGCTGTTGAACTTGTTGCATTTTCTTTAAGCATGAGGCTTGCACCGATATCTGACATTATAAATTATAAATTTTGCTCTATCTTCCTTCTCGCTGCTGATTTTAATGTTTCATTAATATGTGCCTTTGAATTTATTTCTGGCAATGGAGTTGCATCCTTTATGTGTTAATTGTTCGATAAAAACTGTAGAGTTCTCAAACATCTCTATGGCAGCTCTCTTTTGGCAAAACTGCACTCCAGCACCTCAGTAACCCTCCTCCTCCTTCTCTCCCTGGCCTCCTATTGCCACCTAGTGGTCCTCCAGCCCCTGCAGCTGTAGAATGGCATGCAGCGCCTACAGCTCCATGTTTACAGCAATGACTGGCACCATTGTTAAGTTGGAAAGTGTTTTTGGGGAAGTTGTGGTCCTTTTGTACCCTTCCTGTGTGCATAGTGTGCACCTGTGACGTTAATTCCTTCACCTGTGTCCATTTACTATCTGCTCTGAGGTGTTACTATCTCTGCCTTGGTTTTGGTGCTATTACCGGCAAATATCAGCTGGTATTACCGGCAAATCCAATCTCGTAATATTACGGTGATACCATTGTGCCGTCATTATCGGCACAGGTCTCCGCCTATCCGGTATTTTAGTTTCTGATATTACCAGCTTTGGTAATTCCAGATGAGGTGATATCGGCACACGTAATTCTAGGAATTGTGTTCTGGCAAACTCATACTTGGCTGGACTGGTAAATGTGTGGGTATACGATATTACCGGCACGTTTGCTGTGTACTGGCAAACTCATAATGAGCCTGTATATCTTCATTTGCAATTTTGATAGTTGTTGAAGATTTTGAATTTCCTCCAAATCACTCCAGTGTGCACTGACTATGTGGGAATTAATTAAAATGATTAATTAGTCAGGAAATGCTAGGGATCTACTCCTCGATGCCCAGCCCATGCGTGTCTATACGGGGGAAGACATTTATTCCAATAGCACTCCACCAATGGTTTGATTTACTCACTTTGAATCTCTCTTGGTTTGTGCACAGGTGCCGTCATCAGCTCCTTGGAAGAAATAGGGCCTGGGTAGACTGCCTTCCAGTGTAGCCTCAGTTAGAGTAGGCACTCCAGACTCAATCCTGCTGGCTGCTACTCCTGGTTTCTGTTATGGAGACACTCCAGCCAGCAGCACTGCTGCTTCTTTCCTGATTTAACTCCTCCTTTCTTCCTGGAAATGATTAGTTTTTCCCCTTTTCCATTGTGTATCCAGTTTTCAAACCTCCTAACCAAACCCAATCATTTCTAAATTAAAATGTACCGTCTCATTGGTCAATACTCCTGATTGGGCATCCCTTGATCTTACCCGCAAACAAGGCCTAGCAGCTCCCATCAGACCGTCAGGCCCTATTTCTGGGAGTGCTTGCTCCGCCTATCTAAATTTACATTTATGAACAACTCAGATATGAATTAAAACATGTTCAACATGACACTCTTCTTCAATTTGCAAATAAGTGTCACAACCCATATATTTCTAAATTGGCCTAATTGTTCCAATCACAATGAACCATGTCTGGTGTCGGCAGGTGACTGCCAGTGCAAATGACACATTTTTGCAATTTCCCCAGAAAGCCCTTCAGTTAAAATCTTGACTTTTTACAGACAAGTATCTGATTCAACAAGTTGCCATATTCCTGACTCTCCAATCCAAACGTTTTCTGGGAAGCTAAAATCACATTTTAGCTTAGAACTCTAGTTCCCACAGTCATATATTGAGGGGATTCTTATCAACAAATAGTGCTTTTCTTGTGCTTACCCAAGACATTGGAGACATCTCTGTATCTATTACAGTTCCCCGTTTCATGAGAAAAATATGATTTCCTATATAATCCTATGAGACCCTTTTAATTACATTCCTACATATTCACTTAATTAATAATCCTTTCTGTACCCAAAACCTGCATGTAGACCTGGCATTCTGGCTTTTGTTGATCTAGTCTGCAATAAAACCACTTAACTTTCTTTCATTCTAATGGTGTCAGCATGTGCTTCCTTATCTCCTTCAGCAGATGGGTAGTACTTTGCCCCCTGAATCATGTGACATGTGTCTGTTACATCTCAACTGTCAGTTAGCTCAGAAACCCACCACAAACCTAATTTAATTTTGTGTATTTTAGAAAGTGCAAAATCCATGAGTTTCAGTTCCGTTCACTCGGTGGTCATCATTCCACCCCAATAAACCTCCTCCCAGTCACAATCTCCGGCCCCTTCCTGGCTCTACTGAGCTTCAAAGAGGTTGACCAAATGGAAAGGTAAATTAATGTTTGACCTTTTAGTCTGATGGGGGAACGTCTCCCTTGCTTACACACAAGCTTTAAGTAAGCTCTGATGAACAGAAATTGTGCTGTTGAACTTGTTGCATTTTCTTTAAGCATGAGGCTTGCACCGATATCTGACATTATAAATTATAAATTTTGCTCTATCTTCCTTCTCGCTGCTGATTTTAATGTTTCATTAATATGTGCCTTTGAATTTATTTCTGGCAATGGAGTCGCATCCTTTATGTGTTAATTGTTCGATAAAAACTGTAGAGTTCTCAAACATCTCTATGGCAGCTCTCTTTTGGCAAAACTGCACTCCAGCTCCTCAGTAATATAGTGGGAAGTAGGTTGGGAAGCATTTTAGACTTGTCATTCAAACACAGGGCACATTTAATATGTTAATTTTTATGAAGACAATATGTTGCCAGTTGAGAGTTAAATGCTGGCCTTTTGTCTGGCAGCGAACAATGCACTTTCCATATTCCTTCACTTTTGGGCCTAACTCAGCCAGATGCAGTTCATTTGTATTCTGGCATTGAAAATACTTTACATTCCTCGATGCCTCTCTACCACCTAAATACAAAGCACTTTCCTGATGTCCGACAACCCAACTACAATACCTTGCATTCTTTCTCCCCTAACCTACCCCCATACCACAACTACCATACTTGCCACCCTGCCTCTGTAGAGCCAACAACACAACACTCCTTTGCCGTTCACTAGCACCCAACGTCCACTACCCAAAATCATATCTGGCCAACTGCTTTCCCATCCCCAAACAAATGAAAGAAACACCTGGTGACCTTCCCCTTACAACATATAATTTATATCAGCAAATATGGCACCGTGAGATCACATTATTGGGAATTAGTACCCGGCGAGGACGCAATCAGAATGAAAGAGCCATTCTGATTGGCTGATTGGCCCTCGCCGAGTCGTTGCCAGGCCGGGATTCCACTGCCTTTGTCTCCGGCGGGGGGCGTGGCAGCCCCTCAGCCAATGAGGAGGCTCGAAGCAGAGGCATCCCCGCTCCGAGCCTCCCCAAGGTTGAGAGGCTACTTTCACCCCCCCGCCGTGGACAGAGGTACGACTTTCTTTTTTCTTTTCCTTCCTTCCCTCCTCCCACCTCCCTGCTCTCCCCACCCCACTTACCTTCGATGCCTTGGCCCCCGGCGGGGGATGATGAAAGCCTCCTGCCGTGTGAAGACTCGGAGCGGGAAAGAGGGGAGACAGGAGGCACAACAGTTGGTAAAAAATGAGATCAATGTGTAAATAGGAATCTATCTTTAACAGTGCTAATCTTGGTTACATTTCAGGTGCTGCAGGGTAAACCTCGAGGCCAATCGAGGTCCTAAGCAAAATGAACACAGAACACACACCGGGTGCAGTCACCCGATCGCCCTATGCTGCACTCCTCTTGGGATAGATCCCAGGTATTTAAATTGTTTCAAAACTCACCCAGTGGGGTACATATGTAGATATATACTGTATTTTTCCCTTAATTAGGAGGTGATGCCCACCAACCTTAGTACAATCAAGAAGCCATCAAGACCATACCGAATGTGGGTAGACAGCAGATATATTTGTGTAGCAAAAAGTAGACATTAAATAGTAAACAACTAACAATCACACTGTATAGTCCCAGTGTGTGTACACTGTAATAGTACGGGTGTCATATACATTTATCGAATGTGTATTCTGAACACTCAAAGAGAAAAGTTGCGATAAAGCATTGAACAAATCAATCAGTTCATAATTCTAACAATTTTAACAACATAACATATGTATTTGCACGAGCAGTGTAATTCCTTCTGCTCTATGTTTTGTCCTAAAACACTCCTAAAGGTGCCAACGCGTTTCGGATTCCGTTGAATCCAACTTCAGGGCAGGATGTGTCAAGTTTCCTAAGGTACTACCTACAAATAACAAAGATACACTAATTAGCTCTGTGATGTATACCATTCTCTCAATAGAGTGAATATTGAAATAAGTCACTAACCTTATAATTCAAGACGTGAAAACGCCCCAACCTGCATTAAGAGCAAAAAATGACATTTCTCAGCTCTTAGTTGCATATGTTTCTAGGCTCTGGGGAAATCAAAAGGTACATATGACAAGAACTCACCCGGTCCAAAGGAAAAAGCAGCGTCCCGGGTCTGGGTAAGCTGTTGAGAGGTTAGTCACGAAAAAATCCACACTGTAAGGGTCAGAGAAAGGACACCGTACTAAGTTTGTTGGAAAGGGAAGGTCGTATCTATTAAAGTCAAAAAATTAACAGGGCAGAGTGTGCAAATACAGATATAATCACTAAGTCTTATATATCACATGTGTGCACCTAGGGGGCATGAGTATTCATGTCAGAACAGCGGCGCCACCCGCGACTGTGATTAAGCGAGAGATAATTTTCTATGAGTGAGCCGTGGCGTGCCGCCTAGTGCTCGGTTGTCGCTAGTGGTAAGTTTATGATCACTTCCAGTGCACAATCGTCTCATGTGGTGCGTATGCTACTGCGAAAAACAAACCTGTAGTCTGGGACAGAGCACAGCTCATGAGACGCCAGTCAGGAGGACGTGCGGCTCGGGACTGTGAAATGTTATTGTGTTGTCATGGCGGCGGCGCGCATGCGCACTACCTGTATCTGCACCATATTGGCTCAGAGCGGGGCCATCCTGGGTCCGAGCTCCACACGGCTGGAGACTTCTATCGTCCCCCGCCGGGGACCCAGGTACGTTTTTTTTTCCCCCCTTTCCCCTCCTTTCTGCCCTCCCAACCCCACTTTCCTTCTTTTTTTTTGGGAGCGGACGTGCTAAAAACGCTTCTGTTTCCAGCATGTTCGCTCCTGATGGCCGCCACGGAAAGGGAAAACGGACTCCGTTTACCCTTTCCATGGCAGCCATTTAGTTTGACGTCTTTTTTTTTCCCGAAAGACCACAGCGTTTTGGGAAAAAAATAAAGCTTTTAGTGCCCCGGTCACACAGTTTTTGCGGGCCGGGGTACTAATAGCTATATGCCCCTCGCGGCGGGGCATTACCGACTCTGGTAATGCCTCGGGGCCTTTGTTAAGTCTCTCGCTTCGCTCGGGGCCTATAACTATGGGCCCCGGGGCATTACCTGATTCGGTAATGCCCCCGCCGCGAGGGGCATATTGCTTAAGTATTGCTCTCTTTAGTTATTTGTTGAAACGAGGATTTGATCCCAGTTTGCACACTAGATACTTGACCACATGCTTTCTCAGGTCTAGAAAAATATGAACATGTCTCATTCTATTCAAGATATCAGTTTCTTTGTTTTCTGGGAGTTGTAGTCTAATGTGCAAATCCAGGACTTCAGGTGACAAATACTAAAAAATCAATAAAAGTATGATCACCCAATGAATGGAAAGGGGGTGTTGGAATGTATGCACAGGTGGGTTAAAATGGAGCTAGAATATCATGTTGTGTTATATAGATGGATTGCTTGAAAGGTGCACTAATCTCATAATAAAGCAACCTGACGAATATTGAATGCCTTCTGCTTATCAAAAAGAGTTGGACTGACACTTATTCCCCCATCAGTGAACACTACAAGTACCAGAATGCATGCATTACTGAAGTAATGGCAACCTAGAATATCTCCTCTAGGCTAAGCAACTGTACTTAAAATAATCAATAACGAACCGTGAAAAGGACGGTTCCTTGCTCTCATTGTATGAAACGCGCATGCAGAGTGCATGATGTGTAGATGAGATTCAACACAAAGCAAACTTTGTTGTTCCCGTAGAAACATCAGATATATGGCAATAAAAATGGTTTAAAAGGAGGGAGCTATCTTGTGAGTCATTGTCTTGGAAGAAGGTGCAGTGTAGATGCACTGCAGGGGCTGTGAAGGGCATATTCACTGATCAACTTCTTTTTCCTAGTAATCACACTTGTCCATGCTGAGCCTGACCCCTGATGTTCACACATCCTATTAAAAAGCATTGCTGAATAAAACACACGAAAAGGTTTTGGGGGGTCTCATCAGCAGCACAAGTCAGGAGCTGAAAGTAAACATTCCAAATCCTCAGGCACGTGTCTCCCTTCCGCTCCATCCAGGCAAGATGGCAGTGTCTATGCAAGCTGCTGGGGCTTTCCCTCTGTTTTGGCGAGGCAGTGGCTCTAGAAGAATCAGACACATGGCCAGATTCGGCCACATCCCGCTTAATTTGTCCACCTTGAACTCCATTGGTAGTATTCCGTGAATGTTACAAACTTCCATATTTATTTATTTGCTTTTTTAAAGCACTCACACAGCCTAGGGGTATCGAGGCGCTGTTACATGAATATGTCTTAGTTGCATATTTATAATGTGCTTAATACCCAGAGGTTTCTAAGCACAGACTCGGGGATCGAACATGTGTTGCTTTGTGTTGTCTTGTTTTTAAGGCGTGCACGTTGCTGCTGAGCTATGCTTCCAGGCCAGTATTGTGACTCGATCGAAACCAGTGTGAAGATACCAAAAACAATTATTATAATAATAACTACTCAGCTGCGGACTTTACTCAAATGACCAACACGTTTGCTAATTATCAAGATTTCTGTGCAAGTAAACTACGGAATACATCTTTTTAGAATACAGATCATGGGGACTGTTGTACGATGCTGCACTGTTTACAAGTACGGCTGTGCAGTAAACAACAGTAAAAAACGTCAGTGACATAGCACTAATTCCATTACAACCACATTACTGCACCACCATACTACAGGTTTAGCCATGAGGTGGAGGAGTTTCCTCCAGCAAAAAAGCTGGAGGGAAACCCAGCACTTTACTGCCAAAAAATGGCCAAAATTGGTGGAATTACCGCTGGTGGTAATTGCACCAAAAATGCCCATGGAGTCCAATGGTTTCCAAAAAGGGGGATTTACACAACCTTCCACCCCTTGTAATCCGCAAAAACAAGTGGCGGCAACAGTAAATCAGTTTGGCAGTATTTCGCCAGATTCCCCACAAAGCACTGCCAAACTTGTAATGAGGCCAGTTCCAGTGGGTACTCGAATTAATCACTGAAAGTGAGTAAACGAGTGAATGGCTTAACACACATTGGCCCTCATTCTGAGTATGGTGGTAGTCATGGTGCTATTTGCGCCATGACTACCTCCCATACCGGTACCGACTCCGGTTTGGTTCAATGGGGACTTACCGGTCCATTCCGACCTTGGAGGGACCGGTAAGTCCCCATTTACCAAACCATTACCAATTCCCATTCGTGCCCCCATACGGCCCAATGGGAATGGGGCGGGTGCAAATAACGGGCCGGCGTATGCCAAGCCCGTTATTTGCGCCCAGGTCCCTTAACGGGTCCCGTCCTTAACACCTGGTCAGACCAGGCATTAAGGAAGGGACCCGCTAAGGGACCTCGTAGTAGGGCTGTAAAGGATTACCGGCACCGGTCTCCTTACCGGTGCGAGGTATCCCTTACCGCCCTACTCGGAATGAGGGCCAATGATTAAGGGGCATTGAGTGGGTGAGTTAACGAGTAAGCAGATGGAAAAGTGTGACTATGCGCTCAACAAAGTTACTGACAGAATGAATACATGAGTGAGTGGATGGAAGACACGGTGCATGAGCCAATGAGCAAGCCAGTGAGTGTTATTCTGCAGGTGAGTGACTTTCTGAGTGAGTAAGCAAGTGTGTGAGATCATTTATATGGCACACAATGGCACACAATGGCTATGAATCCACAGATCTGGCAATACGCCCCAAAACTCACATGTTGTACTGATTTATCTGAAGTTTTTTTTTTTTCTGCATCAAGGGAAATGTGCACAAAAAAACAATGGTTTGATGATCGACAAAGAGATTTAAAATACGAGGGTAGAAGATCAGGTACCAACAATTACTGTGTTATGAAGACACTGTTTATACGTATTTTAAAGTATGGGTCAAACAAAAAAAAACAGTACAAGAAAGATTACAAAAGGACACATATATCATCTAATTAAGATGTAAGGGTCAATCGGTCAGGGTGACGAAATAAGAGCCCTGACAGTTTGACAATAAAAGTGCATGAGAGAGATCAGCTGTGCATTATATGGCGTGTGTACACCGTGATATGACAGCAAGGAAATCTTGTAAAGCTTGATTTTAAAAGTATGGGAGAAAGAAAAAGAATAACTGATGACGAAGAGGTTGGGTGAGAAGAGGGAAGATTAATAAGGTTGGGCAAGTAGCATCAGATTGACTTTACCGTCTTAAAGCCACCTTAGAAGGGGATGCTCCATCATACTAATGCCTTTACATTGCAAACTAAATTGCAGTGGGGTCCAGCATCTCCTGCTGAAGAGACACCAGGCCATGCAAGCCGCAGGTGCCTGCATGCCTCATTAAACAGTTGCACAGATTCTGCCCATATATAGTTGCTACCAGTGGCACGTTGCTTCCAAACACTTGTTGGGGTGCTGCTAGAAATATGGGGTTGCTGTTACATGCGGTCGTGAGTGCTACTCGGCCTGATCCCATTGGGACAGGATTGGTGAGTAAGGGGATTGCAGGCTGCTTTGCATGTGGTGCCCACAGCAGGTGCCAGGCCCTGACCTTGGGAAGTTCTAGCAGCAGCATCCTCACCGCTGCTGAAGGGGTATGTGGTGTCAGCTGGATCACTGGTTGGATCACTGGTGGCAGAGTACTAATTTCCCAAGTACATTGATAAGTCCTGCTTTAGTGCAGATGACACAAGAGGCACTCTGCAGGTAAGACATTTACTTAGGTTCAGGATACAGGTATAGGATAACAAAGCATAAGGGAAAGCAGGTTACATAGAGGGAGAACATCCACCAGTCCCCTTACTCTGGCCAGGTTATCTTCAACTGACACAACAAGAACCTAGGAAAGGGAGCATTCCAGGCACACACCAACATTCCATGCATACTGCATTCACTCAGGGAAACCAAGATGCAACACACATCACTTTGTGTCACTCGGAATGTGATTGCACATGGATAGCATCCCAAATGTGCAGTCCTTTTTTATCTTCCCATGCCTCACATTCTTGCCACCACTCCTCCATCTTTTAGAGGACCACCATCCATCACTCATGACAAATTTCCCCAGTAGCAGGTTAAATTACTGCCACACCCGGACAATGAGAGCTGTGTGAAGGGTGGGGAGGTCTCTCCTCCCTGGGACTCTTCTGTGCCTGTCTTTTTCTCTTTGCACTGACAGGTATCAGGCGAGGCACGTCCTCGACCACCTTCTCATCCTACTCCTCCACGTCATCACCCTCTGATAAGTCCACAACCTGCTGGGTCACCACAGGCCTGTATTCAGGTTGCTTGCAGCAACTGCCCGCTCCTGCCTCATGAGGAAAATGCCTGTGTCCTCTTCCTGCACCACCTGCTCCAGCACAAGCCACAGGTCTGTGCGGCCTCCACCAGAGGCCCTGCCTCAAATGGCTTCCTGCAAGTGTGACAAGTCCTGCAGTCAGGCCGTGTCAGGGGTGGGAGGGAGCCTGATTCGGAACACACTTCCAGGTACTGGAGTGCATGCAGACAGGCCTCCTCCCAACCCCTCCTTGACTGGACTGGCGATGGCCGTGGAGCAGCAGGCAACACCGATGCTGCAGGACACCAAAGAGAGGAGCCCACACAAGGTGCTCCAATACAGCTGGCAGCGGACCACTGCCAAAACCAAATTACCGACCCCACCAAAAGACCTAAAACACATACCACAAAAAGTTTGAACTACCAAAACTTCGAACTTTTTGTGGTATGTGTTTAGGTGTTTTGGTAGGGTCTGTCAAGAAAAAAAAAGCGGTCAAGAAAAAAAAAAGCAGGGGCTGCGGGGGTATCTCCACAACACCCCGCTCACTATCCTATACAGAATAATGAGCGGGATGTTGCGGGGGACACCCCCGCAGTGCACCCGACCAAAACAAAAAAGCCGGGGACTGCAGAGTTGTCCCCCGCAACACCCACTCACTATACTATACAGTATAGTGAGTGGGGGACACCCTTGCAGCTGACCCGACTAAAAGTTTAAAGAAAATAAAAAGATAAGAAAAGGACACTGCAGCGCTGTTCCCAATCACGGAAGTGAAAGGGAACCGGTGCCGCAGGGACACAGCGTGTCGGGATGAAAGGTAAGTAGGAGGGTGGGGGAGTGTTGACGGTGAGGGTGTGGGTGGGGGTGTGTGATTGTATGCATTTTGGGTTGTGTTTCAATGGATGTCCTCATTGGAAATGTATGAACATTTTTGTATTGCGTACATTTCCCATGCAGTCATTTCCGTTGCGGGTTATTCAGCTGCAGGAAAATCACACAGATTCGGGGGATGAAGAAGGGGGCACCGTCAGAGGCAGTGATGCCACAAAGATGAGGCCTCCAAGAGGGCCATACAAATAGGAAACTCACTAGCCCACCAGGAAAATTAAAATTAAAAGAATGCCTTAACAAACAGGGACAGCAATCCCTCATGAAGGACTTTAATTTTGAGGACAGAGGTCCAACAAGGAGCTTAGCACGAAAAAAAGAGGTGGGGCTTAACACCCCTTATGTAGCCTCCTGAGCCCTCACCAGTCATACCCCCTGAAGTCAGGTAAGTTAAATGTGCTGAAGGTCTATTCCAAATAAAGCTTTAACATGTAAGTCAATTGGCTAGAGAGAGGTGGCAATCCTGAGAGGGGGTTGGATATTTAAAGGTAAGCTAGGGAATATTCAGGATTTTTTTTTTTTTTGTCGGGTTAGGGAAGGATGTGACGGAGAACATCCGAGAGACCAGAGGAGGAGCGTATGGAAGGGGTGTTGAGGTTGTTGAGAGAGGGGGGTCTGTGGTGTGTTTGTGCATGTGTGAGAGGAATGAGTGTAGTGATGCAGCAGGAGTAAAGAGGTGGCAGGAGTAGATGTAAGTGGAAGTAGGGGTTGTAGTGGAGCGAGAAGCTTCATTAGTGCAGGGGTATTTGCAGACATCTAGTGTCAGGAGCTGGGGGGACTGTAGGGATATATAAACAGCCCCCAGGTGCAGGGGTTGCCAGGGAGGCAATGCAGGTGTGCAGCTGGCTGGGGAGGGGACCTGGGCCAGACATCAGGGGGTAGCTAGGTGACCAGTGCATTTTCTGTCTGGAGTTTAGCAGGGAAAGGAGGAGAGAAAGCAGAAGCAAAGAGGAAGGTCTTGCGGTGCTTCTGGAACCAGAGATGTGTAAGTGATTTCAATCCGGCACACATCCAAGTCAACGCCTAGTATGCAGTGCACAACTGAAATCGTTATTTATTTTTGTCTAAAAGTTCTTTATTCTGAACTATATACCACTCATATCACGCCCTTCTCCTGGAACCCCTGCGGTCACACTGAACCAGGAATCAGGCTGGTTTGCAAAGGTAAATATTTATTTATGTATTTAAAAATGAATCACAATATGTCTTAAGAGGTTCACAACAATCACCGATGGGGTGATGTAACACGGAATAATCTCTTTAATACACAAGAATTAACTAGTGAGCAAAACAGTTCAGCACAGAAAAGAATACTTTTGTGTCGGTTCGGATAGCACTGTGGTTAGAGGTTCCCCCTGCACACCCCTAAACCCCCACTAGGTAATGTAAAGAGATAGGATGAGAGAGCAGGTATTCAGAAATGGCATAATTCAAACAGAATATTGATCCCACTTTCCCCTTTCAAATACAAGAGAAAACGGAATTGACTGTCAAGCTGTCAGAATGGCTTCTAAAGTTATCTTTAGAATGGACTGGGCAAAAACAACAAATATAGTCAAAATTGCTAAAATTGTTATAGATTCTTATGGGAGCCACTTTGGATAGTTGCACACAAACACAAGCAATGATTTAATCCCAAGAAAACATTTGAAAAATTAAAATTCAAGTCGGAAGCAATTAAAAGCTGTTTTACACGTGTACAAATTTTCCAAAATGTACATTGGCGGCAAACTTTTCACTGCGCGATGAGTATGATAACGGGACAATCGCATTGATTTGGAATGCGGTACTAGGTGTGATTGAAAACTGTCGATGTTAGCTACAAGCAGAAGTTGAATTTTTATTTCTATCACAAAAACTGAGGGAGTTACAGATGTTTTAGTAGAGGTCGTTTTTTTGAGATAGGCACAAGAATGGAAAACAGGAGCGCTTTTAAAAATGATAAAGAGTTTCTCACACTAGAGGATGACTATGAACAAAATGAATACCACACAGGAACACAGTCATGTCATCAGGGTGACTGCCTGCTAAGGAAACTCGCCTTCTTCAGATGAGAAAAGGATCAGCGCAAAGACAGTTTTAACAATACTAGTTCTGGAGGAAAGATAGGAGGTTTAGAGAGAGGTTTCAGACATGCAAAGATACTCCTAACAATACAGGTTCTGAATACAAGATATGATGGGTCTAAGATAGGGATAAGACTATGCAAAGTACATATGCTAGAGACACACTCCTTCCTATTTATACCACTGGATACATTTCTAAATGGAACCGTCAGTTCTGGTCAGGGAATTGGATCCGGTTTAGGACAGACGGCTTGGCACATCAGACTGGACAGGGTCAGCAATGTGTTCTGGTCACAGCAGGGCAGAGGACTGGACAGGGTCAGCAAGGTGTTGTGGTCACAGCATGGCACAGGACTGGACAGGGTCAGCAAGGCGCTCTGGTCACAGCAAGGCACAGGACTGGATAGGATCTGTCCTTCTTGGTTCTGAGGTTATTTCTTTTCAGCAGGCAAGCGGTAACAGCACAGCCCGGCCTGCTTTTCCTTCTGCACTCCACTTTCAATTGTTGTGGAGCCCAGTGACACACTTTCAGTAGTGAGAGCGTGACAGATTGGGCAGCCATCTTTTTGTGCGTTGAAAAGTGCGATTTTCAGGGGTTTTGGTGCGCACAAGGCTTTTGCAGCCATTTTGCTGTTTCTGGCCCCACCATCATAACGGAGTGCTGTAGCATAGCAGTGCAAAAGTGGGTCAATACATCCCACAGAGGGTTTGCCTCAAGTTTCAGCGCGGCACGGAGGCTGTTCTAGAGGGAGGCCCCAGCTGAAGAAAGAGATCTACCATCAACTCGTTGCTTGAGCCTGAGGGAATTGTAGGAGGATGAGCAAAGAGCTCGAAGAAGGAAGATATTTAGGAAGAGAGAGTTGACGGTATTGAGGACCCAGACCCCATAAGGTCTTGTGGAGAATGCAGAGGGTTTTGAACTTAATCCTCGCAGCCACTGGGAGCCAGTGCAGACATTTCAGTCCTGGAGAGATACGATCCCTGGGCTTGAGACCAAGGACAAGTCTTGCATTCCTTTTCTGGGCGAGTTGCAGAGGGCGGAGTGTAGAAGCAGGAAGATTTAGACAGAGGTTGTTGCAGTAATCCAGCCTAGAGAGAACCAGAGCTCTGGAGACAGTGAGCTTCTGGGGGAAGGCGAGGAAAGGAAGAATATCTCTGAGGAGGTGCAGCTGGTAGTGTGACTTCTTAGGCAAGTCAGCGATGTCAGGGGAGAAGGAGAGTGTGGAGTCGTAGATGACCCCAAGGTTTTTAGCCTCACAGGTGGGAGAAGGTAGAGGGACAAGAGAGGCCAGCCAGAGGATAACAGGAAAGGAGGGAGAGGGTGTGCCGATGAGGAGAATATCAGTCTTACTGGCATTAAGGCAGTGATCATTGGCAGCACACCACTCCTGGATAGCGGACAGACCAGGAGTAGAGGAGAGGGACAGGTGAAATCATGCATATCTGTCAAGCAGCTGGAAGAAGGCACCATCCCAAACTCCCATAGAACACTAAGCAAGGTTAAGTAAGGGAATGTCTAGAAGACCCCTAGGGAATAAGAGAGCCAACAAGACAAGGAATCCACTTGGAGCATAAGAGAAGAAGGAAGACAGTAAGGGTTACCAAGCCCTAGTATTGACTGGGATTATGGCCACCTGGGCCAAAGTGCTTGCAAACAACGAGGGAGATGAGAGAGGGACGTCCTGTGTGTCAAAATCCCAAGTCCCCAGAATGCCCTAAGATTCCGGAAAATGCATTAGTTGGTCTGTTTGTGTTTGAAATGACAGACAGTGTAAGAGTGATCCTTGCAAGTGACGCCCATCACACGAGTCTCCCACAGTGACCCTGTCTATTTCTATTTGTTTATTAAGCGTCAAAGGCCTGTGGGCATCAGGGCACTAAAGAGCACTATCTGCTAAAAAGTGCCTCTTCCCATGGCCATACCTCCTCTTAAACCCCTACTTCTTCTACTCAGGTCACCACCAATGCCATAGCCGTCCCTCCTTACCCTGAAGCCCAGCTGTGCTGCAAGGCCCATTCCTGTTTTTCATAGCCAGCAAACCGCATATGGACCTTCCTTGTCTCATAATTCATGCAAGGAGAAAATAAGCACCTACTCCTCTCCTCACAGCACTTTCTGTTTCCAGTGCTGCAAGAATGTAATTTCCCACCCGAAGAGAACTGGACATTTGGAAAACTAGGAAACCAGAGAAGAAAATACCCTTAGAGAACCACACCCAATGAACAGGACACAACAGAATGCAGCAATGCAGAACTCCTTATTAACTACAGGTTGGCACACCAATAATGACACACCACCACAGCAAACTTGTGGGGCGATGATGACAGCAAGAAACACCGATTTCGATACCCGGAAAGAGTAAACATCTTGTTTTCTTTTTTGGATGGACAGGAACTTTTTTTTTCTTTTTCAATGTTTTATCAGAGGAAACCAAATCGAAAGGGACTTGGGAAAAGTGCAATCCTTTTCGTTTGTTTTTTAATCAGGTGGAAACTAACAAAAGACTGAACAAAGACTGAGCAAAGGGGCACATATATAGAGAAGAAAAACACCAAACTATCTGAAATTATACACCAAACTCCTAAAATTGGTATTAAACTGTCAAAAATCCCCCAAAACCTTCCAACTGCATATCTACCCTGTACCTGTACCACGCCCAGGGATTGACTGGCTTATTGTGAACTCTGGAAATTTCACAGCAGGTCTCACCAATCTGGGCCTCTTTTGTGTTGCATTCCCATAGGAAAAGAGTTGGGCTTGGTGAAAATGTGTAATATGGGGCCACCATGAAAATCATTTCCAGGGCCTCTTTTGGTTCCCAGTCCACCCTGACCATGCCTTCTCTCAGAGCCTAGCAAAACCCAAAGAAGACCAAGAAGTGAGAAGGGCTTTCTACAGAGCTTCAAATCTCTCTCCCGAGATTTCAGGGCTATGATTGGCTGAAGAAACTCAGCAAATAAGCCAGCAAGTTGACCCTCAGTCTGAAATTGGATAACAAATCGATGCAAGTGACCTGAGAACCTACCGTGAGTTTAACCTGCAATTCGAGCATGGCAAAAACCTGTCACACCCTCTCAAGGAAGGTTGAATCTAGCCAAAACGTTTCAGGGTCCCGCCAGTTGCATTTTGGGCAGTTAATCCAGGTTTCTGCAGGACCATCTTGTTTCCGGCATTTGAGGCTTTTTCTTAACACAGTTGAAAGTTAGTGTTTTTTACATTTCATTAATTATTTCTATTCCCTCCCCAGCCCCCTAAATGCCAAGAAGTATTCCGTAATAGTAAAACTAGGTTTTCTTCTTGGTTAGTCCTGCAATGATTGTCCCGATGTTGCAAATAAGGAATAAACAGAATGTGTCATCACAAGTCTTGCTCTAAAAGCAATGAACAAGCCCGCACAGGGAGTGACTGGATAATTACAGTCATGGAGGAGTCAAAATGCTGCCAGCAGTGACCCCGTGTTACAGAAATAACCGTCATTTTGTGACAAAGAAAAACAGGTGCTCTGTGAATCACTGCACAGTTTCATCTCAACCCTGGCATGGACCATTTGGCTCTTTGAATTGGAGGTTTGGGAATAGGGTTCTTTGAACAACAATATTGTATAAATGAGGTTTCATTGTGGGTAGCCCTCCTCTTCAGTGACCTACTGGTATTATAGACCTGTGCCCCGCCCCCGTTCCAACTCTACTTCCAGGTCTTGTGGATTCCTAACTTATTGAAAGTCCAGTAGTCAGTGGCAGGGAAATGGGACATGTTTACAAACTTTTGTGGATTAAGGACTCATTTCAAAGGGCCCGGAAAATGTTTACAGATCATGGTAAAGACTCGCAAGAGGTCCTTCTCCTGCCATGCACCAACGATCTGGAACTCAATTCCAGTAGAGGCTCAAATGCCCCCACCATCCTCCAGTTCCACAGAACACTAAAACGCGGCTCTTTCAGCGATACCTGTTGGACGAATACAAATGTCTCTCTCCGTCCAGCAACCATTTCTGGCACCTTCCTGTGTTAAGCGTTCCGCTGCTCTTGAGCTAGGTACTTGAGCTAGGTATGCTCTTATAAAATAACAAATAAAGAAATGGCCCATGCTGTTAGCAGTTCCAGATCCTGAGGCAGAAGATTACAAAGTCCACAGGCTGTATATACTCAGGAGGTTTATATTGAAAATGTTGACTGCAAAAATGTAGAAAAAAAAATGTAGAAAAAAAAAATGGAGTGTTTTTAAAAAAAAAAACATTTCATGGGGGGTTTCTCCCCAACCCCCCATTTATTTCTATTACCTTAACTCAAAAAGCATAAAAAAATTTACAAAAATTACATTCAGATTTTTTTTCCGACATTATTTTTTACGACATTTTTGCATTCGACTTTTTTTTCTCGATATTATAACTGGATACCTACTCAGGATATAGTACCAGGGAAAGACGTGTAAATAGAAAAAGGCTTCCTCTCCTATACGGCCACGTGACTACGTTCTAGAGAGGATGTCATGGGGGTGCGGAGGGGCTTCCGTTCCTCACCTTGGATGCAGCGGCCAGTGTGGGGATGCGTGCAGGTGTTTTTTTTATTGTTTTGTGTGTTATACATTAATGCTGGTGTGTTTGTTTATATGATTGTGTGCATGGAGGAGTTCTATTAATGTGGAATGTGCAAATGGAAGAGTTGTTTGTGTGTGTGTCAACCCGCCAAAATGTACCAACCTCACTCAGCAGGCCTCATAATTAATGGGTGGGGAATGCTGGGGGAATGGTGTTACTTTTTGCTTAACCCTTGCAAACGTGATAAGTGAAGTGGTATCATGTGCTAGACTTACCTATATTGAATGTAGGCCAGTCATGTGATAGCACTTCACTTGTCATTTGCTTAACATTTGATGTACAGTATTGAGTATCAAGGCTAAAACAAAAATGTAATTATTATTAAGTTGCTAGACTGGCGTGCATTGATTTTAGGGCAGTCTAGCCAGGTATTAACACTTATGTTTGCTTCAGTCTTGATGTCAAGTACATATGCCTTGCCACATTAATAAAGTATATGCAGATTGGCACTACTGCTGTCAGACTGCATACACTTTTTTAGTGTCATCACTGGTAATAGCAAACATGAATGTGATTGCGTGGTATACTGACCTATCTTGGTACAGACAGTCTAGATATACTTTCTTTCTGTGGAAAGTCACAAAAGCCCAAGCCCTGCGACCAACAAGAGGCCTCTATGCTCACCGACTCATTACCCCAAGATTTAGACAAAGCAGAACTGTGTGATCGCAGCAAAATGCTGGAATGAATTACCACTAGCATTAAGAGATGAGCAAACATATTGGACAACTGCTAACATGAACATCTGTATATTCTGCCAAGAATGCATCGTAAAAATGTGTTGCAAAATGATTCTCACTGTTAGTGACTTGCATCTATTGGGTTTGCTTATATGCTGCCATACAAAACGAATTGCCAACTGTGTGACGTGTTACCCAATTTTCACAGAAAGTGATGTCAAATGCATCATTTAACCCATTATTTTAAAACATTGGGGAAAACAGCCCCCCCGATCCCCAACTCCCCTTATTTGATTCAGGCTCCCACGCTGTGCAAGGTAGCTCCCACATTTTAGACTTAAATATTTAAACCCCTCCAGTTCAGAAATTCACCAGACACCACAGCTGTAATCCAAAATTGAAAGTAAGGTCCACATGGAGAGTTTTATTTCATGTTTTAGTTGCACGTGCATCTTTTTCTCCTTTGCTAAGAGTAGTCTTCTCTATGTTCAAATGTTGTGCTGATTCAGGCAATACTCTTCAGCATGGCGCAAAGTGCTGGGGTACTTTTGAAGGGTTTTGCCAGTGCCCCAAGTCCTGTCTCTGTTGTCTGTAAATCCGTCAATTACTGTACATTGGGCCTCATTACGACTATGGCGGTAGCCATGCCAATTACCGGCACGGCTGCCGCCGGAGTCGTCTTTTTTTCCAGCACCCGGCAATGGGCAATTACCGGGCTTTCTGGCTCCGCCGGACCTGGTAATCACTCCCCATTCCCATTTGAGCCCCATAGGGCTCGATGGGAATGGGGAGGCCCGGAATGCCGGCACCGACAAACCCGGTGCGACCTGGTAGGTCTGCTCACAGGTGCCACTCCCCACAGACCTCGTAGTTTGCTGGTCTGGTAACTACGGTACTGGCAAGTTTACCGGTACCGGACATACCGGACCGGCAAACTTATAATGAGGTCCATTCTATTTCTATATCCAGATATCATTTAAAATAAATAGAAAGGAAAGATTAATGTTCTGAAGAGCGCTGGTGGACACAGTACTGATGTAAGTAAATGTTTAGAGTCACAGATTCCAATTCCTGTCTACTGTAAACAAATTAAACCCGGAAAATGAACATATTAATGGGAAACCCAGACTGCATCAACATCCTAATCTTTCCAGAATTGTAACTGACCTGGAAATGTAGAAGACAAGTTCACATATATTTTCCTGTCTGTTGTTCTAGGCACAACATATGAACACTTTTCATGTGACCTGAATCTACTTTCTCATTCTACATATGTCATATGACCGAGTGAGGACCCACAAAAGAGTCCAGACTCTGCCATGGTGGGGAATGAATTGTATTAAACACAAAGTTACTCATTGTCCCTCAAAGAAAAGTAAAGGTATCAGCACATTCTTTAGTTTACCAGTTGTGGTGTAACTCCCCAGCGCTCACAGCTACAATTGTCGTCCTTTGGCTAATGCCTTTTTGGTGTTAGAATGAGGCCAACTCTTCTCACTCCTGTAGGATCAGTAGACTTCATTGGTTCTCCACCACACAAGCTGCAATCAGAGCCACCCACGATTTTCAGCCCACATTTCAACAAAAGGTGCTTTCCGGTCTTATAAGCTTTCTTTCTTGAGGTCTTGGACTCTACCCTAAGCATTTCCTTTATAATACACCTCTGGGCCTTATCCTTCACAACCAACATCAGGTGCTCATTCCTCACACCAACTCAGACGTGTACACTTCAGATCTGGGCTTTGCCCGCACATCCCTCCTTGTAGGAGACTTTCTGACTGCAACCTTCCGATTGTCCCATGGATTCTTCGCATCCTTTCTTTTCTTTCCACTGTGTGACATCCTCTTTCTGCCTCTTGTTCCTCTCCTTCTGGGTCCACCCTACTCTCGTCCCTTTTGCCTTGATGTTCTTCCTACTCCACCACTTGCATCCAGTCCCCTTCACTCCATTATCGCCTCCTCCAATCCACATCTCCCTGGTATCTCCTAAATTGACAACTTGCTCTCAACTCTACTCCTCTCTCCGAACACCAACAGTTGTGCTTCTCCTTCCTTGGGATTGGCCACTGCTGCAGGTCTTGCACCTGAGTTTTAGTTTGGACTTTACTCACTGCTTGGGTCCTCCAAAATACACTCATCATTACAAGTGTTGTGATTGTTTTCCAGGTTGCTAGGTGTGTCAGCCATTTTGGATCTGGACAGCACATGTCACTGCACAGGGGACGCGTCTACCTCTCTCGGCAGAGTGAGTGGTTGTGCAGTATCTGCTGCATGTGTACTATAACTGTCAACTTTAGCTTTCATTGTCCATGTCTATTGCTACATGGGTGTGCTGTTAATCCTGTGGGAAATTCCTGCACTTTCTTCCATGACACTTCCTCAACTAAAAGACCAGTAACACTCCGGGTGAATGCATGTTGCGAAAGTCTTGACCCAGAATGAATGTTCGCCTGTTTTCCTATTAAACGACCAGCAACATTCTTATGTATTTATTTATTTATTATTTATTTCAATCTTTATAAAGCGCCACATGCCCATGGGCCTCTTTCATCACATTTGGCGGCCACCTGCCAGTCGGTGATCACTAGGTTGGTGTGAGTAGATGAGGCTTAAAGATCCCACCCCGAGATCCCCAGACCCCTCGTCGATGAGCTGACGCTGGCACGCAGCCTCCTGAGTTACCCCACTCTAAGTTCACAGAACAAGGCAGGAGACTTCATCACAATATCCATGCATAAAATGGGCCTCACTATGAGCATGGCGGTCTGGGAACCATGGTACCGGTAAGCATGCCGTTACCGTGGTTCCCGGACCACCATACTACAAGCTCTGCTCGCGGGTGCCGTCTGACCCGCCAGGTATTTCCTGGCGGGTGTAACGGCACCTGCGAGCAGAGCACGTCGGATGCACAGGCACAACTCTCAATGTGCCGGTGCCTCCGACGTCCCCAGGGGCAGAATGGGGATGAGGAGGCCGTTGATTCTGGCACCCGCAAATGGGCCATTACCGGGTCCGCCTAACTCGGCATGACCCGGTTCTTGCCCATTCGCGGGTGGCAGAAAAAATGCAACTCCGGCGGCAGCCGTGCCTTTTTTAACAGCACGGCTACGGCCGGAGTTGTAATGAGGCCCAATGACTCAAAATGTTCCCTCACCATATTTTCTGAGCTAAGATCAACTGATGGAGCACATTTGTTGTTACAAGAATAAAAATAAGAGTGCGTGGTGCATTCCTTTTTTAGGGCCCCCTGCTAGAATAGTACAGTTTTCTTATAAAATATCCAGTCCTTTTCGGCTTATAATTCCTCTTCACTAGGCAATTTCCTTTTTGCAAGGTGTTTGATTATTGTCCGGGATCTGCAAACTAAGTACCTGTATTGTGACTGTAGCAATAATAGAACACTGTATTTTTCTTTGGAGTGGTACTTATATGGAATGCACTCCTAGTATAGGAAAAAATTGATAACAACTTCTATCTACTAGTTTGTCATGTGTTGATTTTTAATTTATGATTGTCCATATTCTCTCAAACGGTTTCCTCTAGAGACTAGCTCGTATTCTATAACCATGTATTACTTTCATACATTCAAGGCATTTCTGTATCTTGCACATTACTTTTTCTCTGTATAATTTTCCATGCATTATTTGTCTCCATGCATCATTTCTCTCAACACGTGTTTCCCCACAGTGTTGTCTGTGGTTCATCAGGAGAGATACTATGTAGAAAAGAAAAAAGGAAGAAAAAAGAAAAGAAATCCAGAGGAAAAGGAACCTTGTCAATTGTGTTTAACTTAAATAAGTACATGTTTCAAAAGCAAAGAAAGAATAATTTAATGTTTAATGCGGCGGGCTCACTCACCCTTAATTCCAAATTATCCTCTTAATAGAGCTTGAGGATATTTGGCTCAATCTTGGTTTGTAATTGAAAGAAAGGAGTGGGATTTTTTTCCCTTTTTTTTCCTCCATGGCAAATGTTAATGTGTAAGGACATTTGTGCGTGCACTATCACCACCGGAGTGGTCCCCTGGCGCTCTGGTGGCTCTGAAAGAGGAAGGGAAGGGTGGTTAGTGGGAAGTAGCTGGAAAAGTGCACGAGAGCAGTGATGTGCTGTTGGTGGCCTCAGCCCGGTTGGTCCGTTGGCTGGGCCTGGGGTGTTTTGCGGCCGGTAGTCATCGTGTACTGTTGTGCGAGCCTATGTGTGTTTTTTGTTTTGTTGTTGCAATATAGTGAAGTTTTTGCGGTTTGTTGTGCTGTAGGTTTGTTGTGTTTGGTTTGGCATTTCAGAGGTGTATGCAGAGGGGGAAATTGTTAGTGTAATTGGCTAGTTGGCATCTTTATCCTGAATTGAGGCGCTGGGCTTCTGTAATTTCCCCAGGTGGGGTTCAGGAGTGCCCATGCGCCTCTGTCTAGATCTTGCTCCGTCTGGCCTTCAAGGTCCCTTTCACATCTGGCCCCCTCCTCCCCCAGTCTTCCCTTCCCACCCATATGGCTAGCGCACCAGCCCATGTCCACAGCACATATATTGTGGTGATTGCTAATATCCCGATAATTCCACTATACTGTGGTACCCGGTGTCAATTTACGGACGAGTGCAGTTGTTGGGTGGGGAGTTTATTCTGTCTCAGTGTGGGTGTCACCTGTGTTCCCCTCTAACCAGCGTCCTTCGTCCAGGTGCCGTGGGAGCTTCTTCACATAGGGAGATGTCCACAGTCTGTACTGGGGGTTGTCCGAGTCCAGTTCATTCATCCCTTTCCTTTCCGATTCGGTTTTCAGTTTGAGCCTGTGTTGTTGAAGTGCCAGGTTTTTAGTAATTTCCTAAATTTTAGGTGATTTTTGGTGTTTCTTATGTCTTTTGGACTGTTGTTCCAGGTTTTTGCGGCTAAGTGGTAGAAGGTGGTGCCTTCCAGTGTCTTCTTGAGGTATGGTTTAGGTTCCAGGCGGATTTCGTTGCTTGACCTGTGGGGTCTTGTTGGCTTGTAGATATTTATTTTTTGTAGGAATTCTGCTCCCTGTCCACTGCTTGCCCTGTGCTTTATGCATATTGTTTTGAAGGTGATGCGATGTTCTACTGGGAGCCAGTGTAGTGTTTTTAGGGCAGGGGTGATGTGTTCTCTTCTTGATAGTTTGAGGAGTAGTCTGGCTGCTGCATTTTGGACCCGTTGTAGTTTCTTCAGGAGGTATTCTGGAATCCCGAGGTAGAGGCTGTTTGCATAGTCGATACTTGACATGATGAGGGCGATGATAGTGAGTGTTTTGTGGATGAAGGAGAGGAAAGGTAGGATTCTTCTTGCCGTGTGGAGGAGGAAGAAACATTTCTTGACTGTTGTGTTTACCTGTGGTTTTAAGGTTAGGGTGTTGTCCATCAGGACTCCCAGATTTTTTACTACCTTAGATGTTGATGGTGCGGTTCCCATTTCCGTTGGCCACAGCATGGTGATTTGGTTCTCTTTCCTGGATTGATTTTCAGGTTGTTGGCAGCCATCCAGTTGAAGACTTCTTTTAGACACTTGATGAGGGTTGAATGATCAGCTTGGGTGTTCTTGATTTTGTAGATGATGTGGGAATCATCTGCGTAGTTGTAGCATGTAATGTTGTAGTTTTTGAAGATTTGGATAACCAGAGTTTGGTAGATGTTGAAGTACAGTGATGATAGTGAGAATCCTTGTGGTACTCCACAGTTGTTAACTTTTGGAGAGGATTTGAAGGGTTTAAGCCATACGGTTTATGTTCTGTATGCTAGGAATGATTTAGTCCAGTTTAGTGCTGTGTCTGTTATGCCTATGTCTTCTAGTCTTTTTGTTGGGGTGGCATGACTAACTGTGTCGAAGGCTGCAGAGAGGTCGAGTAGAATGAGGGCTGAGGTTGTGTTTGAGTCTGCGTTGGTTTTTAGGTCGTCCCAGATGGATAGTAGTGCTGTTTCCGTTCCTCTTGTGGGTCTGAAACCGACTTGAGGTTGGTCCAGCAGGTGGTGTTTTTCTACATATTAATGGGTTAGTTTATATACGTAGGTTTCCAGGAGTTTTGTCGGGTAGGTAATGTTTGAAATTGGCCTGTAGTTGGAGAGATCTTCTGTGTCGCCACTTGTGTTTTTAAGAAGTGGTTTGATATATGCTTACATGAAGGTCTTTGGTACCGTTCCTGTTGCTAGAGAAAGGTTCATAAGGTTTCTGTAGTATTTTGCTGGCGTTCCTTGTGCAAGGATTGATTTGTAGATGTCCGGGGGACAGGGATCCATGAGTGATCCAGCTTTCTTGCTGTGTTTTACCAGCAATGCGAATGCCTCTGCTGATATTTCAGGAAAGTTTTTGAGTTTGTGCTGAGGTTCTGTGATGGGTTCGCTTTGTAGTATGTTGTGCTTGGTTGGTATGTTTTGTATGGATTGTCGTATGTCGTTGATTTTTTTTTTTTAAGCGTTTTGCCAGGTCTTTGCATAGTTTCTCCGAGGGGGTTGGGGTGCTGTCGCAGCCTGGTGGGTTTCTCATCTCTTTAATGATATTAAACATTTCTTTTTGTGTGTTGGCAGCGTTGGTGATTCTGTCATCATAATGCCTTCTCTTTGCTTTTTGAATTTCCTTCTTGTAGGCACGGATTTGTCTCTGGAACAGTGTTTTTTTGTCCGGGTTGTATTCTTTTCTCCATTCCATGTTTTTTTTTTCTTTTTTCATGGTGCTTAATAGTGGGGTGAACCATGTGGCCATTGCTCTTTATTTTGCTGGGGTGAATGGTTTTTCTGGGGCAATCTTGTCGATTGCGTCTGCGATCTTTTTGTGTAGTAGCTCTGCTTTCCCGTCTTAGTCAGTTAGCTCTAGTTCTGTAGTTGACGGTTTGGTTAACTCCAGTTGTTCGAATAGGTTGCTTTCAAATCTGAAAACAAAAGCCAGAGGATCCAAATGAGTATATAACAGACATGGGTCTTATCCCTTGTCTATACATGATGGCAACATCTATTTGAATCTATTTACTTTTAGTAAAAGCATATGCATTTTTCCTGTTTGAAATGCAAAACATGCAATCTTTATAAATTTGGCAGTCTAATTTATAAAGGCAAAAACCCTTAAAGTTAAACATCCTGTATTAGATCTCAAAATGTGTTACCTTTGAGTTTGTCTTTCTGCTACTAGGTCCGATTGCCATGTAACCCACGCCAGGATCCGCTTTGCGTTATATCATTTCCTTTTCTGTTTTATGGTCTGCGGCAGTGACATCATCGCGTATCCGAATGCGATGATGTCATCACGTATCTGAACGCGGTGACATCTCACGGTCAAAATATGTGCAAATGCCATTTTAAGGTATAGTAGTTTTCCATTAGGTAGTCTAATTAGGTAGAGCTGCGAGGAGGTGCAGTCTGGCAGAGAACTCTGGATCTTTTTTCTGCCTGCCTGAGTCTGTTTTTGCCTTTCATCAAGGCACAGGGTCTAAAAACCCATTTTGGCCGCGGAGCGGCCGCGGAGAGCTGCGAGGAGGTGCAGTCTGGCAGAGAACTCTGGATCTTTTTTCTGCCTGCCTGAGTCTGTTTTTGCCTTTCATCAAGGCACAGGGTCTAAAAACCCATTTTGGCCGCGGAGCGGCCGCGGAGAGCTGCGAGGAGGTGCAGTCTGGCAGAGAACTCTGGATCTTTTTTCTGCCTGCCTGAGTCTGTTTTTGCCTTTCATCAAGGCACAGGGTCTAAAAACCCATTTTGGCCGCGGAGCGGCCGCGGAGAGGTGCGAGGAGGTGCAGTCTGGCAGAGAACTCTGGATCTTTTTTCTGCCTGCCTGAGTCTGTTTTTGCCTTTCATCAAGGCACAGGGTCTAAGAACCCATTTTGGCCGCAGAGCGGCCGCGGAGAGCTGCGAGGAGGTGCAGTCTGGCAGAGAACTCTGGATCTTTTTTCTGCCTGCCTGAGTCTGTTTTTGCCTTTCATCAAGGCACAGGGTCTAAAAACCCATTTTGGCCGCGGAGCGGCCGCAGAGAGCTGCGAGGAGGTGCAGTCTGGCAGAGAACTCTGGATCTTTTTTCTGCCTGCCTGAGTCTGTTTTTGCCTTTCATCAAGGCACAGGGTCTAAAAACCCATTTTGGCCGCGGAGAGGCCGCGGAGAGCTGCGAGGAGGTGCAGTCTGGCAGTCCGGCTGCTGGCGTGCTGGCTGTCTGTCTTCCCCGACTGCTCCCTGCAAAGCAAACCCAAGTTCAAAAATCCAAAGCACTTAAGAACTTATCAGAAAAGCCCCACGACCACCCCCCCAGCATTGAAACTTGAACAATCATGGAGGAATCCTCCCTGATAGAAAAGACGGAGCTTGGGCAAACAGTGCAAGAAGAAGCCGGCCGTGTGTTGAGAAGTGGCTTTCTCACACTAAAAACACAAGAGGAACCGCTCGAGCGCACCAAACTAGAACCCAAACACAAAACAAAGAAAGCACAGCAATTAGAGACGCTTGCTCTCTCCCCTCCGATCCCCCCCTCAGATCACCCCATCGGCTGCAGCACGACCCACCTTGGAGAGGAGCCATGTCACCGCCTGCAGGATACGCTGGTGGGGGAGTGCGACTGCCCGCGGTTGCGGTCGCGCCGCCGGAGTCAGAGCCGGCGGGTGGGGGGGAGCCGGGTCCAGCGGTGGAGTGCGAGGCGGCTCGGCTGATTGCTACGAGGACAAATGTCGGGGCCGTTGAGCCCCCCCTACGCGGAGGTCCCGGTGCCGGGTGTTGGAGGGAGTGAGGAGGGCCATATCCCAGCGAGCCCGTGGCTGGTTTCAGAGCTCCAGGAAGAGGGGAGAGGCGAGCCTGAGCCGGAGAGTGGCCGCACTACGCCCTCTGGTGGCAGTCTGGAGCCATTACATGGCGAACCATACACAGAAGCAGCACCAAGGACCAACCTAACTACAGATAAAGGACTGAAGGCTTTTTTTGAGACAATAAAGAAAAAAAAAACACACTGGTTTGGATAAAAATGACTGTTGTAGAAAATTAAAAATTGAAAGCGAGGTCCACCCAATGACTTTAAGAGCTGCCCTACCAAGCCCTGAACTAGATTCGACTGGATACAGAGACCAAAACTGCCCAAACACAACTATATCATACCTGGAGGATCTCGAAGTAGAGGAAACTGATGATCTGAATATCCTGAGAGAACATCATGGGCTAAGTCAAATACCTACTCAACTACAGAAATACACGACGGATTCAACCCTATACCTATCCTGACTCACCCCCCTACTTGCGAAAAAGAGGAGGAGTCAAAGTCAAAAGCTCAAATCTCTAAATCAAACGAAACTGTCATAAATCAAAACACACAAAGTCTAGAGGGAAAAAAAATTAAAGCCAACTGGCTCATCAACACCTCATAACAGATTACCTAACAAGACTCAGATGAAAAAATCAACTAATACAATAACTCCGTCAAATAACCCGATTGGAAGGTTTTTTGAAAAATTGGGAAAGATTCCACCGGTAAATCGGTTTGAACTATCGGATTTGGAAATCTTGGAGGGAATTCCCCCATCCCCTCGAAAAATCGCACTGAAACAACCGGCTTCAGCGCAATGCCTCGGAAGCACCAGCCATTCACCTCAAACACGCTGGCATTACAACTTACCGACGCCCCAACAAAAAACCGATCTACCTACCGTCAATACAGATCCCAGACTCTCGGAGCGAAACTTGGAAAACAACACGGAAAAGAGAGAAAAAAGCGTCACTGGACATCCAGTTATAACCACACACAGGGAAGAAAAACAATTAGATCTTGGCTTACAACCAGCTATGACTGAAGGAAGAAACTATGTTGAAACACAAACGGCAGGCCTCATTATGAGCGAAACACCATTGTTCCCATCTTTAGATATGGAAGACAAATTGGGTAAAGCCGAATCATCAAACAAACCTTTGACGCTGAAAAAAAAAGAAACTGAATCTAATTCAATGACGGTCCAACTAGATCACCAGAGAAAACGTGAAGAAATCAAACTGGTGGAGGCATTATTAAACTATAAAAATACGTTAAAAATCAGAGAAACTTCTCTTGGTGGGATTCTGATTCCAAAACAAAGACAGGACGCTGACCAAGTAGAAGTCTCACACCCATTACTCTCTACTCCATATAAAGCTAACACAGAAAGTGAAATCCATTAAAAAAAAGACACCAACTTATCCACCAAAAATACTGACATACTACCAATCATGTCAGCCCGTGACCATCGCACTTGCACCATTTGGAAAGCTATATGAAACCATCAATGAAACGTTAAAGGATCATACCTCATTAATAGCTGCATGTAACTCAAAGCTAACCCATCTCGAAGGCTACATAACAGCCTTAGAAGCCTGGAAGGCTAGTACAAATGATCAAAGCTCCATGACAGACAACCCCGAGGTATTTCACTTCAAACACAAATCAGTGAATGTGAGTCTCAAACGTACCTGACCGAGATTAAAAGAAAACATAAACCAGAAAACAAAACGGCAGACGCATACTCGATGTCCCTTGACAACACGAGCGTCACATCGCCAAAAAGAGCATTAAACTCACATGCTAAGCCTGGTGACACGGAAAAGATCTGAAAAAACCAAACGGATGATGTTCAACTCAGAACGCAAACTGAAGTGAGCAGTAAAAAATCGCTGAGCCAAAAGGTTCAAAAAAATCAATTATCAGTGAAGGAAAAAACCACGAAAGCTCTCTCTGCACAGAAGAAACAATCAACAGAAAGCTTCTCAAACAAGCTTATGACCAAATGGATAACGGTGAATGATCAAAAATCAAAATCAATGGAGATCGAGCCCTCCCAGAACATTGCAGAAGAAGAGCAGAGGGGAGCCACTCAAAACAACTCGCTGGACTTATCCAACCTAAGCGTCTACTTCATTGAAACATCGGAATCAGACATTCCCAGACCATTTACAAAAAAAAGAAAGGTATCCTTTCTGGATGATAAACCCCTACAACATGAATCAAAAGAACCACATCGCCAGATCCAAAAAAAAACATCAACAAAAAAGAAAGACAAAACTGACGACTCAAGTAATAGAAGCTGTCAAATCACTCCAGAGAGGAACACGTTTTTTCGTCTAGGTAACTCAAAGATCAACAAAACTGAACCAAAGCACGGAGGTACCGAGGATTCTTATCTAAGGAAACACAAGGAAAAACGCAACGTTGGAAGCTTTGAAGAGACAGCAAACAACGAATCGCGATACAGACAAAAGCCTCGGACTAGTCAAAGTGACTCAGACAAAAATGCAAATGCACCAACAGACAGAATAATGAGTCACAGGAGGGAAGAAAACAAACGAAGATATAATTCCGGGGAATCATCTGGATTAAATCGAAGACTTCCTGCCTCGTCCACACAACAAAATCACACGCGTACATCCAAAATCTTCACCCAAAAGAGTCACTCGTCACGTACGTTGAAGCTTGAAAGAAGTGACAAAACGGGAGAAAAAATCATCCTCAATAGAAGAGCAACCATGAAGCTCCTCGAAAAAATTAACAGAGGAGATCAAATCAGAAGTACAGACATAAAAATAGTGGAATTCGCACAAAAAGCTAGGACAGATAGCATCTTTCTGCACGTCTCTAACAGTGAAGAAACTCCTGCTCCAGGCGGCAGGAGAACTGTCTAAAAGAGGGTACCTCCTAAGGGAAACCACATCTGAAGAAAGAGGTCATAGGAGTGCTCATCCATATGCATTACAATCAGAGTGCACTTACGAGACAAACGGGAAAGAGAGATGGAAATCAGCTCTGATTACCTCGGAAAAAACAGACTCTAACAGAATAAAGAGAAAATCATACCGAACACCAGAGAAGAACGAGCGAATAAACGACGAAAAAAAAAACACAGAGCGAGAAACTATAAGGCAATACAGCCCAGACCCCAGAAGAGATAAAGGAAGAATAAAGAGCATTGACAATTCTACCACCACGGGAAGGTGGAAAAAACAAGAGGAGCCCTCAGTAAGTAAATCAAACAGACAACCGAGGGGCCAGCCCTCGAGATCGGGCAGAAGGGAACCAGAAATGCGAAACGATCGAGAAGAGCCCCCGACTTTAAAGCATGACGACAAGGTGGAAAAAGATCCCAAAAAATGGGCATGGATACCGTCCGTACTGACACGCTACGTGAAGAAATAGCAATCAAACCGCCCTTCGGCGAGGACTGGAGGAGACTTACCAGAGCAAACGCAAGATGTACGGAAGATGAAGCAAATGATCACCATTGGCTCTTGGAACACAAGAGGCCATTCCCATCTGACCAAGCCCGGGGAAATAAACCTTGGCCAATTTGACCTAATAAGTTTACAAGAAACTTGGCTGCTCTACCCACCCAGCTTGGACGGCTATGAAGTCCTATTATCTCCTGCTCAAAAAGGAGATAAAGGCCGACCTGTATCAGGCCTCCTAACAGCAGTCCGATCAGGGGGGCCCTTACGAATAGTCCACAATCTGAGATCGTCCTTGGCAATCCAGTCAACACTACTGAAATGGGAAAAAGAGGAATCCTACCAAGGAAAACTCAGATATGACCTCCTTCTCCTCCTGAACATCTATTGGAACCCGTTAGAAGCTAAAACAAACGATTTCCTAAATATCGTGGAAAAAATACTGACCGATGTCGCGGAAATCTATGATGTGGACCACATTCTGATATGCGGTGACCTGAATGCCACCTGTCCAGGGCACAAAGCATCAAAGCCACTGCAAAACACAACCAATTCATGTTCAATCGCCCGAGGCTGCGCTTGGTCGGCGTTGATGAAATCCAGAGACCTGTATAACTTGAACTCCTTAGAAGTTGCCAGCACTACCATCCCCACATGGGAAAGCGAAGGAAAGAAGAGCATCATCGACTACATCTTCGCCTCCAAAGAGCTATACTGTATAATCACGAGCTTCAAGGTAGTGAAAACCATCAGCAGTGATCATAACTTACTATCCGCAACGTGGCCAATAAGAACACACGCGACCACAGCAATGCCTTACAAGCTCGAAACAAACGCACAAGGGAACCGGCTGAAAATGACATCAGATGTTTTAATCGATATTACAACATCCTACTATAGACAAAGGTCTGCTAAAGCAACCCCTGAAAACTTGGACTACTATCCTCTTCTCATTCCATATTTACGCCCAATGCAAAAGAGAAGACTGGAACAACTCATCTGCACAAATACAATGAAGAGCTGAGGATAAAGAAATCCTTCTTACGGAAGGTAATACGACAAGCGAAACGATACTCAACACAAAAAAACCTAAAATTGGCAAATATACAAAAAAAAAGGCTACAAAGCATGGCTCCAATCGTCTCGCTGGAAATTATACCAAGAAGATGCTGAGTCCATGTTGAGAGCAATGTGTAAAAAGAACTCACAAGAATTCTGGAAACTAATAAAGTCCAATCAGGCTACTACAGATATGACTATCACCAACAGTGTCCCAGAAGAGAAATGGGTAGAACACATCACCGAACTATTTAAAGAACCTACAATACCAGAAACCGTAGTGGAAAAACAAAATACATCGCAATGGATAACCTGCTCTGAGCAGGCCATTCTGGAAAAGATCTACAAGTTAAACAACTCTCGTGCACCCGGCCCAGATGGAATATCCAACATTCATCTAAAACAGGACGCAAAAGCCTGGGCACCACTAATAACAGACATTTTTCGAAGATGCAGAAACACAAGACAAATCCCTGATTCGTGGAGAACAGCAAACATCGTTCCCATTTACAAGAAGGGCCTGAGAGATGATCCGACAAACTACAGGCCAATAGCACTTCTAGATGTACTCGGAAAACTCTTCGGCTCCTTGTTGCTAGACGAATTTCAGACATGGCAAAAGGAGGCAAAAACAGCGGACCCATTTCAATCGGGTTTCGAAAAGAACCTAGGCACCTCCGTCAATATCATGCTGATCAGCATCTTGAAGTCCAAAGTCCTAGAAGGCCAACCGAAAATCTTTATTGCTACGATCGACCTGGTACAGGCCTTCGACCACGTCAATAGAGGCAAACTATGGACGAAACTTGAAAAACAAAACTGCCCACTATTCATCCTAGAACCAATGAAGGCCTTACATAGTGACACCTCCGTCAGAGTCCGGCTCAATGCAGCAGGCTCCTTGTCTAAAATCATAAAGACAGCGAGAGGAGTCAAACAAGGGTGCCCTTTGGCACCAGCATTGTATAAAGCATACATGGCGGACATAGTGGACGCAGAAAACGACACCCGATCATTTCCTCCTCAAATAGGTAAGCAGAAAGTGACACGTCTGCTCTACGCTGACGACATTCTCCTATTTGACCAAACGCCCATTGGGCTCCAGAGACAATTGGATAGCCTATCCTGCTACCTAAAGAAAAATGATCTGGAACTCAACACTTCGAAGACCAAAATAATGATCATGGAAAAAGGATCCAAACAGAATAAACGCCCCCAGTGGTTTGCGAACTCAGAAAAACTGGATACAGTAAAGAGTTTCACATACCTGGGGGTCAAATTATCGTGCAGCAGAATTGAAATAACAATGCAAGAACTTTTATTCTCCAAGGCAAAAACACTAGCAGCACAAGCCGTATCCTTGGAACGTAAATTCGGCAAATTCTCAATTCTACCGATAATAAGATTCTTCAAAGCAAAAGCTACGCCAGCTTTAACCTACGGAGCAGAAGCAATGCCTTATCTCCCGAAAACACTGTGGTCAAAACTGGAATGATCATTTTGGCGGAGAGTGCTCCGGTTGCCAAATTCTACCCCAGTAGGAACAGCTTACTGTTCCTGGGAAAGATTCTAAGGCACCCACGACCAAAAATCCTGGAAATTATTTTTGCAGAAATGAAGAGCGGCCTAAACCCCATGCTAACAACATGGTATAACAACCTCCTAGATCGAGCTGCAAATATTGGTTGCTCTGAATGGGAAATCGAACGCATTCCTGGAAAAATAAAGAAAAAACTAAAGTTACAAGATTGGATTGAAACACTTGAAATAGCTGATGAACATACAACTTCGGCCCATCACACAACCAATACACAAAAGTTGGACGAAGTAAGAAACTACTTAAAAAAGTTCCCAGATAAAAGATTGCGTACAATCTTTCTGAGAGCACGCCTGAACATCTTGAAAACAAATGAGATCTTATACATCAGGAAACAATCAGTGACTAACAAGTGCCGGTTCTGTGTAAGTGGGGACATCGAAACTCTTAGACACCTACTCCTTCACTGTCCTGGTACGAGCGACACCAGACAAACTTATCTTCATCCACACGGATCAAAGTTCCAGACCATAAGGGAAGAGGATTGGTGGAACAAGCTAATGAGCGGGGATTCAATTTCCCTGACTATAGCAACTGCAAAATTTCTGGACAGTTTGAAACTAGAAGAAAAGGACTCTCGAGATCAAATAGGAACCAGTTTCTCCTAATCGAGATGAAACAGAATCCTAAAGAAAATCACAAAGAACAAACAGAACAAATAATGATCTTAGGAAGCACCCAAAAACAGAGTGAAGGAAAAGATCTTGTAAAAATTGAAATTCAATTAAAACACAAGACAAAAAAAAAAAAAAAAAAAAAAGAAAATTAGGTAGTCTTAAGTTAATTAGACATTGGGGCGGTCATTTTCGAGTATGTAGCTGGCCGCTAATGTGTTTGGTCTAAGATACTTAGTTTAGCCATCTTATTATGGCGCTATCTGAGACTTAATGGAGCTAAATTCATAATAAGCTACTATTAAGGTACAAGACTTTGTTAGATGCACTAGTTTTGGTGATGTCTGAGATTCATGATAGTATTTGAATCTAATTTTGCAATGGCGTGCTCCTGTACTCTTCTTTGTGCTCTTCAAATGACATGTACATATTCACGATGTTTCTGTAAGTCAAAGAAGATTTTGAAATTAAGAATAAAGGAAAAAGAAGGTAAAAGACTTAGCAACAATTTATGAAACAAAAAATATGGGGACAATTTAAAAAGAGTACACACAAAAAACATATTGCGTAGACACATGTTAACTCCATTATCTGTTTTTTCATCACAGTCTAAAGCCAATAGGTGATCTCATGTTCTGTGTTTAGACCCGATTGGCATGTGTCTAAAGTGCATGTACATTTTGCTTCTCTTCGTCACAATAAAAGTTCACGATTTCCACCTCTTTCAGGTGTTTCTTTTTTTTTTCTAGGCCCAAGAATTTAATGTCTTTGATGTGTGACAGTTTGTGTTCTTGACTGGAGTGTGTTGCCACAGGGTATCTTGTATCGCCATTCTTTTTGGCTCTCAGATGTTCAAGGCGACAAATCTTCTTTGCCCTTTTGGTGTTCCCCACATATTTCTTATGGCAAATACAAATTATGGCATCAATGACAAATTTGGTGTTACAATTGATGTATTGTTTAATCTCTTGTTTTCTTCCATTTAGTAGAATAATATTGTGAGGTGGTCAAAGAAGCAACAGAACCAAGGGAGGATCATATTCTAGTAATGAGAACCAGCCAACATACAGCAAATCAAAAGGAAACTACATATCCCAGAATCCACCACGAGAAACGAAATCAAGGAGGGGGCAGAGACAGAATTAAAAAAGGAAAACAACATAGATATAATCCAATCATACAAAATGGAAATAGATATACCAGCGACTGGCACTGGTATAATGTCATCAGCCCGCATGTAAATCAGTGGCCCCAGAGACATACAGGGTGGGGTCAAACAGGGAATGAAACTGGGTGGACTGAGGAAAGAAAACGCACTGCAGGTGTGGAGAATGGGAGGGAAAACTGGCTGGAGACTGAAGGGAGGGGAGGAGCGGAGAGGGGCTTAAATGCAGCAACAGAGAGCTTACCAGGTGTTTCTGATTACAGCTACAAGCCGAACCGGAGACCAGAGAGGAGTGGAAAGGTGACTGCTACTGGGCGTATTAGAAGGCTGACTGAAAGGCACAAGGGAGATCCCTATCGGAGGCGGACTTGCTGTGGAAAAGAGCCAGCCATCGCCCATTAATCAAGGACTGGGTTTTCCGTGTGGATTTTTGTCTGTTTGTTTTCTTAACCCAGTGACCAGAGGGTGAGTGAGACTGAAGGTTAAGGTCCATGGAGAGAAGAATTAAGTTGACCTGATTTTCATTTAAAAGAGGCGAGAGGCCAAGTGGAGCTGTTTTGAACTCTGTAAGCTAAATCACGGAAACCAAACATCGTGAAAACGAATGCTGTTTTGACATGCACCAGGCGAGCTGCTGTTTAAGTTAATATCGTAATAAATCTAAACTTGATAAAACTACATCCGACTACAGCCTACTATTTTACAGTGGTGGCAGCGGTGGGATTCCAGAGAACGCCCAAGCAGAGAACATGGAAGCCGTGGTAAAGGCACTCGCAGAAGGACAACAGCAGCTGCAGCAACTTTTACAAGTGCAAAGTCACCAGGCGCAGGCGGACAGACAAACCCTTCAACAGGCAATACAGGTACAAAATGCTGCCCAAGAGCAAGGACGGGAAGCGTTAAGAATACTGGGAGAAGCAGTGGCCACGAACCGGACGCATCCAGTAATACCGCCTACGGTATTACAAAAATACCAAGCAGGAGAAGACCCCAGTTTTTTCTTTGTTAACTTCGAGAGAATAGCTAGAGCAGCTCAATGGCCACAGGATAGATGGGCCTTCTATCTGGCTCCCTTGCTCACGGGGGTAATGCAGGGGGCATACCAAGCGGCTAACCCCACCGGAGACACTCCTTACACTGAGATTAAAAAAACCGTTTTGGAAAGACTTGGCATGGATGAAGAATCCTACAGGCTCAAGTTTCGAGAAACCCGATTGAAACCAGGTGAAAATCCAAGACAATTGTTCTACAGAGTACAAGATTTGGCTGAAAAATGGTTGCAAACAGGCACAGCCACAATAGGACAGATTAAGGATAAAGTAATGATGGAACAGTTTATTGATGCCTTACCAGGACCAATTCAGCGGTGGGTGAGGCAACATCACCATCTATCACTGGCCGAGGCAATAGACGTGGCAACAGCATATCAGAAGGCAGGGAGCACCCGACCTTTTCCTGCCACCCAGTTGAGACCAGGTGTGGAAGCGGGCCAAGTACGTCTCGGAACATATAAAGGACCAGGAACCGAACCCAGGAACAAGGCCGAACCCCGACCCAGTACTGGGACTGGATTAAGCAAAGGACAGGCACCCCAATGTTTTGAGTGTGGAGAGTGGGGGCATATTGCGCGTTTCTGTTCTAAAAAAACAAAAATTGAACCAATGGAAATTGGATCCATGCAAACGCAGGAATACCGAAGGAAACGACTGCCTTACGTGATAGAGGTCACAGTCGATGGTCATCCCCGTCAAGCAATGATGGATAGCGGAAGCCGACAGACAGCCATACAGCCCCATGTGATCGAGCAAGATAGCGAACAGGTGAGAAACATTGACATAAAGTGTGTGCATGGGGATGTAAAAGGGTATCCTTCTAAAGACATTGTGTTGGGAATACAGGGGCAGGAGATACCAATCAAAGCTGCCGTTATTCCTACCCTGCCCGCTCCGGTGCTAATAGGAACGGATCTACCTGAATTCGATAGATGGTTGAGAGAAGCCCCATTTTCGAAAACAGAACTATTGGGGGCATGTAGTCGGGAAAAATTATCTAAGGCCCAGAAAAGGAGAAACCGAGGGAATCAGGAAGCGTATAAAGACATTTCCATCATAGACTGGAAGGTGGGGGACCATATGCCTTCATTTCGAACAGAAACAGGGCTGGATGAAACGTTAAAAAGGGCCAGGGAACAAGCTCTAGACACTAGCGGGGTCCAACCTACTACTCCCTACTTTAAAGAGAAACAGGGGTTAATCTATCGAGTAACCCAGGGATCTGATAACATAAAGAAGGAGCAATTGTTGGTTCCCCAGTCCTACAGGAAAGGGCTGATTCAGCTGGCACATGACCATACCACAGGGGGACATCTAGCCGAGAACAAGACCATAAAGAGAGTGTTGCAAAATTTCTATTGGCCAGGGGTTTACGCTGAAATAACCAAATATTGCCAAGAATGTGAGATATGTCAGAAAACAAGCCCCCATATTCCAGCACGAGCACCTTTACAAAGAATGCCATTGATCAAAGAACCATTTCAGAGGATAGGACTAGACATTGTGGGTCCAATGGAGCCTACTAGCCGAGGATACAGGTTCATACTAGTGGTGGTGGACTATGCCACTAGATATCCAGAAGCATTTCCATTAAAAGGAATGTCGGCCAAACAAGTGTGTGATGTACTTTTACCTTATTTCGCTAGAGTGGGGATTCCCCTTGAGATTGTAACAGACCAAGGACGTAATTTTATGTCGAACGTTATGAAAGAAGTATGCAAGACCCTTGGCATCACCCATTTAAGGACCTCGGTGTACCATCCACAAACTGATGGGCTGGTGGAAAGATACAACAAAACCATCAAACAAATGATAAAACGAGCAACCAGCCCCACTGGTCTGGGATGGGAGAAAGTACTGCCATGGGTATTGATGGTTTTACGTGATACTCCTCAATCTTCAACTGGGTATTCCCCATTTGAATTATTATTCGGGAGACAACCAAAATCTATTTTAGGATTACTAAAGGACACTTGGGAACAGCAGGAAGAAACAACTCTAACGGAATATGTGAATGAACTAAAGGATCACTTGGGAAAACTCAGAAACTATGCTCAGGAAAACCTGGGGCGAGCTCAAGAAACACAAGAGAAGTATTATGACAAAGGAAGCAGACCTAGGACGCTTAAAATAGGAGACAAGGTGCTGGTGTTATTACCCACTCACACGAACAAAATGCTCGCCCAGTGGAAAGGCCCATATAGTATAACAAAGGTGTTGGGTCCGGTGAATTATGAGGTGGAGCAACCAGATAGACAAAACAAACATCAGAACTATCACATTAATCTACTCAAATTGTGGAAAGAAAGAGACTCAACAATATTGTGCACGTCTCTAGTAGAGATGTCAGTCCCGGAACAAATGGTCACACATTCGGATGATAATCTACAAGACGTGAGCCTGGGGGAACAATTAAGCGACACACAAAGAATTGAATTATTTGACACCCTGGGCCCGGTAGCAAAGACATTCTCGAGTCTACCTGGAAGGACTCATCTGGCTACGCACTCAATCCCAACAGAGGCAGGCAAGATTATACGCCTCAGACCCTATAGAATCCCTGAAGCAAAGAGAGGGGAAATAGCACAAGAAAGTGAGAGCATGCTGAAACTGGGTACCATTATTCCCTCCAAGAGTGCATGGTGCTCACCGGTGGTACTAGTGCCCAAACCAGATGGTACCACCCGGTTCTGTATGGACTTTAGGCAGCTAAACACCATTTCCAAATATGAAGCCTACCCTATGCCCAGAATAGATGAGCTAATAGAGAAACTGGGTGCTGCATCCTATTTGAGTACATTGGATTTAACCAAAGGGTATTGGCAGATACCACTCAACCCAGCGGATCAGGAGAAAACAGCCTTTGCAACACCTCAAGGTCTATTTCAGTTTACGGTATTACCATTTGGGTTGCACGGGGCTCCTGCCACTTTTCAGGCCTTAATGGATAAGGTACTAAAACCTCATGAATTATACGCAGCTGCCTATTTGGATGACATAGTGATTTTTAGTAAAACATGGAAGGAACATTTAGAACATCTACTCAAAGTAATCACGTCCTTACAAGAGGCAGGACTGCATATCAACCCCAAGAAAACCAAGCTGGCAGCCAAAACTACCAAATATCTGGGGTATTCTGTAGGTGGTGGAGTAATCACACCGTTGGTGGATAAAATACAGGCGTTGAAAAAATTACGAATACCGGAAACCCGGAAAGAGATCCGAGCCTTCCTAGGGTTCGTAGGGTATTACAGAAGATTCATACCGCATTTTTCCACCATAGCGGCACCACTGACAGACGCCTTAAAAACTAACCGGCCACTTCAAATCAAGCCAGAAGCGGTGCAGGCTTTTCATCACTTAATCCAACTAATATCAACCCAACCAGTTCTACACTGCCCAGATTTCTCAAAAGCCTTTTATTTACAGGCCGATGCATCAGGATGTGGTCTAGGGGCCGTACTATCCCAAGGATCAGAACAAGACCTCTGCCCGATTGCCTTCATCAGTAGAAAACTACTTCCACACGAGATGCCATACTCCACCCTAGAAAAAGAATGTTTAGCGATAAAATGGGCAGTTGAATCTCTACGATATTATTTACTTGGCCGAAAGTTTACCATCTTTACCGATCATGCCCCTCTTAGATGGCTAGCCACCCAGAAAGACTCTAACCATAGGGTACTTAGGTGGTTCTTAACCCTTCAACCCTATCATTTTGTTACAGTACACAAACCCGGAAAGTATCAACTAGTAGCTGATTACTTATCCAGGGCCTTGAACATGCCCGATCGGCATAGTTCCAGGGGGGGAGTATGTGAGGTGGTCAAAGAAGCAACAGAACCAAGGGAGGATCATATTCTAGTAATGAGAACCAGCCAACATACAGCAAATCAAAAGGAAACTACATATCCCAGAATCCACCACGAGAAACGAAATCAAGGAGGGGGCAGAGACAGAATTAAAAAAGGAAAACAACATAGATATAATCCAATCATACAAAATGGAAATAGATATACCAGCGACTGGCACTGGTATAATGTCATCAGCCCGCATGTAAATCAGTGGCCCCAGAGACATACAGGGTGGGGTCAAACAGGGAATGAAACTGGGTGGACTGAGGAAAGAAAACGCACTGCAGGTGTGGAGAATGGGAGGGAAAACTGGCTGGAGACTGAAGGGAGGGGAGGAGCGGAGAGGGGCTTAAATGCAGCAACAGAGAGCTTACCAGGTGTTTCTGATTACAGCTACAAGCCGAACCGGAGACCAGAGAGGAGTGGAAAGGTGACTGCTACTGGGCGTATTAGAAGGCTGACTGAAAGGCACAAGGGAGATCCCTATCGGAGGCGGACTTGCTGTGGAAAAGAGCCAGCCATCGCCCATTAATCAAGGACTGGGTTTTCCGTGTGGATTTTTGTCTGTTTGTTTTCTTAACCCAGTGACCAGAGGGTGAGTGAGACTGAAGGTTAAGGTCCATGGAGAGAAGAATTAAGTTGACCTGATTTTCATTTAAAAGAGGCGAGAGGCCAAGTGGAGCTGTTTTGAACTCTGTAAGCTAAATCACGGAAACCAAACATCGTGAAAACGAATGCTGTTTTGACATGCACCAGGCGAGCTGCTGTTTAAGTTAATATCGTAATAAATCTAAACTTGATAAAACTACATCCGACTACAGCCTACTATTTTACAAATATGTTTTACTCCATTCAATATTTGAGCACATATTGTGCAATTGCCACATCTGTATGTTCCTGTTGGTGCCAGCACTTTTAGAAACCTGCTTAAATTATTGTTTTTTTTTTCTTCTTTAAGATGACTTGGGCTTAGTTTTGGTTGTAAAGTTGAAGCTTTCTGAAAGGCCATCATAGGTGTATCTTCTATGTGTTTGTTAAGTATTTCATCTGTTTGCAGAATGTTCCAATGTTTCCTCAGACGTTTCTTCAAAATGTATGCTTCACTGTTGTAGGTGGTAATAAAGTTGGATTTTCTGTGTTTGTTTGTTACTTTCTGTTTGTTGGTCAGTAGGTTATTCCTGGGTATTTTCTCAGCTTTTCTTATTGCTTGTTCCAAATCATCTGCTCGTTACCCTCTTTCAGTGAACTTTTCTTTGAGATCCAGTACATGTGATTGGAATTTCTCATCTGTGCTGCAATTACATTTTATTCTTAGTATTTCCCCATAGGTGATATTATTAATGATGTGATTAACATGGTTACTTTCTGTATGTAGCACATTGTTGACTGCCGTAGGTTTAATAAAGAGGTCTGTTAGTATTTTATCTCCATCCGTTTTAGGTCCAGAAATTAAATTATATCCGTACTGATTTGGTCTGTGAATTTTATATTGTAGCTGTTATTGTTCGGATATTTGATATACTCTTGCAATTTTGTTTTGTCTCCATTCCATATCATTAGTACATTGTCAATATAACAACCACAGTTTATGATGTTGTTTTCATTAGAAGCTGGACGTTGCCATGCATGATTGAGCTCGAAATGTCCCATAAACAGGTTAGCATATGGGGCGCAAATTTGGCACCCATTGCCGTGCTTTGTTCCTGTTCATAAATAACTTTGCTGAACATGAAAACATTGTTAGTGAGTACAAAAAGTAGCAATTCCAGAATCATGTTCTTTTGATGCAGAAATCAAATAGATCTAGTTTTAAGAAGAACAAAAAAAATTGTGGTTTCCATACCTTTTAGGTGCTGGATGCTGGTGACAATGACACCACATCTAAAGTGACAAAGAGAAAGTCCTTTTCCCAAGGTATTGATTCCATCTGTTGGATGACATGTTTGGAATCCCTTAGGTATGAAGCTAGTCCTGTTGTAAGAGGCCGTAAATGTAGATCAATATATTGTGCGATCTTCTCTGTCAATGATCCTATCCCATTAATTATGGGCCTGCAGAGTGGAAAGGTGTGAAAGGTTTTGTGTATTTTTGGTAAAAAATATATGATGGAAATTACTGGTTGTGTGTTGTCCAGGCAGTCAGATTCCTCTTTTGATACTATACCTATTTCCTCCCAATTTTTAACCTTTTGATGCCATTGCAACTTTAATTCCTTAAGTGAATTGTTTTGTAATAAGGAGTAGCATTTTGTGTCACGCAAATGTTTGTTTCCTTCTGCAATATGATCGGATCTTTGCATAAGCACAATATTCACGCTTTTCTCCGCTGATTTCATTATTATCTGTTGATTATTTTGCAAGTTCCTCAATTGCTTCTTTCTCTGCTACAGAGAGGTTGTATTTAATTTAGGAGGATTTATTTCTTAGATAGTTGCGTCTTAGGTCATTGCTGACAGCCTTATGAAAGATGTCAATAACATTATTTTCCATCAGACTAGTATGAATTTCAATTTCAATTTCAAATATGATTCGTCTATTTGAAATGGGTCTATGTTTTGTTCTTCCATAAACATTTCTGTTGTATAGTTTTCCTCAGTAAGGTTCATAATGTTGACAGTGCCTTCAACTAGTTCTACAGTAAGTGTGGAGATATCTTGCTCATTGTGTTTTTTTGTTTTCCTTGGAGTTTCAGCAAAGTATTTTTTTCAGTTTCAACTTCCTGCAGAACCGCAGAATAGTACATTGTTTATGCATTTTAAAATACGGGCACATTTGTGTTTTATGGTAACAGTATAAATTACAGGAGTCTATTACCAGTAAAGAAGATCTACTGGGAAGCATACTAGAATGTTTGCAGATTTGCATCACTTTTTCAGTAAAGCAACATCATTGTTTGACTACCGACCTAAACCATGCATTTGACAATGAACTGAGTCATGTTATTGCAACTTAATTGCTGCAAAAAATGTCAATATGAATGTTTTCCTTTCCAAGATGATAATGAAGACACAATTGTTTTCTATATAATCAATATATCTATATATAATCAAGTGCTATTCTGGTGTGCATCATGTATGAAAATAGCCAGTTTGGGAATATTAGAAGTGGGGGATGAAAGTAACAACCACAATAACCACAATGCACTAATTACATTGCGTCACACTGTAGCGTCCGATCTTTTCTATCTAAATTGCCCCTCCACACCTCTTAACTTGCTCATTCGCCCCCACAAAATACCAGCCGGGGTCACATGGTATTGATGTAAAGCTAATGCTCATATGTCGTAAATCTCACCACAGCATATAACATGCTGAAATATGACATTTTCTTCGACTCCTTTTCAAGCACAATATCTCTTCTTTTCATCTTTTTAATTTTTTTCATTTTAATTCAAAAAAGGGACAATACAGTATACTATTTAAAGTTTTAGGATGAGGCAAGTAATGGGGTTTTCTATAAACACTTGCGTACCTATTGGTAACACAACATTAGTAGGTACAGATCATTGCAGCAACAATGACAGATATGGCCTTTGAGCCCAAAATATGGCTGCCACAGTAGAAACTGAGGTAGGACCTTTCTGTACAAAACAGGCTCTTTAAGACTCTGTATGCGGACGCAAACACACACGACGCTTGAAGCGGGAGACAGATTTTTATGAGGTAAGCCCTGATATGCAAGTCCACCCAGAAACGGAGGTGTAATGTTTTTCTGTCCCACTTTTATATTAAACATGCTGCAAAGCGTGCTGATGGGGAATTTGGTGTCAGAACTTCAAAGGATTTTCTATAATGATATATTGTACACAATGTGGCGTGGCACTCGATCCAAGTTGGTGTCACGCGGGAAATATATACCAAACATACGTGGGTTTTGAAAATAAGATTTATCTTTTGGAACAACGATTATGTGCTATTCTATAACACAAATAATTGTCTTGATACCAGGAAAACCAGATTAACCAGCCAGTTTGATTAAATGCAATAATCATTGCATTCGCCAATCTGTTTAGCAAATTACATATTAGAATATGTTCACTCCGCATACAGGTGGGATTGACCCCATAGAATGAAAGAATGAAAAACTGCATTATGCATTTATCCACGCACGTGGGATGCAATTACGTAATGGGTAAGAAAACACAGGCATGGTGTTTCAAAGTGATGTTTTTTTCTTTTTCTTTGACAATACTTGGATACATTTGAATCTGCACGACCAGTTGGTTTTGTTCTCCATGCACTTCCCGTTTTAGACATTTTCCTCAGACTCACTCCCTCATACTCTGTACAGATATATAAAGAATGTATGCACTGCGTAACACACACTTGGACACATCGGAACATTCTAATAATTTGATTTTTCTATTTTTTTTTTTATTGTTTGCATTTGCTTTTGAGGACGCAATAATAGTCACCAATCACCGAGGTGGTTTTTGTAGGGCTTATGTGTACCAACCAACCATGTTTCTTAACATATTGTTTTGGTGCCTCTCTCTCGCTCCTTTTTTGTTAAAAATTAGCCCGGATTTGAGAAAAGCAAAGCTCGGTTGCCAAAACACGTGTCATCCACTAAAGGGCTACAAAAGCACAAAAATAAAGAATCTTGCACAACAACGAAATACTGGAGTTTTTTCTTATGAGGATTCCTTGAGCTCTTATCAATGACATTGATATAAACTGGTGCATTTGAAGGTGTAACCTCACCCAACATTCTTTGTAATTGCTGCAAAGCATTTAAATATGTCTCGTTACTGGGAGATCTCTACTATAATCAGAAACTTTGGTCACCCCTTAAAGTTTTGGGAAATAATTAGAGACATTTTTTTAATACAGTATACATTTCTGAGGTGTCACCCTGTAATGTATAATAATGTTCTCTATTGACATAGACAGAGTACTAGCAGAAACATTTTGTGATTATAGAGGATAGTCCATTCTTTCTAATACGATTCCGACTCGCTGCCCATAAATGCAAGTGTACGGTGGCGCAAAGGTAGTGGAGGGCATCAAGTGAACCCCCTGACAAGCTGGCCTAATGCCTTCTCCAAAGACAGTACAGGCTCTCAGTCCTCACTACAAAGAGAGCCTACATCCAAGACTGCATCTCTCTAGCATCTAACAACCCGGACACACTTTTCAAAATCTGCAAGGAGCTGGGCAATCCTTCTGCAGTCTCTGCCTCTCCTGTTCCCTCCCAGGCATCCTGTCCACCCTCTCTTCCTCTATCTCCTATTCCTCCCCCTCTACCACTCCTGGGCCACCGAGGCCATCTCTCCTCCTTTCTCCTCCTTTCTCCTGTTCACCCCTGACGATGTTTCTAGACAAGTCCGATCTATGAAAATCTCATCAAAGCAGGTTCTCCCCCTTCTCATCCAGAACCATCAAGGAGCACATTGACACCCTTGCTCCAGCCTTGGCCAATTTCTGCAATCACTCCTTAACCACTGTAACTTTCCCCTCCCCATTAAGCACTCTCTTGTGCAGCCCTGCTGAAATGGCATTCACCCATGGCTTTATCTTCCTCTCCTCCGCTCACTGCTCCAAATTATCTACCATCATTATCGTACTTGGCCCCTTGTCTGGGTTGGACACAGTTGACCAGTCCTTTCTCCTTGAGGTGCCAGAGGGCCTTGCCACCCAGGAACTTCTCTTACCTCTTGCATCAAAGCTTCACTCTTTTGTTAATCACTGACACTTTTCACCTAATTCCACTCCCTATTGTTACCTCACAAGAATCCGTCATTGGCCCCCTTCTCTTCATGTTTTACATCTCCTCCCTCGGGCAACTCATCTCCAATTTAGGACTCTCTTGTCACCTCTACACAAGTGATGCTCAAATATTTTTCTCCTTCTCTATGCTTACACCTGATTCCTCCAGCTGTCTAACTACCATTTTCGATTGGCTAGCACATGCTGAGCACTTCTAAGATTGAAGTAATAAACCTTACAGCCGCACAATGTCCTTCCCCATCTTCCTATCCTTTCCTCATGACCTCTTCTTCATTTCTCCAAGGACAACCATGTGCCTCTCTTTGATAGTGAACTCAATCTACACCACTTTACGACCGGAATTCCAACCACATTCATAATAAACCTTTTGAATATCCTTATTTGATTAATTGTGCATTTATAAGGTGCTTATACATCAAGAAATGGTGTTTTAAAGCACCCACAGGGCAAATGTGAGGGAACATGGGAACAAAGGCAAATATAAACTGATGATCAGAAAGGGCTGGTCCTCCTAGGTCTTGTGAGCATTCAGACCGTGCAAGTGCAGAGAGAGATAAGGGACAGGGAAGGGGATAAGTCTTTATATCTTTATATCTATAGCTTAAATTCCACTGGACCCTTATTATTTACCTCATTCTTAGCCACCTCAACTAATATGACAGTCTCCGTCTGAGTTGCCCTCTCTACCCCTTTTCTCCACTCGACATGTTACGCAACTTTGCCACTGCACTCCTTCCCCTTCCTTAATGCATCACCTTCATGCTGGTTGGCTCTCAATAGGTGGTTAATCTCTCCTTAAAACTATTACTGCTCATCTTCAAATCTCTGCACTAACTTCCACCTACCTAGCAAACACAGTCTCATACTAACTGCCACCACGCACCCTCAAGCCCTTCTCACTCGCTGTCCTCTCTGTCCTGCTTCGGCAGTTTGCTCTCTGTGGCTCCTTTTCCATCCTGGTCCCACTTCACTGGAGCTCCTTTCTCACTTCAAAAACTCAACAACTATCTACTCTTTCAAGTTCTCACTGAGGTGCCACTTCCTCAAACTAGAGTGGGTGCCATGTGCCTACCCCCACATCACCGCTACTCTCTGAGATTCCCAATTCTATCCTTACAGCAGATAATAACCTATTTACCTGAACCCTAGAGTCCCCTAGAGTCCCATTCACTCAAGGTAACACATCAAACTATGGATGGGACAGAGAATAACTTCTCAAACTAAGCAATAAGACCAACTCGGGAAGTAGGCAAATACCTCTGTTTTATAAACAATTGTCTAAAACAGGGAGTACAATGGACATCAACAGACGTCGCACAGCATAATCTCAAAGCAAAAACAACAGTTAAATACAAAGAATTTGTCATATGTGATGTCATACTATGTGGCAAACTAAGAAAACCTACGTGTGATTGTGGTTGGCTCAAGTGGAACGTCTAAGTATACTTTCCATATGTTATAGGATCGTGATTGGGTCTCTATAGTCAGGTGGGTGCTCACGCCCTCCCCTAGCACAAGTCATAGTGCAAGTCATCTTCAACAGTAATTAGAAGCACAACACTTCATTGGCTCTCAAACTATAAGGGTCTTTATTTTGCGGCCTTCTATAATTGGTTGTAATGCTTGTACCCTTCTTGAAAATGTGATGCTCTAGCAGCATGTAAGCAGGTACCCAGGTGCTGGTGGGTGAACTTGATTGTATCTCCCCACCCAATTAGCACATCCCCTCTCATCACTCATGCCGTCTGACATTCACATTGTCTTTGAACTAGTAGCTGCTCACCTCTGGGAATATAAGAGAGTATGTGCACTTGCTATTTTCAATCTGGTGCACCATGGTCATTGTCTATTTTCAACATTAGCTCAAATGATCAGAGACTGTGAATTAGTTTGTATTGTGGCCTTTACTTGTCTTTAATAAAGAAAATTGGCACTCATGGTGTTTTCTCTTTGCAACTTATCAAGGGATGCGTCTGATTCTCACGTATGCTGTTGTTCGTTGGCTGATAACCAGTTCTTGGCTGCTTCCAGTCTTTGACATCAAGCCAGACAGCCTCTTTGGTCTTGCTTTGAATTCAGGCCTATTCTTTGCTAAGACACACATAACTTCCAATCCGTCTTCCTTCATGGAGACTCGCTTACTAAAATTGTATCATTGAATGTTCAGAACTCTATATACATATATGTTCACGGCACCACCTGCAGCCTATATACTACGTTTAGCCAGCCTTATGAATACTTAGTCTACTTGCATTACAGCATCTGTACAATTGTAAAATGGCTTGTGCTTTCTGCAGTGCTCTTCACACGTGCAATCTTCATTCCGCACATAAAAGCCTTCTCGATTATTTACTTCGCCATCATGTTCTATATCGTCTATACATTCTCTGCTTTCGTCATCCTTCTCAGTGTGTCACTCTCATCTTTTGTGATGTCACCAACTTCTTCTTTTCAAGTCTTCACACTTCTTCAGGAACTTCTCTTAGGAGACCATCAGTCTTCTGTGGATGCTGCACATAGGGTCTTCTCAACGGATATCTTGTCTCAAAGATTCTTTGTGGTATAGGTATCATTAATGGGGTTGCACATGTCGCAATTTCAGTTTTTCAACATATAGGCAAATAGGGGCCGGTCTTCCTGTAGAGGCATTCGGCTGCTCCTCCACACATCCTGTCAGTATTTTATGCCTATCTTGTCACTGGTTACTGTACCATTATCACACCATCCTCTGCCGACCTCCATTGCACAATGTCTGATTGTATGGGACCTGACACAGGATTGCCCTGTTGTCTCTTACTGCCCATATAGTGCTTCCAGACAAAAAACTAATATATCCACAGGCTCACCCCCTCAGTCTCCAGACTACCTCACTGAGAAACTAAGCATCTCCAGAGGCCTAAGATCCACCAGAAGTAAGGACATGTAAAGACTTGAACTCTGCCGCTGCAGGAAGGAAACAAAAAAACAGAATGCAGGCCTTCTTTATCTATGTGTTTGCTGCAGTGAAATCATTGTATTCTTCAGCTAGACTTGTGCTTACAATGAGTCCATCCCAGGAACTGTGTGACTCGCTGTCACAGTTTTCTACCACCAAAATTGGGACCATTCCAGACAGTATCTCAGTGGCAGTGATGGCATCTGTTCCTGTGATTGAACCATTATCTCCTAGTGTCTTGATTGTCTCTGGAGGTTGGTCTCTTTTACCCCTATTTACTGAGTCAGTGATATCCACAGCCATCCAACAAATTAAGTTTGGGGCTTTGTTTTATGTGGTCCAATTAGCAGTAATGAAGGTTATCTCTTCTGGGTACTGAGGGAGATCACAAAGGCTATTAATGCCTTCTGCCGGTCTGGTTGCATCTCACCAGAGCTTAAGGTTGCAACTGTGATTCCCCTTTTAAAAAAGCCATCATTGGATCCTACACTTCCTTCTAATTTCCACTCCATTTCACTCTTTCATTTTTTCATGAAGCTCTTGGAATCTTTGATTTCCCCTCTCTTGTTCTCTTTCATTGAGTCCTCTGAACTTTTTGACCCCGTTCCGTCACGCTTTAGGCCTGGCCGGGGTACAGAAAGTGTTTTGGTTTGCGTCCAGGACAATATGGCTAGACTGGTCGATGCAGTGGGGTTTGGCGCCTTGATTTTACTTGACATCTGAGCGGCTTTTGATACCGTGGACTATGCTACACTGCTGGCCCACTTAGCTCAGGCTGAAATTCCACAGGTCAAGTGTAAGTCTGGTTTACCTCTTTCCTGGCAGACAGACTCAAATCCTTTCACTCCCTACTTTCCACTCTGGTTCTTGCCCTTCACCATTAGCATGTCTCATCCGCTCCTTTGCCATCAGGTGCTATTCATATGCCGATGACACTCAGATCCTGATCTGTTTAGATCTTGATCTGGCAGATGTCATTGTGCTTGCATCAGTGCCTCTCTCCGATGGGATAGCCTGGATGAACCACAATTGGCTGAAGCTAAATCAAGACAAGGTGGAGGTGCTGGTGGTGGGTTCTCTCCCTGATCCTTCAATATGGGTGTCTTCTTTTTGACCATCATTTCTTGGCTGGTGGTTAAAGTAAAGAATTTAGGAGTGGTCATTTCTGCTACTGTGGAATGTATTGACCCACTCCGCTATGCTATGCGGCATCACCCTGCCAGTTATGGGGAAAGAAACAGCAGCAATGGTGGCAAAACTCTTGTGTGTGCCAAAAACCTACAACAACCTACAAAAAATGTGTGTTGCAGCAAACAAAAAGAGGGATGCACAATCTGCCACCCATGGTGCCTGTGCAGTGGAATAGAGTACACTCTGCAGATATGTGCCAGTGGGCTTCATAACCAGCAAACAGTGTGCAGAGAGGGAAACAGCACTTTGAAAATGAAACCCAACAATGTGCCTACAAATGACATTTGCTGTGTTGCCAAAAACTCCAAAATGCCTACAACACAACACTTTTGTGCATGTTTAGCAACAGATGGTCGCTTGGCTCCACCTATTTTTGTCTCCCTGCAATCCAGGCCATCCCCCTCCTTGCTTGTTCCTTCCAGAGACCATTTACAACTCCTTTCACACTTCCAGTTTCCTGGGCTGCAGCCTTGTCATTGTTCCTTTGCTTTGTTTAGACAAGATTCTGTTGTAACCTGCAATTAACACCTCCCAGTGAGTTTCTGCTGAGAGGAAGGCCCTCATTCTGGGAGAAAAACCTGATTTTCCAGTTCTGGCAGTTCAGCCAAGCTAATTAACATTTAAACATAGCAAAACCGACATTTGTTGCATCACATATAAATACATTTCTTTCTTGGGCTTAAAATCTGTGTAATCAAAAACACAACTAAAATCTGTATTCCTTTTTGGAAACAATCCTGTTTATGTTTGCTAATTCAGCAGACTTTTTAGTTTTAGGTAATTTTAAAGCTTCCTCAGTGCTCCTCTGACAGCTGTCATTCAGGCAGCCCTGGGTACTGCACTCTGATTTCGGCATAAGCTGTCAGTTTTCAGACTTTGTATGTTTCACAATGCTTCATTTGATACATGAATTTAGCACCGGGTAAGATTGTGAATGTTGAAAGAACACATTTTTAAAAGATGCAAATGATGTTATTAATTTAATTTCTGGCTGCACATGTGAAGAGGTGGTAGAACTGTGTGACATGTTCTGGACAGGAATGGCAAGATGTGTGGTTTTATGCAAAATGTATTACTGTTAGAATTGTAAAAATGTATACACATATCCCTATGTTAAACACGCACCTTTGTGGAAATTTGCATACAAATTGGAAAGTGTGTTTATAGCGAAAAGGGCAACATTCTGTAGAAAGTGGAGCCAAGATCCCACCACTGTGGGATTTTGAGGAATAGCTGCTATGTAAAATAGGGCATCTTTGTGTGTTATTTGTATAAAGTTGACCAAGGTAGAAATGTTCATATAATATAAAATCAGATTTTGAGACCAGTGGTTAAAGGGAGGTCTCAGAGGATTGTAAATCAAATCATAAAACGTGACATAACCCAGCCTTGATCTAATCACTGAAATTGCAAGGCGTAGATGAAGTTTGGTCTAATCCCAGCTCACAGGGGCAAGATTAGCTAAGCCGGCACACACACCCCCTTTGTGATGTCATTCTATAGCATAAATAGAGACAGCTGACCACAGACAGGGACTCACAGATCCAACCACTTTCCTGATTCGGGCAAAGCACTCTGATCCAGCTTTCTACATCCAGCTTTAAATATTCTTCCAGATCCAGATGCCAAATCTCTTGCCGGCAATAGAGACTATTGATTTCAGTAAGGCCCCAAATCCTCAAATCCTCAAATTTAGTCTCTCTACTCAGTAAAGCGCTGTGTGGTGAGAGAAGGCCTTTTGAACCAGTATCCCGAAATTCTCTGGCTTGCCACCACTAGGCTTGCCTGAGGAATCGCCATTCAGCTGATCCAAATGCCCACAGACTAGGAGAGCAGATCCTGTGCAAATCCAGCGACCGTCCTAGAGGATACAGTTCCGTGTCGGATGTGCTGTCTTTCCTAGACCACACCCAATCCTGAGCAGAGCTGACAGTCCAATTTCAAACTTATCCTGTGAGTATGAATATGAAGAACTGTGGCCCATAGCATATGTACTTTGCATAGTCTTAACCCTATCTCAGATCCATCCTATCTTTCATTCAGAACCAGTATTGTTAGGAGTATATTTGCCTTGTTTTATCCCTATCCAACCCTTCCTATCTTTCCTTCAGAACCTGTATTGTTAGAACTATCTTTGCGCTGACCCTTTTCTCATCTGAAGAAGTTGAGTTTCCTTATCAGGTGGGTCAACCTGATCCAGTGACTGTATTCTCCCTGTGTGGTATTTGCTTCTTCACAGTCATCCTCTAGTGTAAGCAAACCCATTTGTCATTTTCAAAAGTGCATTCCTGTTTTCTATTCTCCTGCCTATTTTACAAAAACAAACTTTACTAAAACCTCTATAACTCCCTCAGTTTTTGTGATAGAAACAATCGAATATTGCACAATGAAAAGTTTGCCGCGAGTTTAAAAATCTGAAAGGTTTACACGTGTAAAATAGCTTTTAACTGCTTCCTACTTGGACCTTAGGATTTCAACTGTATTCTGCTGACCAGATCATTGCTTGTGCTTGTGTGCAACTGTTCAAAGTGGCTTCCATAGGAATTTATCACAATTTCAGTAATTTTGACCATATTTGGTGTTTTTGCCCAGTCCAATCTAAAGACAATCTTGAAAGCCAGTCTGACAGCTGAAAAGTCACTTCTATTTTTCTCTTGTGCTTGCTGGGGGAAAGTGGGACTGATATTCTGTTTGATTTGTGCCATTCCTGAATACCTGCTCTCTCTTCCCATCTCTTTACATTGCTTATTGGGGGTTGAGGTGTGTTGCAGGGGGAACTTCTAACCACAGTGCTATCTGATCTGAAAACAACACAAAAGTATTATTTTCTGTGCTGCATTTGTTTTTGCTCATTACTTACTCCTCATGCATTAAACATATTATTCAGTGTTCTGTCACCCCATTGGTGATCAGTGTGTACCTATTAAAACATGTTGTGATTAAATCTTAAATACATACATAAATATTTACCTTTGCAAACCAGCTTGATTCCTGGTTCATTGTGACCGGGGGGGGGGGGAGTGGTGCTGTGGCTGCCGGTGGTAGCGGCCATGGTTTTGAGTCGTTTGGATTACTGTAACGCATTATACGTGGCCCAACCTAAGGGCATAGTCCAGCGGCTTCAGCGCCTGCAAAATTGGCCGCTCGAGTGGTAAGAGGATCACCTTATGGGGCTCATATCTCACCAGTTTTGCGCTCTCTACATTTGATGCCTGTAGCTCAGCGAGTTGGGTTTAAGGCGCTCTGCCTTGTCCATCCTGCATTGCTCAATGAAGGGGCAGAATATCTACGGGCTAAAATCCCGAGACATATCCCTATTCAGTCATTACGATCAGCTTCGGCGGGTCTGCTGTGTGTACCATCCTTCTGCCCCTCTCGTATTGGAGCCAGGCTTTTTCGGTGGCCACAGCTCAAGTATGGAATGACCTCCCATTGTCAATGAAAAACCTGTCAAGTCATTTGGCGTTTAGAAAGGCTTTAAAAACCTATTTGTTTAAGATGACCTTTAGTGTAGACGGGCATGTGGATCATATACTTTACTCTCCAGCGCCATGATACCTTGGGTGACCGTGCCCTTTATACATTTTCATAACATAACATAACATAGATCCATTGCTGACTATTGCCCACCCTCCCCTTTTGTTATGTACCCACTCCCTTGTTTCTCTGCTCCCTAACTCTGTTTTTCCCCCAATGATTGGAAAGCACTCATTTGCTTTCCAAAGCTTGATCCGCGCCCAATAAAAACATTATTAATAGTTATAATAATAATAATAATAATAATAATAATAATAATAATAATTATCCTCATAAATAAATACTAACCAATATACATTTCTTTGATCCAGCTTACCATTTGTGATCGTTCAGATCCCTTGAACATTTGCGATGCTCCTGGCCAATGAGTGGCCTGCATCGAGACCCAGCAAACGCCTGTATAACCCCGATTCCCAGACATATTTGCTTTCCCTTGAGGAAGTCAATTGATCCCCTTGTCCGCCGTGGAAAATATTCTCTATTCTGTTGGTGGTGCTACCTTTTTCGGACTGGCAAAGTGATTACAGAGATGTTCTAGTCCATTAACTTTTGACAGCACAAATGCATCCTTGTAATTTGGAAAATGGAAAATGAAATGGAAATGGAGGAGTCAAAGAATTGAGAGAGAAATTACTAATACTCAGAGGCGTTCGATAGAAGCAAAAGCAAAGTGTCCTACTTTCAGAGTCCAATTAAACAAACCAAAAATAGACCAGGGACATTTTTCCAGACAGTGAGACAAGGATAAAGTCCATCTGCTAAGAACATATGTTCACCGAAAATGATATAATGTACAGATTGTGAACATTATTTTTCTATCAAAATCCACTTAATTGCAGATAATATCCCCTCAACTCCAGGAGATGATTCATCGATCTCCTAGATACCAAACAATGCTGGTGGGTGGTGGGAATTCGAGTTTCTGTCTGCAGAAAGGCTCTCACATCATAACATCTATGTGGCCATGTGCGTATGTAGGGTTAACTCTTATCTTGCTTTGAGACATGAATTTATTGTATGATCCCATATGTTCTTAAATGCCTCCTCTCGAGTGGATGTATTGTACATACAATGGCAAAACCGTATGGGTGATAGTACAGAAACTTTGCAGTGGTGCAAGTTCAATAAACTGGAGATATAAATTGGCAGGTGTTAACAAAAAAAGATGATTTTAGTACATCTTTACACATGACAGTACGGGGACTAGTTCTAATCCTTGGCCCTAAAGCAAAAATGCATTAAAAGAATATGGGAATCATTATGAGGTTTGGCGGAATGGGTTTACCGGCACCGGTAATGGTGCCGGTGCCAGTAAAACCATTCCGCCCTATTACGAGGTTCCCTTGCGGGACCCGCACAGAACGTCTGGTCTGACCAAGGAGCTAATAACGGGCCCATTATTAGCTCCATCCCCATTCCCATTGAGTCCTATGGGGGCTGAAATGGGAATGGGGATTGGTTTTGTGAATGAGGAATTACCGGGTCCTCCAAGGTTGGAATGACCGGTAATTCCTCATTTACAGAACCCGGACACGATTTTGGAGGAAGCCTAATAGCAGCATGGCTACCTCCAAACTCGTAATGAGGCCCTATGTCTTTTTGTATTAAGACACTTTTTCTCCAAGTGCTTGCACTTGCGCTGATGCAAAATGTCTGTTTTATCTTACTATATGTTCTATCTATCTATCTATCTATCTATCTATCTATCTATCTATCTATCTATCTATCTATCTATCTATATTATTTTTGTATAGCGCCACAAACCCAAAGGCCTCCGGGGGCTCACAGAGACAGAACATCAAAGGAACAAACAAGAAACAGAATACATAGTAAGAATAGGAGGTAAAAAAACACATTGGCCAAGTTCTTTGTCAAAAACAAAGGTCTTCAATTGTTTTTTGAAGAGGGGAGTTGAAACACTTTCCATAAGAAGGAAGTGTGTTCCACAGAGCTGGGGCCCAAACATTAAAACTTGCTGCACTCATCTTCTTGAGGTTAACTCGTGGTTGGCGGAGTCCTGTGGTGTTGTTGGAGCGTAGGGCACAACAAAGAAGGGTCTTCTTTATTCTTGTAGTGAGATAGGGTGGAACCTCATCACAGAGGCATTTAAAGATCGTAACTAGGCCCTTAATCTGAATCCGTTGTTGGACCAGAAGCCAGTGCAATCTCCTCTGGGGATCAGTGATGTGGGCTTGTCGTTTAAGCCAAATGAACACAGAACACACACCGGGTGCAGTCACCCGATCGCCCTATGCTGCACTCCTCTTGGGATAAGGTCCCAGGTATTTAAATTGTTTCAAAACACACCCAGTGGGGTACATATGTAGATATATACTGTATTTTTCCCTTAAGTAGGAGGTGATGCCCACCAACCTTAGTACAATCAAGAAGCCATCAAGACCATACCGAATGTGGGTAGACAGCAGATATATTTGTGTAGCAAAAAGTAGACATAAAATAGTAAACAACTAACAATCACACTGTATAGTCCCAGTGTGTGTACACTGTAATAGTACGGGTGTCATATACATTTATCGAATGTGTATTCTGAACACTCAAAGAGAAAAGTTGCGATAAAGCATTGAACAAATCAATCAGTTCATAATTTTAACAATTTTAACAACATAACATATGTATTTGCACGAGCAGTGTAATTCCTTGTCCTAAAACACTCCTAAAGGTGCCTTGTCGTTTAAGCCCACAGACCGCACGTACAGCGCTATTCTGAGTTACCGGCAGTTTTCTAATGTTTGTCTGGGAAGTCCATACCAATATACTATTACAATAGTCCAGTTTTGTATTTATGATTGCAGCAGCAATCATTGCTCGGTTGGCCTCAGATAAGAAGGGGGGAATCTTCCATAACAAATGGACATAGTAAGAGCAGAATGTTTTAAGATAGCTAACTTGCTTCTTAAATGATAGCTGGGAGTCGAGAAATACTCCCAGTGTCTTCACAGAATTGGAGACTGAAGTAACATGGTCTGCAAGAGTAAAGCTCTTATAACTGGAGTGTAGTTTTTTTCAATTTGTGTTGGGTGCCCAGGATAAGTAGCTCTGTTTTAGCATTATTCAGAGTCAATGAGTTCAAGGCCATCCATGATTGTATTGCTAAACAGATGTTGTTAATTTTCTCAGAGTCATCAACATATTAGCCAGATAGCTTCAAAACATACTGGGTATTCCTCTGCATAGTTTGCAAACAGAGCACCCCCAGAGCGGACACAAGTTCACACAGATGTCTCGAGTAAATGTTAAAGAGCAAAAGCGACAAACAGGATCCCTGAGGGACTCCACATATAAGAGAGGTCCTGCATGATTGAGCACTGCTTTTAACCACATTCATGGTTATGTGGCCAAGAAATTATCTCAACCAGGAGGTGAGAAGGGAAGTGCATTTGCCAAACTTAGTCACTCTGTCTGCCAAAAGGCGATGTCCACTAAATCAAAAGCGGCCGAGAGATCTAAGAGCAGAAGTAGTGCCACGTTGGCATCCTTGATAATGCCGGCAATATTAGATTTCAGAGCCAACAGAACTGTCTCTGCCTCCTGTTTAGGATGGAAACCAGACTGCTCTACCGCAAGAATGTCCTGATGCTCTGCAAACATTTGATATTGATTGTATGCAATTTTTTCTAAGATTGTAAGTACAAAAGGAACGTTTGTAATGGGCCTATATTTGCCCACCTTTGTGAGATCCAGATTCTCTTTTCAGTAATGATGTGACTCATGCCTCCTTAACATTATCTGGGACCAAAGCTTCCTGAAAAGATTGATTAACAAACCTGGTAACCCAGGCTGCTAAGGTCAAGATAAAGTCCTTTAATAATGAGGCTGCAAATATGTCCGCCTTGCAAGAAGTTGGTTTTAGTTTATGTACCACATCCAAAACTTCCTCTTCTGATCTTCCTTAAAAGTGAACAATAGTCTCTGAGCCAGATCGATTGTCAAAAGAAGTCATAATGTCTGCAGCTACATTCAATCCTTTATTTGATCTGGTATAATTTTCTGTTTTTTCTCCGAGAAGCCATCATGAATGTGCTGACACCAATCGTGTTCAGTAGTCGTAGGTGGAGCAGCGGTGCTCCCTTTTAGCTCCTGTAGAATAGAAAATAGTTCCTTAGGTCTTTATTTAGCCGATACAATTCTGGCATTCAGTTTTCTTTTTCTTTTTCTTTGAAAATTGAGATCTTGAAAGTTGTAACTGCCTGTTTCTATGCAAGGATGTTGAAGTCAGAGGGATATTTACGCCAGATCATTTCCAATTTGCATTTGGCTGTTCTGGCATCAATAACCTCAGAAGTAAACCATATATTAGAGGCACCCAACTTCTTCTGATGTGTGGGCTTTAGAGGTGAAAGTAGATCAAAGGCCTGGTGTGTAGCCTGTCTAAAAAGAAATATAAATTCTACAAGAGGAATATTTTCATGCCTGTTTGTTCTTTGGGAGAACCATATGTTTGAAGAATACTTCACGGCTTGGAAACTATTCAGTATGGACTTATTGGACCTTTTATTGCACAGGCTTATATGTTTTGGTATGTATAATCCTTTGGGCAAAATTGTAGTCTTACTTAACGTACCAAAATTGGGGGGTTCAAATCTGTTTATGACGTCCATTGGTATCTTCATTATATTGTAGTCAACAGCCTTCCAGTCCCAAAACCACATAACTTCTCTCAGGCATAACCATGCCCCTAACATGAGCTGGGTATACCTCTGTAAGGTACGGAGGAAAATCCATCCCAAATCCAAGCTGCACAAAATCACATTCCGAAAGACACCAAGAATGGGGACACTAACTCAACCCCCAAACATATGTACACCCAGTACAGACACACTCGGTAACTGATGCACAATTCACAAACCACTCAACACAAGACCACCTTTGTGTGTCAAATCCCTAATGACCTGGCATTTGACAGAACCACAACTGCACAGCCACCATGGCATCTCACACCACACTAGCCAAAACCTTTCAGTGCCCAGCGTCGTTAAATTCTCCTTGGTGTCCAAAAATCACATCAACTCATGAGCCAACATGCCACGACTCCAGAAATAAAGAACCAAACTTCTCCCACACTAGCGTACAAACTGCACATCACCAACAACGCCGAATACAATAAGCAGGTAAGCAAACCCCAAAAATGTCACCAACTTGAAAAAACTGCAAACAAGGCTGCAAATCACACAACCATTCCATATTTCACTTAAAGAATTGTAACAACAGACATCTTTATGCAAGCATTCACATTTTCTGTTGTTGTTGCTATCCTGCCACTTATAAGCCCAGGCCCTAACTGTTGTTGTTAATAAAGTCCAACCTGTGGAGAGAACAGTGGTTAAAAGGCGTATACCTTGACATAATGCACTTTGCCAATATAACCTGCTAATAATTTAATTTCACTAAAAAAAGACCACGTCATCCAGAAAAATGCATTCCAGACCATCTTCCAAGATACTCACTCCTGGATGCACACCCTTAAAACAGCTGTTAATAACCACTAGAGAGGCCTCACATCACATACCTAGCATTACAATCAGCCAAAATCTTGTTCTAATCCATGTGCAATACACCACACTAAATGCCACATTATACAATGACATTACAAAATGAATAACCTCTCCAGCTGCAACAACTGTCGACAGTAACAGAACAATGTACTATTAAGTTGGCAATACACTCTGCCATATATCTTTTTCTGGTACGGACTGCATAGCATTGCTTAGAAGGTCGCTCAAGGACACATTCTAACCATCTGCTCTTGCCCAAGTAACCATTGTCAGACAATACCTGAAAGGCATTTATGCCTCAGCAAATCTCCAACAGCCTCCAAAACCTGCTGTTGTCCCAGACCGTCCTGCACAATCATCCGTCCCGTCTCCATGAACACACAAGGAACAATCCACTGAGCCAGGACCTGCTCCAGCATCCACAATAAAATCTGTTATCTGTGAGACAGTCTGCCGAGAGCGCAACCACTCTCCCAAGAACAACACTCACCAGCATGTAAAAGTTCTGCACCCATCTCTTATGGCCCCCGGCCCTCTTAGAAAACAGAACCCTTCTACAAGAGCACGCCACATTCTCCTCCTATCTATTGCACCACGACCTGCAACCTTCTGAGATGTCATTATTCACACTCCTGACGCCGAATCGGATGGAGCTCGGACTAAAACTCCATCATCCAAACAGAAGGCATAACACTGCCACTACAGCCACAGAGAACCCCAGCATCTTGACATTTTTCCCAGACAGCGGAAAATCAAAGATAAACAAATTTTATATAGAATAAAATTAGTAAGCAAATAACTCTGCTGCCCAAGAGCACTCTGACAAACAATACACAGGCAGCACATTATGAACACAATTGTCATCATTGGTGATGTAACGATATACAGTACAAAATATCAGTTTCAATTGGTCAGCCCACATGGCACTGCCTGCTCTATAGGTGATGCCAAGCTACAATTGGCTGCTGCATCCAAGTCAATCAGATGGCACATGGGTCAGCTGGGCACAACTCCGCAGTGAAGGTCAGGTGAAATAAGACACATTTCTAGCTAATCTAAACTAAACCACAGGAACTGGCATAAAGAGATGGTGGGTGTTCTGGAATGGTCAGGGAGAGGGGGTGCTACATGTAGTAAGATGAAAGAGAGTGGAGGGCAGGGGGCCAGTGGGCCATGGCCTGGCAGGGATGGGGTGGAGATAGCATGAGTAGGACAGCGGAAATGGATGGACACAAGGTCTAGGAGCTTGCTCTGGTCTCACGATTTGCATTTAGCACATTCTGTGAAAAAACAATACTAAACAATAGCAACAGTGAATGGCTGGACTTCTGTGAGAACAAGGCTCGCTCAGAGCTGACAAGGGGTAGCGGTGGCTTGGCATGTCTGCGGTGCTGGGGAAGGGAGAGCTGAAGTTACATAGGGATGAATTTTGGGCCTAGCAAAAGATGGCGTTTGGTGTGACACAACATGGAGTTTCTGGACAGGCACATTCGGGAGATTATTCTCATGATGGTTAGTGTTATATTGTGCGGATGCATGCCGAGGGGGTGGGGGTAACTCACCCCTTGGCCTCCACATGGTCTATCCACTGTGGGAATGACGGGGTGGGTGGGACAATGCCACCTCTCCCCCAACACCCGTCTCACCTTCATCAAGCAGGATTGTGGATTATATTTCAGAAATCGATGGACCGGTGGCTGCTGCCCAACATGGAGCCCTATGCGTGTCATCTTGACACCGGCCACACTGTACTGCCTGATGACACTCAGCACAGACAGTGTGACACTCAGGGAAACATCAGTCTCCTCCGGCCCAGGGACCACACACTAGCACCGCTGAGAGTTGAAGAATGGCTCTCCTGCGCGCTCTGATGTTTCGACACTTCAGCAGCTAACAGCAGAGTGTTGTGTCTTGTGTTTTCTGCCTTGGTCCTGCATGAATGCTTGCTAGAGAGAATGCCTGTTGGAATGTATGCCTATGGAATGTTGTGGTGTCAGTGCCCCTAAAAGTTGCATGAGTGCCAGTTGGAGTGAAGCAGCCTGTGAGAGTGGAGATTGGTGGATGTCTCCTGGGTACCTTCCTACTTACTTACCCTTGGACTTACCTGATCTATATATCGTGTAATTGGAACTTAGTAAAGAAGTTCACTTCCCTTACCTGCAGTATCAAACCTTAATTTCACCCCGTTACAGTGAACCAACTCCCCCGAGCATGTAGAAACAGGCCAACACCCGGGTCTGGTACACTTACACTGCCTCTTATGGCCACGGCATGCCAACACTCCTCTTTCGCTTTGCTGCCCCTCACAGACCTGGCTGGTTATACGCCCCAAACGACTTGCAGCAATGACACAACGACGGTGACTTCACTCCAATACCCTCGCAGACCCAACTGGCACTCTTGCCCTGGCTGCCGCTTAGCATGGAGAGAGGGTCTTCTGGGTTGGGGACGGTGGATGTCACTTCGTTCATTATCCCTGTCTTCTGCAGAGCCCATGCCGGTCCTTGTAGCTTATCGCCAGCATTGTAACGGAAAGCTTAATTACTCAAGTTCAGCTTGCAGGTTATAGATACACTTAGGAACATTAGGTAGGTTCAAGTGAACAACACCGGCACCGTCTCTCTCAGTCAAGCCATCTTCAGCTGTCAATCTCAAAACACACAGGAGGGAACATTCACACACACAACAGTCCATGTCAACCACTCATAACATTGCATGCATGCAGAGCAGGTGGCAAGGGAAGGCAAGTCATAACACTTGATACTTCAAAATTGATCTTGGAGGGCCTTACTTGCATATCTTGCCTGTGCGCTCTCAGGTGCTGATACCCACACACCCTGACGGTGCGCTCAGCCCTTGCATTTCTGCAGTGGTGCACACATCAAAGGTATTCCTCCTGCCTGCAACCACGGTGGTTCAACCGCAGAGTACGCATCAGTCTTTGAGAGACTGCCCCATATTCAGCACCGCTCCTCTGGATGTCGTGCCCAAGCAAATCCACACACATATGTGTGAGTGAAATATTGGCATGCATGGGGACCGGTCTTCCTGTGAACAGGTGAAAGTTATCAATGCTTGGAGCATTGCTCCAGGGAAAGAGTGGAGTAATAATTGATAGTGATCTTGCTGGAGTTAAAAGCCTGCATCCTCGAAACCGCATTGATTCAAGAATTTGCAATTGATTATTGATATTCCACCAAGGCCACAGGTGGACCAAGATGCAGATTAGATTCTGATGCGTTGTGTGGCTTTTGACTCCTGATTTGCCTTTTGGCCATCCCACCCGATTAACCCTGTTGAATTACTTGTTTCCTTGCACAGATTCCTTCTGAGTCGGTTGTGTTGCATACCAGCAAAGAATATATTTTTGGCAATCCACCAAAACATAAACACAAACAGTATCATGCATGTCACACATCCAGAACAGTGGCATATAGAATGAATTACTGCGGCAATATTAGCATGCCAGAAACTCATATTTATTTTTGGCTGTTAGGTGGCACTAATGTACCACCTACCAGATAAAACTTTTGCATTGGAGTAAATGTTATTGGGAGACGACATGTAAGGAGCAACACAAAGCTTGGGGCTGTTTGTTTGGTTATTTGCTCACATATTGACTCCCTTCGCCATGGAAATCCCTATGACCTTTTCCATCCACTACCTGTTCCTCTATGCCCAAAACTCATCTTCCTGGGATCTCTTTGGGCTGGGTCTATCAAGCAGTAATATCAAACATCGGCATCCTAGTGTTATTTCTATGCTGTCTGATGATAGTTAATTGCTTAATTCAGCTGTCTATATTATGCTGGTATTATAAAAATGTCTTAACAAACTTTGCCATGAGCCATTTGATGTACGTCTTGCACTAAATACCATGCAGTGAAGTTCTGTTAAAAAACAAGCATTGACAAAGTCAACAGTTTTGACCTGTGCATAGGTATAAGATAGATGTTTACCCAGCACAGTTATCATATGCTCAGGCAATCACACTATTTTCCATCGTATGGCCAGGTAGTAACACAGGCCTGATTGGAGTGGTGAAGCCTGATTAGAAAATCCACTTTCATGGAGTTTGGTTATATGCCAAACTAACGAATTCCTATGGTCATGCAAATCCCTATGGCCATATGAAACTGTATCTTTTTCAGGTATCTCTTTGTGGGTCATCACTATATAAATGCCTCTCTCCCCTCCCCTCCCCTCCCCTCCCCTCCCCTCCCCTCCTCTCCTGTCCTCTCCTCTCCTCCCCTCTCTCCTACCCTCCTCTCCCCTGCCCTTCCTTCCCCTCCCCCCTCCCATTTTCTTCCCTCCCCTCCCCTCTCCTCTCTCCTCCCCTCCCCTCCCCTCCCCTGTCCTTCCCTCCCCTCTCCTCCCATGCCCTTCCTTCCTCTCTCCTCACCTCCCTTGCTCTCCCCTCCCCTCCCCTCTCCTCTCCTTCCCTCCCCTCTCCTCTCCTTACCCTCTCCTTTCCTCTCCTCCCCTCTCCTCCCCTTCCCTTCCCTTCCCTTCCCTTCCCTCCCCTCCCCTCCCCTCTCCTCTCCTCTCCTCTCCCCTCACCTCCCATCCCATCCCATCCCCTCCCCTCCCCTCCCCTTCCCTCCCTTATCCTCTGCTTCCCTCCCCTCCCCTCCCTTCTCCTCCTCTCCCCTTCCCTCCCCTCCCTTCTCCCCCCCTCCTCTCCTCCCCTCCTCTCCTCTCCTCTCTTCTCCTCCTCTCCTCTCCTCTCCTCTCTCCTCCCCTCCCCTCCCCTCCTCTGTCCTTCCCTCCCCTGCCCTTCCTTCCTCTCTCCTCCCCTCCCTTCTTCTCCCCTCCCCTCCCCTCTGCTCCCCTCCCCTCTCCTTACCCTCTCCTCTCCTCTTCTCTCCCCCATCCCCGCTTCTCTCCGCTTAATCCCTCCTCTCCCCTCCACTCTCCTTGCTCTCGCCTCGCCTTTCCTCTCCTCTCCTCCCCTCATCTCATCTCCTCTCCTCTCCTCTCCTCTCCTCTCCTTTCCTCTCCTCTCCTCTCCTCTCCTTCCATTCCCTCCCCTCTCCTTGCGACCTCCTCTCCTCTCCTCTCCTCTCCACTCCCTTCCGCTCCCCTCCCCTTCCCTCCCCTCCCCTCCCCTCCCCCACCCCTTCCCTCCCCTCTCCTCTCCTCCCCTCCCTTCCCTTCCCTCCCCTCCCTTCCCCTATCCTCTGCTTCCCTCCCCTCCTCGCCTCACCTCTCCTCTCCTCTCCTCTCCTCTCCTCTCCTCTCCTCTCCTCTCCTCCCCTCCCCTCTCCTTTCCTCTCCTCTCCTCTCCTCTCCTCTCGTTCCCTCCCCTCCTCTCTCCTCTCCTTGCTCTCTCCCCCTCTTACTCCATCTTTCTTCCTCTCCCTCATTAAGTCCAGAGCATTCTGAGCTGGCCTCCCACATGCCCTCATGGCGACCTTCGTTATTTGTCAGATTACGTTTCCCAGCGTTATAGATTAATGACTGCCTGACTCACTCGATAGTGCTTCTTCCCACTTTTGCATTTCATGTAATGCTCACGTGCCTTGTGTGTGTGTGTTGATTCTAAAGGCCCTGGGCAAGGAATTGCTTAATACAATTATACATCAGGAGAGTGACTCTTACGAATTAAATGTCCTCTGCTTGACTCACTTCCCCATCTGCTCGAGATGGGAACAGACACGGTGACGTTGCGAAAGCTAATGCTCTAAAAATGGGTCCGTGGGTTGCTGTCGGTACACGAGTGGGATATGGAGAAGTTATACGCAATCTGATACACTGAATTATTCCTGGAGCGCTCCCCATTATCACAGATTACGCCTCCACATTCAGAGCCTGAGTCTAACCTGCAGCCAGAATTGGAATCGTGTGGCTCCATGGATCAACAGCACTGTCCCAATTTCCTGTCAACCACCACTTTCGTGCTCCATGCCTTCGACGTGGTTACACTCTTATGAACCAAAATTTTCTCAGCTCCTTGTAAGCTCCATGCCTTGGACGTGGCAACACTCCTATTACCCGCCATTTTCTCAGCTCCTTGGCAGCTCCATGCCTTGGACGTGGAAACACTCTTATGAACCGCCCTTTTCTCAGCTCCTTGGCAGCTCCATGCCTTGGATGTGACAACACTCTTATGAACCACCATTTTCTCAGCTCCTTGGCAGCTCCATGCCTTGGAGTGGCAATACTCTTATGAAACGCCATTTTCTCAGCTCCTTCTCCCCTCAATGGACCTCATTAGGTGTATGGTGGTAACACCACGGTTTGTCAGCAGACGTTTCTGCCACTCAGTCCGGAAGATTTACTGCTGGATTAAGTTGGTAAAGCGGTGTTAAATATAATTTTTTCAGTCCATATAACTGTGAGGAATTTGACCATCTGCATCGGGAGTGTGCAATTGCCTGAGCTGTTTTTATATTAATATTTTTTAAACTTGAATTTTTATTTGCATTTGGAAAATCAGTAACAAGACAGCATTTTGTACAACCATTCCCAGCAAAGGTAGTACCCTTTCTCATCCCCCTCCCTCTACCCCCATTCTCTTAGTGTGTTCAGGGAACAAACGTTCAATCAACAGTTAAACCTCTCGGGATGGTCAGTCAGATCTCAATATTACATTGAGTGGACTAGAGTGTATTAGATTGGCACCCCTCTATCAAATCATCACAGCGCGCCTCCTCTGTCCCTTCCCTGTTTAATCGTCAGTTTCTAACACCCTCCAACTTGGACAGCTTTCCTCCCTGAAAGACTACCTATAATCATTCACAATGACTGTCAGCCTCTCCATTTCAATCATGTTACACAGTTTACCTTCCCATTCCCGTCTTGTGGGCGTTCTCCCTAAATTCCAATGTTGGGCTACCACCTGTCACCTAGCCCGTGACATAGCCTCACATACCATAGGCAATGCGTACTCCCCATGGTCCTTGGTCGGGATTCCCAATAGTATCTGGAGCGGGTCGAGGGACAGCTGAGTCCCCACAAGGTCCTTGATCGAGCTAAGGAACTCCTGCCAGAAGATGTGAACTCTGGGAAATTGCCACCACATGTGGTCGGGGGACCCCACCCGGCCACAGTCTCTGGACACATGGGGGAAGTGCCCGCAAACATTATTGACATTTTCAGTGGGTCCCTATGCCACCCATGTAGTAACTTAACGTTATGTTCAATGGTGGATGTGAATAGATTGCTGTGGAAGTTCACCCGAAAGATTCTGACCCAGTCCGCCTCTGTGATTTCAGCCCCCCGCTAGTTCTGCCCAGTATCTCTTACAGATGTGTCTCTCCACCTCCGGGGATGAGACCAGCATCTTATATATGCTAGTGAGGGCGCCCTTCTGGGTTGTGATACTGTCTAGCCATTTCTCCAACTTGATTAGGCCCTTGGCGAGCCGGGTATCGCACTTCGGGTCAGTGAACATCCCCTTCAACATTAAGTATTCAAAAATCGAGATCGGATCCTACCCCAGTGCCTCTTGGATTTCCTCATAACTTCTAAAGTGACCATCCCCAAACAGCTGCCCCACCCTCTCCAAACACCCCTCTGACCACTGCTGGGTGCACCTCCTCCCCTGCATCATCAGTTGGAACGGGAGCCCCCAAACCAATGCCAATGGTGAGGGCCAGGTAGAGAGGGGTCTATTCGGACTGTTGTTCTTCCACGGGTCACATTAAATGCCCAACTTGGGGTACACCCTTGCTGCCCTCGGAATATCCATGTATGGGGCCCACAGATAGCCCCTCAACTTCAACAGGTGCATTTCCAAGTCCTCCAGATAAGACCAGTAAGTTGTAAGGCTCTCCCTCAAGTGTTCCAGCAGTACGCTCAATTGCCCTGCTTTATAATATAAGTATGGTTCCAGAAAGCCAAAACCCCCTTGATCTCTCGGGAGTGTCAGGGTAACCCACTTCACTCGTGGTCTCCTGTCCTGCCAGAAAGCAGAATCACCTATTACCACTAGTCACCACATAAGCGCAGTGGGTGACCTCACCCCCGGGAGTGCTGCAACCCTGCCCCAACACCTCTGCAGAGACCAGGTGAGTGTAACAGAACACAAAGCCTCTTTGAATCGCTGCCTGGGTGTGATGGAAACTTCTGAAATGGACCAGTTTGCCCAATTAATGGGAGAGTTACCGGCTGAAGTTCATGCCTCTAGACAGGAAACCAGTGTCCTAAGGAGGGATCTAATTGTGAACTGGGAGCGGACAGATGAACTAGCAAGGCAAATGCTCCAGGAACAGGCAGGCCAGGTCCAACTGCCTGGGTATGCCCCTCCTATCGCGCCTCCACAGCCCACACCAGTACAGGTGGTTCTTCCAGGGGGGGTTCCCCTAGCCCCACCAGAACGCTTCACAGGTGACCCAAATACGTACGCTATCTTTATGAATCAATGTCACCTACATTTCTTGTGCAGACCTGGGGCATTCCCCAATGATCAAGTGAGAGTGGCATTTGTACTCTCCTATTTGGGAGGTAGTGCAGCGGACTGGTCAATACCCTTGGTAAATCAGGATGATCCTTTGCTTCGAGACTTTGTAGGTTTCCAGCGTGAAATGGAAAAACTATTTGCACGACATACTACAGGGCGGGCTCTGGACAATGAACTGTTATCACTACGGCAGGGTATTCAAGACCTACCTACATATATTGCTTCCTTCAATCGTCTGATAGCACAAACTAACTGGCCAGAGGAGAAAAGAACTATGCTCTTTTGCCGAAGCTTGCAAGGGGAACTTAAGGACGTATTAGCCCAAGTAGTAAATCCCCGGTAAGATGTGCTGAATACATTGACCTGACAGTGCATCTCGTTCACAGATTGCAGGATTGGAAGATGGATCGGGCCAAGGCCGAGGGAGGTCAGTCTACATACAACCCCGTGAGAATCAAACCAAATCACATGAATAGTCTGAGCCAATGCAAATCGGATGCTTACTGAGCCCACTCTCCGAGGCAGAAAGGGAGAAAAGGAGACAGCAGCACCTTTGTTTGCACTGTGGAAAGGCAGGCCACTATCTCCGAGAATGCCCGTTGAAACTACCCAGGAAAGCAGTTGGAGCAACTGACAAGGTTGAAGAAGAACAGGACTCGGGAAACTCCAATACCCAGCAAGCGTAGGGGTCCACTTGTCGAGCGGTGAAAAGGAACCTATACAGACCTCACATCTAGTCATCCTTGTGCTCCTGGTAAACCACAAGCAACCGTCAAAATATCATGCCTTGGAGGCATACATTGACAGTGGGGCTGTGGGAAATTACATGGACCAAGATTTGGCTACCCGGATAGGCCTTCCTCTCCGACAGAAGCCGGTTTCAGAATACGTCACAGCAGTTGATGGATCTCAGCTATCATCCGGCCCAGTGACGCATTACATAGAGAAGGTCACGCTTCTGTGTCAGGACGGTCACCAAGAGGACATCATCTTCAATCTCATCAGCGCTCCTCAGTTCCAGATGATATTGGGAATGCCCTGGCTGGAGACCCACAATCCCAGGATTGACTGGTGTGAACAAGTTCTGACCTTTCCCCAAGACTGTGCTGACACCTGTTGTAGGAAGGGATTCACATTAAAAGGTCTTACCAACCCAGGCTTGTCGAAGAAAGAAACCAGACTAGGCCTCACCAGTTCACTGCCACCTGAATACCTGGATTGCCAAGATGTCTTTCAAAAAGAGCAAGCAAACACCCTACCTTCGCACAGACCGTATGACTGCCAAATTGATCTGGTACCTGGAGCTCAAGTTCCCTGCAGCCGGATTTACGCCATAACAGAACAGGAAAATCAGCATCTAAAAACTTGATCAGTATCTGGCAAATGGCTTCATTCGTCCGTCCAAGTCCCCTGCATCCTCGCCCCTCTTTTTTGTGCCTAAAAAGGAGGGAGACCTGAGAACTTGCATTGACTACAGAGCACTTAACCTGATCACGGTAAAAAAACAGTACCCATTACCGCTTATCCCCGAGCACTTGGATCAAGTCAAAAACGCTAGACTTACGAGGGGCCTACCATCTAGTAAGAGTCAAAAAAGGAGATGAGTGGAAGACGGCCTTTCGCACGAAATATGGCCTTTATGAATATCAGGTTATGCACTTTGGACTATGTGATGCCCCAGCGGCGTTCCGATTTTTCATGAATGACGTGCTCCGCGAACTTTTGGACATCTGAGCTCTTGTCTATATTGATGACATTCTTATCTATTCGACCACCAAGGAGGACCACGTCAACCATGTCCGGGCAGTTTTGGAGAAACTGCGGCAACACCGGCTATGTGCCAAATTGGAGAAATGTTTCTTTCATGTGACAGAGGTAGAATTCCTCTGCTTTATTCTCACAACACGGGGCGTACACATGGACACGCGCAAAGTAGACGCTATCCTTAACTGGCCCTCACCGACATCCATAAAGGGAGTACAGAGTGTACTCGGGTTTGCCAACTTTTATCGCGGTATATTCCCGGGTTCTCCCAGATCGTTCACCCAATCACCTCTTTACTACGGAAAAATAAACAATTTTATTGGTCCTAATAGGCAGAGAAAGCCTTCCAGGAACTAAAACAAGAATTTACCACAGCACCAATTCTACAGCATCCTCGACCAGAACTACCATATGTGGTCAAAACTGATGCTTCCAACAAAGCAATGGGAGCAGTCTTGTCACAACGAGACCCCGAAACAGGTCAGTTGTATCCCGTGGCATTCTGGTCTCGCAGGTTTTCAGCCCCTGAATTGAATTGAATTATGAACTGATAAAGAACTGCTAGCAATTAATGCAATTAATGCAGCGTTCAAAGTCTGGAGACATTATCGTCTTGGAGCTAGACATACAGTCACCGTCATCACGGATCATCGCAATCTACAATATCTGAAGACTGCTAAAGCGCAATCATCACACCAACTCCACTGGGTTCTCTTCTTTGTGGAATACGACTTCGTCATTACCTATAGACCTGGAGTACGCAATGGAAAAGCGGACGCCCTGTCTCGCAGGAGTGAGGGAGAAGAGGGATTCACTACACCAGACCCATCATCCCTGAAGGACGAATCCGAGGCATGATTGCCGCAACCACCACTCTAGACAACTAAAAATATGACCTGCAACACTTGATGAGTCCTCCAGCGCAACAGAAATGGCTAGGGAAGGGAGACCGGTATACAATCTTGGACAACCTACCATACTACCTAGGACGATTGTACATCCCGGATAAGAAATTACAGAATCAAATCATCACAAACTATCATGATTCAGTAGTAGAAGGGCATCTGGGAATAGCCAAAACCCAAGCTAAAATAAAGAAAAATTACTGATGGCCCACTTGGCGAAAGGACATTGTCCAGTTCATCGCAACCTGTGGCACCTGTGCACAACACAAGTCCCAAAAACAAAGTCCTGCAGGTCTGCTACGTCCTTTATAAGTACCCGCAGCACCTTGGCATACGCTATCAATGTATTTTATTGCAGACATTCCCTTCTTTAACGGATACAATACTATCTTAGTCGTCGTAGATCTGTTTTCCAAAATGGCTCACTTTATTCCCCTGAAAGTTCTCTCAACTGCTTCTACTCTGGCTACCGTGGTTTTGGAAAAGTTTGTCCAGCTACACAGGTTCCCATCAATATTGATATCAGAACGAGGAACTCAGTTTGTCTCTGCATTCTGGAAAAGGTGTTGTAAAATTACCAAAATCGACCTCGGTTATCTACAAGCCATCACCCCCAAACCGACGGCCAGACCGAATGGACTAACCAGACCCTTGAGCAATACATAAGGTGTATGCTGCTACAAACTGAGGATACCTGGAAGGACATACTTTGGTAAGCAGAATACGCATATAACAACTCCATTCACACCAGTATGGGACAAAGCCCATTCTACATAGTGTACGGTCAACATCCACGGACATCCGTTTTCGACCCACTCGAATCATTAGAAATGCCTGCTGTAACGACCTTACACAAAACCATCACCCAGGTTTTTTCAGGAAGCAGCAGAGCATCTTGCCAGAGCCAAAGAGAAAAAGAAGCAGTTTGCGGATGGACACCGAAGGGAAGCTCCCGACTACCAAGTCGGAGACAAGGTTTGGTTAGCATTCAAAAACAGCCCCCAGAAAGGACCATGGGCGTTCGGTCCCAGATATCTTGGACCCTACACTATCAAGGCTGTGATTAACCCTGCGGCCATGAAATTAGAATTACCGGCCTACATGCGGATCCACCCGGTGTTTCATATCTCCCTCCTAAGACAATTGAGACCAGGTATGCGGATCAATACTCCACCAGATCCCAAAAATAGTTGAAGGAGAACTAGAATACGAAGTTAAAAGGATCCCAGACTCTAAGATGGTCCGGTCCAAGTTATACTAATTTATGGACTGGAAAGGTTATGGACCCCAAGATCAGACCTGGAAACCCACTTAGCATGGCCACGCTCCATGATTAATCAGGCAATTCCACTGAAATAACCCCACTAAACCAGGGCTAGGGGGAGGATCACCCATGAGATGGGCCTTGAGGGGGAGTGCTATCATGGCCACAGGCCCCATAACACAAAAACCACACCATCTAGTGATGGGGGAAATGGGTCACTTGACTCACTTATGTCCCTTTGGGATCTATCAACACAGGGGCCCTGGCTGGACTCATACATGGCACCTTTGGCGCCAGGCTCATATAGAAATGTGAGCAGGGACACTTTATTTCAGTGCAGGAGTCCTTTTATTTATTTCAGTGCAGGAGTGCTTTTATTTTACAAGAGCTTTACAGGATCTGAAAGCCTTTATTCCAGAGAACATCCTCATGTGCTGACTCATCGGGTGTGGCTCCCTAGGTTTGGTCTTCATGTGCTGACTCATCGGGTGTGGCAGGGTGTGGCAGGCAGGCTGAACCTGGTGGGCGTGGCTTAAGAAGCTCAGCTATATAAGCTGCTCCATCCTTGAGGCCGGTTCTTCGCGTTACTGTGCACTCGCGTGCAACGTGACGCTCACCGCCACTTGGACCAGTTTACTTACCTTTGAAACCAGGTGTTCTCCTGCATACTCTCCTCCAGGAAACCAGTGCTTCATCGCTTCATCTGCAGACTCATCTCCTGACATCCAGTGTTCTTGATCCCGACACTGCAGGACTGCACTCCACATCCACAAATCGGACCCTGTGAAGAAGAAGAAAGACAAGGTTAGAACATCTGTCCTAGGGCTGCACCGCATTTGAACCCCGCACGCCCCCTAGTTAACAACTTACCAGCTACTGTACTGCTGCAGCTTCGTTCCACATTCCCTCCGGCTGTCGCCTCGAGCTCCACAGCTTCTGCGGGGCCGGCAACATCACCTGCAAGGGAAGAAAGCAAAAGATCAAACATCAAAAGTGGAACGGACAGCAATACAAGACAACAAACTTTACAATACAACAAAAACAGATGAGGAAAGACAAAGGCAAACAGGAACACTTACCTGAAGTATAGTGGCTTAGTCGCAGCCGGACTGGACTACCACATGCAAGGGGCCAGTGAAGAAACTCAGTCCAGATCATACATGCGTCCCTGCCACAAGCAGCAGGACGGAGTGCTTGCCAAAACTAATCAACAGGTGAGCTTTCCAGGGACAGCGCATCCCACGGGTACCACGGTTTGGGAGAAGGGGATCAGGTGCACAAGTTGGCAAACTCACGCCCCCAATTCTCCCCGCAGGTGCAGTCCCGAGCAGCAGCACCTATTACCACCAGTCACCACATAAGCGCAGAGGGCGAAGTCGGACCCAAGCAACCTCACCCACAGGAGGGCTGCAACCGTGCCCCAACACTTCTGCAGAGACCAGGTGAGCGTAACAGTATTGTCGCCTTAGAACCTTCCCAGAGAGTCTGCACTCTGACCTCCCCATTGTCATTAAACACAAAGTATTCTGTGATCTCAGACAATATGGTTTGGGAGATCTCCCAATTCTTCAACAGGAAATCATTGGACCACCACCCTCCCAAAGGCCTTGGCCTGGGGAGGCGGCCCATCAAACACACCACTAAGTCTTGGTCCGGCCACAGCCACGGGACTGAGGACACCCACGAGTCCTTTACCTGAGTTTTTAACTCCACATCCACCGGTATTAGGTTGATGCGTAAGTAGGAGGAGTAGAAGAAGGTGAAAGGATGTTCCCCTTCCTCCGCCCGCAGAGAGTCAACAAGGCATAGGTCTTGGTTAATTTTCCCAAATCTCCTGGAGGAGGCCTTACCAATGCTATCCCCAATGCTATCCCCTTCTCCCCCCTCCCCTCCCATTCTCTTGCAATCTCTCTTCGGGTCCAGAACCATATTAGAGTCTCTACCTACTACCAGGTGGCCTTTCACAAACAGCCTTGACTCCTTCCCAAAAGTCTGTCTGCCCCATATTGGGAGCGGATGTGGAGCACTGGGTGATCTTTTCACCTCTCAGGCTTCCCTTTACGAACACATAGTGCACGCTCGGGTCCCTCTGTGTCTCATCCACCACCAGCCCCAGGTGGGCAGACACAATGATCACCACCCCCGTTTTTTTCTCTGAGGCCGTGATCACCTCCCCCACCTGTTTTGTCCCAAGTCTTGGCTCCTTGCTCCTCTGCCAATGTGTCTCCTGCATCATGAGGATATCCAGTTTTGCCCGCCTGAATTCCCTTATGGTCATCGATCGCTTGGCATGTGAAATCAGCCCTCTAACTTTGAGGGAGCCAATGAACAGTACATCATCTACAGACATCTCTCCAGTACCACTCCTCCCATTTAAACCATCCCTCCCCTCAAGAAATCCTACCACTTTGGTATAGAACCCTTGCCCCTCGGGGGCTGCCCCCCGAACCAAAATGTTGACCTTATTAAAATCCCTCTGGGTGGGCCCCAAACGGCCTCACCCCCTGCCCCCTCTAATCCCTAGGCATCCAACCACGACCTCAACCCCGTCACAGGCCAGGATAGGATCACTAAAGGGTCCCGAGTAAACCGGACTCTCTCAGTTCACTGCTTATTCTTACTGAGACCCCTCCACCCCCACCAACAATTTTGCACCACAAGCATCGCCCTGCCCTCCATAGAATATTGCCATAATCCAGGCCACATTCTCCTTCCGACCCCATTACACTTTCTCATGAGCCATGCGTAACCCTCAGCAGGGTGTTGTGTTCTTGAATTTGTGAGTGGCCTGGATCTTGCGCTTGTTTCTCCTGTTGTGTTTGGGGACACCTCTCCTGCGGTCTCACCCAAGCAGCCTGCTCAGAGCTGTGAGCATCCCATTAGTTCCTCTGAAGTTCGGAGGATGTCTGCCTCCATTGCCAGTCTGTAGGGTTAGCCCTCATACTCGAAGTTCAGGGAGAACTAGAAGCCCCACCTGGGGCATGCTCCTCTCTCCGTTAGCCACTTCATGAGTGGGCCACTCATCCTTCTCCTCACCAGGGTGAAAGCCGACAGGTCCTGAAAAATTGCCACCCCCGCCTCATCCAGGGCAATTGGGCCCCCCTTCTTTGCCTTGTCGAGGATGTCCGTGCTCTGCTCATAGTAATGAAACCTTGCCAGAAATGATTGGGCCCTCCTGGCCTTCTTCCTGCTTGATGGGCCCTGTTGATCGCTGCTTCATTCATACTGTCATCTCTGAACAGGATACGAAGGACTTCTCGGATGTTTCTCTTAATATCGCTTTCAGTCTCCCCCTCTTTCTCTGGGAGGCCCAAGTAGCAGGGGTTGTTCCGGTGTTCCCTGTTTCCAATATCATCCATTTTTAGCGCCATTTTGCCCTCCCTTTTTTCCAGTTCTAAAAGCCGCACCCCCACCTGCAGTCACAGGTTGAACACCAGCTCCTGCATCTTATCCTCTACTGTGACAAATCTCTGGTCCAGCCTCGAGGGCCAGAATAATGTCAGATTGTTAGGATAGCCCTCGTTAATATTTGTGAGATAAATGTGCATACATTCATTCTAAATGTATGCACATTTATTCTCCTAAATATTGATGAGCAATATCCTGAAAAACAGTCAGGATTACGACCCTCATGGCCTGGAGTTGGACAACCTTGGTGTATAGCAAAGTCAAAACTGCAGGCTTGTGCAATGCTTATTTAGAGGCCTCAAGTCTTCCTCCCTTCTGGCCCTGAGATTGAACTATATGTGGCTGTATGTCTGATCAAGTGTCTACACAGATACCACCACATCACCCCGGCTCTCATCGACCTTTACTGGCTTCAAGTCTTTCTGCATCTATAAGGCAGTCTCCCTGAAGTCACCGACATACCTTGCGGATAAATTCAGCATCTCTGTCGGACAGCGCACCGCCAGAAGTGGGGACACGTGCAGACTTGAAATCCCCGCTGCAGAAAGGAAAGGTCCAAAAAACATGCCTTCTCAGCCTATGCCCCAATACTATGAATCCTCCTCCTTGCCAGCATCAAAATCGCCCACACACTCTTTCAATTCAGAAAAAGAACTTAATACCTACCTCTTCAAGGAGCCTCTCCTCTCAACAATTAGGCCATCACGTCGTCCCTCGTGCCACCTGACTCTCTAGACTCACCCAGCCCCCTCGCCTCCATGCCATCCAGTACATCTGTACCCCTACTCTGTGCCCCTCTGTATCCTGCCCCCATTGTATATCTGTTCAGTTGTTACCTCTGAAAAGCGCTCCGTTATGTATCCATCTGTATTGTTGTATACCTCTGTAAAGCCCTCCATTATGTAGCTGGGTTGTTGTATACCTCTGTAAAATGTTTGTTGCTTCTCGAAGATAGGTCTGCGCTCAGTAATACCATAATGGATGATAATAATAATAATAATAATAATAATAATAATAATAATAATAATAATAATAATAATAATAATATGGCAGTACCTGTTTTATGCATCCTATATTTCAACAGATTAGCTAATTGAGGCACACAAACTCAGGGGGGTTTGCTTAGGTCCACACATTTTGTAAATGTGGAAATTCCATCTCTCTTGGACCCCAATGGTATGCAGCCCCTACAAGGGTTTCACACAAATCTGAAGTGTCATATCAAGCAAACTTACCAAGCCTTCAACTCAAATACACGTATTGTGCGATTAGTACAAATTGTTGTTATAACTTTGTTGTTTCAAGTCGGGACAGTATGCAATGTGTCTCAACTATGTTTCTTGTCTTTTGGAGTCTGCAACCCCAGGGAAAACTTCCACCTGCAGTGGTGGCTGGCAAATATTATTAATTGGCGGGGCGCAAATGTTCCCCAAAAATTTGTGTGAGTGACTGAGCATAGCGACAGAGCCTGAACCAATCAAAGAGAGTTTGGGGGGATTCTCTGGCAGGAAAATAATTTTTAATCAATGTGTTAAAATGGTGAATTTTATAGCACATGTTTTGGAAAAATGGGGTAAAAAAAAATATTGCAATTGCTTTTGTTGGCCAACTCATACAAAATGTCCAATAGATTCAAGTCCTGAACAGTGCACAGGAGCATTTTGTGCCACCATGAACACATACATACATACTGGCCAAAAAGCATAAGTGAGTCTTGCCACATAGTAAAAAAATGGGCATCAAGAGTAAAGCAAAGATGAATCATATTTGCTTTTTATTTCTTAACTCTTGTCCATCTATTTTTTTACGTGGCCAGGCCAATATGGATATATAATTTACTATGCTGTACCAAATACATCCAGTTTTGTCCGGCCACACCAACATAGGCCAGTCTTGCACTAATAACAAAATAGAAATCAAGAGTAAAGCAAACATGAATGATATCTGTTTTAAAGGGCATCAGGGGTAAAGCAAAAACAAAGGCAAACATGAATCATGTTTGCTTTACTTTGATGCCCATTAAAACATGCAATGTATTTTCCTGTAATACCACCCATTCACCCTCGCAGTGAGGGTGAAGGGGGTGTGCCAGCACTTGACATGGCAGTCTCACTCCCCCCGACCTGCTTCTGATTGTGAGAGGGGAAGGGAGGGGGTTTTCCACCCTTACCGGTGCACAATCAGAGGCAGTGGACTCCATCCCCTCTCTGCACAGAAACAGAGATAGGCTCGCTGAGTGCAGGAAAGCTGTGTGCAATCAGAGGCTGATTGTGTGTGGAAAGGGAGGGGACCCGGTGATGGGAACCCTCCCATCCACGTGCACAATTAGAGGCAGACTCCGTCTCTGGCACACACAGACACATGCGTACCAGGGAGTGGACTCCTCCCATCCACGTGCACATTTAGAGGCACACTCAGTCTCTGGCACACACAGACATGTATGCATTCAGCAGACACTTTCGTTCACTCACACAGATGCAGATACATATAGACATGTGTGCTGTGCCCCTGAGGCCAGGGGAGTGACTTATGAACTTCGGGGGGGGGGGGGGGGGGCGTGGCCCAAATGTAGGAAGTGACATCACCGGCAGTTATATGACCGCATTTTCACGTAGTCGCCAACTTGGTGCAAGGGGGTGGGGCGCAGAACAGTGGAAACATTGGCTAGCTCGTAGTACATATACTAAAGTCAACTAAGAAGGAGATTTAAGCCTTCCAGTTGCATTCCAGTAGGCCATCACTGCCCCTACTCCACCCCTATATAATCATCCAGGTTGCAGTAGCCCTCAAAAGGCAGAGCAACACAAGTAGGATGGGAGAACGAAATGCCGTCCCATCCTGTGAGTGTGTCAAACCTCAGAGCAAAGACTGTGCATGTGCCTCCTACCTTGCAGCATAATCTCACTAATTTGGTGCAAATCTCACAAGTGGGAACATGGGAATCCCCTGCGTGTGTGTGGGCTGCAGACCCCGGATCACATGCTCACTTCTTCAGTGTGAAATTCTGGCCAAGGCTCTTTAGGCAAGTATTCAGGATGGGTCTCACACCTTTAAACAGTGTCATATATTGAGTGGGCACCTCACTCCTTGGAGCATAGTATCACCTGTTGCTGGTAATCTCACAACTGAACATACAGTTTCACTCTTGGTCATCTCAGTGGCCCCAGGGATATTAATGGAGTTAGTCTCCCATCTGGGCATATCTGGGAAGACAATTATATTTCTGTTAAAACACTCTGAATTCTCACTCCAGTTTTCTCGATCTACAGCTCCATACCATATTCATTCATTGTGTGTGCAAGGGTGATAACTTGTATCTGAGAGAGCTCATTCTTTCATTCAGGAGAGATAAAGGGGTAACAGACCCTGCTAATTCTGATATCTTACAGGCTCGAGCCTTCTATCCCTTGCCCCATTATGGCTTCCAACATCCTGAGCGGCAGTTTATGGACAGCAGGCAGCTTGGGACACGCTTGTTGCCAATTGAATGCAGCCAGATTTACTATTTAGACATAGGGAGAGTCTCATGAATCCACATTCGTAGTGAAGAAGCACTCAACATACAGAACACAATGGTATAGTGTTGCAGTCCTGCTGAGAAATGACAATTTGGTCTGTTTAAATGTAAAGCAGTGTGGCTGAGAAGTACATGCACTGTACCATTGAAAATAAAGCAGCTGTGGTGGGTGGAAGTGCTGCTTCAATGGCATCAAGAGTATGCAATTCTCTGCGGGGTAGTGTTGGTCATTTCCTATTGAAGTATAGCAGCCCAATTGACAAGTGCCATTAAAAGTGAAGCTGTCCAGTAGGCTGGATCAGTGCTGCCCCATAAAGGTTTACAAGCCTCTGTGAGAAGTGGCAGCACTGTCCCAATGGTGAGAAGTGTAGTGTTTTCACATTAACTATGCTTAAGCACTTTAGGTTATTGAATAGTGCTGCTACATTCTGAGTAATTCCATCCCTTTAAATATATTAGCTCTTGTATAACCACGACAGTGTTGAGTTATTCTGATGATGAAGATGATATCAGACTTGCTCAATAGTTATGGTTCTGTATCATTAAATGTACTTCAGATCGGTATTACGCGCATTATAAATAGCCAATACAAATTAAAATAAATAAAATTGTCTGAGAAGTGCTTGTAAGAGTGTAGCAGCTCAATTGAGAATTGAGGGACAGAGGCTCTTGCATTGCATTTGTCCCGTTTTGGGTTGGGTGTACCTCTACATCTGGCAAGAGGGGTGCACACATGTACAAATACACCCAACCCAAAACGATTTTTGTAAATTGAGGGATAGACTTTTGCATCTGTCCGTCAATTTCTAAAATTCGTTTTGTGGTGTGTGTACCTCTACATCTATGCACCCTGGTGCACAGATGTAGAAGTATACCCAAACCAAAAAGAATTTTAGAAATTGAGGGACAGATTCAAAACAAGAGCCTCTTGCTTCGCATCTGTCCCTCAATTTCTAAACATCGTTTTTTACCCGGCTTTTACCCAGGCCACCAGAGAGAGACGCAGCATGGATGGAACTAAGGGCCATTCATACGGCATCTCTTCTCTGCCGCCCGGGCGGTGTTGGGGGGCTCAGCCCTGACTTCATTCTGCTGGCGGGTGCCCGGCCCCGGAGCACCTGCGTACTCGGCGCCCCTGCCTGAGGCCCAGCCCGCTGTTGCTGAAGACCACCTGTGCGGCCTGTGTACTGCATTGCCATGCTGTCTCCCTGTCAGAAGACCTTGCTTGTCTGTATGGGATTGATCCACCCACCTGACCTGGATGTCACTGTGACTACCGATGTATCGGAAGTTTTTGTCGGTCCCTGAGGTGTTCTTGCTTTCTCAGCTGCCAACCCTGGATTCAGGGCTGCTTTAGGCGGTGTTGAGTAGCCGAATTGACTCAGAGAGAGTTATTTAAGACATGCCCCTTGATCGTGCCAACATAGGCAGCCTACCGCCGGGGTTCCGGTAGAGAGTTTTGGGGTGTTGGAGGCTTCAGGTGGTGCTTTTTCATCCTGACTGCTCCTGAATACTGTCACCTGTGCTACTTGCTGCACCAGCAGGAGAGGAGGCCGTGAGCTTGTTCGGCTCCCCGCAGGTCCATACAACTGAGGATTTAATCAGTGGTGCAGGCGCTGGCTGCTGCAGAGGTTGTATGAACCCCAATGGTACTGAGTGAACGCACATCACAGGGACATTTTTCATAGCTGAATATCATGGCAATCTTGAAGTGGTTCCCCCTTTCCGATACCAATGCAACATCCAAGATGGCCGGCTGGTCCTGTGTGCTGCACCCCTGAGGCCCTGACGAATGGCAGATCTCAGCTAAATACGGGGGGAGCTGAGGAGAGCCAGCAGTAACAATGTTGGATGTTTCGGGTTGAGGAAGTGACTACACATTGGCAGGCACTTGGCCCAGAGCAGTCTGATGCTCTGAAATCTATCTGGTATCTGGAAGTCTGTGTGGTTACAAAATTGATATAGCCCTGCCCAGTAATGCGTGAAGCTTGGTGAAGAAGGATGATCAATATTATTCCTGCCCATTAAGGTCAACATTGTGTATCTCACTGCAGAGATTTCCACCTTCCTTACCTCTCCCACAGGATCTGTTTCTATCTGGATGAATACACAGCTAAAATACATCGTCAAAATACACATCCACTTTGCTATCTTTATTCCCAAAGACCGGTCTGAGGCAGTATTAATGTTGTGTTTACAGCCCTCAGGACTAGCCTTTGCAGACATTGTGAGGTTGATGTTGCCATAACTATGCAATCCCAAAAAGTGCCTTGTGACTGGTGATTTAAGGCATTTTCCTCGTGCATCCCACCTGAGTCGCCTTGCCTCCTCCTCTGCTGCCGGAGCAGCGCAATACCCCATTCAGAGACCAGAGTGACTTTGTGCACCTAATTCATGTATGCCTGTATTGCTGCTGGGCCGCCGGGTAAGCTCATTGTGCATTGAGATGTTTTTCCATCTCTCTCTCTCTCTCCTTCTTCCATCTCTCGGCCCTCTCTCACCATGGTGCTCTCCGTCTCTCATATTTTCTCTAACTGCTACTCTATCACCTAGCCTAACTCTCTTTTGAATCTTGGAAGGTTAAAAGTTCAAAAAAAGATCTCCTGATCTCCAACCCAGGACTTCCCATCGCTGACACCCATGTCAACGCTTCCTCTTTGGACCTATGGACTCCCCATATGGTTGCAATCCTCTCCCCTTTCCCTTCTTCACCCATTAATGGTGGAACCATATGAGAAGTACTGTTAGCATGCTTCCCACCATCTAGGTCTGCAATCCCATCATCTAGGTTATTAATGCGTCATTAATGTCTACCGGAATGGCACTGTTATGGCCCAGGGCTCTCAGCACAACCTCCTACTTCCTCCCTTCTCCTGCCACTCCTCCTTCTGCCACCGCACTGGCCCCTTCACCACCACTGATGCATGTACTCATCCCTGTACCACTTCTTGGCAGACCTTCAAAAGTGGCAATGAGCTTCAGTTAGGTACTCTCAACTCTCCCATTGCCGTTAAACACTCCTCTGACATCTGTCACCTACTTGAAGACTTTGACCTTTGAAGAGAGGGTTCCCCATTTTCATGACAGGACGAAGAGCCAGAAACGTTTGCCGCCATTCATCCTTTTTTGGACAGATCCAGAGTACACCAATGATTCACAAGTACACAGAAAGGTACCCACTCAGCCATACAGACCCACAATTCAATACATGTCTTTACAGGTATAGGAGAAGAAAAAGAGATTGTGGACGGAAATACCTATCTGGATGATATCAATTGAGTGCAAAGAAACCAGCTTGATGACATCATTAGTGACACCATGACGTAGAAACATTAGACATGAAGCACATTCACAGTCCTGCACCACACCACACACTCGTATAAATGAATAACCTGCTTACCCAGTTATATAGCTAGAAGACAGCTACATATACAGACTGTCAATGCTTTCATTATTTTTGCGCACTAGCCACATACAGTAATGCAGAATCGCAAGACACAAGAGATCCTAAGCAAGCTTGCTGATGCTGAAAGCCAATAGATGTGTGGGCATACAGGAGTGTATATGGAACCTTATAGTAACACGTATCACTCACCTATAGGGTACCTAGTTTGACATGGACATGGTGGAAACCACATTATAAATGTTAGGAACATTACAGCAGGCCTAAATCCACTGAGCATGAGACAAGCAAAGCTGATTCAGGCGTCACAGAGAACAAGACATGCAAGAAAGGCTCACAGCCAAGGTCAGAGATACACAGGCATATCCAATTACCAGACGGCATGGAGACCAGCTGCAGAGAAGCTGAAAAAATACTCATAAATGTGTGCTGCAGAGCTCAAATTTGTAGTCTCTAAGCATGTGGTACGGCCAAACGAGACAATGGACAGTCATCCATGGTGGGAAAGCAAAGCCGATACCAGCAAACCAGACAGAGAATGCATTAAGTGTTGCAAGGTCTAAAGCACATTCTTATAGGCAAAGGTGGTACACACAAGGTACAATACAGACACATAATCGTTCACATCACCTTGAAGAGGTGCACATCGAGCTGAGAACTCGAATCATGTAATAGATAGTTTCCTGGGGATGGGACAGGCCAGCCACCTGACATGTAAGAACCAGTAGAACAGCATCTAAAGTAGACTGTATAGGTTATAGTACTCTCAATATCCAATCCCTTGCACTGATAGGTTTTTCAGGGAAGGGCCCAGGTGATGAGGGCATACTTGCACAAAATTCTGCCTCATGTCATGGAGAGCTGAGATGTACCCTAGAATTCCTGTTTTCTTGTATTGATCTCGACTGGTTTTATTTGCAATAAACCACAGTTTGTACTTGCTGTTGATTGAGTCCTCTGTTTCTTCTGTGGAAGGTGTTGGGCCCTCGAAGTCAAGCAGGCCCCCAACCATACTCTAGCATACCTGGATGTCCCTCCCAACACCTTGACATCCTCACTCTCACTGTGATGTGGTTCACTGCCTGCTATGTCACTGTTTTTGACACTCTCCTTCCTGAGCGCTACAAGAGCCTCTCTATGCCCAGGCCTAACTGGTCTGGAGTCTGAGTGGCCCTGATATTCCCTGAATGGGTCCTGGATACTATCATACCCACTAAGTCATACTCCTACATTTATTCTTCATCTGCAGGCTTGGTGTCTCTCGTATCCTCTCGCTGGATCTCACTACCATCTTCAGGACACCTGGTCCGGTCTCCCTCTTCCTTGAGTGGGCTGACCTCACCTCTTCTCTCCTAGCATCTACTTCCAAGCATCTCCACCTATGAGACTTCAATATTCACCTTGTCTTTCCTAATGTGGCCACTGCACTCTTCCGGAGCCTCTCTGACTCTATTTTCCTCACCATTCTTCCCTCCGGTCTGACCCACTCTGTGAAAGCAAAAAAGAGAATATCGAGTCTGAGTAACCCAAAAGGAAATACACCAACACAGGCTTACAAAGATACACAGATCTTTATTCTACAACTGAACAGTTTTCAAAGGACAAAGCAACAGATAGCTATCAGGCCCTCAGTACAACACAGCGAATACCAGCCCTGTTCGGTGTGTGAAGTGAGTGGGGCTGTACATCAGAATGTTTGTGCTTTTATACAGTTCTCAACCTGATGTCCAGCCCATTTGCAGGTTAACCATTTCTCGGGCTAGGGGTTCATGCCGAGTTTGTTCCTAATTTATGCATCTAAACATTCATGGATTATCCTTAATACACACTCCAATTGGTTACAATAGCAACAGTGTGTCTTTGGATTCAACATTAAGCCTTCTCACATATTTCATACAATGCAGTTAAACAAGTGTACACATTTTAGCATTTGAACAGTATTGTGCTTGATATATGTTCAAGGATTAGTATTGTTGGCACAGGTAATCCTCGATCTATAGGTCAACGAAGGACAAGGTCTCATTACATACATAACACTAACATTTGGCCTACTGGCAGTTTAAGCATGAACCCTTGTACAGAGCTCAAGACGGCCATGTTACAAGCAGAAAAACACTGTCCACCATCTTAGAACACAGGTGACTTTGGAGTGAGAATTAAAATGGCGGATGAACCTAAAATGGCGGCTATAACCGATCTAAGGTCTGGACCTTGTAACGCGGAATTCTTCGCAGAGCGACTTGGCTTAGGCCAATATATACAATAAGAAAGGCACAATATGATTTCCCGTCTAACAACTCAGCCAAACACAACTTGGATGTTCTCATCTCATCAGACATCTCGATCTCCAACCCTCGCATTACACCTCTCTCTGAGTCTTACCATGCTCTCGTTTCCTCTAATATGGATCTCTTGACTCCCCCGGCTAATCCTCTTCCTGCATTGCCAGTCTCCTTCTCTGTCACTCGACCGATGAAGTGAGTACCAGTTGCTGCTTTTGCCACCAATTTCATTTCCCTCCCACTCCAGCCTTTGATTCTCACACTGACACAGCCCTTGCTAACCTTCACCTCTCCATCTCCAACAACCTGGACATCCTTGCCCCTGTCATGAGGTTCCGCATGACGTCTCCCTCCAAACACAACAACTGGTATGACTCCGACCTATCCTCTCCGAAACGCAAGTGCTGAGTTGCTAAATGGAAGTGGCTGACTTCAAGCAGATCCTCTGACAGACTGGCCTGCCGCCTGCTCCAAAGGAAATACAGACTTTCCATCCGCTCAAAGAAGAGGGCCCATATCCCAGTCTGCATTTCTGGGGCTGCTAACAACAGGGCTGAACTGTTCACAATCTGCAAGGAATTCACCAAATGTACTGCATTCTCCACTTCTCCATTGACACCCCAGGCCCTCTGCACTGCACTACACCCCCCCAGTTTACAACCAGAACTCAGGACATACTGTCCTCTCTCTCCTATACTATCCTCCCTCCTCTCTCCCAAGCTCTCAGGTCTTCCTTGCACCCCCACCCCTTTTTCTCCTACTTTCCTCCTTCTCATCCATAGCACCAGATGAGGTCTCTAAACAAGTCCTCTATGAAAGTCTCCTCCAAACAGGTGCTCCCCTGATCCTCCAGAACTATCAAGGACAACATTGCCTCCCTTGCTCCAGCCATTGCTGATTACGTCAATCACTCCTTTGCCACCGGCTACGTCCCACAACCCCTCAAGCATTCCCTTGTGCACGCTCTCCTTAAAAAGCCTTCTGCCGACCCTTCTTCCTGTGCAAACTACTGCCCTATCTCCATGACCCCATTCCTGGGCAAACTCTTGGAAAAGCTGGTCATCTCCCAACTGATCTACCACACTGAATCTGTTGGTTGGCTCCATTACCACCAGTATGACCTTAGAACAGCCAGGGGCATGGAAAATGCTCTCCTGAACACCTGTGAAGACTTACTCTGAAATCTCAATTCCAACTCTTCTTCCGTTCTCGTCCTTCTTGATTGTTCCTCTGCCTTTGAGACAGTCAATTATTCCACCCATATAAATTGGCTCCATGAAACCCTTGGCATCACAGACCTGGCACTGCATTGCTTAACCTCCTTCCTATCTGACTGCCCTTCACAGGTGCAACTGGGCCCTTTTTCTCTCCTCCACCACACTCTCTGCCTGCAGCATCCCTCAGGGCTCTAACCTCTCACCGTGGCTCTTCAACATCTACCTTGACCCTCTGGCCCACTTGATCTCCACCTTCTCTCATCAGTTCCAGTTTTATTCGTATGACATGCAGCTCTAGTTCAAGCTTCCCTCCACTGCCTTCACTTCTTCCTCTCTCATTCCTGACTGTCTGATTGCTATTCATGTAGGGTGCATGGCTAACAATCTCTGCCTTAATGCCAGTAAGACTGAGATCCTTCTCATTGGGACCCCTGCTCCCTCCTTCCCTCCTACTCTATGGCCATCATCCTTGGGTCACCTCCTCTAACCCACTTGTGAGGCTAAAAACCTTGATGTCATCTTCGACTCCACTCCCTCCTTATCTCCTCACATCGCAGACCTTGCCAAGAAGGCCCATTTTCAGCTGCACCTCCTCAGAGGCATTCTCCCTTTCCTCACCTACCCCCAGAAACCCAATGGGCCTCATTACAAGTGTGGCGCTCCCGTAATGAAGGGTGCTGGTATGGGAGCGGCACCCTTCATTACGGGAGTGCCGATTACGAGGTTCCCTTTGCGGGACCCGGGAGGGGAAGAGGGAGGTAATAACGGGCCATTCGTAATGTGCCCATTATTACCTCCCTCCCCATTCCCATTGAGCCCTATAGGGGCTGAAATGGGAATGGGGAATGGTTCCTGCAAGGAGGATTTACCGGGTCCTCCTATGTCGGAATGACCCAGTATGTTCCCATTGTAGGAACCCGGTAATGGAGCCCGGTTTGGAGGCAGCCATGGTGCTAATAGCTTCTTCCATGGTGGCTCTACATTCTCTTGTGCATGCCCTGAGAAACCAGTAAGCTTTCTGAGGCAGATAGGGCATATGCAAGAGAAGAGAGCATCTCCCAAATTCCTCCAACGTGTGCTGGGAGGTGCAGGACTCAAGGCTGGAGAACAAAATGCCCCTACACTTTGTGGCTTATTGAGCATGCACGCTGAGGAACTTAACTCTCAAAGGGAACAAAACAAGCATGATTCACTGTTAGGGGAGGAATGAGAACAGCAGAAAATCTATGTCTTCAAAAGACAGTGCAGTAAAATAGTTGGATTAAAACATTAGAAATGTGTCTAAGTGCCAGGTCAAATCAAAGGAAGGAAATAAATACGCTGTCAACGAATATTTGAGAGGTTGAAAACGTTGTGAAACAAAATATACTTCCAGATATTGATGGAGATTGTGAACATTTATACTGGAAAAGAAAAGAAAACTGCTCAAAGAAAAGCCTGATTCTGGGTTACATGGCGTGAGGCGGTGGAGAGAAAGTATGAGCAGCTCCTCAGCCTTAGCACCTTAGGGGGGAGGGAGGGCGCACAGCCGGATCTTGCCTTAGGCCAGACCTGACATCATGTGCACGTGCAGACTGTTATTTATTTATTCATTTAGAATGATATAGTCATTTTATTGCCTTTTAATACTAGCACCAATCACAGACCCAATTACCTCAATTACATTAAAAAAACAAAACAATACAGTCAGAAATCTATTTTAAAATTCAACAATCAAAATGCAGACTTTTTAACACACATTCTGAGGACGCACACAAACCCATTCCAGGGTTCTGTTGATGATGTGTTTACAATGAATGCAGAGTCGGCAAATGTGCAAGTTTCACACACAATGTCAAACGCTGCAGACAATCTGTAATCACGTGTTGTTCATCAAAGGTTTTTCCTACAACTTGGGCACGAGGATGCGCTGTGAGCCTTTGGAAAGCTCTGTGCACCATGCCTTTCACCTCTTTCCACACATGCACACCTCACAATGAGATGCCTGATCACCGCAGTGCATGCTTTCGTGGTTTTGCACTGCATGATGCTGAACATCCTTTTGTCAATGGATCCCATGAAGTGCAGTTCAGAAGTACTGCTGGGAGCATTGTTGAAGGGATTCTACTCAGTGTTTCATAACTGAATGTGTTGTCTTTTTCGGAGTCCATTCCAAATATTATTTGCTGATAAAAATGCATGTCTTGGTAGGCAGGGAGACATTAGGCCTGATCTACAAAAACCTTTTGAATCTCTAAACCTCATTAAAAAAAGCTTTGAAAATCAGGCCCAATATGTGCAGTGTTTGTAACTGAGTGTATTATCTGTACACCAAATACTAGTTGCTGTGAAATAAGTTATAATTCTTGCCAGGTAGCAGGCAATTATATCCACTGGTTTAAGTGGTCTCCTCATCTTCTGGTGGGCAGATCAAATACTATTTGTTAGTATTTCACAGAAAACAAAAAACGTACAATTCAGGAATGGCATGAGAATATTATATTCAATCTCTGTAATTGAGTATTTTCTCTTTTAGTTGCTACAACAAATACCAGCTGCAATGAAATGGTATAATATGACTTGCTAGGCAGGAGGAGACCAAATATTAGCTAGTAATTGCAGGATAAAAGTCTCAGCATTATTAGTAGGCAGGATGAGAACAAGTTCAGTGACTATAACTGATGACTCGGCATCACAACATTTTCTTGTCCCTACAGGAAAGTGACCATTTGAGGGCCAACATATCGACACCATCTAAAGGTGACAGGAGAAGGGAAGGCCTGGGAGGAGGTTCATCCCACTGAATAAGGGTTTGACATTTTTTTTATAGTTTCCAGTTCTACAGATAGTTGGAAAAAGTGTAGGCTGTGAGACGTTCCTGACCTTCTTCACATTCACATTCACCTACATCCAATGATGGGGATTCTTAGGACAACTGTTGATGATGATGAGGATGTTGATATCGATGATGATGGTGGTGATGATGATGAGAATCATCAACATAAAGATCATGGCCAATCTGCGTTGCGGCCCCCAAAACCTTTTTGAGGGAAAAAACGAGGGAAGAAAAGGGGGTTGGTAATTACACTTGTACAGAGGTAGGAGGGACGTTGAAAGCTTCCATGCCATGTGTATAGAGAGTCTTTCACAGACCGCCTGACGCATGTGAATCTTTGAATGTCAGCATGGGGAAGCCTCAGCACCAACTCTGCCACAACCAGAGACACTTCATCGTCAGACGACTGCAGGATGACATGCCTTTTTATTCCAGCAAGAACAAATGGAAGCTTTTCATACTATGAAGCAAATATTGACAGTATCGGTGCACTAAAAACGGAGGAAAGTTGGTAACTAATTTAGGTACCTCATCTTTGCAGTGCCATGTGATGTGATATGAAGCACAGGACTGAGATGAACCCAGAATAGCTTTCCTGCAACTTTTTCTTAACACCTTTGACCAGTAATAGGCCAAAATGTTGCTACTTTTTTGCCAAAGCTCTGCTGACTGACTACAGTTGGGCTGACTGACTAGTTATAGATATTTAATATTTGTCACACATTGCGCTACATGCACGCGGCATATCCTTTAAAAACAGAGGATCGGACCCTCTCCGAACAAAGCCAGCGCGAGACAAGGCTGCAATGTTTTGCACCGCAGGAGATGCTGCCGTTTGATTTTTTTGTCACACGTTGCACTACGTCCCCACAATGTATCTTTTAAAAAACGAGGATCGGAACCTCTGCGGTAAAGCCAGCGCAGGACAATGCTGCGGTGTTGTGCGCTGCAGGTGTTTGGCAACGAAGGGGTAACCACGCAGAGTGCAAGAACACTTGCGCCGCTGTCGACCAGCAGCAATCAAAAGGTGTAGCAGCGCAGAGTGCAAATACACTGCACAGCCATCGACCTGAAGCGACCGAAAGGTTTAGCAGCGCAGAGTACACAGCCGTTGACCAGCAGCAATCGTAAGGTATGGATGCTCAAAGCAGCCAATACTGCTTTCTACTAAACTGCCCAACCTTTTGCGTACTTCCATCTATACGTCTAACTTACCTTTCTTTGTGTAACCTTAGGCTTCCCCTCCCTTGTGGTTAACCGTACATTGTGTTTTATGACTCCTTACTGTGTCCCTAGTCTGCTATTGCTGACTGTTGTGTTCTAGGTATGTTTCCCCACCCCAAGGTTGCTACTCCTCTGATATTATGCTCTAGGTCTGCCATTTCCAAGGTTCCTTCTCCTTTGACATTGTTGCTACTTCATTACTGTATCCACTAGGCTTTCTCCCAACCCTCCGCTGTTACTGTTGTTACTGTATTTCTGCTGTTCTACTAGGCTCTCTCCCATTCTCTAGGTCCCCATTCCACTGTTATTACTGGTATTACTGTGCCTCTGCTGTTCCACTAGGTCTTTCCCACTGTCCAGGCCCCCATCCCAGTCCACTGTCTTTACAGTTGTTACTGTGCCTAACTCCCCTGTTGTGTGTCCTGCCTTGCTTCTTGTTGTGTTTCACTACGGTTGTGTTCCCCTGTGTGACTCCCCCTACCCTCTTCCTGTATATTATGTGGTGTGTGGCACTGGGCTGCTCCCCTCCTTCTTTCTCTCTCTCTCACTTCCTCCAACTCTATCATCTTCTCCTACCTTCCTCCTCGCACCCCCTATGGTATTGATATTAATATTGATATTTTATTTCTATCGCGCTCGTACACAAGTGTTTCAGAGTGCAAATGGGTACTCTCCATTTCTCCCATCTTCTCTAAATGCTACTCTATCGACTATCGTATCCCTCTCACCAAGTCTGGAAGGAAAATGTTCAAGAGGGATATCCTGGTCTCCAAACTAAGGCCTCCCTATCGCTGATACCTACATCAGTGCTTATTTCAAACAGACTTCCTCTTTTTCGTTCCCTCTCCTTATCTATAAATAACCTATCATATCTATGAACCCTTCATATGGTCTCTGTTCTCTCTCCTATCTCTTCCTCTCCCATTAATGGTGACACCCTGAGGGAGGCCCTCTTGGTCTCCTTCCATTCCTCCAAAACCATCATTAATGTCTACCTGAATGGGACAGTCCTGGTCCAGGGTCCTCAGCCCCTTTTCAATAGATGCTTCCCAGCTCCTATCAACTTCCTCTCTTCTCCTGCTAGTCCTTCTAACACCTCTCTCGCTTCCTTGCCACCTCCTCCATCTTCTGTCTCTCTGGCACTTACCGCCACCTCCTCTCTGACCCCTATCCCACCTCCTTTGACGTACACACAGTGTTGCAATGGACCATGAACCAGGCTGGTATGTAATAATGAAATATTTATTGATTTTTTAATTTTGAATACAAATCAAACACATTCAATATAGGGCAGCAATCACCAGTGGGGTGATAATTAAACAGTAACATGATAGGATATGCTTAGTTTATCCTCCTAACATCAGATACACAATGCACAAATGAATGAAAGCAAGATAACTTTTTGGGTAGTATTTTCAAATAGCACCACAGTTATGCATTCCTACTCCAACACTCCCTCAAACCCCTGTTAACCAAGTTTTGTGTGGGTGGAGAGGAGTAGCAAGGAGTCAGGTATACTAGACAAAAAACAGAATGAAAATCCGACCTAACACCCCTGAATCGGAGGCCAAAATTGGATTAAGCTCCCTTGAAAAATGAGAAAAATTGGAAAAATAGCACTCGGAATTGCTAAATAGTTATTTTACATGTGCGGTTGAACGGATAAGGCAAGAATTTGTATGAATGTGTTGAAAAAGCAAGGAAACTTACAGAATACAAGGCAAGGTACTAACCAACAGGCATTCAGTTTAGAAAATCAACCTTGGATGGAAAAAACAGTGCAGCAAGAATCAATGTGACAAAATTGCAATTACTTCATTCGATTTAAAAGAGCCAAACAACTTCAGAAATGAGCTAAACAGACAGAATCGAAAATCGGTTCTAATGCTAAGGTACCACAGCACATAACAGGTATGATACTCAGTGAAAAGGTGACGCTGGATGGAGACAGCATGGGATTATTTCTAGGAAAAGTAAATTGGCTTTTAGAATGAAAGCAGTTACTCAGACAAAATCGGTTTTAAGAGGAAAATGACAGGTTCTACTAAGACAATTTTAAAGTGGCTAGATTATTAAAGAAGCACGCTGCCCACGAGAAGGTACATTTCCAATGTTAACCTATTCATGCTGTGTGACTCTTAATATGGGAATTAATTCATGTTTTCCAAATAGTACTAAGGACTTATACAATGGACTGAAATGATTTGGAAAGACTTGCAAGACTGGAACCAACTGTGTAATGTTGAAAGATGGAAATAGCACCAGTGCAAAGTCATTTTAAACACAAACATTTTCTCTTTCAGTGGGAAGTTTTGAGCTGGCAGCATAGCAGCACTGAGTCAGGCTTTTGCAACTACTAAAACACTGTTTTGGTGATGCTTCGGAATATGTGCTCAGCAGACCCAGTATGGCCATTATTCTTGTAACTGCTGAAAATGCTGTTTGGTGGGGCAGGAGAGTTATGCTTTGCTGGTAAATGTACCCCACAGTACCCACCTCCTGGAGGGCTACAAGATCCTCTCTGAGCCCAGAACCTGCTGGGCCGGAGTTGGAATGGCTCTGATCTTTCCAGAGTGGGTCCCTGCTTCTATCATTCCTATGCAGGCCTACTTCTCCGTTGAATGCCTGGAATGCAGGCTCTCTATCTCTCCTGGCCTCTCTCTGACTGAGGCCACCATCGACAGGCCACCTGGTCAGGCCACCCTCTTCCTCTCTGAAGGGGTTGACCTCTCCTCTTCTCCCCTTGCCTCTTCCTCTCAGCCTCTCCTCCCTTGAGACCTCAACATTCACTGGAATGCTTCTAATCCCTCCTCTGAGCTCTTCCACAACTTTTGTGACTCGCTCTCTTTCCATTCTTCCCTCTGGTCCGACACACTCTGCCATTCACACCTTGAATGCTTGGATGCTCTCATTTCCTCAGGCATCCCCCACTCTAACACTATAACCACTCCTCTCTCGTGGACTGAGCACTTTCTGCTCTCCTCCCACCTCATACTGCGTGTCTAACATGCAAAGCCTACCCCACCACTGCCACCTTCCTTTTCAGTAATTCGGTCCATGAAGCGAGTGTCAGTGGACGCTTTTGCCAATACTATCTTTGCTCCTCCTACTCCTGCAACTTACCCATGCTTTACACCGACCTCTTTAACCTGCATCTCTCTATCTCCAACACTCTGGACATCCTTGCCCTTTGCCATGAGAATCTGTCTGAAGCCTACCTGCAAGTACAACTCTTGGCATGACTTCGACCTTTCCACCTTGAAACACAAGTGCAGGGCGGATGAGAGGAAGTGGAAGGCCTCTGACGCATCCTCTGACAAACTGTCCAGCCGCCTGCTCTAAAGGTAATACAGACTCTCTTTCTTCTCCTAGAAGAGAGTCCACATCCAAGCCCGCATCATTGCGGCCTCTAACAAAACAGCCAAACTCTTCAAACTCTACAAGGAGCTGGCCAATCCTACTGCAGTCTCCACCTCTCTTTTTCCCTCCCAGCCCGTCTGCGTGGCACTGGCTTCTCATTTCATCATTACAACTCAGGATATCCTGTCATCACTTTCCTCTTCCTCTCCCTCTACCTCTCTCCGGCACCCCTTGGCTGTGTCTCCCTCTCCTCTTCCTTTGTCATCCTTCTCTCTCTCAACATCGAACTATGTTTTGAGACAAGTCTAATCTAGGAAACGTTCATCTAAACAGGTGATCCCCTGTTTTTTCCAGTGCCATCAAGAACCATATTGACACCCTTGCTCCAACCTTGGCCAATTTCTGCAATCACTCTTTTGCCACTGGATCTGTCCCCTCTCTCCTCAAGCATTCCCTTGTGCACCCCCTACTAAAAAAGCCTTCTGCCTATCCCACTTGTCCAGCAAACTATCGACCCAATTTCTAGCACTCCTTTCCTGAGCAAACTCCTGGAAAAGTTGGCCATCTCCTAACTTATTATCCACACTGGATGTGTTGGTTGTCTCCATGACCATCAGTCTGGCTTCAGAGTAGCCAGAGACATGGAAACTGCTCTCCTGAACACCTGTGAATATCTGCTCTCTAAGCTTAACTCTAGCTCTTCTTCTGTCCTCATCCTCCTTGACCTCTCTTTTGTTTTCAACACAGTCAAACTCTCTACACTGATCAATCGACTTCATGAGAACCTGGGCATCACAGACCAGGCGCTGGCATGGCTGACCTCCTTCCTCTTGGTCTCAGAATCACAGTCGGCATTTGCCGTACATTTTGTTGTATCATGTTCATAGAGTAAGGGCACTTCCCTGTTAATTCACTATTTCGGCCCCCCCATTTTTTGTAAAATCTCCTTCCTCTTGGACCAACCCTCTCAGGTACAACTCAGGTATTTCTTCTCCACCACCACTCTCTCTACAGGTGGTGTCCCCCAGGGCTCTATCCTTCAATGTCTATCTGGCCATTTTAGCCCACCTGATCTCCACCTTCTCCCCCAAAGTGTTATACAGATGGCACTCAGCTCTCCTTCAGGCTTCCCATATCCACCTCTCCTTCCTCTCCTCCCTCGCTCATTCCTGACTGTCTATCTGCAATTCAGGATTGGTGCTCCTCCAATGATCTCTGCCTTAATGCCAGTAAAATACAGATCCTTCTCATTAGGCCTCCTGCTTCCACTTTCCCCCTCTCACTCCAGCCGCCCTCAACCCTCACCTTCCTGTGAGCAAACACCTTGGTGTCTTCTTCGACTCCACTCTCTCTTTCTCTCCTTCTCTCCTCACATCACAGACCTTGCTAAGAAGGCCATCTTTCAGCTGCACCTCCTAAGAGGTATTCTATCTTTTCTCACTTTCCTCCAGAAGCTCACTGTTTCCAGAGCGTTGGTTCTCTCCAGGCTGGACTACTGAAACAGACTTGTTCTCAATTTACCAGCCTCTACTCTGCGCCCTATGCAACTAATCCAGAACAGGACTGCAAGACTTATCCTGGGCCTCAAGCCCAAGGACCATATCTCTCCATCCCTGAAATCTCTCCATTGGCTCCAGTTGGCTGCAAGGATTATGTTCAAGACACTCTGCATCGTTTACATGGCTTTCTGGTGCCAAGGCCAGCACTGCATCCAACTCTCTCTGCCTAAGTTCCTTTCTCCTCAACCCCTTCACTCAGCTACCTCCAACTCTATAAGGGTTGGACGCTTCTCCAGACAGAGAATGGGTGATAGCTCTCTCTTCTCTGCAGGTGCCTCCATCTGGAACAGCCTCCCTGCCCCTCTCAGACATGAGCCAGACCACCTGAAGTTCCGGAAGCAGCTCAAGACCCTCCTTTTCTCCTCTGCCTTCTCTCTCTCATTCCCCTGCTAACCTTCCTGTCTGATGTGCCAACTGGTTGCTTGGTACCCTCAGAGTCTCCTTGGGTACCAGACTCCTGCACTGCTGCCTCGCATACTGCGCACTTAGGGGCTGTACTCTGTAACCTCTGCAGACCCCTTGCGGGCTTGCACTTACCCAGAGCCGCACTGCCCTGGTGGCACTTACACTGAGCCTTACTGGCACTGACCACACTTCCCCCTACCCTCTCCCTTGCACTGACCACCTCCCTCTTTGCACCGCTCGTTGTCACACTTGCACGATCTGAATGTCACAAGGCCTAATGAGATTGTTTGTCTTGTCTTCCCTCCGTTGTCTTGAGGCGCCTAGAAAACTTGTGTATAGGCACGCTATAAATGAAATATCATATCATATGATACTATTAGCATTTGTGTTATTAATGTTATATTTCTTAGCCATCCCCAATTATTGCACAAGCATATTAATGGACAGAGAGTGACTTCAAAACAGGCGACGCAGCGCTACCCAGGCAATTGTTTCCATTTCCAGGTTCTCCGTGTGAAATCAGAGCTGCACAATTTAGCATCCCCCTTAGTCATTGGAGCACAGCAACTAGAAACACATGACACACGTTTAAATAGTAACAATTTTATTTGGTTCATCCCCTTAGTCTTTGAATGTCAGTTTCTGCTTTCTTATGCTTTAACAACATTGCAACCCTTTGCACAGTCGCTTCAGAAAATCCAGCAACTGCCTCAACCACCAATAACCACAATCTGGCACATTTGATGGACTGACATAATAGGTTGTTTAAAAAGAAGTGTATCTTGCTAGTCAGCTGTGTATCACCTCACTTCTTCAACAAAGTAATACATTGTTGGCTTCTATTTTATTCTGCTCAAGTCATGTATACATTAAATTCAGTGAGGGCTTGATGCACGTTCTATATGTGTCCCCAAGCCAAACATGCAGGGTTCTTTTCTCAGTCCCCCGACAGAACATTGAGTAAGGCAAAGTGCCCATTCTTAGATGGAAGAGCTTTGCATGCATCCAATGAAAATTGCAAATGCACTTGAAACATGTGGATCAAATGTGTTGGATGTCTGCATCTGAATACTTTATGGGAGTCTCCCAGCACCAGAATGTTGCGGATCGCATCAATGGGCACCAAAATTCAAGTCTTTAATTCCAGTCTGGATTTACTCCATTGAACTCCTTAACTCAATTCTTAAATGTCTTCACTCCCTTTATAACTCTGCAGATGGTGGTGAAAACCTTCAGTACAGGGGAGTTGCTAGGTCTGGAAAAGACACGGGGCTAAGCTGATGCCAGAACTGTTGGGACTGGGGGCTAGCTAGTCTTTTGGCTGTAGCTCCTGAGATTCTATCCGGGGCTACAACCAAAAGATCAGGGGCTGTAGCCCCCTTAGCCCCCCCTAGCAACGCCCCTGCTTCAGTATACACAAAAGGAAGTGTGTCGCTTCTTTGGTGTGTCCCACTGTAAAGGGGTGCTACTTCAGTTAAATCAGAAAGTACATTCCTGCCTACGCATTGACTCCCCCTCAAGCAACCTAACCTGGTCCCAGATCCATGAGAAGAGGGCTACTGCATGGGCCCCAACTGTTAAATGCCCTGCCTGCGACCTGGCAATGATGACTGTGCCTGCATTACACCATTTCCAAGAGCAGGCACAGGTGCAGATGCATCGGCGTCTTACTCCTCCTGAGACACTTGCTGGAAGACCACTTCTATCTCATCCACATCTCCACATCTTGCACTTGCACCTCTTCCTTGCACTACAGTATCTTTGCCTGACTTCAGGGAGCCCAGCCCCTCTTCTGCAGCCTCCCCCCTCTCCTTTACAATGTTTATTAAGACATTGTTCAGTTCTGACTTCAGTGGATCTCCATCTCTCCTGAAAAAAAACAACGTACTGCCTGCCAGAACTCTCCAATCCTATCCCACACCTCTCACATAGGGACTCCCTTCATTGGCCCTGCCTCCTATGACTCTCCCTGTATCCTCCCCACGTGTGGCAGTGCGACACCCTCCAATGTGTTCAGGTCATCCTCTCATCTCTACCCCAGGGAGGGTAGCTCAGGGGCAACGTGCTCGCCTTGGAAGCAAGACGACATGGAGCAACACAGGCTCGATCCAAGTGTCTGCGCTTAGAAACCTTAGAAACCTTTGGGTATTAAGCCGTTATAAATAACCTATCATATCATATCCTTTGAGACCTCCACCCGGAAATCAATATCTTTCTCCAAAAAGAAGTCAAACTCGTTTTACTTTTCCAAAACCCTACCCCACTTCATCTTTTCAATTCCTCCCTTAGGAAGGATTACAACATGATCACAAAAGAGGCAAGTGACTAGGGCAAAGTTCCTCTAGAGTCTAATTCTGCAACATGGTTACCCGATATGGATTCGAGTTGCAAGTGTGCCTCTATTTTTCTGAAATAGATATCATTGTTCTGTGAATGGAACATTGACCTTCAGAATAAGTTACAGCTTCCACTCCTCTGAATTATACACTTTAACCAATGAGGAACAGCATTTTGTACCTTACGCAAGCTGAGTCAAATATTTGCAAGAGTGTATACGTTATTCACTGGCTGTTATTTCCGTTAAATGTAAATTGAGTTCAAGATCAGACAATCTATCAATTTCATAATGCGCATAATGTCTATTCCAGGTAATCTGGCGGTCAATATGTCTAAATCAAAGTTAATGATGGCAAAGTGAAGAAAAACATGCACATAATGAGCCTAAGAAGTGGGCATATAGACACAATGGAGAACTATTGTTGCTTGGGTTATGCGATCTGCTCGAAAGAAGAGGAAGCTGAGCTGTGGAAAAAAGACACATGAAGGCTGCTTGCTGCCTCTATTTTTTTTATTTATTTTTTTTGTCTCTATTTTTATTGAGAACTTTCTATCAAGCAATAATACAGTCTCCGTAGCATTGTCTCCTTGGATAAACAAAAAAAAAAAACTGCCTAGCCTTGTGTATGCTCTTGAATGTTCATTTTTGAAATGTGATAAGCGGGCTAAATGCTTATAAGGCTATTTATGGCGTGGCATTTCAGGATTAATGAAATGGGCTCCTGTCGAGGCGGTGCGCCCTGGGCCAGGCCTGTTATCCTCGGCAACAACTGTAAACATGAATCAGGGGGAAATTGTATGTTAAGATCATGTGTGCTGGAACCAGTACATGGTTAGGTATGCTAAGAGATGGAATGGCAAACAGGGTGTGTCCAGCTTGGAAGATGTTTAAGTTCATGAATGAAGGCCAGTTTCTAAGAAATTCCTTGGTGTCCCGAGTGGGATGATAGTGAAGGTGTGCTTATGAGATGCATGAAGAAGAGGACGCAGGGGTGGGAGTGTGCCGCGAACTGTGACCATGCATCCAAACTTTCTTCCCTGAGTTATTTTGCGAGAATGCATTTCGCCATGGCCAAGTCTCAAAACTGTAAAAAACAGTTATGCCCAGTCTTACTAAGGACTTTGATGTTAGGCATAGAGAAGGACAGGCAAGGTTGCAGGCTATGTGGTGACCCTGGTGTGTTGGAGACTGTGTGACATAATTACATCTGGTAAATACATGTATTTATTTAATTATTTGCAATTTGTAAGGAACTTAGGGAAGGGAACAAGGGAACAATCGAGATGACAAACGATGCATAAACAAGACACCACTGTCCTAGTAGGCCATGTGACATTCGGAGCGTGCGTGTGCAGAGAGGAGGTGGCGAGGGGAGGAGGGTAAGTGCGGGGGGTTCCCAGATGGAGGGGAGTGCCATAGAGCCCATTGTGGAGAGCAACAGGTAAGTGCGAGGCAGAGACAGCCCAAGGTGCAGATTATATATGACTTGTATTGATGGATTGCATGAAATGAAAAAAAAAAAAACGTTTCGGCTGAATTGTGTATAGGGGTGGAGTATTTCCTTGACGATTGCATAGGTGTGGCAGGCATTTGAAAAGCAAACCATCTTGAAAGAGCAGTGACAACGGGTATAAGGAATAAGTAAAGAGTACAGTGTGAAAATATGTATGTACGTGATTGTTAGGGAGAATTCTCTGTTTAGGCTGAATTTCCTAACCTAGTGAGTCCCCCAGCAGCTTTGCTGGATTTCTGGAGTTTGTTTTTTCCATCCTGCCAAGAGTGAGACTCTTTTTTTCCCACTCTTGGACATGTATGTGTGTAATTCCTTTGAAATGTCAATGTGTTCGATGGGCTATGGGGTCTTTTACTCCATAGGGTCTCATATGTTTTTCTATGTGTGTTACACCGCACCCTACATGTCGTAACACGGGGGCGCCCTAGCGGGTCCCCCACAATACACTCCATACCCGGGGGCTGACTACTGTCTCCCCGGGCATGTAAAGTCACCATTGGCTTTACTAGACCTAAATTTACTAACAGAACTAGTACCAACCATCTTATTGTGGACGTACTAGTAGGGGTAATTCGATTACTCCTGGATCTGTTACTCGAGGGGGCACTGTCCCGACCCCCTCGTCGAGTTTTGGCTGGTGGCAGTGGAGACTACTTGTTATGTTCGATGCCGAACATAACCCTATGGGATTCGTCCCATTGTTGGGGATTGATACTTTTTCTCATTAATCTCCGACGTACCACCGATCTACTTATCTTAAATAAGTTTATCGAGTGGTATTTTCTGCCAGAACTCGGTTTTAAAATGGCGTCTGTGTTCGTCTCTGTGACTCGTAAACCAAAGGTTGAGCCCTGTACAGAGGCCCTCCAAAGTGGTGCCATTCTGTCTGGGTTACCTCAGGGGTGTGGGAGGGGGTTTAGGCACCCTGGACCGAGTTGCCTTGCCAACTCAGGTCGCACTCTGGAGTGATTGGCCCAGGTGGTGAGCCTTCCCGCTCACCACTTAGCATGTGTTTATTGACAGCTAGGCTGAATGAATGGGGGTCTTCTGCATAAAAGCAGGGCTTTTGGGATTGGATCTTCAGAAGTCGCCACAGGACCTAAGAATCCGACGAGGGTAATGCTGAGCCGACCTGCACGACGACACCTCCGGTGGAGCCCTGCGGAACCGACTCACCACTCCCGATGACAGAGGAGATCTCCCTGCCGGAGAGTCTCTTCCCCTGACTGGTGGGAACAACCAGTCCCCTTTGCTTTTTATTCGCCTCAGGACGCAGTGGTCAAATTGCCCGTGCAGAGCACCTCGGCAACCGGATAGCCACTACCCCTGTACCGCGACCAAAAGGTGGTGCCTTGTGACGGAGCACTCCGCGGCTGGTCTCTTCCCTGGTGGTGCACCGGACTTTACTTTCCTTCGACGACGAGATCATCTCTACTCTTAGCCAAGACCCGACGTGCATCCACCACCAGGAACAACTGCCCCCGCCGGAGCTGCCCTCCACAACAAGGTACCGTGTCCGCCTGGCTTCCCTTTCGATCGGTTCGAGTGAGGTGTCTGAATCCTCTCCGTTCTGCTGGGTCGCCTCCAAGCTTTGCTCATTCTTCGTTCTAAACTGGTTCAATCTGCCGATAACAATTTGCTAGAAAGACTTGAATGCATCTCCACTAGAGACTTTTTGGGAAATCGCTCCTTGCCTCTCTCCGAGTGGGCCTGGCCTCTGAACTTTATGATCTATTGTGATTCTTGCCTTCCGGCCTTGCATTTTATCCGCATAGGATTGAACTGTGTTGATTTCATAACCTGCTATCTTTTTCTCTCCCGTCCTAACTAATATTCGAGTGTCATCTAGGTTGAGGTATACACCTCAGTCTGAAAATAAGTGGTACCGGTAGAACCTAGAGTTGTCGATATTTTGCTAGGGGGATTGATCGTTTTCTACTCCGTAGAGTAATTGTGTTTGATTTGTTTGCCGTGATTTGCTTTAGTGTTTTTCCTAGACGCTGTGTTATAAATAAATAACTTACTATCTTTTACACTAAGCCTCGTTGCATGTTTACTTGTCTTGCTGTGAAGAATTGCCCTATTTTGTATACTCCACATACTGACCAACTTTTCTTGAGAGAAGTCTGACTGCTCAGCCACAGCTACCAAGTGAATCTGTGTGGTACAGACGGCTACCAAGTGGGTTCACCGCCAACGCCTGTAGTCCTAAATCTTTTTCAGTGGTCCCAGAGGGAACTGCACAGATTTCCGCCTAACACTGGTGGCAGCGGTGGGATTTGTATCGAGTATACAGTTTAGATTGCTTTTCGACACTGTAGGATAACTAACCACAAAACTTAGCACTAAAAAGCAACTTTCAAAAAACATGTCTACGATGGAAACTTACAGTCAAGAGTCTTTGTCAGGTGAAAATACTGAGAGTTTGCGAGCTCTCTGTAGGCAAGAGAACCTTTCTGTAAGAGGCAAGAAGTTAGAACTAATAGAGAGATTGCTGGCGAACCAAAGTCTGGGTACTGGTTCAGAGGAACCAAACTCTCCAGCAACTGTAGATAACAGTAATGGTGTTGATCTGAATCGTAATTCTGATGACAGCGATGAAGAGGCTGACGAGGACGGAGAGGCTAACGAAACTGTCTCCCCCGCTCCTCTACCGGCCTTACCAGCTGTGCCTACGGGGCCCATACCAGGTCCCACAAGTAACCCTGCTTATTTTGAACTTGAAAAAATGAAGCTCGAATTAGAATATAAACGGTTCTTGGCTCGATCTGAACGAAACCAAGAGCTCGAGTTCAGACGGATGAATGCCCAGGCTGAGCAGAAGCAAGCTGAGTTGAGACTCAGAGAAATAGAACTTAATCACGAGTTAGAAATAAAAAGTTGTCTATGGAAAATGCTTCTCTCTCCTCTGGTTCCTCTAGGAGCTCCAGTCCCAAAAGACCCCGGATGCCGAAGGAATTAGTGGGTATGTATGAACCGAGATTGGATGTGTTGGATTGGTTGAAACTGTTTGAATACAATCATGGGCTCCAGGACATCACCGGGAATGCGTTGCTTCCCTGGTTGTTCTCTAGGCTCCTATCAAGGATTAGTGACTGCCCTGCAGTATTGACCACTGGGTCTGCAATGTCCTCCTCCTCACTTGATAAGAAAGGTTCCCCCAAAAGTGCCTTCCTCCTCCTCACCTGATGTTGAAGAGTAGTGGGTTCTCCTTCGTCGCGGTTTCTCCCTTTGAGACTTCTTCTTGGAGAGCAGATACGGTCTGCCTCGAAAAGAAGCCACCGTGAATCTCTACAGAGAAAACTCACGATGACCCCCTCCCGTGACAGCCAGTTGTTATTAGGGGAAAAAGCCTCAGAGGCACAAAAAACCCCCACAAAAGGAAGGAAGACTCCTGAAGCAGGTCCGTAGAAGCGTGGAGATCTTGAAGCAGGATCCAGGAAATAGGCTCCAAGCAGATGCGAAGGATCACAAGAAGGAACAGAAGCAGCGTGAATGGGCACTGCTGAGGAGGGAACACCCGGGGATACTGACAGGAGAAACGGCCAGCGGGGGAGAAACCCAATGGAAGCAGGAAGCGAGGAATAGGGGGGAGAGCAAGCGAGAGAGAGAGCAGTAGGTACGGGGGGAAGAACGTACAGAGGAAAAATGCTACTGAGCGCACGCAACGAACGGGAAAGCAAGTTGCAACGCGCCGACCCGCCGAGATTCGAATAGTGAAATACTCGGCGGGCGGCCATGTTGGAGAAACACTAGACTGCGCCGTACGTTGAAACAAAAAACGTGGCAGAACCGTTTAATGGCGACGGAACTTCCACCTTCGCCAAACCCTCCAAGCGCCAATGGTCGTGACAGTATGCCCCCTTCGAAGACCCCTTCCTCCAGGCTTACCCGGGTGGAGACTGTGGAATCGTAGAAGTAACCGGGGGGCAAAAACCTGTGCAGCCGGTTCCCAAGTATCCTCGGAAGAGGGGTAGCCTTTCCAATGTATGAGGTACTCTAGGCGTCCTTGATGGTACCGAGAGTCTCGAATTTGGGAGACTTCGTATTCCTCCGAGGTAGAAGTAGGTTGAATCACTAACTTGGGAGCAGCTTGTTTCCTGGCATCAGGTACAAAGGGTCGAAGGAGGGAGGAATGGAACACCGGATGAATCCGTCGGAGCGTCTTTGGCAACTTTAAACGGTAGGCAACAGGATTGATTATTGACTCTATCTTGAAAGGGCCAATGAAAAGAGTGGACAACTTAGAAGGGCGGACCCAACGGGGTAGGAACTTGGTGGACAACATGACCTCTGTACCCTTGTCCCAAGAAGGCACTTGTCTTCGGTGTTTATCGGATAGTTCCTTATACCGTCGGCTGGTCTCACTTAAACTTCGTTCCGTGGTGTCATGAGCTTCCTTCAGTCGATTGAAAGTGGTCTCCAAAGACGGGATGTTGGTCTCATTCCAAGCTGTTGGTATGATGGATTGAGGATGGAACCCATAAGTACAAAAAAAAGGGCTGATGCCCGTAGCGGAATGCACAGCATTATTATACGCGAACTCAGCTGTGGGAAGCAGAGTTACCCAGTTGTCTTGTTGTTGATTAGTGAAACATCTTAAATACTGTTCCAGTGAACCATTCAGTCTTTCAGTCTGGCCATTTGTTTGAGGGTGATAACCAGAAGAGAGAGCCCTCTCCATGCCCAAGAGATTACACAAGGCCGTCCAGAATTTGGAGGTGTATTGGGTACCACGATCAGATACGATCTTCTGGTGTAAGCCGTGTAATCTAAAGATATCCCTGAGGAATACTTCAGCCATGATAGAGGCTGCAGGCAGCTTGGACAGGGGAGAGAAATGAGCGAGTTTGGAGTAGGAGTCGACAGTAACCATGATGCAAGTACAACCCTGGGAACTAGGTAGTTCCACGATGAAGTCGGTAGAGATGGACTTCCAAGGACCCGAAGGAACAGAGTCTTGTTGTAACAATCCCAGCGGTTTTTGGGTAGAATACTTGTTCTGTTGACACACTAAACAAGACCGTACATAGGTCTTGGTATCTGTCTTCATGTTAGGCCAATGAAAACAACGTTATAACAGTTCCAATGTTCCTCTAATTCCTCGATGTCCGGCGGTCTTGGCGTCGTGACACCACTGAAGAGCCTGTTGGCGATGTTTCTGCGCAGGCAAGAACAGTTTTCCCTGGACGAAGTATAGACCATCTTTCCTACTGACAGGCAGTTTACTGGCGTCTAGAGCAGGAACATCCGAAGAGGTTTCCCTTACCACCTGCATAAAAGAGGACACCGTTGAGATAATTTGGGTATTTGGGAACATTAACTCTTTACTGTAGGTAGGGTTCAAGTCGTTTCTGCGGGACAAGGCATCAGCAATCTGATTTTGAGTACCCGGGATGTAGGAAACGGAAAAATGAAATTGAGCAAAGAAATGAGCCCACCTGGCTTGTCTGGTGTTGTAACATTCTTGTTGTCTGAAGACCTGTAAGTTCTTATGATCGGTGTGTATTTGGAAAGGATGAAAGCTTCCTTGGAGTAGATGTCTCCACTCAAGGCAAGCCAGCTTCATGGCCAAAAGCTCCCGCTCGATGACTGAATAGTTCCGTTGGCTCGCAGTCAGTGTCTTTGAGAAGTAAGCCACAGGGTGTTCCTGGCCCTGGTCCGTTTGCAGAAGAACCGCTCCTACGGCTGCCGCTGAAGCGTCGGTCTCCAGAATGAAGGGACTTAGCTGATCGGGCTGTCTAAGTATTGGTGCTGAACAGAAACTTTGTTTCAGGCGGAGAAAACTATCCTCAGCGGCTGTTGACCAGACAAAAGGTTCAGAAGACTTCTTTAGCAGCGAAGTTATGGGTAGAGTGAGCTGTGAGAAGTTGGGTATAAACTTTCTATAAAAGTTTGCCAGTCCCAAAAACCGTTGTATCTCTTTGACGGAGGTGGGTGACGGCCAACCAAGAATGGATTCGACCTTTTTGGGGTCCATAGTAATCCCTTGCTCGGATAAAATGAATCCTAGGTAGGATAAGGAAGACTGAGCAAAGGTACATTTCTCCGACTTTACTAGAAGGTGGTGTTGTTTCAGCCTACGTAGGACCTCTTCAACTTGAGGAACGTGGTCTTTTTGATTGCGAGAGTACACCAGAATGTCATCCAAGTAGACCATAGTATTCTGACCCAAAATCTGAAAACAAACGGTCCATGAACCTCTGAAATATGGAGGGTGCATTCACTAGGCCAAACGGCATCACTTGATATTCGTAAATGCCATAGGGAGTGCGGAAAGCCGTCTTCCATTCATCCCCCACTAAAATCCGAAGTAGATGGTAGGCGTTTCGTAGGTCGAGCTTGGTGAATACTACAGAGCCCTGAACGGCTTCCAGGATCTCAGAGATGATAGGCATCGGGTAACGATCTTTGACGGTCACTTTGTTGAGACCTCTGTAGTCTATACACAGTCTCAACTCATTGCTTTCGCGCTTAGGAATGAATGAAAAACAAAGAGGCGCCTGCGGGGGATTTAGAAGAGCGAATCAGTCAATTGGCGAGATTGTCGTCAAGGTAGTGCCTGAGGACTGCCTTTTCTGACAATGAGAGGGGATACATCCTGCCGAAAGGAACCAACGCCTGAGGAACCAGATCAATACCACAGTCTTCGGGTCTATGCGGTGGAAGTTCAATGGGTACCTGCTCTTGGAACACTTCGGTAAATTTGGAAAAGCAACTGGGTATACAATTAATGGTATTCTGTTCCGTAGCACATACCGTCTTTACCATTTCATGTTGGGGTTCCGGTAAACACTCCTTCTGACAATACTTGGAATGAAAGCTTAGCAGGTTGTTTGTCAAATCCACTGTTGGGTTGTGCTTCCGGAGCCAACCGATACCCAGGATGACAGGGAAGTGAGCAGCTCGGATTATGTCAAACGATATCTGCTCCTTGTGTTGCTGTATAGATACTTGTATTGCTTCAGTGGTATGAGTTATGAGTCCGGAACATAGGGGTGTTCCGTCCACTCCTTCCACCTTTTGGTCCTCCATTTTAGCAATTCTGAGTAGACACACCTTATCTGCCGACAAGGTGTCCAAAAAGTTTCCAGCGGCTACGCAATCCTACAACGCTTGTGTGTCAATTTCCTTGTCTCTGAAGCGGAGCGTGATGCCTATCACCATCAGGCGGAGGTCTTCAGGCGTTCTGGAAGAGGTAACGGAAAGTGTGGTGTAAGAACAGGGAAGCGCCCCTCGGTAGTCCGTCCTACCAACTACCGAGGGCGCTCGTTTCCCGACCTTCTGGGGGGCACATCTGGGCAATCCCTCAACAGATGGGCAGCAGAACCGCAATATAGACAAAGATTCTCTTCACGTCTCTTCTTCTTCTCTTCGGCGGTCAAGGGAGGTCTAGTAGTCCCGACTTGCATGGGTTCGTCTCGGACTTTTCGAGTTGCAGGTGAGGAGGCGGGGGTGTGAGTGTCCGAGAACGGGTTTGAACCACGGCTCTTCTTTCTTTCATTTTTCCGTTCGGTTAAGCGGAAGTCAATTCTTAGTACTGCCGCTAATAGATCCGAGAAGGAGTCAGGACGAGGAATTCTGGCGAGTTCGTCCTTTAATTCTTCCCGTAAACCTCTGCGGAAAATCGAGTACTGAGCCTGTTCTTGCCACCCAGCTTCCGTAGCCAATTTCTTGAATGTTGCTATGTAGGACAATAGATCGGAGTTCCCTTGCCGCACATCCAGTGAGTCCTCACTAGCAATGTGGGCACATTCCGTCCGCAAAAAGGTCTGTTTAAGGAGATCCTTAAAGGCAGTATAATCCTGTAACACAGGATCGGACTGGGACACCAATGGGGTTGCCGATGTCAAGGCGTTCCCAGTTAAGTGTGTGATCATGAAACCCACCTTTGCATGATCCGTGGAAAATGCATAGGGTCTAAAGGTGAAATGAATATTGCAGGCTTCTAGGAATTCCTTCACCCTTCTCTCAGTGCCATCAAACTTCCCTGACACTAAAGGTAAAGGGGGTAGATCAGTAGCCTGTTGTTCTTTAGCAGCTACTCTCTGTTGGAGTGCTTCGTTGTCGGCCTTGAGTGTTTGGACCTCAACATTAAGGTTCTGGACTGCGGCCACCAGCTCCTGTAACTGCTGTGGCGTGGCCATGTCTTCTTCTTTTTGGCGTTGCAAGCTATCAAGGATTAGTGACTGCCCTGCAGTATTGACCACTGGGTCTGCAATGTCCTCCTCCTCACTTGATAAGAAAGGTTCCCCCAAAGTGCCTTCCTCCTCCTCACCTGATGTTGAAGAGTAGTGGGTTCTCCTTCGTCGCGGTTTCTCCCTTTGAGACTTCTTCTTGGAGAGCAGATACGGTCTGCCTCGAAAAGAAGCCACCGTGAATCTCTACAGAGAAAACTCACGATGACCCCTTCCCGTGACAGCCAGTTGTTATTAGGGGAAAAAGCCTCCGAGGCACAAAAACCCCCCACAAAATGAAGGAAGACTCCTGAAGCAGGTCCGTAGAAGCGTGGAGATCTTGAAGCAGGATCCAGGAAATAGGCTCCAAGCAGATGCGAAGGATCACAAGAAGGAACAGAAGCAGCGTGAATGGGCGCTGCTGAGGAGGGAACACCCGGGGATACTGACAGGAGAAACGGCCAGCGGGGGAGAAACCCAATGGAAGCAGGAAGCGAGGAATAGGGGGGAGAGCAAGCGAGAGAGAGAGCAGTAGGTACGGGGGGAAGAACGTACAGAGGAAACACGCTACTGAGTGCACGCAACGAACGGGAAAGCAAGTTGCAACACGCCGACCCGCCGATATTCGAATAGTGAAATACTCGGCGGGCGGCCATTTTGGAGAAACACTAGACTGCACCGTACGTTGAAACAAAAAACGTGGCGGAACCGTTTAATGGCGACGGAACTTCCATCTTCGCCAAACCCTCCAAGCGCCAATGGTCGTGACAGCTCCCTCCTGTTGCGACTGATGTGGTAATGGAGTTGGGGGAGGCGGATAAGACGGATTACGAAAGTGTGAAACTAGCTTTGTTAGCTAGATTCGGGAAGACCCCTTCCCAGTATCTTAAGAGGTTTAGAACCCTCAAAAAGCATGATGGTACCCCTTGGGCTACCTGGGTGAGTGAAGGGTTGAAAAACTTAGAGGTATGGATTAAGGGTTACAAAGTGAACACTTATGAGGGTTTGAGAAATATTTTTATATTGGAGTCTATTTATGATGCCTGTTCTCCTGAGCTCAGACAGCACTTGGCTGATTCGAAGGAATTGGATTCCAGGGCACTAGCTAAGGCTGCTGACTTGTGGGTTGCCAACAGGGCTACTCACAAGGATTCTGAGGCAACTCAGAAAAAGGACGAGGGAAAACAGCCTAAAAAAGACTCAAAGGAGAATTCGAATAACTCACATTCCAAAGAGGGCCCCAAACAAAACCAGAAGGGTAAACCACCGCAGAATAGTGTTTCTTCTGGTGCCAAACCGGAAGGAGGTCAGAACAAGCCTCCATTCCAGAAAGCATTCGGTAAATGCTTTGTTTGTGGCTCGACTGACCACGTGAAAGGAGATCCCAGATGTAAGGGTAAACCTTCAGGGGTCCAGCTTGTCTCCTTAGCCTTCGCTCCAGAGGAGGAAGTCCAAATGGCAAGTGGAAACTTTCTACTGCTAGCTGATGAGCCCATTGGAGTCTCAGCCAGCGTTTCTTTAGTATCTCTGGGGTTGTGGGAACAACAGAATTTAGATGTCTATAATTCTATCCCCGATAATACTAAAGAGTATTATAAGGACAGTGTCCAGGTGAATGGTCAGGAGACTCCTGCCATTAGGGACACTGGGGCCAGCATAACTGTGGTGGATAAATCGTTTTTTCAGGCTGAGGATGTTGCTAAGGCACCCAAACGCCTCACCAAGTTAGCTGGAGGGCCTGTGCAGATGCTTCCCCAATTACCAGTTCTCATCCAGTGTAACGACATGACTGTGAAGATACCTGTCAGCATACAGAGTGAGGTACCAGGACGCGTACTGTTGGGTAACGATTTGAAAACTCTCGGAGTTGTATCGCATACTCCCAGACCTCCTAGTAAACGGTTACAGGAGCTAACCAGACCTGCAAGAGAGAGGACCATGTGCGGTACTCTCGGGGAGATGATGAAGAAAGAAATCACTCCTGCTCCACAGGAATTGTCGGCCGCTGTCTCCAAGAAATCAGAAGCGAAGGGGAAACCTAAGACTTCTATTCCGAAACCAGCAGCTCGCATTCCAGTGCAGCCGACACGGACTTCCCCGCGGTTGTCCAACGTCACACCCGTAACTCCACCTCCAGCCGAGGCTGAGAGGGAGGTACAACCCTGTGTGGTAGAATTAGACTCTGAGGAAGAGCTAATGGAAGGCCAGGAACTCATTGGAGATCTGGATCCTGTTGACCATCCTGAGCTGCAGTCTTTACTGGCAGAAGGTGGACCCAGCAGGGCAGACTTCAGTAAGGGACAGAGAGAATGTCCAACTCTGGAAGGTCTTCGCCATCAGGCAGAAGCTCAGGCTGAAGGGCAAGAGCCTGGGAAATACAGGTTGCACTGGGAAGATGGCCTTTTCTACAGTGAACCGACCGAGTCTGCACCTGGAGACTACAAACGCCTTGTAGTACCCCAAGAGAACAGACCACAGTTCTTGCAGTTAGCCCATGAGATTCCTTTGGCTGGTCACTTGAGTTTCAAGAAGACTAAGGAAAGGCTCTCGCTTTACTTCTATTGGCCAAAGATGGGGGCGGAAGTAGAAAAACACTGCAGGTGCTGCCACACCTGCCAGATCTCTGGTAAGGTTGGATCCAAGAACGTGGCACCGTTAGTGCCTCTCCCGGTTGTGGGAGTCCCATTTGAGAGAGTAGGGATTGACATCGTTGGTCCCCTTGATCCTCCAACCTCCTCAGGCAACAGGTTTATACTTGTTGTAGTAGACCATGCTACTAGGTATCCTGAGGCAATTCCTATGAGGACTGTTACAGCTCCGGCTGTGGCTAAGGCCCTCCTTGGTATTTTTACCAGGGTTGGGTTTCCTAAGGAAGTAATCTCTGACAGGGGGTCAAACTTTATGTCCCACTACATGAAAGCCATGTGGAAAACCTGCGGAGTAACTTACAAGTTCTCAACGGCTTACCACCCACAAACCAATGGGTTGGTAGAACGGTTGAACCGAACCATGAAGAGCATGATAGGTGCTCTAGAGGAACCCCTTAAGCGTAAGTGGGACCTTCTATTGCCATGCCTTCTCTTTGCTTATAGAGAAGTCCCTCAGGAGGGAGTAGGTTACTCTCCCTTCAAACTACTCTATGGTCATCCCGTCAGAGGTCCATTGGCCCTGATTAAGGAGGGGTTGGAGAGTGCTCCTTCCCCCAAGCCAGTCAGAGTGACTGACTACGTGATAGGTCTCCGAAGGAGAATGTCACACATGATGACGGAAGCAAGCGATAACTTGAAAGCTGGACAAGCATTGGTCAAGCACTGGCACGATCAAAAGGCTAACATGGTTGATTTCGCTCAAGACCAGCTCGTTCTCGTTATGATCCCAACAAGGCAGAGGGCCTTGCAAGATAAATGGATGGGACCCTACTGAGTAGTGGGTAAACTCTGAGAGGTTAACTATCTGGTGGACTTGGGCAATCCCAAGGAGGCTCCGACAGTCTTTCACACCAACCGACTTAAAGCGTATGTCTCACGACCGGATGTAGGAGCGTTCCTTCTAGCATCATCCGAGGAAGAAGAAGAGAGTGAAGCTCTTCCGGACCTCCTCAGAGGCTTACCTTTAGATGAGAAAATTGAAGGAGTGAATTTCTCCTCCGATCTGACACCAGAGCAACAAGAAGAGTGCAAATCTATGTTGAATCAGTTTGCCTCTCTGTTCTCGCTTTCACCAGGCTTGACCCCTTGGGGCCAGCACGACATACTCACTGGTGACTGTCTGCCGGTCAAAAGCAGAGGATACCACATGCCAGAAAACGTACGAACCCACATCAAAGGTGAGGTCAGCAAGATGCTTGATCTCGGGGTAATAGAGCCCTCTACTAGTCCATGGTCTAGCCCAGTTGTGTTAGTACCAAAGGCCGGATCTAAAGAGCTTAGATTCTGCGTGGATTATAGAGCTCTTAATGCAGTCACCACGACTGATGCCCATCCTTTGCCAAGAACAGATGAGTTGGTGGATAAACTTGGCGCCGCCAAGTTCCTCAGCACATTTGATTTGACGTCAGGCTATTGGCAAATAGCCCTGACAGACCATGCCAAGGAGAAAACTGCATTTTCTACCCCCGTTGGCTTATACCAGTTTAAGGTAATGCCTTTCGGACTGAAGAATGCACCTGCTACGTTTCAACGGATGGTAAACCCGGTTCTGAATGGGATGGAGGACTTCTGCATGGCATACTTGGATGACATCACAGTGTTCAGCAATTCCTGGGAAGAACATGTAATCCACCTGAGAGATGTTTTGCATGCTCTTGGACGAGCCAATCTGACCATAAAAGCAAGTAAATGCCAAATTGGACAGAGTAAGGTAGTCTATCTTGGGCATGAGGTAGGCGGTGGAGAAATAAGGCCTTTGCTCAGTAAGATTGAAGCTGTGCAAAATTGGACAACACCGACTACTCAAACCCAGGTGAGAGCCTTCCTAGGCCTCACTGGGTATTACAGGAATTTCATAGAGAACTATGGGACCATAGCTTCTCCACTGAATGTCATCTCCTCGCCCAAATTTCCTAAAAAGGTCAAATGGAACGAGGAGTGCAATCAGGCTTTTGAAAACCTGAAACAGGCTCTTTGCCAAGCCCCAGTACTCAGAGCTCCTGATTACCGCCAACACTTCATTGTGCAGACAGACGCTTCCAATGTAGGGATAGGTGCCGTACTCAGTCAACTGGATGGGAAAGGTAGGGAGCACCCCGTTTGCTTCATCAGCCGCAAGCTGAAGGATCCTGAAACAAGGTGGGCAACAATCGAAAGAGAGTGCTTTGCTATCGTGTGGGCTCTGAAGAAGTTTAGGCCGTACTTGTATGGTTCTACTTTTGTTATTCAGACTGACCACCAACCCTTGAGATGGTTAATGCAAATGAAAGGGGAGAACCCAAAACTATTGAGATGGTCGATCTGCCTGCAAGGGTTTGATTTCACCATTGAGCACAGGTCAGGGTGTCACCACCAAAATGCTGATGGTCTCTCTAGGATGTATGTCATCGACTAGAGGTATGAGATTCATCCAGGAGTGGATTAAATCCTCCTGTCCCTTAGTCTGGGGGGGGGGCGAGTGTTAGGGAGAATTCTCTGTTTAGGCTGAATTTCCTAACCTAGTGAGTCCCCCAGCAGCTTTGCTGGATTTCTGGAGTTTGTTTTTTCCATCCTGCCAAGAGTGAGACTCTTTTTTTCCCCACTCTTGAACATGTATGTGTGTAATTCCTTTGAAATGTCAATGTGTTCGATGGGCTATGGCGTCTTTTACTCCATAGGGTCTCATATGTTTTTCTATGTGTGTTACACCGCACCCTACGTGTCGTAACACGGGGGCGCCCTAGCGGGTCCCCCACCATACACTCCATACCCGGGGGCTGACTACTGTCTCCCCGGGCATGTAAAGTCACCATTGGCTTTACTAGACCTAAATTTACTAACAGAACTAGTACCAACCATCTTATTGTGGACGTACTAGTAGGGGTAATTCGATTACTCCTGGATCTGTTACTCGAGGGGGCTCTGTCCGTCCCCCCTCGTCGAGTTTTGGCTGGTGGCAGTGGAAACTTCTTGTTATGTTCGATCCCGAACATAACCCTATGGGATTCGTCCCATTGTTGGGGATTGATACTTTTTCTCATTAATCTCCGACGTACCACCGATCTACTTATCTTAAATAAGTTTATCGAGTGGTATTTTCTGCCAGAACTCGGTTTTAAAATGGCGTCTGTGTTCGTCTCTGTGACTCCTAAACCAAAGGTTGAGCCCTTTGTTCCACTTTTGGCGGGCCTCTGTACAGAGACCCTCCAAAGTGGTGCCATTCTGTCTGGGTTACCTCAGGGGTGTGGGAGGGGGTTTAGGCACCCTGGACCGAGTTGCCTTGCCAACTCAGGTCGCACTCTGGAGTGATTGGCCCAGGTGGTGAGCCTTCCCGCTCACCACTTAGCATGTGTTGATTGACAGCTAGGCTGAATGAATGGGGGTCTTCTGCATAAAAGTAGGGCTTTTGGGATTGGATCTTCAGAAGTCGCCACAGGACCTAAGAATCCAACGAGGGTAACGCTGTGCCAACCTGCACGACGACACCTTCGGTGGAGCCCTGCGGAACCGACTCACCACTCCCGACGACAGTGGAGATCTCCCTGCCGGAGAGTCTCCTCCCCTGACTGGTGGGAACAACCAGTCCCCTTTGCTTTTTATTCGCCTCAGGATGCAGTGGTCGAATTGCCCATGCAGAGCACCTCGGCAACCGGATAGCCACTACCCCTGTACCGTGACCAAAAGGTGGTGCCTTGTGACAGAGCACTCCGCGGCTGGTCTCTTCCCTGGTGGTGCACCGGACTTTACTTTCCTTCGACGACGAGATCATCTCTACTCTTAGCCAAGACCTGACGTGCATCCACCACCAGGAACAACTGCCCCCGCCGGAGCTGCCCTCCACAACAAGGTACCGTGTCCGCCTGGCTTCCCTTTCGATCGGTTCGAGTGAGGTGTCTGAATCCTCTCCGTTCCGCTGGGTCGCCTCCAAGCTTTGCTCATTCTTTGTTCTGAACTGGTTCAATCTGCCGATAACAATTTGCTAGAAAGACTTGAATGCATCTCCACTAGAGACTTTTTGGGACATTGCGCCTTGCCTCTCTCCGAGTGGGCCTGGCTTCTGAACTTTATGATCTATTGTGATTCTTGCCTTCCGGCCTTGCATTTTATCCGCATAGGATTGAACTGTGTTGATTTCATAACCTGCCTATCTTTTTCTCTCCCGTCCTAACTAATATTCGAGTGTCATCTAGGTTGAGGTATACACCTCTGTCTGAAAATAAGTGGTACCGGTAGAACCTAGAGTTGTCGATATTTTGCTAGGGGGATTGATCGTTTTCTACTCCGTAGAGTAATTGTGTTTGATTTGTTTGCCGTGATTTGCTTTAGTGTTTTTCCTAGACGTTGTGTTATAAATAAATAACTTACTATCTTTTACACTAAGCCTCGTTGCGTGCTTACTTGTCTTGCTGTGAAGAATTGCCCTATTTTGTATACTCCACATACTGACCAACTTTTCTTGAGAGAAGTCTGACTGCTCAGCCACAGCTACCAAGTGAATCTGTGTGGTACAGACGGCTACCAAGTGGGTTCACCGCCAACGCCTGTAGTCCTAAATCTTTTGCAGTGGTCCCAGAGGGAACTGCACAGGTTTCCGCCTAACAGTGATGTACTATTGTATGTGGATTTTAAGTATATTGCACAATATTATGTACTAGGTAAAACATGTTTATTGATTTTTTTTTATTTCAAATGTGTATGTTTTTTGTTTGTTCGTGATACCTGTAATGTTCTTTTGAATTATATTGCATTAAATACATAATACAAAAATGTATATTTCTTCTTCATTTTATGTTTTTTAGTTTTTTAATGTTATTTTATATTATGTGTTTTACTTCTTAGGTATTTTTAGACTGACTGTTATGAATGCAAAATACGAAATAAAGCTCAACTGAACTAACCTAGGGCAAACACGTGGGTGCACACCGGGTTCTTAGACAGAGAGCAGAGGCAACCAGAACAGGAAGGATCCTCTGCTTCACACACAGTTTGACATGTTTATGTAAGAGCAGGAATACAACATGTAAAAAAAAAAAGAAAAATACTTCTTGAAATGTTTACTTTCTTTTTTTGTAGTTTTAGGCAAGTCAATGAAAACAGATGTAATCCCAGACCTAGTAGAAACAGAGCATCTCCAGAAAGGATTGGCGAAACACAAGGGAAAGTGAGGATTTTTTTTGTTTTTCTGACCTCTTTGGGTGACACAAAAGGTAAATGAATGGGGGAAATAAGGGAAAAGCAGAAATAGGACAGAAACAGACAATAGAGGTAAAACGAGCTCAACAAGCACTGCAACATAATCTATTAAAACCTCTCTAAAACGCAAGTTTGGGGATTGACCTTTCAACTCATGCCCCTACCTCCTAACAAAACCCACAATGAGAACTTGAAAATGATTTGGTCCCAGAGCTCCCAGAGATGAGTGAATGCCGCCATTTGATGCAGCGATTCTGATTGGCCCGTCAAAAGAACCCTGTCTTCACAGAATTAGGTGTCGGAGTTGGGCACGCTTTTTGTGGCTACTATGTCCTGCAGGATCTCCCATAAACTCTCAATATTTCGAGATTTAGAGTTTATTTGGAAAGAAATCCAATAACAATTTTAGAAAGAACTGTTAAAAAAAAAAAAAAATACAACATAGACATAGGGCCTCATTACACGGACGGCGGTGGACCAAGGTGCTATTAGCACCTTGGTCCATGCCGGTAAAATACCGGCACCGCCTTGGTGGAAAGGGGAATTACCGCCCTATTCCAAGGTTGGTGGGGCGGTAATTCCCCCGTCCCCCATTGCCCTTCCCCATTCCCATTTTTGCCCCATAGGGCATAATGGGAATGGGGAAGGTGCTAATTACGGCAACGCAAATTGCGGTACCGTAATTAGCTCCCTGGTCCCATTGCGGGTTGGTTTTTAACGCCTGCAAAAAGCAGGCGTTAAATTCTCCAACCTGCAAAGGGACCTCGTAGTAAGGTGGTAAGGGTTTACCGGTACCGGTAAAATACTGATACCGGTAAACCCTTACCGCCTACCGTGTAATGAGGCCCATAGTAAAACAAACAGTGTAAAACAGTTATCAAATATTGAGTTGCATATTTGGTTTGAGCCATGAGCAAGGCTGCACAGACGCTCACCGAGCCACGTTCCTCAGAGCGTCGTCCCCAGAGTTTCATTCCTGCAAATGTGTTTCCACGGCTTCATTTAGGCATTTATTGGGCAACATGGGATATATGGGACATACCTACCTACTTGCATCAATGCCTACCTAAATACTGTCCTTCCCGAGAACTCCGCTCATCTACCTTCAACCTTTTGCGAGGGAGCCGGTTCTCCCAGCAGAGATTTGGAGGGAGATCCTTATCCTCTGCCGGGGCCTCCCTCTGGAAAAGCCTCTCTGCCGCTCTCCTTATTGAGCCAGATCTCCTTAAGTTCCGGAAACTCCTTAAGACACTGCTCTGCTTCTCTTCCTTCTCTCTCTCCCTCTAACCTGCTAACCTCTCTCTCTGCCCTATCACTCACTCCCTCTGTTCCGCACAGCCTGCTGACTGGCGGCCTGGTGTACCTCAGAGTATCGCAGGTCCCAGGCACCCTTGCCAGTCCTCTTACACTTGCCTCCGGGTCTTGCAATTGCCTCACTGTTACTGCACTTGGTCAATGACCCATGGGAGTGGCATCTTTCAGCACTTAACCCAGCCTCTGACTGAGTGCACTTGCCCCGCCCCGTACTTGCCTCCCCCATCCTCCCCTCTCCTGCACTTGTCTGCACACTTGCACGATCTGAATGTATCATGACTTTAAGATCATCTGTTCTGTTTCCTTTGTCTCCCCCAACCCTGTATGGTTGTGCCTTGAAACATGTGTGTATAGGTGCATTATAAATGCACAATACATACATAAATAAATAAATAATGATTAGACCACAATGAGTTGACGGAATGACGCAGATTATATTGAAAACACTCATGATTCACATTGCATGACTCTGACAGCAAAAGTGTTGGACGTTAATAAAAGTGAATATTATATAGAGCAAGGGGGGCGGGGGGGTACCAGTGTAAACATCTCCAGCGTGCATCTTGCGTCCATCTGCTGGAAATGACGACGCGCGTTGGGAAGTTGTTGTTTCACGCTGTCGCTGTCACACGTAGGCCGTGTTGGACAAAGCTTCGCCTATTTTCTGAAGGTTTTATTTGCAGTTCCATAGCACATGCTCAGCTGTCTGCCAGGGTAAGTGGGCTTAATAACGCTCCAAGTCTCGCTGCCAGACAATGGGAAAAACACGCTGGACTGTAATTCAGTCAGGGTTTCATTTCTGAGTTGTCAGAGCCGTTGACAGGGAGGTGCACGGCTTCATAAATGCAGAATCGTTGCTCTTAGTGGGGTTTTGATAACAGATGGACACTGCTGGATAAACCAATGCCAAAAAAATGAGGCATGAACGGATTCCTTCGTTTCCGAGACCTGCAGGGGATGCCAGAGGCTTCGGTTCGCATTATTTGGGAAGCTATCGAAACTATTTGGAGGAAGAGCAAAAGGTTTGAGGCGCTGATTTGCAAATACCGCCTTCACTTAAGATGTCTTGTAAAATTAAGACAAACGGGGCTCATTTAGAGTTTGATGGTGAAGCGCAAATTAGAACCAGTGCGGTATTTAGGTTTCCTGCTGCCCTAGGCCCAAATAAGTGCATGTAACCCCCACAGGGACGTCATTTAGGGGTTGCCAGTGGTCGCACATGTGACCCCTGAGGTCTCCCTTGCTACCCCTAAAAAAATATTGAAAACATGTTTTTTAATTTTTTTAAATTTTACATTTTGAAGCTCCTGGGCTCTGGACAATGCCATGCGGCTCTTTGTTTCTAGAGTGGCTGGCTTTCTTGTTCTGGCTACTTAAAAAGGGAAAGAATATGAATAATACATAATTTGTCTTTCTGGAATTCTTTACAATAACTGCTAGACTCATTAAAGGTTTATTTTAGGGACACCTCAGGGAGTGAGTCACTGATATAGTATGTTCGAAAACACCTCAAATTCACAATGCATGCAAAATACACAAAAAAGCATTCAGCGTAAAATAAGCATCCATTTCGGACTATGTATTTTGCTTTCCACAAGTTGCAGTTATAGCATGTTTTTTTCTGCCGATACATATGGTGATCCATTCTTTTATGAAATGTTTATCACGTTACAGTGATATTGTAAGCATATTTTTCATAGTGTACTTAGGAACAATGCTATGTGATGCCATTTCCTGTTTTTTCACGGGGTAAAAGGTTGGGTCCCATCGCTTCCCGTGATGCCACTTCGGGGTAGGGTCAAATGACATCACTTCCTGTGATGTCATCATGGGTCATGTGATTTCACTTCCACTACCCCAGGCATTTTGGTGAAATTACGTCCTTGACCCCCCACCCTCCCAACTTTACTCCACCTCTGCCAGACTCTGCACCTTCATCAGATTCTGCACATTCAAAAAACTCTGCATTGCCAAACTACGCCCTTCACTCCCCCTTTTGGATCCACAAAATTATAAGGATATCTTGATGGTTGCATGGTTTAGATACGTATCGCTTCCTCTATTAATTCAAGCCTGCCATCTTCTATGTTATGTGAGTTGAAAGAGTGTTTTCAGATCTCTGTGGCTCTTGAATTGGAGAAGGCAGTGCGTTCTACAGTTGCGTGCACTAGAGGTAACAGTTACAGCTATTTGTCTACTTTCGGTTAGGTCTGAAAACAATCTCTTGCAGGAAGCTATACGAACTTAAGCATTCAGGCAACTGGACACAAGTGAGACACAAGTGAGACAAGGTTGGAATGAGGAATTTTGGTTCAATGCTAATATCTGATTTCTCTCACAAATTGCCTGCTGTCCCTCTATGGTAAGCACCTAGAATGGGATGAGATCTTAATGCAACTTGACTAAATGTCTACATCCGGTCATGTCAAATGGTAAAGTTTACATTTGAAATATATGCAAGTGGTACAGGCACATCTTATACAAATTTTGAAAAAAAATAACTCAACCCCCTTCTAATGGTTACAGCTCGGGTGTTAGCAGGGGGCAAAATGCAACTAAGGCAAGTTACCTGCTGCAGCCGATCTACCTCCAATCTCTTGGGCTGTAACACCATTAAAATATGGCAACATCACAAGAGAAGTTTGTAGGCTTTGCATGGGCATAAAGACCTCAGGAGAGTAAAGACTGCTGGAGAAGGATCTTGGGATCTTTGGCTCTGCATTCTCATGGTGGAGTAATGGATAAGGGTGACCCTGAACATTCAGGTGTGGGAAGCAACGGCATTCCTCATAGCTGCACAATGCAGGCACCTTTTATAACAAAAGAAATGTTGCATGCTGTTTGTGCAATTGTTCAAAATACCCGACACTCCAAGTGTAAAATTGAGCGATGGATCAGGCGTTCCAGCATAATATTACCTGTGTGGGTGTGGTTTAGGCTTTGGTTCTTCCCAATTTTGTAGAAAAACAGAGGGTGGGTGAGGCGCGCACTCTGGTTCCCAGTGTTAGATACCTGCTGCATTTCAAGTTGCTGTTCTCCTCCAAGTGCTTTCATGTCTCTAACAATCATCAGGGAGACTGTCTTTTCAGGTGTTTCAAATGTGTCTCAATAGGGCTCAAGGAATTGTGGTAGCTGTAGTCTGTATAAGGTAACCAGGAACAAACTCCCCTCCAAAAGCACAATTTTTTCCTGGTGTGGGGAGGGGGGAAACCAATGATGTGGCTCTCCTAGGTAGGGCTTGGAGGAGAACAGCAACTTGAAATGCAGCAGGTATCTAACACTGGGAACCAGAGTGCGCGCCACACGCACCCTCTATTTTTCTACAAAATATGGCTCTTGCCAGCTTGTGTTTAAGGTAATTTAAAATGTTAAGTCTGTAGAGTTGGACTGTACAATGCATAGGAACATTTTAAGATTTGTGGGTATATCTATAGATGTCCTGCTGTCGTTTAAAGTAATTTTTCACAGTAAAAGTCCTATCTTGTTTTTAAAATATAATCAATAAAAAGATTACTTATAAGCATCACAGTTATGCATTGTGTGACATAACTTGCAGTTGGTTCTCCTGGTTTTACTAGGCATGCAGCAGAATGTCATCAAAGACACATGATAAACCTAGCACAGATGCCATTTGCCTGCTTAGCACTGAGCAGCTTCTGCAAAGATGGCTGAAAGGATATCTTTACAGGACACATTTACAGCCGTGAAACAGTGTGTACCTTTGGGACATCATTTCTGTTCTGACCCTTCTATCGCTTTGGGTATCCTTTCACAGATTTCTTGATGCACTTGCACATTCCGATTTACATTTTAACTTCTCTATGATCTATTTCATGCTTGCACCTTTTGGGCGGCACAGAGTTCTGAAATGTGGGGTCGGGGAGGGAGATTAGTGCTTGCTTCTGAACATCATTTTACTGCCACCTGTGGGATCGCTGTGCTTGATTTAAGCACAGGCATGCGTTTAATATTGTAAAATGATGCATCATTTATAACCTTTACATTTCTGAAGGGAAAACCCTCTTTTTGCAACTGTTTTAAAAATGCACGTCGTGTATTTGAATATAAATGATTGCTTAGCACAGTGTATGTGTGTATTGATTAGAAAGAACTACAAAGATAATGTGAAGTAGCACCAATAAAGATGATGAAGGTCTGGCTGGTTTGCATATTAAAGAACATTTTGGGAAGATAAGAATGACCATAGAGTTTTATATTTGTCATATATGGCTATGAGAGTTGTTTGACTGAATCACTAAATACCTAAAGCACGCTGACTTTGGTACGCAATTCCTTTTTTATTTTCATTTTTTAAACAAACGTCACCCTAACAATAAAGCTTATATACAAGTGTGGCCAACAAAAGATTCAGAGTGGTATGGCTGCTAACAGCTCATAATGGCGTGCAGTGTTGTGGATCAGCCAGACTCAGAGAAACACAGTTGGCCCTTTATTTAAAAATTTGACAACCAGTAATTAAACATAAATTATAATACAATGCTGCTCCTCTCACAATCTGCAGCCCGAGGTCTGGGCCTAGTTGTAGATACATCTGTGGTTAGAACCACATGCAAACATGATTATTACTGCAAGTGGCAAAAGGAGGCACACAGCACAACTCATACTTTGCCACAATGCAATCAGTAACAGTAAATTCTGCCTGTGAAAAACCCAGGGCAACACATGCAATGTTACTGGAAATGGGCAATTGCATGTGACAACAGCATTACAATCACCGGTGCCTCCAGTAACATTACTGCCTCAACCACGCCCCCACTACTCCCTCCGTATGTTCACCATGAGAAAGGCTGGTGAGGCCTTTGAGTCATGCTGCCAAGGGAAATGGGGTGAAGGGGAAAGGAAAGAGCACGAGCCCTTTGCAGTGTGCTCAGGCCCCTGCAGAGACACCAACTGTGGGCACCAGCTCGGCACCCATTGTGGTGTGCAAGGGCGTCCTGTGCAGCGTCGTCCCGGATTATCATTTTCCGATCATTCTCTTGTCCAAGGATAGAGAGGACCACATCTCCATCTATGGGTTGTCAGACATGGCTGATTCCAACGATGACTACAGCGGTGGACATCGATCTACATTACTTGGACATGGAAAACACCACAGACAATAACCCTAATCACATGGTAACAACAGGTTGGTCGGGTTGCTGATCCCCTGTTAGTCCCTGGGACCACTCAAAGAGGCCAGCAGGTTGGTCTAGGCAACATATGCAAGGCACGCCATGAGACCATCCTTGTGCATCTTCAGGGCATTGAGGCAAGGCTGGAACGCCAGCATGAGCTTTTACAGAAAAGAAGATGGGCAGCAATAATGCCCATCTGTGTATCTCAGAGGGTGAGATTGTCAAGGACATGGCACTGGCAGACAACAAATGAGGTAGGCCACAGAGGCCACATCACATGAACTACAGTGGACTAATGAATAAGGTTAAACAGTCATTCATTAAACTCAGGACCGCTGTGCTCCATGCATCAATATGTTCAACTTCCACTGCACCACTGGTGGAATCTGTGTAGGGTAACCCTTCCAGTTCAGCAGACCGACTGTCTCACTATGACCCTCCTGCTTGAGGAAAAAGGCCGTGCCAGCACTAGTACCATCCCTGACAGTAAACACATGGTTTGGGTTGGAGGGCTTTCTTTTGGAATTGCAAAATGGGTTAGTGTTGGGGGTGGAGTTTGTTGTGAGATAGCATACAGAGTGGGGATGGGGCTGTCTGTTTGTGTTGTAACATACGGGGGTGGGTGTAGGCAGGGTAAGAGTCCTTGTGCATAGTTTACAGGTGATGTGTGGCAAATAGGGGTTGTGCACAACTAGTATGTGTCAGTGGCATTTAGTTATCGTCTTTCATAGCCCATAGGTAGATTTCCAGTACATATGCATGGCCTGGTGGGGAACCTGAAATCTTATACATGTATTGTCCACACATGGGCAAGCTTATACTAGTTGTCATCTGTTAGCAGACACCGGTCTTCGGGAGAATGTGGTAATGACAACAATGGCTACACAGCCTAGTAGGGACATCATAATGGTGATACTGTAGCTGTAGCTGACGGAAATACACACAGCAATCCCACTTAAAGTGAAGTAAGTGTCTGTCCATCAGTTAGTGTCTGTCCATCAGTTCAATGCCACAAGCCACATTATTGCACTCATTGGGCCCGTGGCATGCCATGTAACAGACATGTAGGTTGACACTGGTATTATATGCTCCCTTTGTGACATGTCTGCTCAAATTAGATGTTCTACCAGAATGTAGGCCTGGGAGGAGAATACACAGAGTGTCACATGTTCGAATCCCTTTCCCGCGCTTAGAGTCTCTTCTCCGATGTTCGTAGGTCACATTTCCAAAAAGCCACCCATTCTGGACTGAAAACGAGTCCACTACTTCTTGTCCGCCGGTCTCCTTCAGGCTCATCCTTTTAAGGGCCCACCACATGCACCTCTTCTTCTCTTTTCTCCTTGCTCGCAGGTGGCTGGCTTTCAGGTCTTGCCCCAGGGACATGTCTCCAGATGCACAGGCAGTGGAGTAACTTTGCTGAAATTGTTTGGGGGACATGACATCTGAAGCAAAGGTGCGGGGGAAGGAAGGGCCAAGTGTGGCTGTGAAGAATGACACTTAACCACTAGACCACACGAGCCCTGTGCCGGCGCTCTGTTATGAGTTTCCCTTGCTCATTTTACATTTCAAAATTACTTGCAACATGTTTTATTTATTATTTTTAAGTGTAGGCACAGTTTACACCTATAGAAATATAGAGTGCCCACATGATTACTTAATTGATGATCCCAGTCCATGAAAACATCAGTGTTCAAATGTTGCGCAAATGTGTTCATTTGCTTTAATACATTGCTGGGTAACCTTGCTTAAAGGTACCTTATCTAGGTGACGTTGAAGCACATGACAAACAGCAACAAGGTTCAAACAATTTTTCAAATCCAAATGCACTCTTCTGAAAATCCATAAAAGCTTCTGAAATGTTCATCCAACCTGAACTTTCAATTAGAATGTAATGTAAAGGATGTCAAATTAGTACAGTCTGAGTAGAGGCATGGGCAAACCAGAGTGGAGCAAAGAGTAGTCTCACTTGGCGCAAAGAGCCAAAGCACAAGCTGAGGCAGCACGAAAAAAGTGGCCCATTATGCAACAAGGGACTTGTGTCCAATTTTTGAGTGACCCATTTCACAAGTTGCGTGTTATTTATTTATTGACTGAGAGTGACAGTCCCTGGCACACCTGAAATTGCAGCTGACAGCACAGTGCACATCAGTACTAAATTGGAAAACGATGCAGAAAATAACTTTTAGATATCAAGGTCATCAATAAAGGTGGCACAGCATGTGGTTTAAGTCCAGCAAAAACCATCCAAGCCATTAGGAGAGTGATAATAAATGCCCTTGAAAACACAAGTTGAACATTTCAATTGGAAGCTCGTGGGATTTCATGTTCACACTGCAGCTCCTGTATCGAGCTGAAATGAGGGGACAGGTGAGGTGGGTTTCTTTGTCCTCCCAATGAAGCATGCACAGAGCAGGTTACGGCTCAGGGCAGGCCTTCTATCAGTTAGCTTAGCTACTGTTTTGTCTTTTTCTCCTCTGACCTGATCTCTTTTCTGATCAATAAAGAAGCCCGTGAATGTGCACCGAGTGGTGGTAGAAAGATTGCTGCAAGCACTTCTCCTGTCTTCCTCACCTAAAGACTATTAAAAATGGATGCATGAGCTACTTTACGTTCATTTGATCCAGATGTAATGTGTCATGCATCTCCTCAATCGGGAGCTGCGGATAGCACCAGGTGGGAGGTGTGTTCAGTTGCTTATTCTTTGCACTTGGCTCAAAGCGCACGTCAATTATATATTTTTTAACGTACCTGTGTTTACAGTGCTAGCTCCACAATGCTGTGTCTGTCTTGGCCTGCTCTTCCAACTGAGTAGACAGATGTGTGTCTTCTGGACATTGAGGATGTGTGACATCTTTCGATTCCTTAGACCTGCTCCCAGTTATGTGGAAGTACCAAAGAGACACGTTCTTAGATTCACTCTACTTGCGATTGCAAGGTCTTGGTCTTCTTGTCCTGTAAATGGGGTCGGTCCTCCTTGGAAGCCAGGACTACCCTGGAGGAAAACAGGGCAGATTGGCTGCCAGAAAGGACAGATCCAATGGAAAAGCCCCCATAAGGGCAACAAACCATGTGGAGTGCTGGGTGGCTCAGTGCAAGCGTGGTGGAAGATTAGTCTGGGATTCAAATTGAGACAAGTCTGAAAGCTGGTGCTAATTGCAGGATGGAAGAGGGAGCTGGGACGTAACCAAGCTGGAATGAGGGCGGCGAGTCGGCTAGAAATAGAGCAAAAAGGACCGGAGTGAAGAAGCTCCAACAGAAGGAAAGTAAGAAAGAGTAGCGAGGACTCAGGGGACATGAGCGCTGTGGCAACAAAGTAGCAACGCGATGAGCAGCGTTACTGTTCTGTATTTGTTTGCAGCAACTCCTCCTTCCCATGCGTCTCGCAACACAAATGCGTGACGGCCATCTTGTGGCTACTGGAGGTTGTTTCCTAGATTGGCAAAGGAGGTGGCCATTGGTTGGTTGGCTTTTGCTGCATTCCATCAGAAGATCGATTGGCAAGAAGTCGCCTTCCACCTGTGCCACAACGACCAAGGCCAGGCACGGAGCATGACACATGTGTACTTTCCAAGGCACAAACGGCATTATGAAATTGGGAAATGTTATAGAACTATCCTATAATGCCTGCAGTGTTGATTTGTAGTGGAAAGTGAGTAGCAGCATGACAGTGGAAAGCTCTTAATACCTGAGGTATCACACGTGATCATGTTGGGCCTCATTATACGTTTGGTGGTATCCCACAGGCAAACACAGTGGGATACCACCAAACTGTATTACCGTTGCTGGCACTTGATCTGACGGAATTACTGCCATATTAAAAGTGCCAGTAAGGGTGGATAGAACCCATTTCATGGAGTCCCATAGGATTCCATGGGGGGAATTGCTGGTAATACCGGCACTGGTCTTACTGGTGCCGGTAATACCAGCATTTTATGGTGGCGGGGTGCTGAAATTACCAGCAGCCTGAAGCTGCAGGTAAACTGCCCACCCCAATCCCCAAATTACTGCCACTTTTTTCCTTCACCACCAACCTTGTAATGAGGCCCAACGTTGTATGTCACAAGCAGTGCAACAAGTGCCAGGAGGGGGCGATGACAAGGACATGTAGAACTGACTGCAATTTCTTTAGAGGTGGAATGATGGTGTGTATGGATATTTACCTCCTCGTCGCTGTGCTTGACCTGCAGTACATCGTGAATGGTGTTTCTATCCAGGTGGCAGAGGATCTGTAGTTGACATCCTGAAAGTTCCCATGGCGAGTGTCTTACTTTGGGAATGTGTAACTCCTCCTTCTCCTAGTTTCCTTTGGTTCTCCCTGCTGCTGTATGGAATCATGTCTTCTGCCTCAAATTCTGAGGACCAGCTCTCCAATGTGGAGTGACAGGGCTTTGTCTTGAAGCATGACCATGCTTATGGGGAGTGGGGCAAAATTAATTAGAGGATTTTCTTTCAGTCTTCAGCAGTAGCTAAATAAATCATCTGTAACAGCTCTTTCCTAACGAGGAAGAATAGTTCATGATCTATTAGGGTGGAGAAAGAACAAGGTGAAAGACCTCCTTCCCTTCTAGAAAGCGCATGTTCTTTCATTGTTTGACACCTCTACATCTGGAGCTTGGGGAGAGGTTGTGTTCACCTAGTTAAATTAGTTTATCAACAGAAATAGGGTGACTACTTTCCATCACAGCACACAATATTATGTGCCTTTTGGTCCTGCTCAGGTTTGACACCCCACAGGCCATTCTCTAAAAGCTAATGGGTGCTAGACTAAACCACAAACTGCTGCCCAGAAGAGGAAACACTTAGAGTACAGAGTGTCTGAGTACAGTGTACTTAGCTCTTGGTGCCATCATCCCAGGGCATTGACAGAGGTTGCTTACCTGGGTGGGATACACTCACCATTGCTCATTTGGCTGTAAGGATTACTGTGTGTCCTCTAAGCTAGAATACCCATCTACTGGTCTAACGCCTTTTGGCCCAGTGAATAGGTAATTTCCAATATACTATATACTATATAATATGTAGCACTATACTATACAATATGCATTTGTTATTTTGTTATTTGTCATTTTATAATATGACGATAACATGTCATCTACATACATCGGAGCCATGACGTCACTTCGTCATAGGGTCATTTGGTCTAACATAGTCGAATCCAACCATTTCTATAGGGAAATTTAGTTCAGTACCTAGTGCAATGATGTTATCTCGCACAATGGAGAAACTGCAACATTAGTTATCATGCAGCTTTCTTTTATGCACTATCACTGATATGCATAACTCAACATTGGTGCATCAAACAACAGCAACATTATATTTCAAGGAAATGGGTATGCTCCACCTTTCATTATTTCACAGAGCTGTCTTATTTACTTTAATTGTAGTAACAGCCACACAGTATGTTGGTAAAGGTTAAGATTTTAGTTTGTGCCATTCAATGCACTCATTCAGACCTGTACTATCACTTTTGCTCCGAAAGATGAGATCTTTTTCTTTCTTAAATAAACATTATTTATCTGATGCTGTATCTTTTCCTTTCATGATGTTATAAAGTACAATCCATCTTATGTTGTCAAATGCATGTTCGTGTGAACAGAAATGGCTGACTAAAGGTGCTGTGAAGATTTTGTTTTCTATACAGCTTTTATGCTCCATAATTCGTGTTCTGATGTTAATTTCTGTTTTGCCTAGGTTATTTATTTATTGTGAACCTAAATACTTACATTTTTACTCATAACCCTAAACAATGCAACAACAAACACAACATACAATAATTAAGATCATCACATATACAACATTAAGATCATCATGTTAAAATCAAAATAGATAGTGAATACCGGTGTTGCCTAGCTTAAGGGGATTCGCCAGGACTTGCTGGAGTGAGTTGGCCAAATCATGTATGCATAGATTTAATACAATTGTGGTTAATACGCAGCCCTGGAGTAATTCCCGAAAAGTATGGATCCATCTGGCATTAGAACCCTGTTGGTCCATCCTTATATTTATTCCTGTTTCGCAATGTAAGGTGAGTAAGATGCAAAGCAATACGTCGTGGCAGCCAAGCTTGTGAAATGTATCCCATAATAGTGTCCTGTTGACGCAGTCAAACATTTGAAATATATCTAGGAATGCAAAAAAGACTGCCCTTTTTTCTGAAAAAGACTGATTTTGTAATAACTGGAGAACGAAACAGTTGAGTGAGGTGTCCACACCACTCGTAAATCCTGACTGAAAGATATCCAAACAGTCCGAGACGTTTGACCAACTTTGCACTTCCTTAAGAAGCAAACTAGTGAAAATCTTACTTGAAGAATCCATGAGACATATAGGCCGATAATTAGTTGGAGCCAACCTGTTGCCATGTTTGACGATAAGAACGAGCTAAGTTCCTTTTCAAGAGGGAGGTAGAATATTCAAGCTTAAGATGTTATTAAGTAAGCCCTAAAGAATTGTTAACCATAATGACAGTTTTAATATCAAGGTATGATTAGCTCCACCCTTGGGGGCCGGAATCCTGATGGGTTTTCAGAATATCCCTCATTAATATCCATGAGGAAATATTTGAATACATTTAGATTCATTGTATGCAAATTTATCTCATGCATATTAATGAGGGTATCCTGAAAACCTGACAAGGATCCGGCCCTCGAGGAAAACCCTGAGCTTAACCGTCTGGTCCTGGGATGTTCGAAATTTTACTTTTCAAAAATGCATTGTTCAATATATGATGAATCAAAGTGCACTGGAGCTTGCATTATGTTTTGTAAAGTGTTCTTCCCATTTAGAAACTGGGATTGGTTGCCTTTTGAGGGAACTCTGTAAGTCAGGAGGGGTTATTAATCTCCAAATTGATCCTGCATCCCTCCAAATTATACAGCAAAGCATTGCTTCCTCATCCTTTAAAGCCATTACCTGGTGATAAAATTAAACCAAGTTGGCATATGTTTGTTTTAATTTATGTTCTTCAACCTTGTAATTGACATCATGTTTGTTTGCAGTACTGATTTTACTGAGCAACTCTCAATTTTTTGTTCGAATCATGTCATCAAAAATATGTTTATGCACACTGTCTTTCAACCAAGGAACAATGAAGAAATATCCGTTGTTATGTTCCATAATCATTTTTGGATAAAATAATCATAACATGTTGGATCAATTAAGGTTTCAGTAACTATAATATCACAACTAATAAAAGCTTGTTTGAAACAAGGTGAAAGTCTGGCCTCCATATTAAAGAATGATCCCAGGGTCTCAATTCTATCAATGACAAATAATTATCAAGATTAACAGTTCAACTAGGTATCTGTAAATATAACTATAACAAACAGTGGTCACTGAATGACGTTTCAATAATGTCAAAATTGGAACATAACATATTGAGCTCTTTAGTGGTACAAAATGTAATCCAAGGGAGACCTGGACTGTTTATTCTTCCAAGTAAACTGATGCAGACAATCGCCATCAATATTTTGATTCAATAACAGCAAACCCCAGGTCCCCATTTCTGCTTGAATCAGGTAGCCTTGTTCTCTAGCCTCCACCGAGGTTCTGTGAAGCTGGTTATCTAAATAGTGGCATCAGTCGAAGCATTCACTGGTAAAGTCACCCAGCACAACAACACTGATGGTTTTATCAACAAATTCACGGTTAATAGATCTGAAATAATCCCTAGAAATACATTTATATCAGTGGATTTTGGATTAAAATAGATATTAAACAAGAGATAAGAGAAGATTGTCCTTAGTTTAGGGTTTGCCCAGCATAATTTAACCAACTGAATATCTTCTCTATGAATTATTTGTTTCATTGAAATGCCTAGACCATTTCTCACTGCACAGACTATACCACCTTAAGGTCTACCAAGAGGCCCCTGCAAGGCCTTAACATAACAGATGGAAAATCCATCTAATAATGGACAGTCGACAATTCAAGTTTCCTATAGGCATATCAGTGAATAATGCTTCAAACGTTCAATGGAAGACATTAAATGGGAATAGCTTCTAGTATTCCAGGAAACAAGCAGAAATTGCTTACTTCAATTCTGATTGTCAACCAGGGAATGTTCCCCAAGCAGAGAGTTGAGGATTAGTGACCATTTGATTGGGATTGAATGTTAGATTTTCACAAGACACCCATTAAGACTCATTATTAATTCTAATTAGTGATGGCTCTCTTCGAATTGATTCACATTCTGGTTGATTCTCCAAGTCCTGGGGTGTAACGTTAGGCAACTTGTCAGAACCCAGAATTTTACCACATCATAATGTCGGGGGGAAATTCTCCCGGAATCGGCTGGGCCGTCCGCGGACCTCTGGGCAGGGAGGCCCCAACTCCTCCCGTATATCCCAAAAAAGAATGAGTATGAGACACACGCAAGAAGCAAGGTGATTCTGCTGTTTATTAAACAAAATGGCAGGGATGGGTCAAGGATCGTACGCGTCCGTCCTGACACACTCTCTCCAATTGTGGGGCTCGCAGGCCCTTTTTACCTTAGTATGAAGCGCTACTTGCGTCACCTGGGAAAGTTAGCAAAAAACCTATCGCCACTCTGGATTGGTTCCTCGAGTGGTAGGGTTAGTATAGCATACGTATAGAGAGCGTTATTAGTGGTCGAGGGTCAGTCAGGTGGTACACTTGGGTTGTCCCTTCAATATGATACATGAAAATTGTTACATGAAGACCCCTGAGGATTGGCTAATGTTAATGGCGTCAGTGATAAGAGCCCCATGTTCTGATTGGTCCACCCGCGAGCCCCCCAGTCTGGGACCATCGCTGTTCCCAGCTTGCGGTGCACCTGTCATTTGCAACAATGTATCAGTATGGGTATGTGCAGACAATGTGAAGATTTATTCATATGCTGGAAGGCAGACTACTCCCACCACTGCAGATGTCCATTGAGTCGCTTAATTGTATCTGCCTGTGTCTTAAAACGTGGGATCCAGGCGCCTCCTTCCTCCTGGGCCTGGCACCCTGTCAGGTTCGGCTTGGTCACGTGAGGAGAGACCGTGGTTGAGGCAGAATTCTGCGCAATTAATATTGCATTTTCCACTGTGTGCCTGGCTTAATTTGCAGGTGTGACCTTGGCGTCGGCTTGCGGCATGCGAGTTTGCAACATTGTGCCCTTGACTGTTGCTCTCGCCGGGCTCATTCTGCAGGGTCAGCAACTGTACTCTTGCTCATTCAATGTTCATGAAAGCTCTTGCTTGCGGCCTACTTGGGCCTGGTGCATAGGTGGAAACGTTTGATACACAGCGCTTTAGGTTATGGTAACATATTGCTTTATCCCCAGTATCATGTCTTTGTTATATTTCTCATTGCAATGCATGGGTTTAGGAGAAGTGTGAGCAAGCATTTTAGATGAGTTCATTGTGCGTCTTGCGTTTCTGCATTTTGAAAAGCCTATGTGCAAAATAATAAAGATGCGCGTCAGTGGGTGTGTCCGTCACCTACGTCATAGCCCTGAATATGTTCTTCGTGTGGATTGGTGTGAGAGTGTCCAGTGTGCATGTTTGCACGGGTGTGCTGACCGTTGGCTAGGTCGTCATGGCATCTCTAACGATGTGTTCATTTACTGTTGCATGGTTCAGTCGAGTTCATCCATGCCGCAGGTGTCGGCATGGACAGGGCAGGCTGGTGGGCAGACTGGTGGGCAGGCTGGTGGGCACATCCGTATGTTCCTGTACCAGGGTATCTGGTAGGTGGGCAAACTCCTCTCGTGGCGGATGTCTGGGCCGGATCCTCTAGGCCAGGGGCGTGAGGGGATTGGTGGGAGCCTTTTGTTCCATTCTCCCACTTCAGTAACCAAAGGTCAATAAAGAGGGGCTTCCATCAAAACAACATTCCTAATTATCCTTGAGTTCAAATAAAGTATTACCACATCCACTCTATTTTCTGAAATAAATTCAACTTGGGCTAAGTCTTTTGTAGGGATTAGTCTGAGATGTGGAATTTCTAAAAGCAAAGCTGAGATGTATTGCCTATTTAATGGCAAGGATTCATCATTGTTAAAAAGACATTCCAGATATAAAATGTGATCTTCTGAAAATGTCATACATGAGGCTCTTTGGCTAACTGCTAGGCTGTGTTTAAGAGATATATGTGGACTGGATGCCAAAGCTTGTAGTAAGGACAAGTGTGCATTCAAACCCCCAAAATGGATGCCTTGGTGTTCAGAGTTCCTTGGCAGTTTTTCCCTTAACATAAGGAAGATGGGGCGAGTATGATCTACTGAGCTTTGAGTATCAGAGTTAGTGAAGAATTAAGCGCAATTCACTGATGTTACTGTTATTTCTTCATTAGAACTGAAGATGGTTTGTTTTGGAGTGCCTTTATTCAATGGGTTCGATGCTATGGTCTCCTGGGTTTTAAAGGGACAGTGAGTCTGTGGCATGAACATTGGAGCAAGAGGTCTTAGGGCAGGAGAGTTATCTACTGAGGCCTGGATCACACTCTTATCCCGGTTTTTGGAATCTTTAGAGTTGCCGAGGGATGACCCATATTGGATGAAATTGATGTATATAGTTGGTCATCTACATCTGAATGAGTAGTTAAAATACTAAAATGTATTCCTCATCTTCCACTTGTACTGGTTTAAAAACCAATGAGTGTTTGAGCCTTTGCAATAACTTTTAAAGCTAAACTCTTCATTTTACTCTTTTCTTTTTTTGACACTGTCACCAAATCAGCCAGCTCAGGGATTGTTGTTGGTGATGTTAACACTGCACAGTCCTCATTAACGGTAGCCTTGTCATTTGCAATTTTAAGCTGATCTGGCAAACAAGCTTGCAATCTTCTTAAGAATTTGCACAAACCCTTATTCTTATGTTTAGGCAGATTTTGCATGTTCTTAGATTTCTTTAAGGGTTTGCTGTCTGTGAAGTAACATGTTGTTCTCTTAACCGGGACAGGTGAATTCCACTGCTCATTATTTGGCTGTAACACACACACTTTGAGTTAAAAAAGGGAGATTGTGGCTCTTCACTCAAAGTGTCCGACGGTGTGTCCTGTATGACAATCCGAAGTTCATGAGCAAGAGATCTGACCGGGACACACACTTTATCAGGAGAGGTGTTGCCTGCGTGACAAACCTCAACTTTTGAGTGAAGCAAGGATTCAGATGGCAACATCACATGCCTGCATGGTGAGGACATAGTGTGATCCAGGAGTAAAGAGATATGTTTATCTGGCTTATGTCCAATAGCACCATAGACAAAACCCTAAACAAAGTTCCATTTGGTGGCCATAGAATTCAAAGTGAATCTTGGTTCTCGGAAATTCCTTGAGAATGCAACCATGAGCACATGTTGTGCTGAGCTAGATGTCTTATTGGCGTCGTTCGTCGAGGGTGGTCAAAAATGTGTTAGAATGTGAAAAAGGTAGAGGAAATAGGTGCTCCTGTGTCTCACTCACTTTCAGGGAATCTGGAACAAGTAGAGATAGAGAACGAGATACAATTGCATCTAAAATAATTTGAGATTCTGCTGAAAATCATATTCTCTGGTCCTACTGAGCTTTATTTCTACAATTAAATCGTGAAGATCTAGCGTGGGCTCACAGATGTCATGAATTCAAGCATTTCAGATTGAAATGTAGTGCAAGCCGGTTCCACATGCAGGTTACTGATATGGTTGAGGGATGGTGCTGCCAAATCCGCCGTAAGGAAAGGTAAGCCCGATTATACAAAAAATAAATAAAAATAAAATAAATTGCTCTAGGCGTGCTTACGAGGTTGTGGGCCCCTGCACTAAATTTGAAGCAGTTGGAGTAACTGGTGATTTAAACAAAGATGCCATAGATTTGCTTGGCAAGGAAACAGGATTCATTAAAAAAGTAATTACATAAGAAGTCCAGATCCACTGCTAATGGAACTCTACCACAGCAAATGGCTGTGCAGCGCAGTCACCACCAAATGCTACGTCCGGTGACAGGTTTGATTTTCGAGTTGCTAGGCTCACATGGCGGACCATGACAGATCACTTTGTGCCACTTCTCTGTGTAGTGTCTGATGTTATTAGCAGTCACAGCATGCTTCTTTTACTCGAGATCCGCCTCCTTTCAGCCAACGCTAAAAAAAATACTGCAGAATTAGACCACGGCAGTCCACTTCTCCACTTCTCAGTCTTTCTATGTCCTCGTTGCCAGTGAACCTTCTCACATTCCCTTAGGCTCCTCTGTGCCGCATGAGTTCTTTCTCTGTAAGTCCGAACGAACACTTGACTCACGCAGTTCTGCTTCCTTGGCTTCCTACTGTGTTTGCAGCCCTTTTGTCTACAGTTTTGTTAACTTTTTCACACTGTCATCATTTTTCGTGTAGTTGGCCGCCACTGGATGAATTGGTGGCACCCTCCGGCCTGTGCTCTTTCTTTTGCCTGACTATAGCAGGCCACAAGCGTAACCAATGGCATACACCACCATTTCTGTATTGCAGTTGGCAAACAACCTTTGGCACTATGGTTTAATAAGCACCAATTACACTTCTGTGCTCCTACTATTTTGGTCACATTTACATTTTCCACGTGGTGCATGTCCCACAACTTTATCCATTCACCATAATTGAGGTAGATTCATCTGCTTCTCTGGCTTACTTCTAATATTGTTTCTCAAAAGTTGATCCATCAAATTGTTGCTTCTTTTGAAAGCAAGTAAGGGTGGTTCAAGTGGATTTGTGTCATCTTCTAACAGTTTCCAATTCTTCATTACCAATTTCTTGATTTCTTTAGACAAACTAGAGATTGTGCTCACAAAGACAAGCGTATCAGAGTCTTTGTTTCGAATGTTGTACTCCAATAATGCTTCTCTATTGTTATTTTTGGCCCTCTTAAACACCCTTTTAACCAGTTGTTTAGGGTAGCCCTGTTATAACATATTTGGTATTAAGGATGTTTGCTTCTTCTACAAATTCTCCTTTCTTTGAGTTGTTACCTTTCAACCTCAGAAATAGGCCAAAAGGCAAGTTCTCTCATGGGTGCTTTGGGTGAAAACTAGTGTAGAGTCGCAGCATGTTCCTATCGGTGGATTCCTGTACGGTTTCACTGCTAAAGTATTTGAGAAATTCCTAAACGTAGAGAGTAACATTGAGGAAATTGATTTCACGATCGCTATAATCCGCCATTAATTGTTTATGCCTATTTTGAGCATTTAGCCACATCGTGAAAGATCTTGCTTCATGCTCGTCTCCTCACCAAATCACTAAGACATCTTCTATGTACCGGTTCCAAATTTTCATATTGTTTTGTTGCCATGCTCAGCACACTCCAAGACGCCCATGTGCCGTGCAGCCACCAAGTCGATCACCTATGCCCCACAGTCTTCACTCTTACCCGCACTGTGCCAATAACATCACTACATTGTACCCTTAAATCCAACACACCCTGAGGCTTAGCCCATTTGGTAAGGTGCACTATGAGTACCCAGCTGTAGCCCGGACAGAACTCTCAACCTGCCTGCTTGGGCACTATTGCGAGTGAGCAGTGGCAAACATTTCCAGCCAAAACTGATTGCACTGATGATGGCCCTCCAAAAACCCCAACAAAAATGCAAGAGAGAGAAGGCGGATGAAGGGTAAATGAGTGGAACAGAATATATGATGACTGTTGAGTGATACATAAAAGGTAACAGCAAGATCCATTATTTTATTGGTTCATAAATGGATAAAGCAGGAGGAGTCAAAGCAGCCCTTATTCAAGACAAGTGATTATCCACCATAAACTTGACACATTCAGGGAAAGCTTGAGGGATGGCTTGCCTGCTCTTAATAAGTGGGATTGCTATTGATGTGCCTTCTTGATGCCCTCCCGGACCACATAGAATGAGAAGCAACTTCCTACTGAAGCAAAACATCATGCATGCCAGGATTGAGGTCAATTTTGTGATAATTTTATCCATGAGAATTAGTTATACCCAGAGGTTTCTTAGCACGGTCGCAGGGATCGAACCTGTGTTGCTGTATGTCATTTTGCATCCAAGAGGAGCATGTTGCCCCTGAGCTATCATTCCAAGACATGTATAGTTTGCCTTCCATGTAGGGCTGTTTTACACAAGTGCAAGTGTATATTTGTTATTAGCACTTGGCCAAATAACTGCTAATTCAATGAATTGTGCAACATGGCAAATATTGTCCTGGTGCCAAAATGCTTTGGAATGATATGATGTTTTCACAAGGCATAATACCATTCAAGCATGTGCCTACCCCAGTTGAATCTCTCTGTAATAAGACCCCTTGTGTGTAGTTTTGGAAATAAAGTCAGCGTTTAACTTAATTGTATACAATTTTGATGGATTTGCTGGGAGATGGGCAATTCAAAATACAGAAAAAATAAAGCCAATGATATTTCTTTTATATTGGCTTGTGACTTCTTAAGCAAATTGGGGTAAGATCCCTTTAAAATGCTGTTTATTGGATTTATTAGAATAACTCCCAGATTCCTTTGGAACTGTTTGATACATTTCATATATTTATGTCGCTTGAAAACCAGTCTGATGCTTTATCCAGTAATTAGAATGTTCTGAGGCTCCTTTATTGCCCTTACATTAGTCTTAAATCACTTCCAAAATAGTGTGATCATTTGTCAGGTCTTTCCAGACCTCCCACCCACACAGCCTTATTCTTTTCCATTCTACTTCAAACTCCTTTCTTTATCCTCCCAGCCGTCGGTCAGTGCCTGTACCCATTTAGATGCCACAGTATGATTTACAACACCCGATCCTCTCCCAGCCACAAGATCCATCGCCTGTCTCTTCGTAGCCCCACTGTCTAATGTCCTCTACATTCATCAGATCCCAATAATAAATTATCCCACACATTTTTTTGGGGGTTTCCACATATTCCTCTGAATCGTTCTCCATACTTTAAACACACTTCATTGAGTTTCTCCAACCCACTAAAAAGAAAGAGAAAATGTAAATAAGCAAACTTGGAATGTGCACTGATAAAATGTCTGCTGAGGAAAAAGAGACCCACTGAATAGACATGGATACTTCAGACATAACTCGGGCCCTTTAATTCCACGCACATCACGTGGTTCCCCACCACTGTGTATAATTGTAACATGACCTGTCCGGTCCAACTGTGAAAGCTTGATGCCACTGACATCTCTTCTGTCCCATTACCAAACAAAGAGTTGGTGGTAGATCTCTTTCTTCAGCTGGGGTCTCCCTCTGGAACAACCTCCCTGCCTCTATGAAACTCGAGGAGAACAAGATCTTCCTCTTTGCGTCTGTCTTCTCTCTTCATCTCCCCTGCTGATGTCATGTCTGATACTTCACAGATCACTTGACTACCCTCTGATTTAGGGCCCAGGTCCCTGCCCGCCCAGTTGCACACCTGCACATCCTCCCGGCAACCCTTGCACTTGGGTCTGTAACTGTAACCCTACAGTCACCCTACATGCACTTTTGGACACCTGCTGTCTGCACTTAACCTTGCACCTGCCACCTGCTGGGCGCACTTCTTGTTATTGTTTTGATCCCATGTACAGCGCTTCCCCCCTTGCCTTGGCACTTTTCACCTGTCAACTCCCCTGCACTTGTGCTATCTCAATGTCACTTGGCCTAGTAAGATTGTTGTCTCTGTCCTCCCTCTGTTCCCCCTTCCTTGCCTCATCGCACCTTGAAACACTTGTGTATAGGTGCGTTACAAATGCCATATCATATCATACACAGACACCAGGTTCAGATCAAGGCTCTTATACCCTACTCGTAAATGTTGGATTGCCCACAAACTGTAAATCTTTTCCCCATACTATAGTTCAAGCTCAAATCCCTTCCCTCTCGCACCTCTTGAAACACTTGTGTATAGGCGCGTTACAAATGCCATATCATATCATATCATATCATAACTGCTCCAAGCAATCACATTCGTTGAGCATTCTTTAAAAAAAAATCAATTCCAGATCCTTCACAAATCTTTTGGCGAGCCCCTTACCTCTTTAAGAAGCTCTTAGGTACCCAATTATGCCCCTGAGACTCCCTTTTGTACCCACTTACTCCTCTGACAATGTCTTACGTACCCACTTACGCCACTGAGACTCATTTGGTTGACCACACACTCCTCTGACAATCTCGTGGGTTTCCACTTAACACTAGGAGACGCTCCACACTCCTCTGACAATATCTTACGCACCCAAATATCCACATACTCCTCTGACAATCTCTTAGGCAACTACTTCATCATCAAAGAATCTCGTGGATAGCCATTTATACCTTTGACGCTCTCTTTGGTAACCATTGTCTCCTCCACCGCTCCCTGAGTTATCAATTTACTCCTCCTAGAATGTCTAGTATATCTCCTTACTCCTCCCAGAATCTCTTGGCCACCCGCGTAGTCCTCCCAGAATGTCTTGGGTATCCACTCCCTCCTCCCAGAATCTATTGACTCTCCATTTACTCCTCCCAGAATTTCTTGGATACCTACTGACTCCTCCCAGAATCTCTTGGGTATCCACTGACTCTTGCAATAATCTCTTGGGCACACATGTACTCTGCTGAGCTTCGTTTCCATTCCTCAGAGCCAAGTTTAAGCTGACCCCTCACATTCATAAATTGCTCCAGTCTCCACCTGCCACACTAATCCTTTCCCATGCTTAACATTCCATTGTCACCTCTTCCCAACTCTGTGCCATTTAGCTTCCTGCCCACGTTTCTATTTCTCTCTCGCTTCGCCCATTCCGCTTGAAGCCCTGCACTGGCGTTCGACTCCTCTTCCTCTGCCGATGCCCTTTGCTCATTTTACCACCTATCCGTTCTCGTCCAGTCCCCATCCCTCCACCCCTGACTAATCCCTTTGGTAGCTCCCATCCTGCAGAGCTGCGCAAGAGACGCATCTGAAGTGAGAACGATTCTGAAATGTTGCTAACTGTAAACACCTTCTGCCGCCTCACTGGATGAGAAGCTGCGTATGACAAATCGAATAACTCACGGGAAAGGCCAGGCAGTAAGTGGACCTTTCAGAAGGACGTTTCAGAATTGAAACAGTTCGTAAAAGCAGTTATAGCACCTCTCAAGAGGCAGTCAACAGCAGCAGCAAAACCTGATGGGAAAGGGTGCGCTCAGCTGACCCGACATCCCACAGCCTGTCTCCGGAGCTATTTAACCACAGCAGTTTGCTCTATTCAGCTTATTTAAAAAAAAAAATACATAAAAAAGATTGCCAGGGGTCAGATAGCACAGCGAGTAGAGTGCTTGCTTGGCATCTGTGCAGAGTCAGCTGTCGCAGGTTCGAATCCCAGCGAGTAGAGTGCTTGCTTGGCATCTGTGCAGAGTCAGCTGTCGCAGGTTCGAATCCCGGCAGAGCGAAACTGAGCTTTTTCATTCTTCTAAATGACCACCACACTCCGTGGGTAATAATTAGCAGCGCTCAGATACATGCTATAAATATATATATATATATATAAAAAATGGACTGGAGACTATTTTTAAAAATCCTAAGTCCCAGTGAGTTGATTTCACATCTGCAGGGTAAGGATATACAAGCAATGTTTGCTATTCTATTCTCTTTCAGAGCCAACTGTCCAGCTGCTCCCTTATGGGGAGTATGTTGATGCAATTTCTATATGAAGTCTCAGACGTGGCTGTTCCCACAAGTACTCACCATTAACACTGAGTTCATATTAGTGAAAGCACGATATATTTGAAGAGATGGTTTTGTCGACATCGCTCATTCGTTAGTTTGTCTGTCTGTCAGTTGGCAGATGTCTCTAGAAGCCGAAACAGTTGCATTGGAGTACAGATAGGGAAGAATGGCAGATGAGGAGGGACTCACAGCTTGAAGGTGGTGTTTGCTTATGTGACTGCCCAAGACATGCAAACCACTGTGGCGATTCCCTGCCACTTCATGCCTCTCCCCGCCCAAAACACATTGGGCCTCATTACACGGTAGGCGGTAAACCATGGCGTTATTAGCGCCATGGTTCATGCCGGTAATTTACTGGTACCGCCTTGGAGGAAAGGGGAATTACCGCCCCATTCCAAGGTTGGCAGGGCGGTAATTCCCCCTTCCACCATTGCCCTTCCCCATTCCCATTTTTGCCCCATAGGGCTCTGTGGGAATGGGGAAGGCGCTAATTACGGTAGCGCAAATTGCGGTACCGTAATTAGCTCCACTGGTCCCTTTGCAGGGCTGTTTTTAACACCTGCAAAAAGCATGCGTTAAATTCCCCAACCCGCAAAGGGACCTCGTAGTAAGGCGGTAAGTATTTACCGGTACCGGTAAAATACCGGTACCAGTAAACCCTTACTGCCTACCGTGTAATGAGCCCCATTCTCCTAGAATCTCTTAATGCTCACTTTAATCAAGCCTTAACATCACACTTAGCACTCAAAGGGCCTCATTAGGACCCAGGCGGTAAGGGGTTAACGGCGGCGTAAACAGCGCCGACCCTTACCGCCTGATTCCGAGGTCCCTTAGCGCCATGGAGGTTTTAACACCTGCTTTTAGCAGGTGTTAAAATCCATGGCGCTAAGGGACCATGGAGTTAATTACGCCACCGTAATTTACGGTGGCGTAATTAACGCCTTCCCCACTCCCATTATGCCCTATGGGGCAAAAATGGGAATGGGGAAGGGTAAATGGGGATTGGGGACTTACCGCCCCGCCAAGGTCGGAATGGGGCGGTAAGTCCGCCAACCACCATGGCGTAAACGTAGTTTACGCCATGGTGGTAAAGTCACGGCCCAGGCGGTAACTTACCGCCTGGGTCGTAATGAGGCCCAAAGTGTCTTCCAGTGTTTTCAAAGCAGTCTTCTGAGAGTTAATGACTTAATTGTAGCTGTGATCCGGCTACTTGTGTCATGCAAATGTCTTAACCAGGGCTGCCTTCAAACACTCGATTTATAAGGACTGTGGGCCTCATTACAACTAGGGCGGAATGGGATTAATGGCGCCAGTAATGGTGCAGATGCCGTTAAACCCACTCCGCACTATTACGAGGTCCCCTCCCGGGACCCGCTCTGGACGTCTGTTTTTTCCAGACGTCCATAGCGGGTCCCGCGAGGGGACCAGGGAGCTAACAACGGGCCCATAATTAATGGGCCCGTTGTTAGCTCCCTCCCCATTCCCATTGAGCCCTATGGGGGCTCGAATTGGAATGTGGAAGGACCGGGCCCGGGTTCCCTGAAGGAGGAAATACCGGGCCCTCCAAAGTCGGAATGGCCCGGTATTTCCCCATTCAGGGAACCCGGACACGATTTTGGAGGCAGCCATGGTGCTGATAGCACCATGGCTACCTCCAAAGTCGTAATGAGGCCCTATGTGTGTCCTTCACAGAAGTTCTGTTAAAAGCAAGCATTGGCAAAGTCAACAGTGTTGGCTTGTGTATAAGTATGAGGCATATGTCAGAGGTCTGACGTTCATTCATCGACCGCTGTTTTTGCAGCATTTTTTCTGAAAATGTTTTGCCACAAAATATCAACAGAAAATATGGGGGGTATACAAGGGGTAGGGTGGGGTGGTGTATGGGGAATAAATAATAGGGAGAGGAGTTCTGGGGGTAAGGGTAACCCTCCAGGAACCCCCCCAAATAAAAAGAGAATTTGACGATTTTTTTCAAAAAAAACATTTTTGGCAAAAAAAAGCTGTGAAAATAAAACTGGGGATGAATTAACGTAGAACAGTGTCAGTCACTGATATTAATTGCCCAGGTACTTGCACCATTTTGCACCTGCTAACATCAATTTCCAGTTAATACCACTATGGTAGTGCGTGGCAAGTGCCTTTCCCGTGTCTATGCAAAATCCCAAACTGTTGGCATTGTCAATACTGAGTGATCCGTAGCACACCTATTGGGGTCCCAGAGACGTAAAGGGTCAATACGAATTTTCTGGTATCCCACCTGAAATACCTTACCGTTACCTCGATATTGCAGTGTTACTTGGATATTACAGGTGCCGGCACCAGCGGTAAGATCCCATTCCACTGCGTCCCGTAGGACTCCATGGAATGGGTTTGCCACAATCATAGGAACTGGTAGTACCGGTGCCTGTGATTGGGGCATTTCTTTGCTGGTAGGGGCCTGTACTCCCAGCATGTCAGGCCTTCTGGTAGTTCACTGCCCCTACTGGCGAACTCAGAGTGTGCCGGTCCAGTAACTAGGCCTGAACCGGTATTACCAGCATTATTTCTGGCATTTTTACCAGACCGGCACACTCATAATGGGGCCCATAGAAAGTGTTTAAATTAATGCAGTAAAACAATGCTTTGAATTGTAATTAGATGTGACCAAAAAGTCTGTTTTGTCCACCTATAGCATTATGCTGGGAAAAATCAATTTGTAATAGAAAAAAAAAAGTTTTCGCAGAAAATAGTAATTGATCTGAATGCCATGCATTAGCTATGGAACCTTCCCCAACCAATATATTGCACTGCGATTATTTTATTTATAGAGTGCTACGCCTAAGTGCTGTACAATATGTTAGCAGTAAAATAAGAATGAAAAGACGAATTTGAACAAAAATAAAATATATTCCATTAGGCAGGTGAAGAAAGCAGAAATGATTCTGGACGAGAGCCGTTTAGAAGTAGAGAAGCAGGAGAACGAATAAGGAGAGGTGATCCAGTGTTTGGGAGCAAGAATTGCACAAGAGTGACAGTGGAATAGGGCACGGCAAGGAGGAAGAGCGACTGAAGGAGCAAGAAGAAGATTAGAGAAGAAATAATCATGAAAAGATAGGGTGGAGCAAGACCGTGAAGACACTTGAAAACAAGGCAGAGAAAATGGAAAAGGAGACAGGATTTGAAAGAAAACCAAGATATAAAGAGGTGAGAAGGGGAGATACAGGAGCGTGGGATCGGGGGTAGGCTAAAGTGAGAGATGATAGAAGGAACAGAGAGGAGCTATCTGGTAAGCGGGAAGACCAGTGAGCAGGGATGAGCAACAGAAGAGACGAGTAAAACCAAAAGTAGAAATTATAATTTTAGTGGCAAAAATAAAAGAAAAAATGATGCATTTTGCAGCTATTAAAGAGCTGTAAGCAGCAATTGTAAGGAATGTTAGATAAATTAGATGAATAATTGAGGAAATAATCTCAAAAAGTGATTGAAGATTATGAGCAGCATCAAAGTATGGCAGAAAGACTGGAGGGAAAGAAAGGGTAGAAGGGGAGGACAAAGAAAGATAAGCAGAGGATGGAACAAGTGAACTTTGTTTCTAGAGGTGTGCAAGTGGAGATAGGGTGAGTGCATTGAATGCCAGATTGCAAGAAGACAGGTGGAAATGGAAGAATGGAGATAATCAGAAAACTCGGAGAAGGAAATACACATGTGCGAATCATCAGCACAGAAATAAAATGAAATGCCGAATTTGGTGATTTTAGCAGAAATGGATGAGGTCTAGAGAGAAAAGAGGAGAGGGCCATTAACAGAGCCTTCAGGAACACCAGAGTGCAGGGGGAGAGGAGTGAGTGCAAGCCCAAAATACTGCAGAAGGTGTGATCAGAAAGGTCAGAAGAGAACCACTGATGGACAGTGTTAGTGAAGTCCATGGAGGAAAGCTTGGTAAGGAGAGACAGGTGAACTATGGGTGCAAAGGCAGCAGAAAGCATGAGAACAGTTAGAATAGGAGAGAATTTGATGGCAAGCAGAGAGTAGAGAACTAGGAATGGGTTGAGTTGAGAGTGTCAAAACCAGAGTGATAAAGAGATATTGTTGACTGAGATAGACACCTGGGAGTAAACTGCTTGCTCGAGTCATTTACAAAGAAATCTTAGAGGAGGAAGAGGGTGATAGAAGGAAGAGCATGATTGGGAGACGTTCTTTTTCAGAACAGGGAGAATAATATCCTCTTTAAACATAGAGGGAACAGTAGATGAAGAGAGAGAGGAGTTTAAAGGTGCAGTAAGGTAAGAAGTGAGAAGAGGAACACTTTTGCCATTAGAGATCATCAGGAGAAATAGTGGTTTGCAGCCAAATAGGAAAGTAGGGGGTGTCAGAATCAGTGAGAGGCATGAAGCAGGAACTAGCCTGTGGGAGGAGGCGAAGGGCAAGAGGAGTGGAGGTAAGTCAGGTAACCCCCACAGGAAAACGTGTAGATTTGCGTCTGGAAACATGCCTGTAAACGGAATTACCAGCATGTTAATTCCAGACCGCCAATGAGGCCATACCTCTTAGCGCTCAAACAATGTTATCAAGAAAGGTTCGGTCCCTCGATACCTTAATCTCTCTTGACAGTATCCCAATAAATAATACATCTTTCATTATAACCCTAACTCCACTTGCACACCTCTCCCTGGCGCATGCTGAATTATGGGGTGTGAGGATACAAATGCATATAGACATGTGTGTTTCCTCCTCCAAGTTTTCTGATTATCTCCATTCTTCCTATTCCACCTGTCTTCTTGCAATCTGGCATGCAATACACTCACCATTATGCTGCTAAGCACACGAAAGGCAAAAATAAGGGAGGGAAGCCCTAGTGTGTTTTTGCCCTTTGTGGTCCAGGCATTCGACCGGGTCAACCGAAACTATGGCTAAAATCGACAAAATGTCCGAACACAATCATGGACCACATTAAATCAATGCACTCCGGAATATCACTGAGAGTGAGTCTCAGTGGAGTGGGGCATCTCTCCGAAGAGATCAAGATCTTCAGAGGGGTTAAACAGGGCTGGCCACTAGCTCTGGCCTTTTACAATTCATATATGGGAGACTTTACGGCTCAAGAAGGAAATATATGATCCCCAATGATAGGAAAAGAGAAAGTCACATGCCTCCTATATGCTGATGACATCATCTTACTGGACCAGACTGCAACCAGGCTCCAACATCAGATAAACAACTTGCTTGAATACTTAAAAGAAAATGACCTAGAACTTAACACAGCCAAATTGAAAATGATGGTCTTTGAAAACACAACGAAGCGAAAAGAAAAACTCCAGTGGCATCTTGCGAGAGAGCAACTTGAGAATGTATAGAACTTCAAATATTTGGGCATAACACTCAATGGCAGCCCAGTGAAAATTGCAATGCAGTCAACAGTCTACGCACATTTTAAGACTAATACTATTGGCGCAAAGTGCTGAGACTACCATCATCAACGCCAATGGCCTCTATCAGAAGGGAACTGAGCCTGGCTTCACTTAAATCGACGATAAATTTAAACAGACACATGTTATACAGGAAGATCCAATCTATCCCTCTGCCAGAAATACTGGCGGTCATTTATAAAGGAATGGAAGGAGGGAAAAACGAAATGTTATCAAACAGGTCAATTAAGAACAAAACTCTCTTCAATGAGATTGGCAGTACAGAGGAAGAAATGGAGTGCAATCCATCTAAAGTTTTTACAAAAAAGAACACAGAGGAATCTCGCATCTGTCTTGGTGAGGATTGCTTACCATGGGGAAAGATCAATAAGGGAAAGAGGGCATGGCAGAGTGTACACAGGCTTTCAAATTGAAGCTCAGTCCAGAGCCCAGGAGTGAAGAGCTAATTCTGTTTGAGGCCTGCAGGTTGGAGGCATGGGTGAGTCGGACATGAGAGGTCAGTCCTGGAAGGTTGTGAATGACGTGCTGAGGATAGTGTGGAAACAAACATGGTAGAGCACAAATCAACGTTGACCATGGAGGAGAGTGCAGGCCCCAGCCTTTCAGTTTCTAGGGGCACCAGATTTGTCTGGGATTTGTGTGAGCCTTGAGGCCCAATGTTTTGGAAGTGGTATGGTAATGGAACTGGAGGTAGCCTAGTGATACTGGAATGTTGTTTGGTGGCAGACCTGGCGATGTTTATTGCTGCATTACAGCCATTTGGGCGACCATTATACAAAATGGCGGATGGGGAACCCTCGCTCGCTGAGAAGGCCTCTAACCTAGTCACGGAGGAGGACATTGGGGACATCCTGGCGGAGAACAAAGTATTGAGAGGGGATGTACAGACGATTGAGGCTGACATGTTGGAGAAGTGCGAAAGACTGCAGGGGCTGGCACAGCGGGAAAATGGCATGAGAGGGAGGAAATTCATGAGACTGAACACACCATCTCTGGTGAAATGATGGACAGAAATGAGACGGTTTTGAGAAGTTGAAGGTGATTACTGGGCTGTTGGACACAGGGGAGCGAGGGAGGGAGTTATGCCTTAGGGGCCTGATTTTTAACTTGGGCATCTAGGGGTCTTGGTGGGGATGTTTTGTTTGAGAGTGATGTTATTGTTTAAATTGAGGAGGGCGGAGGGGTGGGTGGTTTAGAGGGATTGGTTGAGGTTTGAAGAAAGAGATATTTTTCTTGGGGTGATGTTGCTTGGGGGAATTGATGACGAAAGTGGAGGGCATGCACTGTTTGATGGAATGGCATCCCGCATGATCGCCACACTGGAAAGAGAGATGCTAAGGCTGTGAAACCTCAAGGTCAAGGGCTTGAACTCTCCTACAAAGAGAGCCCTGGTTTCACAAGAGTTTTCAAGATCCTGCTTAGATATCTTATTTTTCCAGAAGACCTGATCGAGGGTCGAGGTGAAAGGTGCACATGTGGGTGAGGTAGTTTGGGCATCAGGGCAGGTTAAGAAGGGTGGTGTTGGGACTGTCTTCCACCAAAGGCTATGTTTAATTAATCAGGGTGTCACTAGATGGCAGTGTGGGTGTCTCCTAGTGATTCGGTGAGAATTGGTAGGGGTACGGGTAGTGTTGGCCTCTGTCCATTGTCCAAGCTGCTGTTCTGTAAATGGGCATTGGGCACAGTTTTGGTAGTGGATGGAGATGTGGTAATTGTTGGTAGGGACTTCAACTTCTGGGTGGATAGTGTTCTTGACAGATGCTTAGTAAAGGAGCCACAGGGTGAGCCCATGCCAGAACAGGGAGGGGGCTTTAGACACATTCTGAGGGATAGGGGTTTGTCCAAAATGTGAAGAAATGAACACCGCCCAGGAGAGGAGTTATACTTCTATTCTACGTCTCACAACACATATAAGAAGATAGACTATTTATTAATGGCGAAGGATCTGGTGAACAGGGTGCACTGTTGTGAGATGAGACTGGTGAGTGGTTTTATCATGGCCTGGTTTATAATGCAGAGGAGATGGCTGTCCTCAATAGGAGGGACTCCAGGTGGAGGTGCAACAATCACCTTTGGCGAGATCAGGTATTTGCAGAGCAACTGGAACAGGGGATTCATGAATACTTTGAGTTTACCGACAGGGGGAGTTTGAGACATGCACAGTCTGGGAGGCGGGGAAGTCAACACAGAGATGCCTTTTAATTTTGGAAAGGTCTAGCAAGAAAAGGGAGAGGACCTTGCTGGAGAACTCCTTTAGAGGAGAGATAAGGGCCTTGGAGTTAAAGCTGCACGGTGGTAGGAATACACAGATGAGGAGCATTTGAGTCTCAAACAGAAGCGCTTAGAGCTGTAGTCATCGAGTCTAGAATACCGTGAGGGATCAGTAATGCGAGGCAGACAAATGTTTGAGGATTTCTCAAGACATGTCATTTTATATTAAAAGAATATATGTCAAAATGCTTCACTGACCCTACTCTGCTGAGGGTTTCCCTGCCTAACCTAAAGCTAAGGGAATACACTCTATCACATGATAACTGGCCTTCACACTAAACAACAAACACATGAAGAAAAAATCTGGCAATTCAACAGGACATAGACAACATTCAGAGCTCCTAAATGACCTTCTAATGTCCTGGTGATTTTCCTTCCCCCGGATACAAAGTCACTTCTGCAAATGTTAACCAAAGAAAGAAATGACTGAAAATAAGTTCTCAATGTTTCAATGTCAAAAGTAAACGTTCATCAGCGAAAGTTCAACTGGCAAACACATCTCTCTTGGGTGAAGTTATCCACTTTTCACTTCTAGCAAAATAGCCCCAATGGTAATCCTGGCACAACGCTTTGTCACTCCCACATCTTAATCCCGTAGATGAAATACAGTGGGTCGATCATTATGAAAGGGTATTTGGTTGGGTGGAGAGGGCACAAAGATTTTGATAGGCCTGATGTGGATAATAGTAAAGAGACATTGTATCATAATCTTGACCCAGAAAACATTGCTAACATCATTCAGGCAATTAGTACATCCCGCGCCCCAGGGCCAAGTAGGATGTCTAATACTGTCTCTAAAGATGATGCAGCCATATGGTCGCTGATTTTGAATATCTTCTTCAGGCGGGTGGCTGAGTCTCAGACCATGCCTACTTCCTGACAAACAGTTTTTGTGGTCCCAATATTTAAAAGGCAAATTGTAGCGATTCCATAAACTACAGGCTAATCTCGACACTTGACGCTAATAGCAAGGCCTTTACTGCCTTGCTTTATCAACATCTGGAGTCATAGGCGTGTTCTATTGGGAGGCTACAGAAGTGGCAGAGAGGATTTCGTTAGAATCATAGAATTACCTTGAATAGGTTTATTCTTAGATCAGCTCAGTCACTTGCCTGGAATGGAAGGATCAGCACGCTTTATCTCGCTATAGGTCAGCAGCATTTGATAAAGTGAATACAAGTCACGTGTGGTGCAAGTTGTCCAGATGGGGTATCCCAGAAGGACTGCTACGTCTCATTTTCATGCTGCATACACATTTAAATATCAGGGTAAGAATATACTATCAAGGTTCCCCGACAAAGACAATACCAACATATACAAGGGTTAGGCAGGGGTGCATTTTAGCCCCCTGCCTGTAGGAGAGACGTTGGATAATGTGGAATTGTTGCCACCGAAATGTAACAAACAAAAATATACGTGGTTGTCCTACACTGACGACTTCCTGTTGTTTGATATGATGCCCCAAGGGCTACAAAAAGGGAATATGTGTCAATAAATAGTTTCTCAATAAATGTGAAGAAAACCAAAATAATTCAAAGTTCGAAGACAGGAAAGGTGAAGAATTTCATATGGAGAAGTGGCGCGAATAAACTGGAGACGGTGAACCACTTTATCTACCTAGGATTTCATATCTTTAATATGTCGAATAAATCCAAACCATAGGAATATAAGGGAATTGATTAATCAAATGTGCAAGGTGGATGGGAAATTTGACAAATTTCTATTACACCAGCATTTAAATATTACACGGGTAATGTTCTGCCGAAAGCTAACATATGGCATTGTGCTATATGATCCCTCAATTTTGGATTAATTGCCGATAATTGAGACAATGATTTGGAGATTAATCTTAAAATTACCAAATTCATTCCCCATAGCGGCTATGTTATGATATGATATGGCATTTATAAAAAGGCGTGACGAGGCAAGTGGGGGGAACAGAGGGAAGAAAAAGACAACGTTCTTACTAGGCCAGGTGACAATGAGATCGCGCAAGTGCAGGGGAGGTGGGAAAGGGTAAGTGTAGGGCGGAAGGGAGAGGGGGCAGTGCAATACATAAGATCAACATTATGTAAGCTCAACATTATGGATATCTTGGAGAAATATCATCTAAGATTCCATTCCTATGCCATTGATACCCAGTCGTACATTAGGCTTGATTATGTGGAGGATGCCATTGGTTTGGTTGGCAGATGTTTGGAAGAAATAGGTACTTGGAAGGAAAAAAAACTTAATCCCAAAAACTGAGATGATACTATTTGGCCCAAAACATCTGCTGGAGGGAAAAAGTTGCCACCCACCTCCCCAGTCTTAGGGGACCAGCCTTAAGTACTCTACCAAGGTAAAGAATTCTGGTTGTATTGGCAGAGTGATCTGGGCTGTAACGGTCAGATCTCAGCCAAAGTACAATTGGTTTTCAATAAGATTTGCCTTCTATGCCAAGCACTACCTTATTTACCTATCTCGGACAGTGCTGTGGTTGTGGAGGCTCTGGTCAACTGTTATTCAGACTATTGTAATGGACTTTTGGTCAGAGCTCTAGTCAAACAGATTCATCGCCTTCAAAAAGCCCAAAATGCAGGGGTAAGGCTGGTCTGTGATGTTGCCAAAAATACCCCTACTTCTGGTCTGCGTCTGTCGCTACATTGGCTAGCGGCGGAACACTGTATAAAATTCAAAATAGGGTGCTTGGTCTATAAATGTATGAATGGGTTGGCAACAATCTATCTGATAAATAAATTGAAGCGCTATAAACTGACCCGAGCCCATAGGTCCGAAGATCAACTCCTTCTTAGTATTCCCAGAACTAACTGTGTCTCAAGAGGAGATAGCAGCTTTTCAGTGGCTGGACCAAGACTGTGGAACAGCCTTCCATTGAATTTGAGAAAGGCAAATGTGTTGTCGAGCTTTAAAGCGACTCTAACGAGCTATCTGTTTAAATAGAATGGTTGATATGGTTCCCTTTAAATTTTTGTGAATTTTAATGACATCTCTACTCACTAGTTCGATTCTTCTGCTATCATATGATAACATCTGCGCCAGAATTCGATTAGGTTTGTTGTGCATGCGTTTAAGTTCTTCAAAATTCAAAATTCAAAATTCAAATCAACAGTAAAGAATACATAAAATAAATAAAACAATAGGTAAAAGTACGGCCAGCTAGTGGTAGTGCATAGTCAATACGAACTATGGATAAGATCTGTCAAGAGAAGAGGCATACAGAATTTTCTGATTCTATTTAGGAAAATGCTGAACGCTGAGCCTGGTACCCTTTATAATGATCTACATGAAATGGTGAATAATCAACAACCCATGGGGTTGGATTTTTCCTTGAAGAGGTTTTCTATCGTATCTGATAAGATGTTTTGTAACATTGATTCTAAGAGAGAAGAGTTAACTTATAGACCTAACAGCACAAAAAAGAGATAGTTTAATTGTGACTGTATTCAAACAATGGGAAACATGCACATTTATACATAATTGGCTCATTTTACAGGGGATCATAAGAAATTAGGAACTAAGCTTTTTTCCTGTCGATTTACCCTAGTGGTGAGGTTCCAAAGTGAATTTCCTAGATTTAGATGGGAACATCTCTTAACCAAAGAAAGTTTGCAGTTGTATAATAAGTTGGAACCAGATGATGTTTTGCGCAGATTGTGCGGAGCTGCTTACATGATGGAAACATTAAAATGCATAATTCTCCAATGTCTCCCAAACCATATGAAACATCTGAGGTACTTCAGAAGTTTTTTGAGGGATGCATTCAACATCAATTCAGACTGCTTCTGGAATAGATGTTTGAGGGGCAATGCAACGTCTGATATGATGGCAGGAGTAGGATTTCTTCGATCATTGACACTGGGAGCTTGGGTTGTTAATTGAATGTGATATATGAAGGGGTTTTTAAATTGTGTTTATCTGTTGTTTTGCTTATTCCTTTTTTTTTGGTCTAAATTCTTTCTTTTTTTAAGATTCATTATAACCATAAAACAATACAAAAAAAATAAAAACTACCACAGGAAGATTTTCCACAGTTCAGAAGAAAATGCAATAGCCACACCGCCAATGATATACAGTTCTTGGTTAACAGTAAGGATTTCTTGAATTGCAGTTTCAACATTCAAAATGGTATATTTGTCAGGATGAATTCTCAGTACCGCTGCTTCCACTTCAACAACTTTTACCATGAGAACAGTCACCTTTCTCCCATGTTATTTCACCTTGTTTTAGACAACTGCAATGTAGCATCTACTGATAACAAGATATATCACTTCAGTTCCACTACGTTGTGCTTCTGCCACAGCTACAATGATTTTTAGACAGACTTCGATAAGATAGATTTTTAAAGCACTTCAACCTCCCAAGGTAGGTAAGGTCATCTTCCTCTCAATAGGGGCAGCCTCATTTCGTCTCTTGCCTATCTGCACAGTTACAACCTGGGTTTGCCTTTTAGACTCGCTGCTCTCTGGCTTCCACAGTCTTGGGCATTACAGGTTGTGTCTACTTCAAAATAGTCTTTGCAAGCAGTCAGTTCCCCTTCCCCAACTCTGCCTGCACCTTTCTGCCAGTTATCAGCCCAATCAATTACCCAGAAGCCTTAGTGCCACTCTCTTAGCTTCAGGTAATTCTTGCACGCTGTTTTTTTAGGCCGATTAACTGTAAGCAACTTCACAGTATTGCTGGAGTGTTCTTTCACTGTGAGAATTGGGTGCCTTTTGGCTTGGGCAATGCTTTTTCCTCTCTTCAACAGTGCATACTCATGAACTTCACTGAAAGGTATGCCATTTTAGCATACAGTATAAGATTCAGTCTTTCTGTACACATTACAATTAGGCACACACAACCACTCTTTAATATAGATTTCAATGTTTAAAAATTGATCCATTAATTGTATTCCTATGTGAAGATAAAGGTTAAAGTTCAGGCCTTCTTTGAGAATCACAATAGGGCACAAAAGCGAACACTCTTTTATTCAACTGTCTCATGTTAAAGTTTGTAACTCTTGTATTGTCAATGTTTGTTGTGTGATAATTGTCTGAGCAGCATTCTGTTTCTTTAATTAGGGACACATGAACACTCCTTCGAACAGAAAAGTATTTGATAATGGAACAATGGATTGTAGTAGTGTTTAGCTTCTCAGGTGAATAAGACATTTTTCACGTTACATGTGAGTGCTACATTTCCATTGTTCAGAGATTCCTGAATGCAACAAACACTGTCTACTCACATAAAGCCTTTTGTGAGTTAATAAGGAGCTGGTTATTCTTATCAGCAAGGCTCCCACAATGTATTTGAATGTTGTGCTTCACTCACCGCCTTCTTATACACTTGCTCTGGGGGTCACACTGCTTCCCGACTTCTACCCCAACTTCTACTGCTTCTGGATCACTGGGGACCTGTACCCTTCTCCTGACCAGGTGTCTCCAGTCTGGCCAAACGTTTTGGGAGCTCCTTTTACTCCTGAGATCCTCGGCTTGACAATTGCTTCTTGCCTCAGTTTCCTTCACGCCCGTAGCTCAGCTGCCACAGCAAACAGGCTCACATATGGAAAAAGATCTCTCCTTTTTCTGCTGGATCAGCCTTTGCACTTAAGAGTTGGGGGAGAAGGGCTCTCTCAGAACACACAGTTGAAATCAGCTGTTTCTATTACCCGGAACCCCCTTGTTCTCGAATTCCTGCTGGGTTAGTCAGCCTCATGCCTTCCTTATACTGCCACAGCCTGCACTCCAGCTAATGTTCCAGCTCCTTCCACTCCTTCCTCCTATTGCCTGCACCTGAGGGGATCGTTTATGTCTCGAAGGTTCCTTCAGATGTGGGCTGCTAGCCTCACTTGCCTGACTACTACAATAGCTGTTAGGCTTAATTGTCTGACTACTGCAATAGTGGCTAGGATTGGTTGTCTGACTGTTAAGAATGCATGCCTCCTCATCCCTCTCCTCGTCTCAGTCCTTCTGTAATTCTGGGACTTGTAGTTCCCTTCAACAAAGTTAACTTTTGTAACATTTGAGTTACATTTAAGGGTAGATTTAATTCCCTTAACATTATTAAATGGGGCACTATGAGAATTAGCTGTTACAGAGGAAGGTATTTTACTGAAGCAAACACATTGTACCCTTGACAGTGAGGAAGGTGTTTAGTTTGGGATACCCAAAAAGATCTTTCTTTTGGTAAAGGTTATTCAGATTTTACAATATTTTGGTTCACAACCCTAGACCTAATATGAGATTTAGGGGCATTAACAAGCCATTACCTCTTTAGGTACCTTGGGAAGATTATTCATTCTGGAGGAAAAATACTGTGTCTCATCCCATGGTATCTCCTCGCCACCCTGGGCCCTGTCTCCCCTAGGTGGCTCTTCCCCAGTACACCACCCCCAGGGTTGGGATCAGCATGTGTCTCCCTCCCCTCCGCCACCTGTGACGAAACATTAGGCAGGGTTTCAGTGAGGGATCCTTAGGATTCTTCACAATACACAGTTCAGAAGCTGTCATTTTTAAACAATAATATTATGAGAAAGGTGACAAGGCATACACGCTATTGCCTTCTAGAATCAGGTCACAATGAGCAGAGAGATGGGTGGATAAGATATGTGATCATGAAGGATTGGGGTATGAGACCCAGTTGGGAATTGCAGAGTGTTTTGGTCCATTTTATACAGAACTATATAAGAATGACATGGTACAAGTGAAGACGTGAGACAATGGGCCTCATTACACGGTAGGCGGTGGACCAAGGTGCTCTTAGCACCTTGGTCCATGCCGGTAAATTACCGGCACCGCCTTGGCGGAAGGGGAAATTACCGCCCTACTCCAAGGTTGGTGGGGCGGTAATTTCCCCTTCCACCATTGCCCTTCCCCATTCCCATTTTTGCCCCATAGGGCATAATGGGAATGGGGAAGGTGCTAATTACGGTACCGCAAATTTGCAGTGCCGTAATTAGCACCAAGGTCCCTTTGCGGGTTGGGTTTTAACGCCTGCAAAAAGCAGGAGTTAAATTCCCCAACCCGCAAAGGGACCTCGTAGTACGGCGGTAAGGGTTAACGGTCACTGTTACCATTAACGATGACCGTTAACCCTTACCGCCGTCCGTGTAATGAGGCCCAATATCTTGCGGTGTGGCTTTCCCAACCATTTCTCAAGAGGGATCAATACAATTGGATTTCCCTATCACCAGGGCTGAGAACTAAGTAGCGATAGACAGGATACCCTTGGGTAAGGCCCCGTGGGAGGACGAGTACACAATTGGGTTCTACAAAAAACATTTAGGTCTTTTTATACCAGATTTGGCTAAGCTTTTCAATATCATTTTGGTCACTCCTACCACCCCAAATCCTTGCTGAATTTAGACAAAACAATCTTTACTCGCACTTTGGCCTCTAGGAGTCAAACCCTTATGCCCCACCTAATTCATTCCGATCAAGTTGGTTTGATATAGTGTCAATAGTGGTCTAACATGCTCAGGCAGACTTTGAATTTGATGGAATTTATGAGGGAGGGTGGGGATTACCTGGCCTTCTAGTGTTAGATGCAGAAACGGCTTTCAATAGGGTTGACTGGAGGTTTCTGTTGGAACCGCTGGCAAAGGTAGACTTTTGGGAAATGATATTGAGAGGGATGGGCACATTGTACACAGACCCCTCAGCCAAGATGCAAGTTAATGGGAAGGGGTCTGGGACATTTGTGTTAAGGAGAGGGGTGAGACAGGGTTGCCCATTGTCAACACTCGTATTTGCCTTATCAATGAAACTCTTGGCTTAGAAGATTAGGATGAATTTGGAGATAGAAGGATTTATGGTGGGCAGGAAGGAATACAAGCTTGGATTGTACATGAATGACATCCTCCTCCATCTCTGTCATTATCTCACTTTTGTAACAGTGTGCTCTGCACAATACAGGAAAATGCCTCCCTGTCAGGTTTTAAGGTGAACGTGGAAAAATATATTGTGTCTCTTTATGGCAGACATCCATGTGAGGAGATGGGTTATGTAGCTCAGCTAAATGTGCTGATTTAGAGCAAGGGTATTAAATATTTTGGGGTCTGGATTACAACGACACTGGATGGGTTGTACAAGGCTAATTACCCCCCACCCACCTTATTGGCAAGATGATGTGCTGATATGGAGAAATGGGCTACACTTACTATGTCCTTGGTGGGTAGACTGAATGCTTTGAAAATGACCTTTCTGCACAAAATCCTTTATTTATTCAAGATGCTCAGGGTGGCAATCCCCAAATCAGCGTTTACGAATTTGAAAGTCAAGACTCTACGTTTCCTCTAAAAGCACATGGCACATTGATATTGTTGTGGGAATGCGGTGGGTAGGTTTGCCAGATATGAGGAGCAAATACAAACCTGCATCTTAGAGGCAATAGGGGTATTCTGTGGTTTGACCTGGAGAATGGCCTGCGTTGGTCGGCAACAGTTGTGGATTGGTTGTGGGGACCGAAGAGGCGGGTACAAAGGCGAATCTTGGAATACTGACTGTTTGATATGTACTGGGACCTCTGGGGTAGACGCAGGGATGTCTGTGGAGTCACATCTTGGCCTTCTCTTCTGAGCCACATATGGGTCCCTCAAGTCTGAGATGACATTGTGGAACCTTTTAGTTTTCAGCCTTGTTTCGAAGCTGAACTGGAAATAGTTGGCCAATTAGTGCAAGGTGAAAGTGTATTTGCCTGGCTGAATAGGAGAGTAGCTTGCACAATTTCAAGTACCTGCAATTGAAGGGTGCTCTGAAAGATGAGCAACTGGAAAGCTAATTTTAAAAGTGGTCTGACGGGCACTGAAAGCATGTTGGCCACTCAGTGCACATCTAGGAGGCTGATATCTAATCTCTATCGGTCACTTCTAATGGTGAAGGGAGGAGAGGGGAGGAACCTGAGCGAAAAATGGGACAGGGATGGGCCATGGATTTGGGCTTGGGACACAAGGATGAGGTTACTGAAAAATGTTGCATTAGTGCACATAAAACACTGATAGCCTGTCAGTATACATTGCATGGCCTTAAATTATTGTACAGGTGGCAATGACACCCTGAGCGGCAGTGTGGTGAAAGGATGACATACTGGCATATGTGGCAGGATTGTGCAAAGGTTCAGAGGTTTTGGAAAGAAGTGCTAGGTGGATCAGGGAGTTGGATGATATTGATTCAATGCTGGTGCTCTTTGGACTTGAGAAGTAGAAAGAAGGGTGGAGGCATCACCCACATATGGTGCACTTTGCCCTTCTAGATGCCAGGGCTTGCCCGGTCATACAGTGGAAAAGGGCTTCATTGCCAGGCTCTGGGCATTAAAGGAATTGTCCTTAAAGGCTAGGGAAATTCATGAGATGGGCAACATCATGAGTCCCCTTCACGACCGGAGGCCTTCTAGGGGCATGGAATGGTCACCATTCTTGAGAAAGTATGGAGCATGCAAGAGTATAATTGGGGTGTTTACTGACAAGGGGGAGATGGAGGTTCAGGGTTGATTTCCTGCTTGTAGATCGCAACATGCGTGCGTGGACAGAGTAGGGGAAGAGAACAGCCCATGTGTGCAGATTGATCTGTTGTCTTCTGAACTGCGTGGCTATACTTGCATGCATTGTTCTCCTGAAGTTGGATGTCTTTGGTGATGTTAAAACTGTTAATTGGGGTGGAGGGAGGGGTAACAGTGGAATAAATGGACAACGACTTGTATTATGATGTGATAATTGTAGAGTCTTGTTCTGTGTTATGTAATAAAGATTGAATTCAAATAAAAAAAATTAAAAAATCCATCAAACTCCCGATCAAGGCACAATATGTGCTCATAGTAATGACATCCAATTATACTGACACGCATGGAGTTGCCCCAGCCTATCATTAAGCGCATGCCCCCAAATAAGCAAGCACTAGGGTTTCCAAACCATGTTTGATCAATCTTAGAATAAGCAGAGAATGCTTGATAGGGGATTTGGTGATGTTGATATTATCATATTGCAACTGTATTGCTGAGGAGTTTTTTTGTCGCGATTCGGGTACAGTGATATTTTTGCACATGACCTAGAAAGACGTATGCAATGAGTTCATATACAGGATTCACATCATGTGCACATCATTGGAGCAACAATCGTTCCAAGTGCTACGCTCATAACCTGAAGCCACCGTTAGAAGAGACCCATAAGGGTAACTTGGCCTTCTCGTGTGTAACACAATCTCCCAATGTTCTATTGGGGTGAATGGTGAGAGGTGGTTGATCCCAGTTCACGCTGCCTTTTCATCTTCAAGCTTGCCTTGTCTGCTCACTTTAAGCAACAGCCGCTCTAGATCTCTCTGAATAATGTCCACCCCATCACTGATGTTCGTAATGTTCCTTTTTGTGCTCCAAAGGACATGTCAATTGGTGTCATTCTAAAGTCTTGGTTGAAAGTTCTGGCTCCTCCATTTGGCATTCCGTATTATCTGAGATACATTAATAACTGTTTAGGATTTGAGATGTCATCTCATATCCATTGTGAAATCTGAATACATACAAGCTAGCATAATTGGCCACCCCAGTCTCCAGAAATGTGGTTATTTCTCACTAAAAACAATAGGACACAGTTATGACATCAGAGGAAACCTTGAGAGTAAGGAATTCAGGTTGAATAGCAAAGTGAAAAGGGTCCATCCAAACCACATGAGTATCCAGTGCAGTTTTCATGCAAATCATTTAAGGTTATGTTTAGATCTCTTTGGAACCTACTTCCTGAAAGCACTTAACGTAGCTGAACATTCTTGGGCTTGAATCATACTGACTCCGAAACAGTTACGGTTCCATCGTACAATGGATATGCACTGGCTCAAGAACTGTGGTATTCCTTACAGGCAATGTGTTAGAGCCCTGAAGTATATTGGGCTTGATTCTCATAATTGTCCACTTGAGTAAATGAAGAGATGCTTTGTGGTGGTCTCTGATGTATCTATCACCCTATAGCGGAATCACAAAGCCTAAAATGGGAGCATATCCAGGTATGTCTGAGCATTCTACAAGTGTTCACAAGCAAACCTGATTCACAAATATTTGCTATTTATTTGTATTTGACTGCTCATAGCGCAAACCGAGCACCAGAAGAGCGCAGCGTTTTGCAATGTGATAGTGCCAGCCCTGGATTGGAAGGCAAGAGGCATTTTTATTTGTACTGCAAGTATTCTTGAAAGAGCCATATTAGTATTGTTTTGTGGCATTGGAGAATAGTGGGGGCATTCTGACCCACTGACAGGATTGAGTTCCAGATTCTCACGGTGTGGCAGGAGAATGCCCGTTTGCAAGTCTTCTCTTGAAAGGCTACTTAGAGACACAGTTTTTGATAGTTTTCTGCATGGTGCACAAGAGCATTCAAAGTTGTGAAGATCAGCCACCAAGTGGGTTGGTGTTCCGTTTGAGACTACTTGCTACCTGATACATGCAGTTTTGAAAATATTCCTGGTGAGCGGGTGGTGCAAGTAAAGCTTGTCCAGTGTTGGATAGATATGGTTGAATTTTTGCGGACGCTTGTAATAAGGTGGGTTGAATGTGATTGGTTACCCTGAGGGGAATAGGGTGAGTGGTTGGAAGCCCAGAAAGGTTGATATGTGAGATGACAAGACTGGACTGCTCCTTTGGGGGGTGGGACCAAACCTGATTTGCACATGGTCTTTCCCCTTTATGTAATGGCCTGGCAGGTGAAGAACAATTGTCTGGAGGGTTGCAGAGAGCAATTGCCAGAGGTTTAAGACTAATTCTAAACCTTCCAGGATCACCTTTTTGTTTTCACTGTTTGAGATCTTAAGGTCTTGGACCACAATTTTTAAGTCATGCCGTGGGATGAAGGGTTTGATTTTGCAGGCTGTAAATACAGGAGAGAACCCAATTTGGACATTTTTGACCATGAGATTTTGGAAGGAAAGGCTACTGTCAACAATGAAGCTTAACAAAGAATCCCAACCTCAGGAGAGTCTCATATTTGCTCCCAGCATCTCCAGATTTGCACCAGTCATCAGGTTTTGTGATTCAGGTATAAGAGGGCGGGTGCAAATCTGTGATACCGACAGCCATCTCAAGATATGCTCTTAAACAAAACAATGAACAATTAATTATCATCTTTAAAAATAGTAATTATCTGTATCATCCAAAAAGATCTTAAATTGTAATGAAGAGCAGTCCTATGGGACTGAGGCAAGAAGCAGTTGTCACTGTAAAGAGTTAATGTTTAGAATTTGCACACCAATTTGATGTGCAGCTTATCGCTACAGTCCTTCATCAACTGTTTGCAAACCCTCCTAAGTACACAAAGAAACAAAATGGCCCAATAACGCTGAACATATCAAAAACATTACATCAAGGAATATGTTATGTTCTAGGTACATTACATGCATATGGGGATATGTCTGAGCCTTGTGGATGTGCAGGAACCCTAATCAAGTTAATGAATAATCCCAGATCATGTCAAACAAAATGACAAACAATCACTGTATTCAAATGTAAAGATCAAAGTAACAAAAAAAAAATGCGCTGATCTCTTGATGAATCGAACCAGGACTGGAAGGGGAGCGCTGATCCTGGACAATGCAATCTTCATTTCCGTGTCAATGGCATCAGAAAAACGTTTCAAATAAATCTCAGTTTCAACTTATAAGCATTCAGCAAAATGATTATTGATTAATTCAATGGAGCTCAAAAATCCCCCTGCAATCACGAGCGTGGAAGATCACGATGTCAGAAGGAAATTAAACGTAACATTGCTCCTAACGTGAAAATCACATCCGAGAATCAATTGGCGAGTGAGGTGAGAGGGCATTCATTCGCCTAGTGGAGTGGAACTAAGCAGAGGGAAATTACAGCAGATCATTCCAGAACAAGTGATCGCAATATCCTGCCACCGCCAGCATCCATCAGGCGAGCAGTGTCCCTGTGGCCAAGGCAAGGGGTTGTTAGGCTGTGGTGATATGAACATCAGATACAGATGCTCACAGAACACCATGTTCCATGCCTCTGCATTCTGTCGAGCAGAGGTCTGCAATACTTGCAGTCCAGCACCCATTGGCCCAGGCAGCATAGGGATCAGGTGATTTCTAGTCCAGAACATCTGTAAAGTGGCAGGTTGCAGAGCCCCCTTATAGAGGATGCTGTCAAAGACTGTTGGCTCTTGAAGACATGTCAGTAAATGGACACGTCCATATTAATTATCTTTTGTCCATAATTAATATTTTCGGATGGGGCAATTTGAATCATTCCCAATTCCTTCTCCAGCAAAGTCCACATTTCAAGAAGGAATGGCAATTTATTTTTTTGACACAGACACTGATATGGAAGGATTCTTTCATAAGGAAGAACACCTCTACTTAAGCCGTGCATTCTATAGTGTCCTCGTTGGTACATTAATCAGTTATTATTGCAAATGTCAAGATAAGTAGGATGGCCGTACTAATTTAAGAAGACCTAGGACAAACACTGGAATTGATTTGTAATGTACTCTGGACAATCACTATATCGGTAAGAGCTATCGGTGCAGATTTGATTAATCTGTATATTATGTAATTTATGTTGTTAGATTTTGGCATGTGACAAAACCATCTTTTTCATACCTCGGATTAGAATGGGGAATTGGCTCTCTGCTTGTCCGCTATGTCGTTTTACCTGTTGTACAGAATTTGGGGTTGATCACCCTGACCTCTCTGATTGGGTAGAATTCCTAGAAGTCCACCCTATCACTGAATCTGAAAATACCAGCCAACTAGGGTGTGTGGAAATGATTGCCATATGGAGTGCTGTGACAGTTCACACAACCTGAGTGTTTGGGATGTTCCAAACGATGAGATGCTTTGGCATTCTAGCCAACCACAGACCACTGGGAAACAGGGAAGATTCCAGGAATCCCGGTCAAGAAGAATCCAGTGCACACCGTGAAGATCCGTCTTTCATAGCAAACATTTCTCTCGCCCTTAGTCATGCAACAGGCTGCAGACAGTAAACTGGAGGAGTTAAGGTTTCATGGCTAACGAAATAGGAGCCGTTGATGGCACTGAGGGTTTGACTTACCACCATTAAATCCTACTTGATCAAGATTGCGTATTCAACTTCTACGGAATTCGTACTCCGGCTACACAGTTAACCTTAAAACATCTTCAGCTGACGTGTTTTTTCAATCTAAATCAGTGTTCGAAGTGAGCGGGAACGGTCGGGAGCGGTGTTCCACTACTTTTATTTTTTACTGTTAACCACTCCCCTACTTTTTGCCACCATTTCCACCATTCCGGAACTGTTCTTTTTGAAATTAGAGCACACTTCTCCACGTTACCACCGGATATCAGTAACAGCTATTTCAACTCAATTGGCTGTCAACCAGCATGACTGTAACCCTTGAAAAACGTGTTGCAGTTCCTCCTTTCCTTCCTACTCTGTCCCTGGCTGGAGTCATAGTGACACTACTTTTTTGGTCCACTTCTATCACTGATCAAAGTCATTGATTGCTATGGTAATTAAGAAGAGCGAAGAGGTCTGTGGTTGAGTGGGCATGCATCAGAGAAATGTAAACTGCAGCGCTTCGACAATGCGTGAAGGTATATTGCCAAATAAAAGGACTAAACTGTAAGAAATCTGGAGGGAATTACGTGAGATATAAGCAAGGTAGTTACTCTGGCCACACTCAAGGCATTTATAGAAGGCCTGCAGGATGAGTCTCAATTATTGCACAATATAGACTAACAATGAAAAGGCTGAGTCATTAGAATGGGCTTCTTGCATTATATCAACGACTGCTGCCAAAGCTAAGGGATCAAATGCGCGCTAGATGTGCACACCGTCCCTTCTCTGCAAGGTGCAGCAGCGAGCTTGTGGCTAGCAATGCATTGCAAGACAAATGTAACATTCTCTGGGTATTTAGTGAAGGATTGCACTATCCATGGATAATTATACGTAAAGTGAGCCGTCGGTACTCCTCTGGTAATGCCTTCATCAGCTTTTATTGTAAAGGAAGATATTTGGCCACTGCCACAAAAGACCATGATTCTTTAAACGATTTGCATGTGTGCTTTTTTGTAACATTGCCCGATCATGTAAATGAGACAGGAGCCAGAAATCCTACATACATAGACCATGAAAACCTGCATGTTTCTTTTGTCTTTGCCATTATGGACTGGGATTCACACCTTCCTACTTCTACTTGAATAGCACCAGAGTGTATAAGGAACATTTCGGCCCATCAAAGTTGTTAGGGTGTTACCATGGCTGGTGGATTCCAGAGGTTTATGTATCTAGATTTCAGCGTGATTTCAAAAACCCCACACAATTTCTCCAATTTGCCAAAGTTTGACCAACCACCCTGCCCCAGAACCCCCTTCCTGAAACTCACATTAGGCTGTCTCCACTGGATGCATCTTTCTAGTTGGGGGGACTCAGAGTGCTGCTGTAATGGGAGCCAACAGGCCCTCTCTGCTGTTATGCATATGATTGTACCGGGTATAGTTCAAATGTTTCAGTGGAGGGAAAGTGTAAGGGATCAAGATTAAGACTTGGACGCAGCAATATTTTTATTTGCTATAAACCTTTTTTCTCAAAACAATGAGAATCTATCCTCAACCTAACTGCCTCAATAAAACTGAGGAACATCTGTATCAGGATGTTAAACAAAAGAGTGCCCTCCGCCCTGTGTCCAAAAACCCTAATCTGACCCCTACATTGTAAACCTAATATAAGGTGCACAAGAGGATTTCTATACACTATGCATGTGTAGCCTTCTTTCAGAGTTCCAAAAATATGAAGTTTAAGGTGTAGCAAAGAAAGAAAGTTCTACCATGAAAAGGTTTTTTTTATTTGTTTTTATTGTGTTTGATTCATTATTGAACCTTTACAATGCTACAAAACTTAAGAACATGTCATTATCTTTTTTAAAAAAGCATTTCATGCAGAATTATTTCATACACCATTCAGCCAATGATGATTAGGTTACAATTACAATTAAAACATACTAATAACATATATTGGTATCAAGGATCCAATTCATTTAGAGCAATGATGCTTTGCATTACAACCTCAAGAAAGTTTGTCAGCCCAATAAGTAGATTTATGCTATTCCCCCACACGCACCTATTCCATAATGAGAGCCTCGAAAGCGCCATACCAGATAGCCAGGGGCTCCCAAAATGAGTGATTCTGATATCATCAAAATGTACACAATACAACGCTAAATGCCCCAGGGATTCAACAGTTCCACCAATTTGACAAAATCTACATTCCATGCCCGGATTCCCGGAATTTTCCAATTTCCCACACCATCTACCAATTCGGTCGTATGTAGGAAACTGATTTAGGCGAAAGCACATGTATAGCTTTCTTGCAGCCTGACACGGAAATTGTAATAGGTCAAATCCCCCATTTTTCTTCTAAATGCAGCGTATTCATTGTATGCTTTATATCTGCCTATACGATCAGATTGCAAGCACCAAGTCAACAGTTGGAATTTGCGCTTATTAGAGGGCAAACATAAAATCAGATCCTACTTCGATATGTTTAATTCTTCCAAAATTACATCAATTTTCCTTACAAATCCGGACAAATCGGCTAGAGCTCCTAGTTTGATCATTGCATTTAGGTCTACATAAAGTGAGTTCCTAGTGGGACTCAACATTTTCCTATAATTATTAAGCAGCCTCCAATTCCATTTCGCAGAGAGAGGCAGAAGACCGAGCTCATGTCTGATTATGTCATTGTGAATAGATTTTGCTAGACATAATACCCTTTTCCACAGTATACCCTGCAGCATATCCAGTATATCATCAATCTCAACAGTGAATAAGTCAAGAATGTAAAGAATGCTTGGCTCAATTTTTAGCAGGTAGAATTGTATTAAAGGTATTAACGAGAAATTACAGTATTTCCTATAAAGGATACACATCTGTGCAGTAAGAGGTTTCATCTTTTCCCTAAGCAATGTTTCCCACCATTTTTTAGAGTTCTGATCGGTGAGCGTATATCCGAGGTAACGCATGTCATTCACCACCTCAAGCTCTACCGATACAATTGACCAATTCAATTTCCTGGTTCTTTTGCTTCCATCATTAAATATTAAAATTTTGGATTTCGCTTGGTTTATCTTTAAATTGTGATCCTCTGCGCACAAATGAGGGCATCCAACTTGTTCTGTAGCCCAAATGGCGTTCTATCAAAGATCAAAAGATCGTCCGCAAAACAGATGCAATTCAGTTTTTGATCACCTAGGCAAACCGGATAATTTATTCCATCCTTCCATATAATATCCATGTAAGAAAGGTATAGAATAAATAAGACCGCTGCCAGGCAACATCCCTGTTTTAACCCAACTTCTGTGGAAATAGCCTGCGTTAGGGTTCCAGTACTATTTACCCGTACTCTATAGTACATCTTAGAGTACAACATAGCTATCAAAGCCACTACATGTACCGGAATTCCAAGATGTATCATAATCTCCCATAATTTAGATCTTATTACTGTGTCAAAGGCTAAGTTCAGGTCGAGGGCAGCCATATAGACTTTTCCTCTTCCCCCTTTTTTCATTTGACACTGCAAATACGCAAGAATAGTGGCATTGAGAGTGCACCCCATGGCTTTACGGAACCCAATTTGAAATTTGGACAGCGTATCATTAGAGAAAAGGTAGTCCTGCAGTTCCTTTAAGATAAGCTGTGAAAAAAACTTCAATGGGGCATCCGTAAGTGCAATAGGTCTAAAATTATGCGGATCATTTATGTAAATCGGCACTATTATGGCCGAACACCATGAGCCAAGAATTATTTTTGTGAGAGATATCATATCAAATTTTAATTTAAGAATCTCAGCCCAGAATAGCGGATCAAGTTTTACCATACATGCTGGGATCCCATCGGGCCACATGCTTTAGAATCCTTCAAATTCGCTATGGCATTGATTATGTCTTCAACAGACCAGGGACAGGACTCCAGAATATACTCAGAGAAATCAACAATACGTTCACTGGAAAACCTGTTTGGTAATTCGAATTTCTTACTAAGGTATTGTACCCAGGTGACAAAATAGAAGGCTCAATGGAGAGTGTGGGCTGATATAGTTCTAATCAGCGTCCAAGTATTCCTAGTATCCCGGGACAAGATGTTGTGCATCATACGTTGATTATCCCTAATGGCAGTTGCCTGCCTGAGTTCTCTGATCTGATTTTTGTGAGATAGAATAATGTGCTTCTGTTCAGCTTCGTGTGCATCATGACTGAGTTGCATTCTAAGTACATTCCTCATTTTTAGATGTTTTGCAATCTTAAACTTATACATTCTGAGATCAAATGCATGTTTGTGCACCTTTGCAATTGGATACAACTTATTCTCCTGTGCAATACCCAACAAGTGTGCCTGAATACAACTGCTCAGCTCTCCTTCTAGGGTTTCGAGGGGGATCACCTTGCCCTTGATCTTTCACAGAATTCCTCTCAATTGTTCCAGTTTGTCACACTCTGTATCTTTGACTTGCTTTCTGATGGTATCACTCTAATCTTCTCCACTGACTGCTACTCTTTATGTCCCTGGCATAATCTCATGCCAGGGTATTTACTCCTTTCTCACTGATTCCAAAAATAGGTTTAATTTGCCACTTTTATGTATTAGTTTAACACCTTTTCCAATTTAAAGTTCACGTCCTTTCCCACTCCAGCTTTACTTACCTGTTTCCCAAAGTTCAATTCTCCTGCTTTACTCTCCTGCCAGGATATCAAACCTTTTCACAAAGTTCACTTCTCCTGGTATACTCTCCTTCCAGGATATCACACTGTTTCGCACCTTTCAATTCGACTGGTTTAATCTCCTGCAAGAATATCAAACTGTTTCTCAAAGTTCACTTCTCCTAAGGGTTTGAGCCCCAGACTCACTTGTTGCCTGGTTCACTAACCTGCCAGTGCTTTTCCAACTGCTTTATTTGGCATCCACAAAACAATCTTTTCTAAATATTGGGTCACCAACCCTTTCTCATTACAGTTTGTTTCTGCTTTAGATATGGGGTCCTCAAGCCTTTTCCATCACTGTTTACACTCACACCAATTCCTGTTTTTAAATGATAGGTCACCAATCCTTTTCCAATATTGCTTGCATCACCAATAACATCTTCAATGTTGTTACTTAACATGACATGACAATAACCTACACGTGCTCCGGTAACCCGTTCGCTTTCGCTGGGCTAACCGGGTAGCTTAACTGTTCCTCATGTGTTGCCTTTTCCATTTTCTCCAGTTTGTTTCCTCGGCATACTTCCAGTGAGCCGGTACCCTTTTGCTTTGCCCTGTGCTGCACATGGTTCTAACTGCTTCGGGCCCTCAAGCGGTAAGCTTCCTTCGGTTTGCTTCTCTTGCAGGCTGTTCATGACAGCCTCAGCACTGGTTATGACGGTGTTCTTGGCATCAGCATTCTGAATGGCCTCAAAATGATTCACTGACAGAGCCGGTCACTGACAGAGCCGGTCACTGACAGAGCCGGCCTGTGCCTCTCTCTTTGTTCTGGTATTCTCTAAACTGTGACAACTTGAAATTTTGCAAATTAACAAAGGAGGTCCTGGGAGTCCATCTGCCAGACATTAGTCCTTGTTACGAGAGCCTTACCCAGATTCTTTAGCTCACAGAGGAGAAATATCGAAAACATAATAGTCTTTGTCCTACCCTGGGGTAGTCCAGCACTGAAATGCCAGGCAATTCTCCTATGAACAAGAGTACCAAACTGTACTGCCCCACGGCAGGACAAAGACTGATAAGTTTTGGATATTTCACCTCTGTGAAAGATAGTGAGCTAAAGAATCTGGGTAAGGCTCTCGTAACTGGGAATAATGTTGGGCAGAGGGACTCCCCAGGACCCCCTTTTTATTGCATCAACTTTACATTTTCCAACATGGTGTGACTCTTTAACTCTTTCCAAAAAATTGAACATGCTGTTGTTTTACCGCTTCTGCATTACTCCATCCATCTTCCTTGTCTCAGTACTGAAAGATGGGGTGACAAATAAGAATTTTGACTGCCGTAATGTGGGATTCCTTCATCTATACCACAAGAAGCCATGTTTGTATGTTGCAGAGGCATATACCTGTGGCTGGGAATTGTGACTGCAAAACTATTTTGATTTAGCATTATGTCCTTCTGGAGTTCGTCTTCCAATACGTGGTCATCCCGCAGACAGCCAACCGCAGGGAAAAAGTCAGTCAAGCTCTGCCTTTCACTGGCCACGTAGGAGAAGCTTCCCTCCAGAGAATCTGTCACAAAAGCATAATACCCACTAATTATGGGTGAAATGATTTGAGCACAATTCTAATTTCACTAATTTACTTAAATTTGACTTGCGTCAGACTCTTGGAAAAGCTGTAAAAAAATGGTGGAACGCTTATAGATGCTTAGACAAAAGAAACAGATTCAGTTTCAAGGCTGACTTTAGGCAGATGTTGAGTTTGGAAGTAGGTCGTAACAGGGAATTACAAAGACTTAGGGGCTTATTAAAATAAGTGTTTTATAATGGTGCAATTACCATAGGAAAACTAAAGTAACGTGGTTCTGGCAGTAATCATCAACCTGAGCCAGCAGGTAAGTTTACTGTAAGGTTTATTCTCTGTCTAGTATATGTCAGGAAAACCGTAGTCAGAAACACTTGCACGTTCCATCAAGCCAGCTACAAACTACCAAATGCCGTCCTCAGAAATCCCAGTCATAAGATCACACAACATCCCAACACTCCACACTGACCTCAACCATTCCACTGTCAGTGACTTCACACACCCCAAGTAACACATTACAACACTTCTTCCTCTGTATACACTACACACTGACCTCACACATTCCACTGTCACTGATATCACACAACCCAAGTAACACATCACAACACTTCTCCCTATGTATACACTCCACACTGACCTCACACATTCCACTGTCAGTGACATCACACATCCCAAGTAACACATCACAACACTTCTCCCTCTGTATAACCTTCCAAGCCAACACACAACATCTTCTCACATGTACGTGTGGCCAGCACGTAGATGCACAAGAGACCACCCACCGTCCAAAAGGAAACACGCCCTACTAAACCAAAGCCAAAACCCACTGGGACACCAAAAACCCAACTCAAAAACCATGTAGCAATTCAAGACTAAAACAGAATGACAATAAGCACTCAAAATGCAGTAAACCTGAACAAACATTAAATCTTATCGGCACCCCCTGCAAACCGCACCATACCTGTGCCTAGGAATTATTCAAGCACACAACTCCACTCCGTTCCCAATCAGAAACAACAGAAAAGAGGAGCCCACCGAATTAGAATAAGGACGAATAACCTCCCCCTCAACCAGGACTGAAAACAACACTTGAGGACTAAAAAAACAAATACGCACTCCGCCTGTATCGCGCTGCCCCTCAAAACCTAGAGCCTGCCATGCCCCAGCATACCACAATGTCACCAACTAACCGGCAAACCCCTCCGTGCACAATCATCCTTCCACCCTGATCTGCCCCTTAGGGCCCCAGACCTGCCACGCCTGAGCACTACCCAGCTCAAGAACTAGAAACAACAGTCACAAAGCCTACTATCCATCCCAGAACCAATAACTCATAGAACCAACACAAACAAAACAAACACAATAGAACATAGTGTTCCTGGCAACCATAATAGATGCCTACAACTGAGCACCAACACAACGGCCAACTAGTGCTCTAAAACACCCTTAACTAGCTCTCCCCTTTATTATAATTTTTTCTAAATACACATAACACCACGAGACCCCAAGTCCCTGCCACTACAGCCACCACAGTACTCCCCTCCAACAACACAAGACCCCAAGTCCCAGCCACTACTGCCATTGCAGTACTCAACACCCTCACAGGCGACAAGATGATTGCCACCACTTCATACACGAAAACATAAACATGTAATGCACTCCCACACGCCCGCCAACCAAAAGTCACCCCCAATGTAACCAATTTGCAAAAACACCATTACCCAACAACCGTTCTGGCTGTAACCGCAGACATCACACATAACACTGAACCCACCCGGCATTCAATGATCCCAACACCCGACCATGAGGATGTGTACCCCACACCACACACACACACAGTATAACTCAAAAATCCACGCGCACCCTGCTGCCCCAGCTGTAAGAACCACTTTATAAACACCCAAAACACTAAAGATGTAAAACATAACACATAACCTGCATTAGCAGGTTCATTACAGTACTATATTGCCTTGGGCAGCCATACACAGATACAGTGATAACATACCTCCCACAAGTTCAAAGTCTCATAGTTCTTCAACTGCCCACAGTTTCAGTTCTCATATAAGACATGTCCCGGAAAATGATTAATGATGCTTGGCCCCCACACCCACAAGTCCAAACCCCACCTGGAATAGAAACAGCTTAACATGTACTTCGAAAAAACAATACAAATCTGAATAAAGTTCACGAACGAGGGCCACCACATAAACACTTGCTCCATTACAGGCCCGAAACACTCGCACACAAACTCGAGTTCCCAAAGGCCACAACACATACACGAGACTCCATACAAACCGGCCTCGCTCGACGACACCTGCTACATTAGTGTTCCGCCAAAACGAAGGCTTTCCTCCTCATGTAGAACAGCCAGAGGTCAAGGTCCAACACCCTCAGGATTCCGGCAACAACGCTGCAGCTCCTGCAAAACTCCTGATATGAACATACATCCGCATCACTGATGGAATATGCTTGCCAGAATGTCCACTTTACGTGATCTAAACTGAAGTCCACATCTCCATAATGTACTATTACTGGGAGCCTCCACTTTTTCCCAGCTGATTTTCCCACGAGTGCCGCACTAAGCATTGTGGGGCTCACTGTTCCCTTGATGCAGTCCAATACCGCGACACACCTTTCCCTAACAGGAAGGTAAACACAGCTCTGCTCCTTCACCATAGGAGATGTGCCGTGTTCCAGAGCAACTTTGTGTTCCATCTGATCACGCTGGGACGTTTCCTGCAGAGCTGGCAACATCAGCACACTGGCCGCCGGCTCCACGGGGGGAGAGGGGGTAACATCCACACTCTGGCAGCTTTTCCGGTGTGCTTGGTGGTACACTGCCCCCACTCTGGCGCATACATTGCAATGAAAAGTACTCCTGAAACTCTGCACCAAGTCAAACAGGCCAGAGCGCTCAGGGTGCCCGACCGCACAAACTCCTTGTTGTGCCTTGAACTCCTCCTTACTTGCCAAGCGCTGCCCGACCGATGGCTGAACTATGACGGCACACAAACTCTCCCGTTGTGCCTCCTTACTTGACAAACGCTGCCCGGCCGCTGGCTTAACTCCTCTCCTCCAGCGGAACGCCGCACCATAGGTCCCTGAAATACACCTGGTAAAGTGCTCTCTGCAAGGCTCCTTGTTGCAACACACAACGACCTCCCAACATGGCTGCAGCGTCTAAATTGGCTGCTGTGGTGCCCACCAAACTCTGTGCCGTATGGTGCCGGCTTCAACATCGCAAAATGAGGACCCTTGCTCCAGCGCCGCCCGGCCTTCTGGAGTACTGTTAAGACGGATTTCTGAACTCTGACCTACCGGCGCAGAAGTTCAGAAGGCCAACCTAATTACTTGGAACGGGGTAACCTCTGGACAAGCCAGACCAATCAGGGTAGCGATCACGGCGGTCAAGACTAGGTCTCAAGAGGGGTGAGGGTGACTGAAAGCCCGCAATGAGCACACAAAGCAAGGACACTTACAAACTACTCCAAACTGGTGTTATATTAAAAATATATACACATTTATTCCAAGGCCTTTAAAACAATGACCGTAGCGAGAAATCACAATACAACTCTAGTAAACCAACACATACCATACCAATACAATATATATACAAATACAAACAAGTCTTAAGCGTTAGATGCACGAAATGTGTAGTCCACCTAAAAGGGAAGGAAAACAGGCAGTGCGAAATAATGCTTAGACCCAGTCTGCCTTCAGAGGCACCTAACTAAAAGGAAGTCCGAGCCCTACGAAGAGTGGAGCCTTGTGCTCAAAAGTACCTGCACATGCTGGTGCCAACAGGCAAAAGGGGAGTCTCTTCGAGGGAAATCAGGCAGTTCAGTTTAGTGCACAAATGAAGAAGAACAGTGTTCCGCGACTCAAGCGCAGCCTCCACTGTGGGCAGAACCAGAGCGCGAGTACGGAAAGGCGTGCTGTTTTGACACAGCGGGGAAAAGCTATGGGCTCCTGCAGGAGGGCGACCAGTTCCTAGCTATGCTACTCACCGGTCCCCGATGCAAGCAGACCCAGGCTTCTCCGCGTCAGTTTCAGTCGCTGGCAGGTTCAGAAGAGCAGGGGACATCTCGTCATCGGGTTGAGTCTGCAGCAGCAGAGTTGAGTAAAAGACGCCCCAAACGAAGGAACCCGCACAGTTTGTTACCACAGCAGGGCAACGGAGCGGCCGTGTGTATCTGAGCCAAATGTACACTACTCACTTCAGACCTGGGAACGCCAAGTGTACGAAGCATGTGAGAGTGACAAGGACTCGAAATACTACACAAACTGGCAGCGGTTACAGAGCAAGACTCCTGTGTAGGCTGGTCAGTTTGCTGGATGGCCCAGAGACGCTTCCGAAGGCTTACTAGCAGGAGATGGTGAAGATGCCGAGAATAGCGTTCCCCGCTATTCCAAGGGTCGAAGTACCAGTACAGGCCTTCTGGTTCGATCAAAGGTGAAAAGGGTTTCACAAGGCGACAGCAGTGCAGAGGAGCAGTACTTCAGCGGGTCACCAGCGATTCCTCAGTTCAGCCTCTTGGTTGCAGGATACTTGGCTCCTGTATTCCTTCGTTCGTGAGAACTCAGGAGATCGACATGGTAGTGGTGTTTCTAGCCCCCTCTTATCCACGGTTCCCTTTGCGCCAAAACGGAGGGGACCCAATGGGAGGTCTGCTCATCAACACTCACACCATACGTGGACCTATCACGGACCACGGTGGTCCCAGGCATTCACACCACCCTAGACTCTCTGGCACCCAGGATGTGTATTGGGACCAGACATCCCAGCCCACATCCTGGAGGCACACACCAGGCATGTAGAAGCCCGCGAAAGCATCCGTGTTTCGCGGGAAACTACATGCCCAAATAAGGAAGGCCCCGGGACAGCTCGACCTGGGGAAGGTGAAGCGAGCAAGACGGTCAGCGGACAGGACAAAGGAGGCTCGTGGTCTGGCCATTTTGGGAGTCAGGCCACCATTTTGGGCTAAGCGCGAGAAACGCGCTTAAAACGCCAAAAGGAGCTTAAAACACAAGAAACGATCGCTGCCACCATTCCCGTCCGTGAATCACTTGCACCGATCAGTTACAATCCAAAAAGAGTATCTAGGGCCTGTAGAAGGCTAGAGACCCAAGAGAGCAGTAACTTAGCTTACAGTGCCCTCTTGTGTCATGTTGCACGAAAGCCGCTCCATGATAAAAGAAACTACAGAAAACAGCGTTTCCCGGTACTGACTGTCTTAAGGGCATGTCAGTTTCCCCGTAAGAAAGGAGCGAAAGCCCAGAGGAGTGTGGCAGAAGGCGGCACTTCTCTGGCAAAGTCGAGAACAAGGTGAAAAACAACAGCAAAAAGTTTAGGGGTTGCCACATGGAAGGAAAATTACCTACAATTACGAAATCTTTCCTAACAAGTACGTACCTTGAACCGCTTCCTGGTACAGGGTTTGCTGGCACCTCCAGAATGGGACGTGATGATGGAGGGCGTTGTCCTGATGCCTATTGCTGCGCCCTCCTCAGCAGAAACATCCTCGTGGCCAAATGAAGTATGGTGGTTCTGGCAGTAATCATCAACCTGATCCAGCAGGTAAGTTTACTGTAAGGTTTATTCTGTGTCTAGTACATGTCAGGAAAACCGTAGTCAGCAACACCCGCACGTCCCATCAAGCCAGCTACAGACTACCATCTGCCGTCCTCAGATCCTCCAGTCATAAGATCACACGACATCCCAACACTCCACACTGACCTCACACATTCCACTGTCAGTGACATCACACACTCCAAGTAACACATTACAACAACAACCTTCTGTGAATCAGGCCCTTAATATGCAGATGTGTCTGCGCATTAAAAGCAGCATACACATATATTGGGTTAATTAGGCTTTCAAAATGTCTACGTGAAAAATTGTTTGTCTTTCCTGCTTGTAAACAACCTTGAAACTGACTACGTATTTGTGAACATTACAAGTAAACATTCGGGCATTAGCATTGCATTGACAATCAGAGTTACATTTCAAAGGAAATATTGTCAATAAAGCAGTGAGCCGATTATCCAATTGTGTTGCTTCTTTGGAGCATGGGCTGGTGCCAGTTCAGTCGCACGTGCACATGCACACTAGTTTAGCAGGGGAAACGGGGACAGACACACTTTCATTGCAGATGTGTGCCCTCCTACGATGCCCTCCTGTGCATTGTGATGCCAAACCTTCTGTGCATACATGAGTATGGGCAGTACTTGTGTGTGCACTAAAGATTTAGGGTACATAACTCCTGTAATCCGGCTGAAGCTATCTCTTTCTTTAAATGCTATTGAGTTATGGTCATAAGTAGGTAGGATAAATGTGAGAGAAGACTGCTGCCAATTTCTATTTCTCCCTATAATTTGTTTGTTGTTGATGGTTTCTGTGCCATGTTTAACTCCACTGAGAACTTTCCTGCTTTTTGGAAATGGCAATTCCTGCCTTGAGCCAATTGTTACTCCCATACTGTGGGGTGTCTGTGACTCCAAACGACGGCAGTATCTGTAAGTGAAGATTTTATTTTTATTGATACAGAATGTATCATCATCGTTGTTTTTTTGTTTTTTTGGGAAGTGTACATCCATAAAGCAAATGCAGTCATAAAACAATGGTAACACATTAAAACATTGAGAGGGATAGGTAAAGAAAGAGCAAAACACCAAGTATCGCATGTAATGTCAAACATCACTTAGCAGAGCAAACCTATTTATCCATGATTTCACACAATAAGCCTGTTGATTAAAACACAAATCAACTCATTCAATATTTTAAATATCACTCAATATCAGCACAGCACATCTAAGGGAATAAAATCGTATTCATGGGTATTAAAAAAAAATATATCAAAACTATTTGAGGCACTTTGGCCTTCTAGTGCAAGAACTTAAAAATGTTACTATGAACTACCCAAGTCACTGTTGGTTGATTTGCATGAACACATTGATGGGGGAAATGCCCTCCTTACTGCGCTTCCAGCTTCCCACCTCACCCCCATCAAAGCAGCCCACCATGCTGAAGCCTGCTTCATTACAGGTGCCCGCACACTCATCCATGTCTCTCCAACACTGGACATGCTTCACAGGCTGCCCCTGCTGGCCAGGATCATACCCAATACTGCATCTGTCACTTACACGCAGTCTCAAATTCAACACCAGCATACTTGGTGACGAAACTCCACACCTCTGGAGAGACCCGCATCTCACGTTGCAAAACTCTGCATTCCTTCTCCTGCCACACCCCGACCATCTGGAACTCAGTTGGCAGATGCTCGAATGGCCCCTAACATCCTCCAGTTAGACAGAACATTAAAATGTGTCTCCTTGAGGAATACTTGCCGAACAAATAAAAATACCACTTTCCCTCCACCAACATTACTGAGTTACTGGTTAAAATGCCGACCCCAATTCTGGCACAATCCTGATGTAAAGTGCTCGGCTGCTCTTGAGCTAGGTTCACGCTGTAAGCAAGAAAATAAATATATAATATGGATATCCCTCTCAATTGCAAATACTGCATTGCTTAAGGAACAGTGTAAGCCACAGCCATCTGAAATGTTTAATTAGTGGGCTCAGAAACAGAAAATGTTTTTTTTTTCTTTTTATGATACGGGCACATAGGATTTTTCTCCAAATTAAATATATTCCACAAGGAGGTGAAATTCATTCATTAATGGAAGCATTCAGAAACATAGGATACTGAATAGGTTTTTTCACATGAAAATACTCAGATCTAATTTAAGCTGACATCCAGAAATGGTTTAACCATAAGGCATTTTTTTTAGCAAAGATCGGACTTTTGATTTATCCAAATGGTCTGTCGACACATAGTGGCAAAGTACTCACTTCAGAAGGTTCAGCGCAGAGCAATCAATTTCACCTGGTGAATCCCACATGCCACCCATATTGTTTTTTTTTTTTAAACATTGTTTTTATTGGTTTTACATGTAATTAATGTCCCCAAAAAATACAACAACACAGAGCATCTAAATATGCATTGATAATACATAGACACTTTGAACTTTGCTAAAGATTCATTGATGATTACAAAACATATACACAAGAGGTCAGTGGTTATTAGATGATACTGGTTTGTCAAGGGTTTTGACCCATGTTGAATCAATAGACTGGGTAGATGTGGGGATGCGCTGTCGCCACCCATTATTCTGTCCCAGAACAAACTAAATCAATAGACTGGGTGGATGTGGGGATGAGCTGTCGCCGCCCACATTCACGCCAGAATCCAGGAGAACTGCGCTGTTGGCACAAGACCACTCCAAAGATACAACCTTCTTGTGGGGAGTTCCACATCACTGTAAGGATGCCAGCAAAACAATGTTAAGCAAGGGTCCTATACTATCAAGCAAAAGACCACTCTATTGAAATGCAGTAATTCAAGACAGATCCCAAAAATGGATGCAATAGCGGTACTCACCACTATCAGAAAGCCAGCGTTTTAAAACCACCAGACTTTTGTGTAAAACTGAACAGAGGAACCCAAACCAGGCCAAGGAAAGACTTGCTAAGAGGTGGATACAATGTAAAAATATATTCTGAAATGACTTGAAGGAAGTAATTATTTAATGTATATGTAAAAATTGTAAGTTTTGATTTAAACTGGGAACTAAAGTGACATTTAGCTGAATTCTGCCTGACAACAACCCCCGACAGGAGTTGAAACTTGATCAAACTGCATTCCCAGGCCTGGCTGCCTCTGGCTTCCCCACCAAAAGGAGATGACACCTCTCTGATTAGATTAGGGGAGGGGAACCTGCAGGAGGTTCAACAAAGCCTTGTCCTGGACTCAGGCAAATGTTATATTGGGGGGGCCGTAAAGTGGCTTCCTCTTGGGAGAAGTGGGAGGAGAAGTGCCTCTGGGAGCCACCCGAGCTGGAGGCGGGGACAGACAGAAGCTTCCCCCATGTGCTTTGGAACATAAACCACACCCATCTGGGCCAGAGCATAATTTTAAAAATAGATGGATAATTCATAGTACGGACTTGTCAGAATTATATAAGTAATATCATTATTCTGGTGATTTTTCTGTGAACGTTTTAAGAGGTGTTAGGACCCTGTGGTGTATTCTGGGGGGTTGCTAGCGGAAAATAGGGTCTTACTCCAAATGTCTGCATGTTAAGAATCTGACACTTCATCAATTAATGTCCATACTCCTTGCGCACTTGTGTGTAATTTTTGGTAAATGTCCGATATTGGTAAACCAGTGAAAAAGCGCAAAATGTTGTCATTTTTTAATGCAAGCCCCCAGGAAGATCAGAGGCGGACAAGCATGGACCATAAGGAATATAAAATGTGTACATGTAATTTCAACAAATTGTGTATCTGGGAAATATGTATTTGAATCAAATATAGATTTGTGGGCAAATTGACCAGGGGAGGATCCTCTGACCCATAAACAGACCTCATCATGATGACAATCCATTTTCTTCCCCCAATCATGGGAGAGGGGAGAATTGGGCCAATGACAAGTAGAGAGGGGCAGGCTCAGTTATGCCACGCACACACCCACTTCCAAAACACATAAAAAGAGACTGCTGGGACAGGTAGAGAGATTGATTTTCCATTTCTGCGGAGCATTTTGACGGCCAACATCCTATCCAGAAAGAGACCAGAACCAGAGACCCATAGACTAAAGAACTTTGAACCTAGAAGGCCCACTGAAAGCAAAAGTATTCTCAGCAGGCCTTCAGAATCCAGCAAACCTAATCAAACTATTCAACAGCCGGGCGAGCTGTTTGAATTCTTTGCCAAGAACGTTTGCCAGTACCCAGAAAGCAGTGTTACATCCAGAATCCACTTGATCCGGACCGGAAAGCAGAGCAGTATCCAGAACCAGAGGCCGCTGTATCCAGAGAGGCTAGACCAGCAGAGTAGAGTGACCCAGACGCTGTGAGCAGAACCGCCCGAAGTCCAGTCCAGTTGACCAGATCCGTGACGAGGCCCATTCATTTCAAAATTAGGATTGAGTATCCGCCAGAACTGTGCAGAACCCAATCTCTTAGTTAAAATAATCTAATCCAAACTATTTTATCCTAAGTCGAACTGCCTCCTAGAATCGTGTCATTCTGTCTTTAAAACTGAAAACTGTCATCTGTCATTCTGAGCTTTAAAATTTCAAATCCGAAAAACTACCTTCACAAAATCGGCCGTATCTCCGGATCCGTTTGTGCTAGGATCTTAAAGCTAAGATTCTAAGCTTTCCAACGAGCCTAGAACCGATTTCCTACTCCTTATAGTGTCTCCGTAATCGCGCTCGACGCACGCGCCTAAATTTGCTGCGATTTGACATTTTGCTCAATTTCAGCCACGTGTAAAAATATTTGTCCTTGCTTTGCTTGCTGAAATTCGTGTGCAACCTGACAATCATTCATAGGGCATTGCTAAAGTGAGCCTGAACTAACATACACTAGATATCACCCACCCTGAACCTCTAGAGGGAATTTAAAGCATTTTAGCACATTTCTCACTTCATTGTCATCACATTCAAAGCATTTTGGGCCTGTGTTTCAAACTTCTACCTGTTTCCTCTAATCTTGCTGGGGGGGAACTGAATTTCGTATTGTATTTGATTGCATTCCTGAGAACTGTGTGCTCCTCTTTCCATCTCCTTCCATTTCTTACATTGCATAGGGGGGGGGGTGAATTGCCAGAGAAAAAGCGATTATCTTATCTTTTGCTAAAATCATATCAAGTTATTTCGTACTGCATTTTATTCCTCATTGCTTTTCCCTTGAAACCATAAAAGTATTTTTGCTACCTTATCCATCCTATACTAACTCCTCATTGATTGTAAAGAAGTGTGCTAGGGCCAGATTACCCATTGTTGATCAACATTATATCCATAAGTGTGATATCAATTATGAATTTATTATAAAAGTGTGATATATATCTTGTTTATTTTTCAAATAAACCTTTTAAATTGCAAAACAAACCTACTTCTTGGCTCAGTAGGGTCAGGGGGATTCTAAGAGGGGGGTGTTATACAAGGGTTGTTATCCAGAGTACTGAACTGGACATAAAAATACATCAATAAGGGTTTTCCTCAGCATCCCAGACTAGGCATTGACTTAGCTGTAGTGTTGATTGAACATCGCTTACAAAGTGGGGGCTCGTAGCCGGGACCTTCTGGGTTAGATTTAGCACTTGTGCAGCTTAATACAGTGTGCTAAACTGACGGGATACATACATCCGGTCGGATCACCACGCTGTGGTACGCTGTAAAGCACTCCTCAAAGGAACGCTCTAGGAAACGGTCTGTTTTGCAAAATAAAATACAAACTTCTGTAAGTCAGGAAGGAACTCAAATTCCAAAATGACGACCTTGGTAGATATGAAGATAGCTAGGGAGCACCTCTTACATAAACTGTTTGCGAGAGGTGAATGGTCTGAGCAGGACCAAAATGTATGGTTGCATCACACAACAAGTCACTACAACTGGGTCAGATAAGTGGAGAGATCAGGGTCCCTTACATGTGGCCCTGAGTGAACTATATATGGCTTCTAAGGCCAAAGGTGAACACAATAAGATTGCCAGGATAGCGGCATATTTGTATCTATATATGGGAGCCATGCAGGACAAATGTGCTGAAGGCCAAGATCTGGCAATTAGGCAACAGATGGCGTTAGAAAAGGCCCAATCTGACCTGGACTCTTCTGAGCAGAGGCTGCACAGGAGCCAGGAGTCAGAAAATGATAGTAGACAGTACATCACTAAAATAAAGGAGAATATGGATGTGCTGCAACAGGAAAAGGCTGACCAGGATACCAGATTTCTGGCCTTGCAGAAGGAGTACCAAGAAGGTTTGGACTCCCTACTGCAGAGCCAGAAAAAGCTGGAGCAACAGTTAGAATTCAATAGGGCATTTGCTGAGCAGGTAGTCACCCTGCAAAGCCACCTAGATAGGGAGAAGGCAGAGAGCAATAAACTGATTTTGAAAGACCTGGATACCCAGGCAGAGTTTGACCAGGAGCGCCAGAAAGCTGGTGCCTTCCAAAGGCAAAGGGACGACCTGGCGGCACATATGCAGGCTCTTAGTCAGGAAAGGGATACCTTAGGCCAGGAAGTCTGCCACTTAAAAAGGAAAATGGGCTCATAGGCCAGTACCTCCCAGGAATGGATGGGCGGGCATCCGGGTATGGGAACCCAAGCACAGTGCAATTTAGTGAGGAACCCCAGGAGAGTAGGCCCATTAAGGGCATCCTGAAAACCTCTGCCCAGTTAGGTCAGTGGGGGGGGGTACCCATCAAATCCTGGCAGCAAGGAGGGATCTGAAGACTCCTCTGAGCGTTACAGGACACAGGAGACCAGGTCCCCACATTCTGCCAGCCATTCCAAGGCTCGCAGAATCCGGGACAACCTGGAAGATCAGACGGGCACCTCTGGGAGCAGTGCTTCGGAGTCAGAGGATAAATGGACCAGGGTGACCCGAACCAAAAAGGCCAATAAGGCAAAAAGGGCCTTGCTTATGGACCCATTGAAACAAATAAAGGCAATAAGGAGTGTCATCACGCCTTATCATAAGAACGCCAAGTATTCTGTTTGGGAACACTTGGAGCTCTATGAGCAAATGATGGAGACTTTCCATTTGAAGGACAGCCAAAGCTGTATTCAATATGTAAAGTGGACCTTCTCACCAGAATACTCCAGTTTCTTTGCAGGGCTGGAGGATCAAAACCATTCAAGGTGGTCCACATACAGGGCGCCATCTTGAAACATTTTTCTGTGCACAGAAATCCTCAAGAGGCTCGCCAGGCAGTCTACAATTTGCAATGTGGGGAGGATCAGGCCCCACAAGAGTTTGTGCAAGAATTAAACTGTGCTTTTGCGCAGACCACCAGAAGGGTGCGCACGGATAGCAGAGAATTTATCAATACGTTTTCCATGCCTTACCCAAATGCATAATGACCCAGCTCGTGAGAGATTTTCATGAGAAAAGATCTTTAGACTGGGTCATTGAACAGGCTACCCGGATGTATGAGGTGCAGAAGCCAATCGAAAATAAAAATAATGCACAGAAAAACCCCAAAACCAACAGCACCCCTGCTGCTGCCAAGGTGGCAGAGGTAATGGTCACCCACGTTTTAGATTTGGAGATGGGGGGCCTAAAAACCTGCCTGCACCAAATAATTCACAGCCCAGAAGGCCCACGGGCCAGTCACAGACAGGGAGTCGAGGAGGTAGTCCCACAAATGGGGTCCCTTGCTCCCCTGATTATGTAAGTCCCCGCTACAAGGGAAACCAACCCATCCTGGGTTATGTGTGGACTCCTCCAGCCCAAGGGGGGGGATCCAGCCAAGCACCTAACCCAGGGAACTTCCCTCCCAACTTCCCACAGGAGGGCAGAAATTCTCCAAATCCTGGGCAGAACTTTTTCACCAGGTATCCGCCCAACTTCCAGCCCCAAAATCACCCATCCTTCTTTCCCCACTTTCCTGAGCCCAGACAACCTAATCCGGGAGAGGGGAGGCCAAGGGTGGAGGGGTACCAAAATCTTCCCAACCAGGGGTACTACCAGAGAAGGGATAGCTACCCTTCCCGGGATCAGCCCAGGGGAGAAAACAGGACCCCGTATCAGCCTGAGCGGGTTTCACAACTTGAGTGCCAGGTCCAAAATATGGCACGGGATCTGGGTCACATACTGAGGGCTCAACAGAACCCTCAGATGAGCATGCCACCGCAGAATGCCCCAAACTCTGGACCTGGTGCTCCAGAACAATGACGGGGGCAGCACCCCGATAACCCACCTGTTCCCAGGGAGGAGGCACAAGGGGACGGGGGTTTAAAGCCTTGGAGGAAGCTTCCTTTCCAACTTGTAAACAGCCCCTGGAAAACCAGGAACCGGAAACAAAATTTCCTGCCCCTGAAAGTCTGCCACCCAAGGAGCAGAGGGTGGGTAGGAGAAACAAAGGACCCAAACAGGCCTAGTTTGTGGAGGAGGTACAGATCTTCCAATTGAAGGGAGAGGGATCCTCAGAGGATCCTGGGAAAAGGATCTTCTCCTTTAGAGATGGGGGAACTCCTCCCAAAGAAAAATGGGTCCCAAGGGATTCTAATCCAGACTGGGGAGAGGTGGAGACTGAGCTACCGCCGCCCATCATCTCATCCCAGAACCAACAGCAAGAAAATCTCCATGTTCAATCCCACCCTGGTGGCTGCCTCCAAAAAGGGGGGGGGTGGCCCAGAACCGGAACCAGGGGAACCCCCAATGGCTCTGATCTCCAGTTGCCAACTTTTTCTTTTAGATTCCCAAGGCTCTCCACAGAATTTTGCCCAAATTTCTCCTCTTGCAATGTCCAAAACCAGAAAATTGGTCCACCAGTTGTCCAAAAATGTGCATTATATGTGCCCCCTTGAGGAGAATGAGGGATGATATTATGCCCCGGTACAAGTACAGGGGCAGGGTACAATTTCAGCGCTGGTGGACACTGGATCTTAAGCTACCCTTCTGTCCAGAAGGGCCTTTGATGAACTGAATTTAGGAAGGGGAGAGAATTATCGTATTCATCTCACCTCTCTTCTTTTGCAACTCCAGAACTTTGACGGGAAGGAAATTCCCGTCGAGGGGACGGCAGATTTGGACATTAAAATTGGGCGTCACAGGTTGAAACACCCGGTCATAGTAGTGACTCCAGAGGGCACCCCTTGTTTACTAGGGAACGACCTCCTGAGAAGGTTGTCACCCCTAATAGATTGTGTAAACAAGGTCCTCTGGACCCAGACTAGCCGACCAATAAAATTAAAACAGAGTGTCAACCATGTTAGTTTAAATGGCACCTGCCACATGGTTGAACAAAAATCTGACCAAGTAGAATTTCACTTCCAGAACAACCAAATTCCAGATGTGACAGTAATAGCAGTAGGACAACAGACTGGTAGTGGGGGGTCCTCTCTATTTCTGAAAATCACCTTCCTTCCAGTTTAAGGTGGTATTCCACAATGGAAGGAAACACTCTGAAATTCTTTACCAATCCACAATCAGACACTCCCACTCCTATAGTCCAGAAAGATGTGAAATCAGCTCAGAGCCTGGCTGATATTCAGCAAATTGGAGAGCAGTTGTTCATCCCTGTTCAGTTAAATGATGGGAAGGACTCTGTTCGCGCCTGAGTGTGTGTGAACAACGGTAAGAGCTTCATCAGCGAAGCCATGTTCCGCCAACTCCCAAAAGATCCAGCCATTCCCACATTCAAACTGATAGACAAATGGGAAATGGACCTGGAAGCACCCAATTCGAAACATCTCCTGCCAAGCAGGTGTATGCTCAAAATCTCCATTGGCAACAAGAGCATAGTCCATAATTGTTGGGTGGTGCGAGATGTCACTGCCGCCTTTTACTTAGGCAGTGACATTCTCAATCGCTTCGCCATTAGTTTGGACCTAATAAACTTCAAAGCTTGGTCCCGATTATCGGATAATCCCATGGGCTTTGATGATCCAGAAAAAAGCATTTAGGTCAGCTCAATTGCTACCTTATGCAGTTGAAATTCAGATTAAAGAGGAAGTCACCATCCCAGAAAGGACCCGACAATTCTCCCTGGAAGTGAAAGTTAAAAGAGGACAAGAATTGAAAAACCCTGATGCTTATATACATCTAAATGCTTCTCTCCAACAGCAAGGGTTGGGGGTAAACCCAACTCCACTAGTCAATATAGAACATGACACCATTCCAATAGAGGTGGATAACAGCGACTTAAAGAGTATTACTCTAGCCGCAGGCACCATTATTGGAATGGCGGTTGATGACCGACATTTTTCCATTGATCTAGGAAATGAACTGTTAGGACCAATCCCCAAGGACTGTTTTGACAGTGACAGTGATGACAACACAACACCAGACAGGATTTTTACCCGGCATGGGGGGAACTTCCTGGTGTACACTTCTTGCCCTTATGGTAAGGAAGATGTGACTTGAGACGTCAGGAGGGATGAGGTGATTTTCCAGGTCCATGAGGGCTGCCTTACCCACCTGAAGCCGCCAGTCCAAATCAGCACTCTGACCAGGGACTTCTCCACCCAGCTGGAGGAGGCTGCTGAGATCGCCAAACCAGAAGTCTTTCCAGGCTTCAAGCAGATGGTGGAAGAGAGGGTCAACCTAGCTGATGCCTGCGTGACTCTGGAACAGAAGCAAAAGTTGAAACAAGTTTTCTTGGATTTCCAAGATCTCTTTGCGGTAGACTCATATGACTGTGGTCGCACCGACATCCACACAACAACAATTCCCACGGACCCTGGAATGACTCCAGTGTTTGTGAAGCAATATCACTTGCCTCTCGCATCCATGGAGTCCCTTACTGAAATAATTAAGAACCTTGAGTCCCGGGGAATAATCCGTCCAGTACACAGCACCTTCAATAATCCGGTGCTGGGAATATTGAAGCCAAACGGCCAGTGGAGATTCTGCGCCAACCTTAGGGAGCTCAACAAACGGGTCCATACTTCCCGATGGCCTCTGCCCTACATTGACCAAGGGCTGGCCCAGATTCAGGGGTCACAGGTATTCACAGCAATAGACCTGACCAATGGATACTGGACCGTGCCTGTCAGTAGGCAGGACCAATACAAACTGGCTTTTACCTTTGGGGGCCAGCAGTACACATGGACCCAGACTCCCTTCGGATACCTCAACTCCGGCAATGAATTCAACATTTTTCTATATAAGGCCATGCCCGACATGGGTGCGAGGGGTAACCTGGCTTATGTAGATGATGTCCTCATCAAAAGTTCATCTGTGGAGGAACACATAGCGGAGATCTGTTATGTTCTGACACAGTTGAGGGCCGCCGGAGCAAAACATTCCTTCCAGAAAGCACAGTGGTGTAGAACCCGTGTTAATTTCTTGGGGCATGAGATTAATCCTCAGGGTCTCTGTCCTCAAGAAAAGAAAGTGGAAGCACTTCAGAAGCTGAAAGACCCCACAACTCTGCGGGAACTAAGGAGCCTCCTTGGACTGACTAATTACAGCAGAAAGTTCATTGAAGGCTACGCAGAGATCACTTGGCCCCTGATTCATCTCTTGAAGGGGGGGTCAAGTGGGAATGGGGTCCAGAACAATCCGAGGTGGTAAGACAACTCAAGAGAAGCCTCTCACAAGCGCCTTGCCTAGCTTACCCTTTCAGAAACAAGGAGTTCTTCCTGGAGACAGGTTTCTCTAATACGTGCTTGACGGCAGTATTATACCAAAAGCATGACAAGGTCAATAAAGTAATCTCCTATGCGAGCAAAACTTTATTCTCTGTGGAGGAAAAATTCAACGATTGTGAGAAGGCACTCCTGGCAACGGTGTGGGCATTGAAGAATTACCCCCCGTTCATCCAGGGGGAACACATCATAGTGGAGACTCCACACCAGCCTCTGCAATATCTCCAAAGTGACAGAATCCGGGCCGGAAATGTGAGTAATTCCCAAATTACTTCCTGGATTCTGTCAATGCAAGGCTTTCCTGTGGAGGTCAGATATGGCCAAAACAAGAAGAGTCCCCTCGCGCAAGGTCTGGCTGACTTGCATGATTGTGCCAGAGAAAACTGTCTTGAGGACGAAAGTCTAAAAATCAAGGACAACATGGAGGCATACCTTAATTCCCCACACAAAGTCTTTGAAGAAGACAAGTGTGAGGTAATGCCCACTGTCTATGTGGATGGATGCTCGTACCATGTTGACAACAACGGGGAGAAAGAACTGGTGGCCGGCGTAGGGAATGCATGGGTGAATGAGTCCCCAGAACCCTCCGCTGGATACAAAATTGGTCCCCGAAGTAGTCAGGTGGCAGAATTGATGGCTGTGCATCAGGCCATCCTCACTGCTGTCCAACATCAACTCCACGAACTGGTCATAATCACAGATTCAGATCATGTACGGAACGGGTTCGTGGAGCACCTGGTTAATTGGAAAACCAGAGGCATGTTATGTGCTAATAACAAACCCTTGAAACATGGGAAGTTAATCCAAAATATTGATTATCTGGTCACATCGAATGGGATGACCATCTACTGGAAAAAGATCAAGGGTCATTCCAAAGTAGAGGGACCAGACAAAACTGGAAATGACTTAGCTGATCAGCTGGCCAAAACCGGGGCCATTCAAGGGGATCTAATAGAAATAGAGTCCCTGTTGGGGGAAATCCAGGTCACTGCCATCACTAGGTCCCAGACCAATGCTCACAATGATTTTTCAACTGCACAATGGAGTAAGGAGACCCCTGATGCTGATTTGATTACAGCTCAGAAGGGGGATCAATAATTGGTAAGTTTTACCAACACATTGAGGACCCTGAGAACTTTCCCCTGACGGATACAGATTACATTGGGAAAGAGGACCTAAGAGTGTTTTTGAAATGTCCAAAAAGGTTCTGAATCCAAGACGGTTTGTTAGTAAGGAAATCCCAAGCTGGCCATGATCAGTGGGTGGTCCCTACCTCATTCCGAAGCCTGATGTTAAGTCACGCCCATGATGCGGCCACCGCCGGTCATAGGGGGTTTCACACAACACTGGAAATCTTAAGAGAGGTTGCATACTGGCCACACATGGGGCAGGACCTCGACCAATACTTGAAGGGGTGTCTTGTGTGTGCACAATTTCAGCCATCATCCCTCACACCGTGCGCCTCTCCAAAAGAGGGGGATGACACTGCCATGGTCAGATTTGCAAATCGACTTTGTAGGCCCTGTAATTGGCTCGTCTAGAGGAAACAAGTACATGTTGACCGTTACATGCTTGTTTACCAAGTGGGTGGAATGTCTCCTGGCCCCAAACTGCAAGGCAGAAACAGCAGCTGCCCTGATGATTAACCACATCTTTTCCTGTTTTGGTCTACCTCAAAGGATTGAGTCAGACAGAGGTAGCCATTTCACCAGCGAGGTAATGACAAAGATGTGGGAGATACTGGGGTCAAAAGGAAGCTACATATTGCTTACAGGCCAGCTTCTTCTGGAGCAGTGGAGAGATATAACCGAACCATTGTGAGCATCTTAAAAAAGTTTGTGGCAAATTCTGGGCCAAGTTGGGATATCCGACTACCTCTGGTCCTAATGGCCATCAGATCTAGCCCTTCATCTGCAACCAAAATGTCACCATTTGAGTTGATGACTGGACGCAAGATGGTGCTTCCTCAACATTTGCTCTACAGGACCCAAGAGCAGACATTGATAAATGCCTCCACAACTCATGAGTATGTGGAGAATTTGAGGAAACACCTCCAACATGCTTTTGCCTATGCTGAGCGGAATCTAGAAAGATCAGCTGATAACATGAAAACCCACTACGACCTGAAGACCACCAGGAAGGAATATACTGTGGGGGACCGGGTCTATCTATACAATTTCCAAAGGAACCAGGCCAAACAGCGAAAATGTTTGCCTACATGGAAGGGACCGTTTGAAATTATAGACAAGATCTCCCCTGTAGCGTACAAGATCCGCATCCCCAAAGGTAGTCTGGCGGAAGGGGAAGACAAGTGGGTACATATAAATCAGCTAAAATGTTGCCATCCCAGGCACACTCTGCAGCAACTGGAAGAGTCCTCTTCAATGCCAGAGGCGACCGCTCCAGATTAATTCAGTTCCAACCCTAAAATATCCCACATAGAGTCTCTAAAATATTATGATGCTTGTAAGCCACTGTCTCGGAATTATATCTTGTTTTTCAAAATTGGAATGCTATGTCTATTAAAGTATAAAATGTATATGTCGCCCCACTCTATCAATAGTGGGGGAGAAATGTCTATGAATAGGTATTGCCGCTTCTGCTTTATCATCCTAGGAGAGAGGAAACCATGGAGACTGACCAAGGAGGACGACTGGGGACCGGGAGCAGAGACCCGAGGGGCCCGGGGTACCGCCCAATATTCCCATCAGGACCGGAGAGGAGAACCGATCGATCCAACTGGGTGGAGGAAAAGATGCTGAACTGTGCCATCTACAGAATTGGAAGAAGATAATGCGGACATACCAGCACAGGGCTCAAAACATCCTTTGCACACGACTTCCCCTCGACTCGAATCAAAGCGCAGTCGGGCGGGGGGGTTTGTCAAGGGTTTTGACCCATGTTGAATCAATAGACTAGGTAGATGTGGGGATGAGCTGTCGCCACCCATTATTCTGTCCCAGAACAAACTAAATCAATAGACTGGGTGGATGTGGGGATGAGCTTCGCCACCCATTATTCTGTCCCAGAACAAACTAAATCAATAGACTGGGTGGATGTGGGGATGAGCTGTCGCCGCCCACATTCACGCCAGAATCCAGGAGAACTGCGCAGTTGGCACAAGACCACTCCAAAGATACAACCTTCTTGTGGGGGGTTCCACATCACCACTCTACTGTAAGGATGCCATCAAAACAATGTTAAGCAAGGGTCCTATACTATCAAGCAAAACACCACTCTATTGAAATGCAGTAATTCAAGACAGATAAAAAAAGAATTGATGCAATACCGGTACTCACCACTATCAGAAAGCCGGCGTTTTAAAACCACCAGACTTTTGTGTAAAACTGAACAGATGAACCCAAACCAGGCCAAGGAAAGACTTGCTAAGAGGTGGATACAATGTAAAACTATATTCTGAAATGACTTGAAGGAAGTCATTATTTAATGTATATGTAAAAATTGTAAGTTTTGATTTAAACTGGGAACTAAAGTGACATTTAGCTGAATTCTGCCTGACAACAACCCCCGACAGGAGTTGAAACTTGATCAAACTGCATTCCCAGGCCTGGCTGCCTCCTGCTTCCCCACCAAAAGGAGATGACACCTCTCTGATTAGATTAGGGGAGGGGCACCTGCAGGAGGTTGAACAAAGCCTTGTACTGGACTCAGGCAAATGTTATATTGGGGGAGGCCGTAAAGTGGCTTCCTCTTGGGAGAAGTGGGAGGAGAAGTGCCTCTGGGAGCCACCGCAGCTGGAGGCGGGGACAGACAGAAGCTTCCCCCATGTGCTTTGGAACCTAAACCACACCCATCTGGGCCAGAGCATAATTTTAAAAAAAGATGGATAATTCATAGTACGGACTTGTCAGAATTATATAAGTAATATCATTATTCTGGTGATTTTTCTGTGCACGTTTTAAGAGGTGTTAGGACCCTGTGGTGTTATCTGGGGGGTTGCTAGTGGAAAATAGGGTCTTACTCCAAATGTCTGAATGTTAAAAATCTGACACTTCATCAATTAATGTCCATACTCCTTGCGCACATGTGTGTAATTTTTGGTAAATGTCCGATATTGGTAAACCAGTCAAAAAGCGCAAAATGTTGTCATTTTTGAATGCAAGCCCCCAGGAAGATCAGAGGCGGACAAGCATGGACCATAAGGAATATATAATGTGTACATGTAATTTCAACAAATTGTGTATCTGGGAAATATGTATTTGAATCAAATATAGATTTGTGGGCAAATTGACCAGGGGAGGATCCTCTGACCCATAAACAGACCTCATCATGATGACAATCCATTTCCTTCCCCCAATCATGGGAGAGGGGAGAATTGGGCCAATGACAAGTAGAGAGGGGCAGGCTCAGTTATGCCACGCACACACCCACTTCCAAAACACATAAAAAGAGACTGCTGGGACAGGTAGAGAGATTGATTTTCCATTTCTGCTGAGAATTTTGACGGCCGACATCCCATCCAGACAGAGACCAGAACCAGAGACCCATAGACTACAGAACTTTTAACCTAGAAGGCCCACTGCAAGCAAAAGTATTCTCAGCAGGCCTTCAGAATCCAGCAAACCTAATCAAACTATTCAACAGCCGGGCGAGCTGTTTGAATTCTTTGCCAAGAACTTTTGCCAGTACCCAGAAAGCAGTGTTACATCCAGAATCCACTTGATCCAGACCGGAGAGCAGAGCAGTATCCAGAACCAGAGGCCGCTGTATCCAGAGAGGCTAGACCAGCAGAGCAGAGCTGACCCAGACGCTGTGAGCAGAACCGCCCGAAGTCCAGTCCAGTTGACCAGATCCGTGACGAGGCCCATTCATTTCAAAATTAGGAGTGAGTATCCGCCAGAACTGTGCAGAACCCAATCTCTAAGTTATAATAATCTAATCCGAACTATTTTAACCTAAGTAGAACTGCTTCCTAGAATCGTGTCATTCTGTCATCTTTAAAACTGAAAACTGTCATCTGTCATTCTGAGCTTTAAAATCTCAAATCCGAAAAACTACCTTCACAAAATCGGCCGTATCTCCTGAAATTTAACTGTTATCTTAAAGCTAAGATTCTAAGCTTTCCAACGGGCCTAGACCCGACTTCCTACTCCTTATAGTGTCTCCGTAATCGCGCTCGACGCACGCAACTGAATTTGCCGCGATTTGACATTTTGCTCAATTTCAGCCACGTGTAAAAATATTTGTCCTTGCTTTGCTTGCTGAAATTCGTGTGCAACCTGACAATCATTCATAGGGCATTGCTAAAGTGAGCCTGAACTAATATAAACTAGATATCACCCACCCTGAACCTGTAGAGGGAATTAAAAGCATTATTAGCACATTTCTCACTTCATTGTCATCACATTCAAAGCATTTTGGGCCTGTGTTTCAAACTTCTACCTGTTTCCTCTAATCTTGCTGGGGGGGAACTGAATTTTGTATTGTATTGTATTTGATTGCATTCCTGAGAACTGTGTGCTCCTCTTTCCATCTCCTTCCATTTCTTACATTGCATAGGGGGGGGGGTGAATTGCCAGAGAAAAAGCGATTATCTTATCTTTTGCTAAAATCATATCAAGTTATTTCTGTACTGCTTTTTATTCCTCATTGCTTTTCCCTTGAAACCATAAAATTATTTTTGCTACCTTATCCATCCTATACTAACTCCTCATTGATTGTAAAGAAATGTGCTAGGGCCAGATTACCCATTGTTGATCAACATTATATCCATAAGTGTGATATCAATTATGAATTTATTATAAAAGTGTGATATATATCTTGTTAATTTTTCAAATAAACCTTTTAAATTGCAAAACAAACCTACTTCTTGGCTCAGAGGGGTCAGGGGGATTCTAAGAGGGTGGTGTTATACAAGGGTTGTCATCCAGAGTACTGAACTGGACATAAAAATACATCAATAAGGGTTTTCCTCAGCATCCCAGACTAGGCATTGACTTAGCTGTAGTGTTGATTGAACATCGCTTCCAGAATTAGTGGTGACAGTACAAATTGCATGTAGGAGCCTCATATGTTCGGAGGTCAACAAATCCAGCGGCAGTGTACGAATAAATGCAACATCAAAATAGTAACAAAAGACAATGTCCTACAACCATAGAGATGCTGTTGTGGTCAGTCCTTTCCACCATGCAAGGGCCACCCTCCTGCGAGCCAACACCAAGCGAAGCCCAGTTAGCCTTTTAACCTGCATTCATAAATCCAAGGTCAGAACCAGGGACTTCACTTAGGGGTCGCCAGAGGTTGCAACTGCTACCCTTGTGGTCTCCCTTGGTTGTCTTTTTTTTTTTGTAATGCAAGCTCATGGGCTGTGGCCAGCACCATGTGGCTCTTTACTTCTGGACTGTCTGGCTTTCTTGGTCAGGACCCATAAAAAAAGAAAAAAGAAAAAAAGAACATGGGTGCCACAAGTCTAACACTTTCAACACAGACCCTAAATAAGAAAGAATAGAAATACCAAATAATGTGTCTTTCTGGAATTCTATACAATAATTGCTAGACTCATTATAGGATTATTTCAGGCACACTTTCGGGGGTGAGTCACTGATTTAGTCTGTTCTTAAACACCTCAACTCAGCCTTTCGCCCTTCTGTGGTCGATAAATGAGTACCTCGGGGTCATCTTCGACTCCACACTCTCTTTCTCTCCTCACATATCTGACGTCTCTAAGAAGTCACACTACCAGCTACACCTCCTCAGAGGTATCCTTCCTTTCCTCTCCTTCCCCCAAAAGCTCACTGTCTCCAGAGCCCTGGTTCTTTCGAAGCTGGACTACTGTAACAGCCTCTATCTAAATCTTCCTGCCTCTACTCTCCGCCCTTTGCAACTCATCCAGAACAGGAGTGCGAGACTTGTCCTTGGCCTCAAGCCCAGGGACCGTATCTCTCCAGGACTGAAATCGCTACACTGGCTCCCAGTGGCCGCGAGGATTAAATTCAAAACCCTCTGCATTGTCCACAAGGCCTTCTGGGGCCTTCGGCCAAAATACCTTCAACTCTCTCTTCCTAAATATCTTCCTTCTCGAGCTCTTCGCTCATCCACCTCCAACTACCTCAGGGTCAGCCGCTTCTCCAAGCAACGAGCTGGGGGTAGATCTCTCTCCGCAACAGGGGCCTCCCTCTGGAACAGCCTTCCTACCTCCCTGAAACTTGAGAAGAACCATCTATGGTTCCGGAAGCACCTCAAAACCTTCCTCTTTGCCTCCGCTTTCTCTCCCTCTCTCCCCTGCTAAAATCACTGAACCTGCACTGAATCTGCAACTGGCCACTCACCGATCTCGGTCCTTGTCCCTGCCACTCTTCCCTGCACTGCCTACCTGCACTACGGGACTGTCTCTGTATCCTACAGCCCCTTCTCCCGGCACTTACCTTGCACTTGCCACCAGCTGGCCCTATTATTTGGGCCTCATCACGACTTGGGTGGTAACGGTAACACTATTAGCGCGGGTGGTATTAGCCCTACCGCCGAACTCCCCGGCGCTAATAGCGCCGGATCACGAGTTTGGCGGTAATGTAAGTCCCCATTCCCCACTGATCCCATTCGGGAATTCCCCATTCCCCATTGGGCTCAATGGGGAATCTTCGCGCTAATACCACTGGCGGATTTCCCGCCGGCGGTAATAGCGCACATTTTCGGCGGATTTCCACCCAGCACAGAGCAGGGGCGAAATCCGCCGAAGCCCTGATTCGGCGGACCCTTAAATCTGGCGGTAATAGCGCTACCGCCGGATTTAAGGGTTACCGCCGAAGTCGTGATGAGGCCCTTTATCTTGTATTCTACTAACCATGTACTGCACTCTCCTTCCACTTGCCACCAGCTGGCCCTATTACTTATCTTGTATTCTACTAACCATGTACTGCACTTCCCCTCTCCCCTTCCCCTTGCACTTTTCCCAGTCCCCCTACCCTTGCACTTGCGCGATCTGAATGACACCTGGCCTAGTAGGATCGTTGTCTGTTCTCCCCTTGTTCCCCCGTGCCTCGTCGCGCCTTGAAACACTTGTGTATAGGCGCGTTACAAATGCCATATCATATCATATCATATCATATCATATCATACCAACACTGGTTGGGTGATATTGGGTCTATATTTTTTCTAAATGAAGTGCTTAAGCGTAAGTGCTATATATTAACAAATCATTATCATTTGGTCAAGGACGCATGCTTGCATTCACAGTAATTTGGTAATACGGCCTACACACACTGATCTTAACGATACATATGGCGATCCATTCTTGTATGAAATGTACATCACATTATAGTGATATCGTAACCATATTTTTCGTAGTGTACTTAAGAAAAATGCTATGTGATGCCACTTCCTGCTTTGTTAAGGGGTGAAAGGTCATGTTCCATCGCTTCCTGCAATATTTCATGGTGGGGTCAAATGACATCACTTCCTGTGATTTCATCAGAGGTCAAGGGTCGTGTGATGTCACTACTGCTACCCCTGGCATTTTGGTGAAAAGACGTCCCTGGTCAGACCTAGCAGTACTATCAAAGGATCTGCCACCACCCGCTCTTTGCCACCCCCGGCACCCGCGGATATCGTTTCGAAGATCTTCCCCCAGAATTGTTCGATTTGGGGACAATGCCATGCTATATGAACAAAGTCCACTGTGTTTGCTTTTCACTGGGAGCACTTCTGTGATACTTCTGGAAAGTATTTATGCAATTTGGATGCAGTGCCCCATGTTTGATGCATAATGTTGTAGTTGATCTGCTTGTATCAGGCGTTAAGAGAGACACTTTGGGCATGTCCCCTCATGTATGCCCACTCCTCATCGTCTATCCAAACAACCAACGTATTTTCCTGTTTTTGTTTTCAAGTGAGAGGGGATAGCTCAGGGGCAATATGTTTGTCTTCGAAACAAGGCAACGAAGCACAACACATGTTTGTATCCTGATCCTGCGCTTAGAAGCCAATCGTTGGTATTCAGCGCGTTATAACAGAACAATTATAAAGAAAACTACCTGTGGAATCCCAGACATTAGCATGCTGAATATCAGTGAGGCCAGCCAGCCCTCACACTGTGCCATGATACCCACTTGTAATAGTAATTGGTTGTATATAGCATGCTTAATACCAAAAATGTTTCTAAGTGCAGACCTGGGATTCAAACCTGTGTTGCTCTGTGTTGTCTTGCTTCCAAAACAAGCGTGTTGCCAGTGAGCTATACTACCTGTGCCAATGTCATAGTGGGAAAGTTGGAGGCTGCTGTGGGAATGTGGGGAAGAAGGCCCTGAACACATTCTTGATACAGAAATAACATTCATATGCCTATGTGGTGGCACCCCTTCTATCTTTAAAAATCTCCAGAGATATAAACATATCGTAGCTGCAGTAGTCCCCAAGCGTTCCACTGCTGAGTTTATCAATGAGATTGATGTAGACTTTTCCCTGCATGACCTTTATTCCCTGGAAATATCTAGCAGTGAGCGGAGGGGAGTACATTGGGCCTAATTACGAGGTGGCCGGTAAGGGATTACCGGCATCGGTAAGGGCACCGGTGCCAGTAATCTCTTACCGCCCTACTACGAGTTCCCTTTGCGGGTCCTCCCTTAACGCCTGGTTTTACCAGGTGTTAAGGACGGGACCCGCAAAGGGACTTTGGAGCTAATAACGGTACCGCAATTTGCGGTACCGTTATTAGCGCCTTCCCCATTGCCATTGAGCCCTATGGGGGCTCAAATGGGAATGGGGAAGGGCCCTGGTGAATGGGGAATTACCACCCCTGCCAAGCTTGGAATGGGGTGGTAACAGCTCCATTCACCAGGGCGGAGTCGGTAAGGATTTGGAGGCAGCCATGGCGTTAATAGCGCCATGGTTACCTCCAACCTCGTAATGAGGCTCATTGTCTCAATTCCCATGTTGGCCACTATTTTGCACCATGCTGTACGCGTGCAGGAGACAATGTTTACCTCCGATGATGTACAATTAATGCGTTATAGAATTGTCATCCGGAGCAGGGCAGGAGCCACGATGGCCCTTTCAATCTGCACATGAGATGTGCAGGGTCTTGTTTCATACTAGAATTATAGAAAATGGGCCTAGGCTGCCCAGTAGTACCTTCAAAGTCTGGACGTGCCAACCCCCCTTCGTGTATGGCTGCGCGAGAATGTGCAATTTAACTCTAGGTAATTTATCCGTCCAAAAACACTGCAACAGAATTCCATGGAGCCGCCTAAAGAAAAATCATGATAGAGAGATTGGTAGGTTTATAAAAAAAAAGTTTCCAAAATGTCGGCAGAATAACCATTTCTGTTACTGCCACATGACACAAGAGGGAAAGAGGAAGACCACACCATCTCTGGACCTGCTTTTGTAGACCATCAATCGCCCTGTCATAATTTTCCATAAACAGAATATCCGGGTCGCGCACTACTTCGATGCCCGGCCATTGACTAGTTCCCATTTAAACCTAAAGTCATCAGCGAATGCCCTAGTGTCCGAGATGAGTGGGAAGCTCACTGATTTATTGTGACCGACTTTCAAACCCAACAGTTCTCCAGGTATCCTCACTTTCCTCATCACTTGGATAAGATTCTCCCTTTATTCCTTTAAAAATAACACTATGTCATCCGCACAGAGCGAGAAGATCAGCCTATGGGAGAACAACTGGATCTCCTATGCAGGTGTTGCTCTCGCAGCAATACCGCAAGAGAATTCATAGCGAGTATGAATAGTAATTGGTAGAGGGGGCAACGCTGTCTTGTCCACCTCCCTGTCCACAAGGCATCTGAGATGCCTATGTTGGTGGCTATTCTTGCCGCTGGAGAGTTGTATAACAAGACCACATACTCAAGGAACTTGGAGCCCAGACTCATCTTCAGAAGTGTCAGGAAGCGAACCAGCCATTCATTAGAATCTAATGCTTTTTCAGCATTGAACAGTACTGATATCATTGGGATATCCTGGGGCATGAACTCAGGAAGGCCAAAGAATCTGTGTGGTCCATATGTGGTGTTTCTGCTTGGAATAAATCCAGATTGATCTGCAATGATCAGCCCTTGCATAAGGGGAAGAAGTCTATTGGCCAGCAGTTTGGCAAATATGTAATTATCTACCCAAAGGCTGACGGCAAAAGGATACCGTTGTAACGAGCAGCACTCCTGTGAATAATACTCAATAATCAATGGGCCAACAAGTCCGAAAGTTTAATCATATATTTTAAACTTTATTTGAAGAATTTCATAATTTCTTAAAAAACGTTAATCTTCCCAGTATTGTTTATTCCAGCAGAGTGAAAGCAAACTGATGCGTTTTGCCACTGCCGTGTGGCTTGTTCACAGTAACTCCACCATACCAACAACCTACTTTAAAACACCCAAATGGTAAAAAGTGAGAAGATGACTTTCACCCTGGCAAACAGTTTCAGCCATTTTGGCTTGGGCTCTCTAGTTATGTCACTTAAAGAGTCCAGCAGCATACACTACAAGCAATAGTATCCCAAACGTTCCAATCCCATCTCAATTTAATTTGTCTATTGGGTAATTGGGAGCAACATGAATTCAGCCCTCTGTGTACATCATCGCAATTTGTTGCAGCCCCACGTGTTTGTTGTGTAAACTCGAGCTCACGATATTCACAAGTACTTTTAATTTAAACACGTATACATGTCAATTCTCACGTGAGGGAGATCCGAATTATTTCATACGTAGCGTAGCCTCCCATCACGCGTGGTTCGGGAGTTGCTACATGTAACCATATTTATAATGGCGTTCTGGCATAGTGCATCCCTAACATCCGGCTCAAACTGTGTCTCCCAAGCCCGGTCTCATTGGCTTAATGTTATGTGCAGTGGACAGGATGGAAAACGTAATGGTTTCCATATTCACAGAGTGTCAGCTGTATTGTAATCTCCAATGTAAAATGTAATTGAATGAACAGGCTTTCCATATTAACCTATGAAAAATAAATGTCCATCTCATTTCAAAACCCGATGTTTATCTCTCTCAAAATTGACATGATATTACCACTGTAGTGGGCCTCACCACGAGTTTGGCGGTAACCCTTAAATCCGGCGGTCGCGCTATTACCGCCAGATTTAAGGGTCTGCCAAATCAGGGCTTCGGCAGATTTCTCCCAGCACTGAGCTGGTTCAGGTATTTTACTTCTCATAGCATGGAAGTTCTCCAGTTCACTCTGATGTTAGCTAGCGTGTGCTTGTCCCCTGTTATTTGAAAACTGCTTTCAAGGGTCTGCAACCTGACCTCAGTTGCCTGCAGATCTGCCCTGATTAATTTCAGAATCCCTGCCTCTTTTTCCATGCCAAGCCCATAAATAAAACATGCAGTAGTTTGTTTGTGCCTACACCTCTTTGCGCCAAATTTCTGATGTAAATGAATAAAAGTACGTAGTCAAGTTTCTTCAAGCATATTTTCTTAATTTATTTGATATATATTCTGCCCATATGGATGACACGTGTTTCAGCGTTTCTTTGGCGCCTTTTTCAAATCCGGGCTGAATGCAAGCGTAACATGTAATAAAACAAAACACAAAATATAACATATGAAATAGCATTTTAGCATATTTTGTAACACATTTAGTAGTTAGAATAGTGACTTAGGCTGTGTAGTATATCCTTTTAGCATTCTCAAATTACATGAACACCTAAAAGTGCAGCACCTCTTAGTTACCTCAAATGGTTAAAAATAAATCCATTACAGTGACTATGTTAGTTTTTAAAATTAAATATGTGCAATCCGAAAAAGAAGTAAGTATGGGATGGCATGGACCTAACAATTTTTGGCTGTCAGAAAAGCATGTGAGTTTGTTTTCTTACCCTTATTGAATGTAATACGAATCTCCCTTTCCTTATTTCCGGGAATTAGTTTTTAGTTGAAGTGTATCACGGTAGTTCCAGGGTTAAATCCCACCTAAAACAAATTTGGTTGTTCTATTATGCTGACATTAGCCTTTTAACCTTCTATCGGATTGATTCTTTATGCATGATTCCCTTGCATATATTTAGACACATTTTAAACTCTAGTAAGCATGACTAGTAACATCTTTCTCATTGAATTTATGTAAAAAGTGCTATTCATATTTGCAATCCTCCAATTGCATTACATATCCTTGGTCTCATGCATTCTGTTACTCTAGCGGTCACTAGGAATTACTTTTTCAGTTACAACGACTGGTAACCGATTTGCTCCCCATTTGTGTTTACCAAAACACCCTGTCGCGTGAGTTTGAAATCCCAACAAAAATATATTTTATTTATGCCACTCGGCATCAAGCGTGCTGATTTCTACATTGAGCATGCTTGTAGCGGTGTTCTTTCCACCCCTTAAAAGCGCTTACCTACAAAATTCTCCTGCTCATGCCTCAAGCGTCGGGGGTCCCGTTTTGGTTCTGGCAAATCCTTGTTCATAAAGAGTTACAGATTGCTAGTCCCTCTTTCCTTTTGTTCATTTGCAAAATTCGGCGGCCATACTTTGGGCTGAGTTTTAGTACGTAAGTCCTTTTTTCCTTTTTGGTGTTTAAAATGGTCTGTTGCATTTGTGTTTAGTGTAACATTGATTTAAATTTAAACTTCCGTATTTATCTTGCGCGGCTGATCTGTTACTTATTGTTATGTCCAAATTGACAAAAATTAAAGTTAAAAGAGTAACTAATTTTTCACTATGTTTATTAGTATTTTTTTCCCGCAATCTCTTTATATTATGTATACCTGAGACAGTTTCCTGTTGGGAATGGTGCATTATGGTAACTTGAGTTTTCTTCATTGACCATTATTTTCTCACTATATTTTATTAGCATTCTTTTCACAATTTCAGAATGGTGCATTGTGGTACCTGTGGTTTGATGTAAATTTCGCCTCTCTCATCTGTTTAACGTTCATCTGATTAGCGGTTTCACCCATATAGGATCTCCCCATGTGTATATCTAAAGCATATGATTTAACAGTGGACATTCTTTTCACAATTTCAGAAAGGTGCATTGTGGTACCTGTGGTTTGATGTAAATTTCGCCTCTCTCATCTGTTTAACTTTCATCTGATTAGTGGTTTCGCCCATATAGGATCTCCCCATGTGTATATCTAAAGCATATGATTTAACATTGCACTATTCAATAATATTTTTCTATGCAACAAATTATAATTGAACAAAATGGAAAACAGGAAAAAACATTTTTGTAATTTTTTTATTTTGCATTTGATGTTGGTTTTGCCAATGAACAGATAACGGGAGGTTTTTGTCTTGACTTCCTATAGCTGAAATATGTTCTCTAATTCTAGTTCTTAACTCCCGAATGGTGCTCCCAATGTAGAGCAGATTACAGACACATATCACTGCGTAGACCACATGTTTGGATCTACAATTAATTTGCTCCCTAATCTTTGTTTTGACACCTTCTTGGTTCGTAAAAGTAACTGTTTCTTGTACTGCATAGTGGCACATCGAACAAAAGCCACATTTCCTAAAACCTGATTGTGGTTGTCGTAACCATGTTTGTGATCTTGTTTCTTCTTTCTCCTCTTCGGACATCATAGAAGGACTCAACATGTTTTTCAAAGTTCTGGCTTTCCTATAAATTATTGTTGGATAATCTTGTATGTGTTTCTCGATATGTGGGTCTAGTTTTAATAGATACCAGTTCTTTTTTAGGACTTTTTAAATTTCTTTGTTGTTTGCACAATATGCCGTAATAAAATGAATAGTATCGTCTGGTTGTATACTTTTGCTGCTTTGAGATAGTGTTGATTGTCTGGTCATGTTTTTGGCCTTCATTTTTGCAGTTTTAATTGATTTTTGTGAGTATCCCGACGCTTGAGGCATGAGCAGGAGAATTTTGTAGGTAAGCGCTTTTAAGGGGTGGAAAGAACACCGCTACAAGCATGCTCAATGTAGAAATCAGCACGCTTGATGCCGAGTGGCATAAATAAAATATATTTTTTTGTTGGGATTTCAAACTCACGCGACAGGGTGTTTTGGTAAACACAAATGGGGAGCAAATCGGTTACCAGTCGTTGTAACTGAAAAAGTAATTCCTAGTGACCGCTAGAGTAACAGAATGCATGAGACCAAGGATATGTAATGCAATTGGAGGATTGCAAATATGAATAGCACTTTTTACATAAATTCATATGTTATATTTTGTGTTTTGTTTTATTACATGTTACGCTTGCATTCAGCCCGGATTTGAAAAAGGCGCCAAAGAAACGCCGAAACACGTGTCATCCATATGGGCAGAACATATATCAAATAAATTAAGAAAATATGCTTGAAGAAACTTGACTACGTACTTTTATTCATTTACATCAGAAATTTGGCGCAAAGAGGTGTAGGCACAAACAAACTACTGCTTACTTTACAAACGGAGTTGAGGGACTCTATGTCTCCGTGTTGACCTACACCCTTGCGACACAAGAATAAAATAAGAAAACCATTGCTATCCTTAATAGCACTAACATACGGGTCGCGAGAGTACACCTTATGAGATCCCCACTCAAGAAGTTCCTCACTCAGTACATAAATAAAACATGTAAATGCCTCCTAGAGCATTCCCTTGGTATTCACTGACTGTTCATTGGTTGCGAAAACATGCACTGTATCTCTATTTGCAGTTCATTTTTAAAAACAACATCATTAAGTTTGTTCGCTTTGAAACGCCAGTTGGCCCTGCCCACCTGAGGTCCTGGTAAGGAGCATTGTAAGGTGATGGGGGAGTGGTCTGACACTCACATCCTCCAAAGTGGAGAACCGACATCTTGGATACCAACAACAAATCAATGCAGGAAGCTGTATTGTGCACAATGAGTGGCATGTATATCCACGCTGCATAGCGTGCTGCACTCGCCATATATCAGTGAGGTTATATAGGGAGCATATGCCCATCATCTTTTGACTCGCATTGGACTGTCACTGCGTGCCTGGTGTGGACGTGCCCATTGCTGAGTCTAGAACTATGTTAAAGTCTCCCCCCAAAGGATTAATGAATCTAGTGACAATGCTAGATTGGAGATTGCCCAGTTGAAGAACCCAGGATAATCAACATTCAGGGCATATGTACTGAGCAGGATAACCCTGACTCCCTCACTATACCCTCTGATCATTAGTGTCATACCCTTTTGGTCTTTATGAACCGCCTACTGTGGAAACCTGAGGGAGCTATGGGTAAGTGTTGCTACTCCTCTAGTAATTGTAATTGGTTATTTATAATATGCTTAATACCCAGAGGTGTCGCCGTGTGGACACAGGATATTGAACCTGTGTTGGTGTGCATTTTCTTGCTTCCAAGGTGAGCGCGTTGCCCTGGAGCTATGATCCTAGGATCCTATGGATCCCTCACTGAAACCCTGCCTAAACACTCTAAGGCCCAGGGTGGTGAGGAGATCCCATGGGATGAGACACAGTATCTGTCCTTTGACAAGGAAAACCTTTCCAGGTTAACAAAACCTTGTAATGTCCGTAACCTACATATGCCACCTGTGGTTCTGGGCACAAGTATCATAACATCTGAGCAAGCCTTATCAATAGAAAGATCCTTCAAGTTATGTCAGGATAAACACAGTCCTTAATGTTGCCTTAAATAACGTCTCTTCCCCTGTAACCACACATTCTAAAGGTCCAATCTTAAAACACCTTAAGGGAAGTAAATCTACCCTTAAAGTCAAACAGATGCTTAAAATAACTGACTTTGTTCTTGAAGACTACATGTCCCATAATTCTATGAGTACTGGGACGAAGAAGAGGGCTTAAGAGGCATCTTGTAGCAGTGGTCAGGCAATTAAGCCTAACAGCCCACACCCAAAGGAACCTGGGATGCATATAAAGCCCCCTCAGGTGCAGGCAATTAGAAGGAGCTGGGAGTAGTAGTAGCAGACGCAGAAGGAAGAAGGCACAGAGCTGTCAAACCAGGCAGAAGATGGAGACCAAGAGGGACGCCAGAAAGTGGATGCAGACAATGTCATCTGCTTGTTCTGAGAGGGTCCTGCTCTCCCAACCTCTGAAGTGCAGAGACTGTGCAGCGGAAGATGTGCAGAGAGGTTGTCTTTCCCCATGTGAGCCTGATTGTCATGGTTTATCTGCAGAACATGTGTCAGAGACCAAAGTGAGGAGCTGAGGGAGACTTGCAGGTCTCAGGAGCAAGAGGGGCTCCTTGAATGAGTGGCCAGACTGGAGACACCATAGAAGAGGATAGCTGTGGGACCGTGTGAAGCCTGAAGCAGTAGAAGCTGTACCCGAAGTAGGGGTAGTCGAGCAACACGCAGAACACGGATTGCAGAAGCCAGTGTGTCCATCCTAGCATCCTGATTCCTTGCACGAATACCATTATGCAGTCAGATTTTCACTCACGTAGAAGCTGGAGTGAGCTGAAGTTGTTTGTTACATTCGTTAAGAAGGGAACAATAGAAAGTAGCACTTGCGTGTGAATGGAAATGTATGTTTTACTCATGTGAATGCAGTTGCTACCGAAAGACATTATTAATGCCTTAAATGTATTAAGAAGTGGTCACGTGCCGCTTATTGAGTAGATCACACATTGTGTAAGGCCATTGTTAAACATTTACAACTCATTAAACTCTATGAAGAAGTAGCTGCGTGTCTCCTACCAAGCACAACGAACATTGGGAATCTCCTTTGTCAAACACTTAAAGCATTTGAACTTCATGAAGAAGTTGTCGTGTGTGCCTAGTTTTGTTTCCCATGTAATGAGTGATATTTACATCTTTACTCAAACAAACAAGCATTGTTTCTAAACAAAGTCAAGTATTTGAAACTGTATCTGAAGTTGAAGAGTGCGCAATCATTGCCCAAGTCCAGAGTATTCCCTTAATGAGAATGACAGCAGCCTTTCTCAAAGCCAGAAACTGATCTAATAATTGCTGTGAGCCCTATAGAAGTACAACCTTGCCAAGATACATGTGTGCATTACCTAAAGCCAAGAGACTGGCAGCAAGACATCTGGGTAATATTGTGACTAACAGTGGAAAAGAGGTGAAAGCAAAGTTGGGAAGGGAACCCTTTCAGCTTACATACAATATGTGCATGTTTGTGGTTGTGGGCAGACAAGAGATACAAAGAGACTGTCCCTTTTGAAGAGATATTCAGAGGAAGAGTGCCTTGCCTATTTTAAAGTGTTGCAGTGCCTTAAAGTGATTATTGTCAAAACCTGTCTTTCAAATACAAAGTACGGAAGCTGTGGTGGTATATTTCAGTTGTCAGTGGATGCAATAATTCGGTTGTCCCAAGGAGTTGGAGTTCTATGGGGCCAAGGAGAGTGTCCTGATGGTAAAATGTGGTAGAAGTAAAGTTGTTGAAGTTGAGCCAACATAACTGAGAAGTCATCCTGACAATTATACCTATTGTGAATTCTAACCTGAATAGTCAATCCATTACTGTTAACCAACATATTTGTTCCATTAACCTTCTATAAGTTGTATTTCTTTTTGAACTGTGGCAAATCCTCTTGAATAACTGGACGAGGTAAAAGGGGATTGTGGCTCAGAAACACATTGATGCTATTCTGAGGAAGTGGATATTCTTTATTTCATCAGAATGTTGTTGTTGTAACTGTGGTTTACAGATCTTTGCCTTTATATTGACTTTTCAAGAACTGAAATGAGACTTTACTATCTACGTGGATTTCCTTATATTTCTTTTAAACCCACATTAGAATAGGGGAAGTGCGGCATTTTGATATTATTTCTGTTCCAATAACATGCATATTTTGAACACATAACAAACAGTTGTCTGCCTCACATTGCTGACTCCTCAAAGCCCCCACATAGTGCAAATCTGGTAATACCCTCAGTACGCTGGTGCCACTGCCAGCTCTGACCATTTTGACTGACCTGTGCCAACAATTAACCCATATACAAAGCCCTTTGCAGGACACTCTGATAAACAATAATAACATTGCAGCCCTCTTGCTCTGCCCATCCCACCCTCACAGCCGGACAACCCCAACTGGCCGGCAATACACCTACCCCCCCTTCTTAGCCATACCAGGGAGATTCATGCACAGGTCACCTTCACCTACTTCCAGCTCCAGCTCCAAACACTTGGGCCTGAGGGTCCGTGAGTTTAGGTGGCAATGTTTCTATCTTGATCAGCCAGATCCAGAGTGATCCCCACTTCCACACAGCCACCAAGCATGCCCCACAGCTGCAGCTGTAATTACTCCCACCTGTTGAGGGCAGGTAAGGGGTCAAGTGTCATCTTGCGTGTTCTCAGCTTGGCCAGCGACTCTGCTCCCTTGCCCCTGTCTTCCTTCCGGCTATTCAGCTGCTGATCACGTACCCACACCATGCGTATATGATTTTGTTGCGTCCGCCCTTCCAGGTCATCATTCTTTGCAGAGACCGCTTTCACTGATGCCACCAGAGCTGTTTGCCTGGCCATTACTGGTGCTGTGGCATCCTCCAAGTCCAAGACACAGTTTGCTTGGTTCATCCTGGACCCATGTTTGTCCAACCGCATATGGAGGAGATCAACTTTACTAGTGACAGCGTCCAGTTTACTGATGCCAGGCTTAAGAAGAAAGAAAATATCCTTCACGCCCATCTCTGCATTGTCCAGGGGATCTGGTGCCCCGGAGGCTCCCTGTGCAGGCATGGAGGGCATTGTAGAGGACTTGGGTTTTTCACAGCTGTGTCCACTGTAAAGGATATTGTGTGCTGATTTGTGTCCTCTTTGCCCATCTTCTGAGGCCAAAAATGTATATTCAGAGGCCTGCAGCTGGTCCTCTCTCCACAGCACTTGCCACATCAGCTTGTTTCTAGGGCACTCCCACAATCCTCGCCAGCGCCAGCCCTCGATTAGGGGGTCCCACCAGCCCAAGTAATCTTGCAGATGGAAGTCGCTGCCGATCACCTCCTCAAGCGACCGCAGCATTTATGGGGAAGCCGTAAAGGGCTAGGCTCCATTCAAAGCCATGCCGTCAAAATCCGGGCTGGTGCAGAGGACACGGAGCCACATCCGGGCCACCACCTCCTCCACCCTACACTTTGCAGTGGTGCAGCGGGCCACAGTTCAAAGGTCCGTTGGAGTACAGCGAGCCCCATCCCTGAGGCCTGCAGTCCTCTGGATCCTCCGACAGCTGGCAGTTGGGGAGACAGCAAAACTCGTACAGCATCCCTGACACCATGCTGATGTCAGCGGTGTGACGAACTGACCAGGACCGGGGTAGACAATCCTCCTGCCAAGCTGCTTACAGCGGCCCAGCTATAGCAGGCTATTAGCCAGCCCAATCTGGCACTCAGGGACACTGGCCCTTCTCAGACACCACTCCATGATGTCCAGTCACTGGTCCACTCACACAGATGAGGGTTGGAGCCCAGGGTCCACAGGATGCATGCATTATATATGAGCTGATGGCAGAGCTCACTCAAAGTCCTCCATGCTGCTTCCGGCAGGCGAGTGCCCTGATCACCCATACTGATGAATATCAAGCACTATTCACATGGAAGAATCAAATACAGAGCTGCCTTACACTCCCCAAGCCCAGGGCTCAATCACAGGTTTTAGCTGGAAAGCGTAACCTTTCCCATTTGGCACAGGACAAACCTCAATGGTATTTTAGGCGTAACTCATCATAAACCTAAGATGTTTGTAAACAAGAGGGTCTCCTTGATGATAATGTTGGGAATATTCTTATGACCCCCTCCCCCAATGCTCCCCAAAATAAATTGGTGATTGGGTCAGAGCCCTTCCATCTGTATCATTAGCACGTCAGATCTACCACCGAAGCAAATTGAAAAACGTAAAGTTGCTTCTACTCTTCTTTGCAAAAGGAGTTTGCATTTTAGAATCTGGAATTATAAGTTCCCTTTGTTGTTGATGGTAATCAAAATGATCTACATGATCGATATTTATACCATTCAAATCCATATTGCGAGGAGGTGCTTTCTTTGGGTGAAAGATCATAATCTCAGTCTTTGATGAATAAGTGACAAGATCATTATAGCTACATTAGTTCACTAAAGACTTTCCCAAGCCCCAAAGGTGAAGTGGATAACAAGCAGTGCCATCTGCAACTAATATGATACTTGTCTTCTGGTTGTTGAGAGATGGAGCCTGAACTGGTGGAGGTGATAGGGTGGTAGTGATGCCGTTTATGAAGAGGGAGTACAGCAAACGAGATAATAGGCTTGCCCAGCATGCACCTTTGTGCACAAGGAAGGGTTGGCCCCATCCTACTATTGCATGGGTATCTTTAAAAAGGGATTTGATAGTATACAAAAGTTGGAGCAGACACCCAAACATTTTAATGAGTCCCAAAGACGACCTTGGTTGACGTTATCAAATGCATCCTTAAGATCAACACATTTTTTATTTAATGCCAGGTTCTACTTTTTCATGCTCAGGGACAATTGTTAGGCCTGTTGAATGGTGCCTACCCCTCTAAGGGAAAACACTTGTACATGGCTCAATGACCCATTAATTTCAGGGAGTAGACGTTATACACTCTTGCGCAAGAAGATTGTAGTGTATTTGTAGTTTTATGCTTCTAGGTTTCGGTTAGTGTCTCAGGGTAGGCACTAGTGCACTGGTGTGCAGGTAGACCATCAGTGAAGTTTGGATGCATATATAAACTATTTTGAGTAGTGACCTGGGCAAAGGATTGACTACCCTGTGTCTGAGTGAGTAGTTTGGTTCCACTGTAACATGGACTAGTCAACCATGTACGTGGTCCTTGACCTGCTGCTTCCTTGCAGTTATGTTTGTTTTGTATGTGTTCTTTGTCCTGAGAGTAGCTTTTCTTTCTTCTGTCATTTGTGTTTTTCTTGGGAATAAGTGAGTGTGGCTGTGTTGGTTGTGGTCATTTTGTTGGTTGTTCAGTGTATGATTGTGGTGGTGTTGTGTTGGTCGGTTCAGTGTGGCTGTGTTGGTCAGTTCAGATTTTGATGGCTTTCTGCTACTTGTTGTTAGTTTTGTTGCAGTCTTATGATTTATGTTAGTGTTCGTGGCATGGCAGGTTACGGTTTGTGTTGTTGGTTGCTCTGGTTTGTTGAGCAGGGATTTTCTCAGATGTGGCATATCTGAGTCTGGAGCGTGGCAGGTTCTGGCAGAAGGAGGTTTAGTGTATTTTGCGGGTTGTGTGTATGTGGATATGTTTACTGCTTCTGTGGAGGCAGGTTGACCTCAGTTGAGAGCAGTTTGTGATTAGGTGTGGCAGGCCTGATGGTCTGGGATGGCAGCCCAGAGCAGGAGGATGATTAGTTTATTGTAAGCATAAGTAACATGCGATGTATGATAGGTTTTTTTTTTTCATTTTGGTCCTGATTGGTTGTGTGTACGGCGTAAGGGTTGTTTCTTCTGTTTCTTTAGGAAATGCGGTGTGTGTGGGATCTTGCTTGTTTGTAGGCTGAGTGAATACACCTCGTGTGAGTGTTTGCTGTCTTAGGAATGCCCGATGGAATGTGGACTGGTGAGTGCTGGGCATTCCAGGGAAGAACGATGGTGTGGATTTGGAGATGGGAAATTGTACTAGAAGGATGTCCAACCCCTTTACTCCCATGTAACACTTCTACCTGAGATCTTTACATGACTCTGCATGGTTCCTGCATGCTGGCTGGCAATCCAGAGGTACCCAGATGCATCATTATAATTATTAATTGAATTACAAAGCTTTGTTAGGACCGGAATCAATATGAGTGAGCGCTTCAGAATTAAATAAGTGAACTTTGAGGTTGTCGAGTTCCAGGGCATTCCCACTATTTAGGGGATTGAGCGCATGCCCTACATCTATGGGTAAAAAGAACAAACTTTCCCTCATCTGCCCAATCCGACGATCTTCCAAGATAATTGAGGAAGATTCTCTCTCGCTAGAGTCATTGTGTGAATTCATCTATGATCTGGAAATCGCTTTGCAAGTGCCAATAATGGATTACGGCTTCCATAGGCAACACTTTTCCAAATTGCTGCATGTGCCCCAGTGTGGCTGTTTTAGTAACAACTAGTTTATTTTGTTATTGAAACAGCTCTTTATAGTCCATTTTAAGTGTGTTGCTATTAAGATGTTACTGTTCATGTTGCTGTTTATTGCAGATAATAAGGCCCTGTTTAGGTCGTTGGCACTCATCATCATATCAAGAAGAAATAGCTCCCAACTAATTCCTAGTGGAAGATTATACTCATGTTAGATGTGATTGTATCTACTTCACCAGGGTATCGTAGAATTTGCAGCCTTCTATGTCACATGTAGCTTCACTATTATAACATAAACATAACTTGTTGGCGAACTGTAGTATAAATCATACCGGACACAAGAACTTTGTTCACAGGTGGTTGCTGCATAGCTTTTAAGGCGGAGATGCTGGAGTCATAATTCATCAACATGGGAAGTACATCCCCTGACTAAACCTGTCCCCTTCCTTCCTGGTTTCTCATGATATGATATATGATCATTTATTTATGTAGCACCTATACACAATTTTACTCCTGCTTTCCTCACTCCTGTGCTCTTTCCCCCTCTAACTTCTTGGTGCTTCTTCACCTCCCCTGCTTGATTCCTCACCTCATTCCTGTGTTCCCCAATGGTCTGCAATAGATGTCTTCCCAGCACTGCCAACTGCTTTGCAACTCCCTTCAAACATTTTCCAGTGTTCGTCTTCCTGATGTGCCCCAACCTCCTCCAACTGACCTCTACTGTCACCAGCTTTAGATCCTCCTCCAACACTCCTCCATCCTCCCCTATGATGCTTTCCAACCTCTTGGACTGCTTTTCCACGCTGCTTCAACACATCGCCCCCTTCTTCAACCTAATGTTCCTCCACATCCTCTAACACCGCTATTTCTCCTTATCCTTCCTTGAGCACCACTCTCTTCTCCTCTGGTCTTCTGCTCCTGTCCCTGTGTTTCCTCCTCTGTCCGCTCGTCAACTCTTAGCAAATGTCACCCTTCCTTTCCTCTAATAATCCACAGCCTGGGCTGTACCCCTTGTCCTTAAATATGGTCTATGTCCCTACTCTGAGTTGGCACTCTAAATACTGGCTAGACTAGTGTGTGTGTAGGGAGAGGGACGGAAACCGTTCTGATTTGTTATTCACTTGGGCCTCCCCATGGGGACTCTCTAGTAGGAAGAGGCTATGATTATCAGACAGCCATTTTGTTTTGTTTTTTGAACGTTTGTTTATTGACATTTCGAGATAAAACCATAAATTTAACTTTAATAAACTCTCCCCAGCCCCCATACACTTGCCCCTCCAAATGTCCCAGTTGTCAATTTCCAAAATTTAATATAGGATTTTCTCAGGATGGTTTTTCACATCATTTCACAATCCTTGTCGGAAGAGTGCTCCCGAAAGTAATGTATGACAGGCTCACAGCAAACATGAATGGGTCTAAAATAAGACCGGCATGATTTGGGCCTTCACCTACCTCTGTTTTAAAAGGTGCAGAGCGATTACTATCATTTCCGATCGTCCAAAGGCACATTGCGTTTGTGAATTTGGGATGTGTTCTTGATCACAATCAGAGGTCCAAAAAGGGCAAGAGCACTGTGCTCCGGATGGCTGTCTTGTGTTTGCACTCTTACAGCATTGCCCCCACCCCAACATTTCCCCCGTCCCCAAGCCCTGTCTGGAAGCTGTTATTAGTGTCTGGTTAAGCCTCCTTGTAAGCTGCACCTGTAACATTCTGAAGTCCCGCCATAAACCTGCCTATCAGTGTAAACTCTGTAATAAGAAGCCAATATTGGTGCTGGGTAAGTGTACTCTGCGAGCACAAGGACCCGGTGCCCAGCCTCCCCTGCAATCTGCTGAAATGATCGATAACTGCTATTAAAGTTTGATCATTGTCTGCACAGAAGCCAGGATCCAAGCCGCAGAAGCGGGCAGCCGCCATGCTGTCGGTCTGCCTGCTTGCCATGTTTACACGCACCTTTGATCAGCACCCTCTGTTATCGCTCACTGTGTTCCTTCTTTTTCATTTCGAAGCACGAACAAGATCTTTTCTCTGGATAATGAAGTCTAGGAGGCACCAACCAGATGTCTCTTGAGTTCTTGCATACTTAAGACGTTTCGCTGGCATTGGGCATTTCACTCGCTGGTATGATTGGGGGACTGCATCTCTGCAGAGTGATAACAGGAACACTACTGATATTCCCCTGAGTAGTAACTTGAAAATTATCATGAGTCTAAACCCGATTATTTTGCTTTAGTGATTGTACTGAAGAATCTCTTTTTTTTTTGTTATTTTGGTTGTTTGGGTTTCCTGATTTTTATTATGGTGTATGAAAAAGTTGAGAACTGTTTATTTGAATGCAAAACTGGATAATTGTTTGTGTAACCTGATGCCTGCGTGCTGCGGCGCTGTACAAATAAATAAATAAATGCATAAATAAATAAATGTACAATTTGTATAAAAACACAATTAAAAAAAGATATCTCTATACAAGATGTTATATTGAGAATATTGTTTGTTAACAGATGGAATGTACCACACATTGTCAGTGGTAAATAGGAGAAAATAATAAAATGCCATCTTGACCCCTGGCTCTTCAGTGAGGGATCCAGGAAACTTGATGTAGTCGACAATTATAATGAAACACATGTGCACACTCTTTATGCACACCATTGTTACTTGCACAACATGCAGATGCTCTTGCTAACATGCCTGGCAGTCGCACCTCTAAAGAGGGAGTGGAAACAGGGTGGCAGGAACATGAATTGCACCACAAAGCAACAGTGAAATCCTCACTAATATGTCGGACATGATTCCTCAATCTTTACTCCAATCAGGTATGGCAAAAGCAGCAAAGATTACCCCGGGGCAAACAAGGATCTGCTACTTACACCACCAGTAGTCCAGTGGACAAATGGGGCCAGACTACAGAAACTTTGCACAGGTTCAAGTGCACATTTTCCTGGTATTGGCAAAAAATATTGGGGGAATATTAGAAAATCGTTGCACCATGGCAAGTGCACCTTTTCCTTGTGTAAGCACTACTATTAAAACACAAAAAAACAGAGAATTTCAGTGCAGGCTTGCACCATGGCAAAGTTTGCCTTAGTGCTAATAGTGCTTACTGCTAATTCCTGAGTGCTAATACCATTCTGTATTAGCATGGAGGCAAACTTTGCCTTGATGCAAAAATACATTGAAAGAATAGGTGTTTGCTCAAGTGACAAAAAAGTTTGCCCTGGTACTAATCCCATACAAAAGTGCACTTGTCATGTTGCAATGGTTTTGTAAGATGACCCCAACGTTTTTTTTTTTTTTTTTTTGCAATAGGGCAAACTTTGCTAATACCGCGCAACTCTGCACATGCACTAGTGCAACGCTTCTGTCATGTGGCCCCTGGTGGAAAATTGTAGGTAAAGTCATCCGCTGCATCACCTGTCAGTAGCGAACCATTAGAAGTGGTAAGAAAAACAACGAACAACTAACTGACAAGCCACCAGACCGACATGACAGTAGCAGGGGCACACATGACATTAGTGGCCTTACAACTGCATACATGAAGGCAAGCACAAGCCGGACCATCAGTAGGACGAGATGAGATGGAGCATCAGTAGGAGATGGCGGCGACCAACAGGAATCAACACCACCACATATAGGGCAACGTGGGTTATGGAAATGGGTACCTGAGGCCACTTGTGTGCCCCCAATAGGCATGTTTAGTAAAACATGCATACATATACCGGTCGAAATCGGAATAGATAGCCAGTCAGTTAGCACAGCGAGCTCAGCGCTCGCCCCTGATATGTGTGTGCAGCCTGCTGTGACAGGTACGAATCCCAGCTGGGTCAACTCAGCCTTTCATCCTTCCGAGGTCGATAAAATGAGTTCCACTCTGTGGGATAGTAATGTCTTCTGTTATTTCAGTGCTCTGAGACCTATGGGTGTGTAGTGCTATATATGAAATACATTATTATTATTATAGATGGTTACACCCATTGACAAGATCAACCTTTCACCCTGTTGATGCATCTTTAGGTACTAGAATAGGCACTATATGACAACTGAGAAGTAGCCTATTATTGGCAAGTATCATATGAAACCTGTTTACACTGGTTACATCTGGCTTCACCAAGAAATAAGGTCTAATGTAGCAATGAGTAGAGAAGGTGTGCGCATACATAAACAGTGAAGTGTATTCCACTCTAATCCGGCCACATCCCAGTGGGCATGCTGTCAATGCACTTAGCAACAAAGGCCGAGCCTACAGATGTTGATTGCAGAGCAGACACTACGCATGTACCACCTGGATCTATAGACCATCATGCACTGGACCAATGAAATTGCTCTAGGGCTGGAGCCACAGATTGTCATTGTAGCCTCCATCCCACCACCATGGAAGGTTATGAGTATCCTCCGTTTCTACACAGTGAGGTATACTAGACTACTCTGTCTACTTCCCAATCAGCATTTAGTACCATACCCACGCAGCTTCTGGATGCCATGCAATGTGCTGGTCTCAGATCAAGACAATACTGTGTCCAATGAGTTTGATATCCTTTCCCCTTGCTTAGAGGCCAGCCCTACTGGGCCCAATATATCTGGGCCCCCCACAAGCACAGGAGACGACCTCCTGAAACTTAAAAAAAGGTATTTAGGACTGAACTACACGGACATTTCTTGAAGGAGTATTTACGAGCTAGTATTATCCCGACGGGACTAGTTGTTAGGAATGAACCTTGCTTGTTCCTTGAGGACAAAGAATACACTACGAACTTCAGCTACATTGCAACCAAGTGCAGCAGGGACCTAATGGTCCTAACAATCACAACAGCACAAAGAGTCAGTCTGGAACTCCAAAAGACATTGGACGACGAAGAGAGAAAATTCGCAAATAGCGCACTCATAATAGACGCCAAAAATCAAATAGAAGCAATCAACAAACAATTTGCCATTTTCAAAACAAACACGGTGAACAAAAAAACTAACAAATTACACAAAGACATTCAAGAATTTAAAACAGAATTAGTTTACCCTTATACCACAGAAGGATATTGCAAAAAATTGAATCAACCAGGAGGAACACAGTCAGGCAACCAGAAAGCCAAGGGAAGGGGTGTATCCTTCTCTGGATCAAGTAACAGCTCATCCAGTGGGAACTCCAACCCTAACTATAATCCATATCCATTTAACCCATTTGGCCAAGCCCAACCACATAACTATCCACCACCACCCTTCCAACCCCCTTTTTTAGGACGAGGAGGGGGGAGATGGGGCCCTCCACCTTGAAACCCAGGTTTCCAAGGCCAACACAGACGTCCGAGACGGCGGAGGAGATGAACCACACGGCCGATCAGGACCTACCCATTTTCAATTTAGCTAATGCCCAACTAACTGCCACACAAATCTCAGTTCTTACGAAGGGCTTATCTTTCGTACCATCCGGCAATACAGATTGGTATAATACCGAGATGGAGATACGTCGGTTCTTACGGACCGTCAGATTACGAACTTTTTTCAATGAACATGAAACAAATGAAGATCCAAATGACACAGGGCTACATCCCAAGTCTTCTTTCTCACCCTCTGAGAATCAAGTCCCTTCGGATCTTCTTACCTTTGAAAGATGCGTATTGCGTGACCTCAGAAGCCTGAGCAAAAGAAATCATAACCACAGACAACAAAATATTACACGAGTAGAAAGAGAAGCCCTACATGAACTAGCTAAAAAATCTGAGTTAGTCATTAAACCCGCCGACAAAGGGGGCGGAATTGTTATCATGAACTCTGAACAATATTTCCATATGGTCATGGACCTTCTCAATGATACACAAAGCTACAAACCTCTAAAAAAAGATCCTACGAAGGACCTGAAGGTTGAAATTTCTGAGATGGTCTCCTTTGCTCTCGAAAGAGATTGGATCACGGAGAAGGAATCTGACTTTCTGAACACTACAGGAGGCAGAACTCCCTGTTTATACGCATTACCCAAGATCCACAAAAATTCCATCAACCCTCCCGGCAGACCCATTGTGTCAGGATGCGGATCCATTCTAGAGCCACTATGCAAGTTTGTGGACCATTTCCTCAAACCTATCAGCATCACCACAGAATCTTACATTAGAGACACGATGCATACAATTCAGATGTTCGAAAATTTAGAATTTGACCCTCAAAAAAATGTGTTAGTGACTCTTGACATTAAGTCGTTATACACCAGTATTCCGCAACAAGCCGCGATTGATTGCGTATATGAATACCTTGTTGAAACTAATAGAGAGACTAAGGCTCCACCGGAATTCATCATTGAACTAATGACACTTGCCCTCTGCAAGAATTTTTTTGAATTTGACAAACAGTTTTACTTGCAAATTAAGGGGACAGCCATGGGGGCGGCATTCGCCCCAAGCCTGGCTATCTTATTTATGGCTAAATTTGAAAAGAATTTCATTTACAATACGATCAACCCCTGGAAAGACAATATCAAACAATGGCGTCGATACATTGATGACGTTATTTGCTTATGGGAAGGAACAGAGGACACATTACAAAACTTCTTTGTCTGGCTGAACACCTGCAGCACAGACATACAATTCACAATGGAACGCAGTCACACCAGGATCAATTTTTTAGACCTTACGATTGGACACAATCAGGGTAGACTAATTTGCAACACTTTTCGCAAACCAACTGACCGCAATACCCTCCTCCATTTCCAGAGTGACCATCCCAAGCACATTAAAGAAAACTTACCATACGGACAATTTCTTCGTCTGCGCAGGAACTGCACAGACCTACATGACTTCTACCACGATGCCGATTTACTAAGCAATAGACTAATTGAAAGGGGTTACCCCAGGAAGCTAGTGTCCAGATCTTTGAAGAGGGCACACTTCACCTGCCGGGATTCACTCCTTACCCCCAAAACTAGAGCGGAACCGCAAGACCAAATCACATGCGTGATAACACACGGCCAGCATGCTTTTCAGGTCAAACAGATCATTCACAAGTACTGGCCTATTGCCAGACTATGTCTCCCCGACCAACAATCACCCCGATTTGCATTCAAGAGAGCACGGAACATCAGACAGCACTTAGTGCACTCTATGTACATTAAGAGACCACTTCAAAGCAATCTGTGGAACCTAAGGCCACTAAAAGGACACCACCCATGTGGGTCTTGTTCGGTTTGTCAATTCACGTCCAAAATACAACATTTCCAAGTGGGATATAAAACCTGGACGCTCAAAGATATTTCGAATTGTAAAACCAACCAAGTGGTCTATTGCATAGAATGCCCTTGCAAGTTACGCTATGTCGGGCAAACCACGCGCAATGTTGGTACACGGATTTCTGAACACCGGTCACGGATTAGGTGCAAAAATCTCACATCACCTTTGGTACAACACTATATGGACAAAAAACATACCACCCAAGACATCAAATGGTGGGTTCTCGAAAGAGTGCGCAACGGCCCCAACATCCAAGGCAGACTTTTAGACCTTGAAAGTAGGTGGATCCATCGACTGGATTCGGTACAACAGGGCCTCAATGAACAACAAATTTTTCCATATTAAAAAGAAGTAATGGTCCACCTTGCACTCTACACATGTACATTTCTCGGAGAAACACCCACCTGAGACATAGATGAAGAGACCTGATCTACGAATTTGTTAACTACGGCACGTTGGCAACTTACCAGTGCATAGTCAGAAGACACTGGCGTGCCTTTATTACCATTATTTCCTTTACAAGCAACACTATTTCTCACCTAGCTCCACCACGAGCGCTCTCCGCAGTCAGCCTTCCTTTGACCACACCATTCACTTTTTCTAGCATCCCCCGATCATTCAATGTGGCATGGTCATGGACAGCCAACCAGGCGTACTCAGGCCCGCCTCGTTAGGACTATCGGCCCACTCTGACTCACCCGAATCCATTTTTGCGGTATTGGACGCCGATGCACCCCCCCTCCCTGGACCCTCCTCCGCGAAGTACAATGACCTTACAGGTCAATCCCATCAGGTCCTCACTCGAACTCCACGCCATTTTCTGCCTTCCCTTTCTCGAACTCCTGGCACCGGCCCGATCTGGGAACTCCGCCCGTTCACACAGCGGACCTTCTACATTCGGTTCCGCATTCCCGGTGCACCTACCAATCAGGACACGACACGTGCTGCGAGCCGATTGGTCAGCTCCCACACACCTCCAGGACATTAAACACGCCTACGAGACGAATGCTTTCAGTCTGCAGCAGCTCGCCAGACCACAAGCACTGCACGCTGGAACGCACACTCCAGAACCGTCTGGGATATCTGAAGATTTCCGACCAGACAGCACCGAATTGGAAGCGCCTCTGGCATCACTCAACAGGTACTTTTGGCCCCAATTATTAATTTATCACACGCCCAATATATTCATATCGGGCACCAGAGACTCGTTTTGCCCACACCCACAGGAGCCACCCACAATTGGCCTATAGTGATCACAGTCTGTACCAGACCGCACGCTGGCATAAATGAAGTCCCGTTTCGTCCATTTATAGGAGCGACATCCATCCACCTAGGGATTCAGCCACCCCCAGCCTAGATACCGTCCATGTTCATATACGTGACGTCCCTGTACGGGACGCACAGATACCACTCCACCAAAATAAACTAACCCATCGTTCATTTTTTGGTTCCATTTTTGGTGGCTTCTTACAACCTAGCACACCTTACAGAACCCGTTGAGGCCTTCCCAGCACATGCAAGTGATAGCACTATGACACTGTCTTGTTTCTTGCTTTTCCTGCACAGAATGATGTTTTCTGCAGTATCCACCATTGTGGACTGAATTCAGCCACTTTCCACTCAATCAAACAACCTCCAGTGCGGTTTGTCTGACCTGGCCTACAAGGAGTGCCTGCCCCACAGCGAGATTCACTTCAAGGTTCCTGTGGTGAGTTAGGCATGTCTTCCAACCACTCCAGATGAATTACAGTTGCATTTCCTTGCACTTACGTAATTTACCTCCAGTCTTGCCCACCTACTAAATTCAGGTTTCTTAAGAATTCGAACACTCGGTTCGTTGCACAATTAATTTTGTTTGTTACTAATGTAACCCAGTTATGTCCAGAAAGAATTAGGGTCTTGACACACAAGGATTATACATTGATTTTTTCTCCTTTTTTTGTTTCTTTATCTCTATCTTCTTGCTACAGGGGCCACCCATTTGCCCTGATGAAGGCGGTTCATGTAGAACAAAATGTGTCCCTCAGAAGCATTTCCTAATGGGACAATTCTTCCGCCGAAACGTGTACCATGTGTAAGGGGGCCGTATTGATCCATATGTTTGACTAGTACCTATTGAACAAACATCCACAGGCCAGCAATTGTATTTTATAAGCTGACCTAGTTCCCCCTGCCACGTTGGCACCTGCAAGATGAGATGCTTCCATGGATAGAAGCAACTCCAGGACCTAGATGCCTACAGGTCCCATAAACCTTCTCGACTCTTACATGCACTATACATGGAGCATGTTCTAAATCCAGAACCATTTGGTTGTCTAGACTATTGAAATATGTTTTTACACATATTGCTTTCAAATGTTTCTTTGATATTCTTAAGTATCCAACTAAGTTATTCACTGTCTAGATTATTGAAATTTGTTTCATACATCTTGCCTTTCAAATGTATTTCCTGGATGTTCTTTTTGCTTCAATACAAACCTTTTATGTTTACAACCCTTAGAAATTTGTCTCATACATATTGTTTCCAAATGTGTTTTCCTTGATGTTTTTTTGTTTCAATACAAACCTTTTATGTCCACAACTCTTGACACGTGTGAGTTTCCTTATTCGATCTTTCTTCTTTCTGGACAAACCTTTGGGTTACTAACCTAGGGATTCATTCCATTAGTACAATCAAATCAGGCTCCCCGATTTCCATTTTGTTTCATTCACTGACAAAAATTGGGTAGGAGCCTTGAAAGTAGCAGTTCTACTTCTTTTTTTTGTCTTATGATCTGGAATGTAGTCAAATACATATAAATAAATACATAAACATATAAATAAATGAATAAATAAATACATTGGGCTTTCATAACATGACATGCCGGAGTCCAGCCTCTAAGCAAGGGGAAAGGATATCAAACTCATTGGACACAGTATTGTCTTGATCTGAGACCAGCACATTGCCGCTGAGCTATCCTACCAGCCAGGGAGTGCCTTTTCAACGGACTGCACCTCTATGAATTACATGTAATAGAATTGTACAGTATGGCAAGCCGAGAAATTGTTGTGTAGAGGAGGTCCCAAGTACGGTCTGCACTCAACCATCTATTTTGAAGTACCAGGAATGTTCACACCGAAGTATGTGACATATGATGAGCAAATAAACCAGCAGAGAGCCTCAGTGGGGCTCTGTCCGGTACCTATCAGAAGAACCACACCCATCGAGGTACTTACACCTAAGAAAACCGGGACAGTAAGGTATCCATTGAGAATGGCATATCAACAAATGAAAAGGAATGAAGATCATCTGAGTACAGTCCCTGAAGAAGCTAAAAAGGTCTTAATGTAAGATGAATGGTGAAGTCACAAGAACCCGGACTGACTCACATATAGAAGATATGACGACCTACGAATGACGAAAAGAGATGAAAATGCCATGGATAAGGGACATTGTGAACCTAAGGTGAAAGGACGATGCCAAATGTAAAAAGCTTATGCCATGAGCACGACAAGGATATTCAGTTAGTTTACACATGTACATATGCTTGGAACTGCAAGAAAGCTAAGAAAAGTGTGTAGCTTGCTATGCTTAGTAGTAAGATAGATTGCGGCAAGCGCCACCTGTACATATCTACCTCAATAGAAGCACGCTATATAAGTATACTTCCATTATGCACAAGAGCAGAATCAACCAAAGGTTACTAGAGGTCGCATGGGAGAGTTTCACAGTTAACAAATCAAGAATAAAAGGCATAAGTGAAACTCAGACAGAGACAAATCATGCCAAAAAGTCAAGGTCGTATCAGCTAAAATAGGCCAACAGTAGCTACAATTAATGAAGCAAAGAACAGAATATCCTGCTCAGAAAGCTCAAGATAAGAAGCAGAAGGCAGGTGATGGGCAAAACGAAAATCAAATACACAAATTAGATGGAGAATGAGGCGATTTTATGGTGTCTGAATCACGTGACCAGCCGAACGAGTAGAAGTGAGACTTTCATACCTACCCATGGCTGTGTGCCATGCAAAGATATCAGAACTTTTCCAGACAGAGATACAGTCTCGAGGCCAACCACAGTGAAATAATTGACACATGACCACTGAAGTGATGATTGATTGTAGCAATAAATGGAGGAAGTCCGGAGGAGCTGGCGAGCACCCTGCACCTGGCCGGCTATTCTGCATGCTGCTAAGCAAAGTGGAAAAGTATGACTGGGGTTGGTGCCAACCCAATCATAGTGGACCAAGTAATCTAGGGTCCTATAGTTAGTAGAACCAATGGGACGTCGTACTTTTAGTAACATCTACAGTAGCCATTTTTCAAGGTAGGCTTAGATGCCCCATGTGACAGTGTTTCGCCAATCCCCTCACTCCGTTACCCTATACAGATATAGCACCTATATTAAAGTTACCTTACTAGAACCAATAGAATTGCATGCAAAATGTTAAGCATTATGCGTCAGTTATGACGAGTTTTTAGTATAAATGATGGGTTTTTATGACATTCGTTGGAGTTGTGAAGCGAGAAGGAAGATCACGCAACCACTGATATTCATGAAACTTCCCGTTTTTTCTACTTGTCATTAAACGGACTCCCTTTGCCAAACTATTGAGTTGACAATTTTGATTTGATGCTGGAATATTAATCTGCATCCCCTTCCATCTCACGGGTGCTGCTATTCCATCTTAAAGTGCCATTGGGAAACCCCCAGCTTTATTGGCCGCTTGGGGTCCTGGAACGCACTTGGTAGCAGAGATAGGATGTTTTATCAATTATCGATTAGATAAGACACCCATTGACCATCGACATAAAGTAATTCTAGGTCCTCAGCAATATCACAAGTCCTTTGCCATCCGGCTAAGTAGTCTGTGAAGCTCCCCGAAGATAGTGACTAGAATAAAGTGCAAAACCTGCAGGTCAAGGCCTGAAGGGACCTGTGCTTTCCCCCACAAACCCCTTCCCACTTCTATGAGCAGCTGATCGGGTGAAGGGCAGGAGAGGCGGTGACGAAGGTGGTGATCCCTAGCATCCAGAGAGGAAACATGCGAACGTTGAGTGAAAAAGACTGAATGCTTCGGCAAAAAGTGCATGCCTTAGAACAAGTAAGGAAGTTAACGAAGGGAGGCGAGAAACAAAAATACAGTTAGAAGTAGAGTAGAATGTATATATAAATAAGGGGAAGGAAATAGTGACTCGAGGGGGACCAAGCATAGAGGAGGTTACCAGGAGGATACCTGAGAAGAGAGAGATACCGGGGAGGGCACCCGAGAAGAGAGGATATGGGCAAATTCCTACACTTAATATAACAGTTAGGAGAAGCCTGAATAAAATAGGAATTACTAGGAGACCAAGGCGGTTAAAGATGCTTTTCTTGAAAGGGATGGGCTTACACCCCATGTGGGGGTAAAATTTAGGGGCCGAGATCTGTGTAGCCGGCTGGAGTTTGTCAAGTCTGTTAAAGTCTGTCTTATGTGTTGTATGTTGTGACATCATACGATAAAAAAATTTCCTTTGAGGAACTAGCATAAGAATTACGCTATTGATTAGCTAAAATACAAAACGTTGTTTTTTGGTTGAAAAAGAAGGTTTAATTTTTTGAGAAAAAACGAGATTGGAGCTTGCGACAATTGGTGCTCGATCATATTGTTGAAGTTCTTTTAAAGGAACGAAAAAAACACAACATGTGTTATATAAAGAGAAGGTGAACAGATTTAAGCATGGAAGACATGACACCATTAATAAACTTGTGCAAGCAATTGCCAAAATACGCACCTAAGCTGAAAAAGTACAGTGCAGAATGGGTTAAAGGAACTGCAAACAACATGTTTATGCCATGACCCCAGGGTGGATCTCTGTCTAAAACGGTCCTGCAGCACATGACGACATATTGGCACGCCACATACACTGACAAAAATTTAGACAAACGCTTAGCGAGTTTAGAGCTTTGGAAGATGTTTCAAGAGGATAAGGAAGAGGAGCCGCCATTAGATTGGATACTCAACGTATGCACAGAGGGTGGTGAGACGCCTTCTGCACCACCTGCCCCGTCTGAAACAAAAAATGAAGTCAGTAAAGACAAAGGATTATACCCGCTAAGGGAACTTAAAGCAGCCAAAGGCTGCTCGTCATATGATTCGCTGACGCAAAGTAGCAATGACAATCCAGACAAAGACAAAGATAGAGATATCACCTCCAAGGTCCGTAGGGACAAGGAGAGATTGTAGGGTGTCCTGACCCACGTTTAAGCTACCCTGCTACAACATTTGGTGCTGTGGGCTTAGGAAATTCAAGATGGCGGAAAACCCACATGTGCGCCGAAATCCAGGAAAGCTGCGCAGTTGTGCGCACACCAAAATGGTTACCTAACTTGCCACCCACCAGGGTAAAGAAAGGTCTTTGTTAACAAAATCCACTTTTACTGATGTCAAAAAGTTGCTGAAATCGTGACTCATTGGACCACTTTAAAGATTCAACCCTTTTTGTGGGGTTCCACATAACCATCTTACTGTAAGGAGCCCCATCAAAACAATGTTAAGCAAGGATTTACTACCATGTAAGAGCCATTCCTGTGTAGAATGCATTAATCCAAGAAAATCCCAAAGTTGCATGCAGTGCCAACAAAATCCTCTAGGCGGCACTAGCGGTCTAAACTCTGACTGGAGAATTGAGTGCAGTTGCTGTACAAAGGGATTTGACTCAGCTGACTTCAAAGGCTGCATTTTAATTAAAAAATTAGCCACATGCTGTTCCCAGAGGCCTGAAGCCTGGGAAACCCTCTCACCTCCAGAAGCTTCACACCAGGAGTTAGAATCTCACATGACCTCTTGATTGATAGAAGGCAGACTGGCTGGGAGCTTCCCAGAGACCACACAAAGGACCCTTTCCTCTGAAAGGAATATGTAATTCTGAAATGTTTGCTGTCAACAAAGATCTGCCAGCCAGCAGAGAGCTGTGACTGACACACCCAAGTCTTGGAGGCGGACCTCAACACTCTGAGGATTGAATTGAAAGGAAAATATATATTTTACAAAAACACTGATAACTCTTTGTAATCAAATGACAGAAATGTATAACTTTGAGAGCTTTAATTAAGAAAATGTACCTTTAATTCAAGGCCAAATTCGAATTTGTGTGATGTTCTGGGGCAAAACCCCATTGTTTATTAATATTACAGACTCCCTGTTTCAGCTAGACAAACGAAAATGCATTGGTATGTGGGTAGATATGTGGGGAACAGTTGTATAAAATTTAATGAAGATCCAATGTTGTGCAGCACATGAAAAAGTGCTAGAAGTGGCCATTTTTGAATGCAAGCTCCTAGCAAGAACACATTTGGACAGAGACATGGCTAAATTCAGCCACACCATGTATATGTAATTTTAAACAAATGTGTACCTGTGCAAATATGTTTTTAGGTCAGATATAGATTGTGTGTAAAGTTGACAGGGGTGGGTTCTCTGTATCATAAACAGACCTCATCATGATGACACTTCATTTCATTCCCCCAATCAAGTAAGGAATGAAAATTTGACCAATGACGAGTGAGAGGGGCAAGTCTAGTGATGCTGCACACACACCCACTTGGAGAACATATAAATGGACCACTGAAACTTAGGTAGGGACCTTCAATCCCATTTGCTGCAACGCACTTTGCCGGACCATACAACATCCAGAGATCCAGACTTCAAATTCATCAATCTATCCTGTACTAAGAGACCAGACCAGAGAGAAAGCAGTGCTGTACTAAGAGACCAGACCAGAGAGAAAGCAGTGCTGTGCCTAGCAGAGACCAGACCAGGCGCTGTGAGCAGAATCCGGAAAGACCTGACCAGACTGAAGTCCGTGACCAAGTCGCTTTCCTGTTCAAAATCTCTTGTGAGTACTTAGCAAAACTCAGAACACATCTCTTAGTTTAAATTCATCTAATTCAATTTATTTAACCTAAGTAGAACTGCCTCCTAGCTGTCACCTGTCATTCTAGCTGCAAAAATTTGTCACTTGTCATTTTGAAAAAGTGTGCGTTTAAAATTTACAAAACCAAAAACGACCTTTGCTAAATCGCTCATATCTCCGCGACCGTTTGAGCTAGAGACTTGCAGTAACTTTCCTCTGATAGCTTAGAATCGTGGCTTTCCTAGGAACCTAGAACTGCATTCCTACCCCTTATAGTTTTACCGCAATCGCGGAACACGCATCCGCGAATTTTGCCGCGATTTGCAATTTCTTCACATGTAAAAAAACTGCCGCTGCCTGATTTCATTTGCCAGAAATTCGTTTAACCTGTTAATCATTCCTGCATCATTGCTAGTGTGAGCCTGGACTAATATTAACTAGATACCACTCATCCTGAACCTCTAAAAGGGAATTAAGAGCGTTTCCAGCATATTTCTCATTCATTGCTAGCACCTATCAAAGCATTTGCCTGTGTTTTCAAACTTCTGTTTAAGCTTGCTGGATTGAACTGATTACATTAATTGCATTTCTGAGAACTGTGTGCTACCTTACCCATTTCATGTCAACTCATTAGTCATTATAAAGAAGTGTGCTAGTGCCAGATTCTCCGTTGTTAATATTTCCCATATCAGATAAAGTGTGATATTCAATTATTAATTTATTATAAAGTGTGATATCTATATTTTAATTTATCAAATAAACCTTTTAAACTTGCAAAACAGAACTATTTCTTGGCTCAGTGGGGTCAGGGGGATTCCAAGAGAGGGGTGTTATACAAGGGTAGTCATCCAGAACGCATGAACTGGACCTAAAGATATATCAATAAGGGTTTTCATTCAGTATTCTAGACTAGGCGTTAACTTAGCGGTAGTGCTGAATTGAATCCTCTTACAAAGTGGGGGCTCGAGCCGAGACGTTGGGTTAGATTTACCATTTGTGCAGCTTAATACAGTGTGCTAACTGACGGGATACACACATCCGGTCGGATCACCACGCTGCATTACGCTGTGAAGCATTCCTCAAAAGGGACACTCCAAGAAAAGTTCTGTTCTGCAAAAATAAAATACTAACTTCTGTAAGTCAGGACAGAGACCAATCTCTAGAATGACGACCTTAGTAGACATGAAAATAGCCAGAGAGCACCTCTTGCATAAGCTATTTGTGAGAGGTGAATGGACCGAACAGGGCCAAGATGTGTGGTTGCAGGCCATCACACAACAGGTCACTGAAACAGGGTCAGATATATATAGAGATCAGGGTCACTTACATGTGGCCCTGAGTGAACTATATATGGCTCCTAAAGCCAAAGAGGAACACAATAAGATCGCCAGGATAGCAGCATACCTGTACCTATATATGGGAGACATGCAGGATAGATGTGCTGAAAGCCAAAATCTGGCAAATAGGCAACAGATGGCATTACAGAAGGTCCAATCTGACCTGGTCTCTTCTGAGCAGAGGCTGCAGAGGAGCCAGGAGTCAGAAAATGACAGCAGACTGTACATCACTAAAATAAAGGAGGATATGGATGTGCTGCAAAAGGAAAAGTTAGAACAGGATACCAGATTTCTGGCCTTGCAGAAGGAACACCAAGAAGGTTTGGACTCCCTACTGCAAAGCCAGAAAAAGCTGGAGCAACAGCTAGACTTCAACAGGGTATGTGCTGAGCAGGTAGTCACCCTGCAAGGCCACCTAGATAGAGTGAAAGAGGAGAGTAATAAACTGATCCTGAAAGACCTGGATACCCAGGCAGAGTTTGATCAGGAGCGCCAGAAAGCTGGTGCCTTCCAAAGGCAAAGGGACGACCTGGCGGCACAAATGCAGGCTCTTAGTCAGGAAAGAGACGCCTTAGGCCAGGAAGTCTGCCATTTAAAAAGGAAAATGGAAGAAAATCACCTGGCCCACCAGGGGCTGGGTGACCTCCAAAAAGAAAACCAGAACTTGGTAGAGCACACCAGAAGGGTGGAGGATGCTCTAGCAAGAAAGGAGCAGGCCAATAGGGACATTGCCCAGGAGGTAACCCTCCTGCAGCAAAGACTGGCGCAGTTCTCCAGGACCAACCAGGAAGCACAGAGGGAAAATGAGGCTCTCTGCCAGCACAATGATAGGCTCCAACAGCAGGTAGCGATGCAGGAGAGACTGATAGAGTCGAGTAAGGCCTTAACAGAGGAACTGAAAGCACAAATGCAGGCTCTTGCATTGCAACAGGGAGCAGGGGCGGATAGAGATGAGGTCCGTTGGGAAAGAGAGACTCCTGACCATAACCGCAGGAGCCCTAACACCAGGGGCCTTCATCTCCCCCAGTCCCTGGACTCTACCACCCCCATGTCCCCTGGCGCACATGAGCACAGGGCCACAGGGATGGCAGATTACTATCCAGCTAAGAGTATGGGGCTCATAGGCCAGTACCACTCAGGAATGGAGGGGTGGGCATCCGGGTATGGGCACCCAAGTACAATACAGTTCAGTGGGGAACCCCAGGAGAGTAGGCCCATTAAGGGCATCCTGAAAACCTCTGCCCAGTTAGGTCAGTGGAGGGGGTACCCATCAAATCCTGGCAGCAAGGAGGAATCTGAAGACTCCTCTGAACTGCGCAGGACACAGGAGACCAGGTCCCCACATTCTGCCAGCCATTCCCAGGCTCGCAGAATCCGGGAAAACCTGGAAGAACAGACGGGAACCTCTGGGAGCAGTGCCTCTGAGTCCGACGAAGAGTGGACAAGGGTTACCCGAACCAAAAAGGCCAATAAGGCAAAAAGGGCCTTGCTTAAGGACCCCTTAAAGCAGATTAAGGCGATCAGGAGCGTCATCACGCCTTACCATAAGAACGCTAAGTATTCTGTTTGGGAGCACTTAGAGTTGTTTGAACAAATGATGGAGACTTTCCATTTGAAGGACAGCCAAAGCTGCATTCAATATGTAAAGTGGACCTTCTCCCCGGAATACTCCAGTTTCTTTGCGGGGCTGGAGGACCAAAATCATTTAAGATGGTCCACCTATAAGGCGGCCATCCTGAAACATTTTTCTGTTCACAGAAATCCTCAAGAGGCTCGCAAGGCAGCCTACAATTTGCAATGTGGGGAGGATCAGGCCCCACAAGAATTTGTGCAGGAGTTAAAGCGGGCTTTTGCACAGACCACAAGAAGGGTGCGCACGGATAGCCGTGAATTTATAAACACGTTTTTCCATGCCTTGCCCAAATATATCATGACCCAGCTCGTGAGGGATTTTCACGAGAAAAGATCTTTAGACTGGGTCATTGAACAGGCTACCCGGATCTATGAGGTGCAGAAGCCCATAGAAAATAAAAGCAATGCCCAGAAAAACCCCAAAGCCAACAGCACCCCTGCTGCTGCCAAGGTGGCAGAGGTAAAGGTGACCCCCGTTTTGGATTTGGAGATGGGGGGGCCTAAAAACCTACCTGCACCGAATAATGCTAGGCCCAGAAGGTCCTCGGGCCAGTCACAGACAGGGAGCCAGGGAGGCAGCCCCACAAATGGGGTCCCTCGCTCTCCTGACTATGTAAGTCCTCGCTACAAAGGTAACAGACCCATCCTGGGTTATGTGTGGACTCCTCCAGCCCAAGGGGGGGGATCCAGCCAAGCACCTAACCCAGGGAACTTCCCTCCAAACTTCCCACAGGAGGGCAGAAATTTACCAAACCCTGGGCAGAACTTTTTCCCCAGATATCCACCCGACTTCCAACCCCAAAATCATCCATCCTTCTTTCCTCAATTCCCTGAGCCCAGACCACTGAATCCGGGAGAGGGGAGGCCAAGGGTGGAGGGGTACCCAAATCTTCCCAACCCGGGGTATTACCAAAGAAGGGACAGCTACCCTTCCCGGGATCAGCCCAGGGGAGAAAACAGGGCCCCGTATCAGCCTGAGCGGGTTTCCCAGTTAGAGCGCCAGGTTCAAAACATGGCGCGGGATATGGGTCATATACTGAGGGCGCAGCAGAACCCTCAGATCGGCGTGCCAGCGCAGAACGCACCCAACTCTGGACCTGGTGCTCCAGAACAATGACGGGGGCAGCACCCCGATAACTCACCGGTTCCCAGGGAGGAGGCACAAGGGGAAGGGGGGTGTAAAGCCTTGGAGGAAGCTTCCTTCCTCACTTGTAAACAGCCCCTGGAAACCCAGGAACCGGAAACAAAATCTCTTGCCCCTGAAAGTCTGCCTCCTAAGGAGCAGAGGGGGGGTAGGAGAAACAAAAGACCCAAACAGACTCAGTTTGAGGAGGAGGTACAGATCTTCCAATTTGAGGGAGAGGGATCCTCAGAGGATCCTGGGAAAAGGATCTTCTCCTTCAGAGAGGGGGGAACTCCTCCCAAAGAAAAATGGGTCCCTAGGGATGCAAATCCAGACTGGGGAGATGTGGAGACTGAGCTACCGCCGCCCACCATCTCATCCCAGAACCAACAGCAAGAAAATCCCCTGGTTCAAACCCATCCTGGGGACTGCCTCCAAAAAGGGGGGGGCGGCCCAGAAACGGAGCCAGGGGAACCCACTATGGCTCTGATCACCAGTTGCAAAATTTTTCTTTCAGATTCCCAAGGCTCTCCACAAGATTCTGCCCAAATCCCTTCGCTAGCGATGTCCAAAACCAGAAAATTAGCCCACCAGTTGTCCAAAAATGTACATTATCTGTGCCCCCTTGAGGAGAAGGAGGGAAGATATTATGCCCCGGTACAAGTACAGGGGCAGGGTACAATCTCAGCGCTGGTGGACACTGGATCTCAAGCTACCCTTCTGTCCAGAAGGGCCTTTGACGAACTGAATGCAGGAAGGGGAGAGAATTACCAAATTCCTCTCACCTCTCTTCCTGGACAACTGCAGAACTTTGACGGGAAGGAAATTCCCGTTGAGGGGACTGCAGACTTGGACATTAAGATCGGGCGACATAAGTTGAAACACCCGGTCATAGTTGTGACCCCAGAGGGCACCCCTTGTTTACTAGGGAATGACCTCCTGAGAAGGTTGTCACCCCTAATAGATTGCGTAAACAAGGTCCTCTGGACCCAGACTAGCCGACCCATAAAATTAAAACAGAGTGTCAACCATGTTAGTTTAAACGGCACATGCCACATGGTTGAACAAAAATCTGACCAAGTAGAATTTCACTTCCAGAACAACCAAATTCCAGACGTGACAGTAATAGCAGTAGGACAACAGACTGGTGATGGGGGGTCCTCTCTATTTCTGAAAATCAACCTTCCTTCCAGTCTAAAGTGGTATTCCATGCTGGAAGGAAACACTCTGAAATTCTATACCAATCCACAATCAGAAACTCCCACTCCTATAGTCCAGGAAGATGTGAAATCAGCTCAAAGCCTGGCTGATATTCAGCAAATTGGAGAGCAGTTGTTCATTCCTGTTCAGTTAAATGATGGGAAGGACTCTGTTCTCGCTCGAGTGTGTGTGAACAACGGTAAGAGCTTCATCAGCGAAGCCATGTTCCGCCAACTCCCAAAAGATCCAGCCATTCCCACCTTCAAACTGATAGACAAATGGGAAATGGACCTGGAAGCACCCAATTCAAAACATCTCCTGCCAAGCAGGTGTATGCTCAAAATCTCCATTGGCAACAAGAGCATAGTCCATAATTGTTGGGTCGTGCGAGACGTCACTGCCGCCTTTTACTTAGGCAGTGACATTCTCAATCGCTTTGCCATTAGTTTGGACCTAATAAACTTCAAAGCTTGGTCCCGATTAGCGGATAATCCCATGGGCTTTGATGATCCAGAAAAAGCATTTAGGTCAGCTCAATTGCTACCTTATGCAGTTGAAATTCAGGTTAAAGAGGAAGTCACCATCCCAGAAAGGACCCGACAATTCTCCCTGGAAGTGAAAGTTAAAAGGGGACAAGAGTTGAAAAACCCTGATGCTTACATACATCTAAATGCTTCTCTCCAACAGCAAGGGTTGGGGGTAAACCCGACTCCATTAGTCAACATAGAACATGACACCATTCTAATAGAGGTGGATAACAGCGACTTAAAGAGTATTACTCTAGCCGCAGGCACCATTATTGGAATGGCGGTTGATGACCGACATTTCTCCATTGATCTTGTAAATGAACTGTTAGGACCAATCCCCAAGGACTGTGTTGACAGTGACAGTGAGGACACTACAACACCAGACAGGATTTTCACCCGGCATGGGGGGAACTTCCTGGTGTACACTTCCTGCCCCTACGGTAAGGAAGATGTGACTTGTGACTTCAGGAGGGATGAGGTGATTTTTCAAGTCCATGAGGGCTGCCTTTCCCACCTGAAGCCTCCGGTCCAAATCAGCACTCTGACCAGGGACTTCTCCACCCAGCTGGAGGAGGCCGCGGAGATAGCCAAACCAGAAGTCTTTCCAGGCTTCAGGCAGATGGTGGAAGAGAGAGTCAACCTAGCTGATGCCTGTGTGACTCTGGAACAAAAGCAAAAGTTGAAACAAGTTTTCTTGGATTTCCAAGATCTCTTTGCGGTAGACTCATATGACTGTGGTCGCACCGACATCCACACCACAACAATCCCCACGGACCCTGGCATGACTCCAGTGTTTGTGAAGCAATATCGCTTGCCTCTCGCATCAATGGAGTCCCTTACTGAAATAATTAAGAACCTTGAGTCCCGGGGAATAATGCGTCCAGTCCACAGCACCTTCAATAATCCGGTGCTGGGAATATTGAAGCCAAACGGCCAGTGGAGACTCTGCGCCGACCTTAGGGAGCTCAACAAACGGGTCCATACTTCCAGATGGCCTCTGCCCTACATTGACCAAGGGCTGGCCCAGATTCAGGGGTCACAGGTATTCACTGCAATAGACCTGACCAATGGATACTGGACTGTGCCTGTCAGTAGGGAGGACCAATACAAGCTGGCTTTTACCTTTGGGGGCCAGCAGTACACATGGACCCGGACTCCCTTCGGATACCTTAACTCCGGTAATGAGTTCAACATTTTCCTACATAAGGCCATGCCCGACTTGGGTGCAAGGGGTAACCTGGCTTATGTAGATGATGTCCTCATTAAAAGTTCATCTGTGGAGGAACACATAGCGGAGATCCGTTATGTTCTGACACAGTTGAGGGCCGCCGGAGCAAAACTTTCCTTTCAGAAAGCACAGTGGTGTCGAACCCGTGTTAATTTCTTGGGGCATGAGATTACTCCTCAGGGTCTCTGTCCCCAGGAAAAGAAAGTGGAAGCACTTCAGAAACTGAAAGACCCCACAACTCTGCGGGAACTAAGGAGCCTCCTTGGACTGACTAATTACAGCAGAAAGTTCATTGAGGGCTACGCAGAGATCACCAGACCCCTGATTCATCTCCTGAAGGGGGGGGTCAAGTGGGAATGGGGTCCAGAACAAGCCGAGGCAGTAAAACAACTCAAAAGAAGCCTCTCACAAGCGCCTTGCCTAGCTTACCCTGTCAGAAACAAGGAGTTTTTCCTGGAGACGGGGTTCTCTAATACGTGCTTGACGGCAGTACTATATCAAAAGCATGACAAGGTCAATAAAGTAATCTCCTATGCGAGCAAAACTTTATCCTCTGTGGAGGAAAAATTCAACGATTGTGAGAAGGCACTCCTGGCAACGGTGTGGGCATTGAAGAATTACCGCCCGTTTATCCAGGGGGAACACATCATAGTGGAGACTCCACACCAGCCTCTGCAGTATCTCCAAAGTGACAGAATCCGGGCCGGAAATGTGAGTAATTCCCGAATTACTTCCTGGATTCTGTCAATGCAAGGCTTTCCTGTGGAGGTCAGATATGGCCAAAACAAGAAGAGTCCCCTCGCGCAAGGTCTGGCTGACTTGCATGATTGTGCCAGAGAAAACTGTCTCGAGGACGAAAGTCTAAAAATAAAGGACAACATGGAGGCATACCTTAATTCCCCCCACAAAGTCTTTGAAGAAGACAAGTGTGTGGGAATGCCCACTGTGTATGTGGATGGATGCTCTTACCATGTCGACAACAACGGGGAGAAAGAACTGGTGGCCGGCGTAGGGAATGCATGGGTGAATGAGTCCCCAGAACCCTCCGCTGGATACAAAATTGGTCCCCGAAGTAGTCAGGTGGCAGAATTGATGGCTGTGCATCAGGCCATCCTCACTGCTGTCCAGCATCAACTCCACGAACTGGTCATAATCACAGATTCGGATTATGTACGGAATGGGTTCGTGGAGCACCTGGTGAATTGGAAAACCAGAGGCATGTTATGTGCTAACAACAAACCCTTGAAACATGGGAAGTTGATCCAAAACATTGATGATCTGGTCAACTCGAATGAGATGACCATCTACTGGAAAAAGATCAAGGGTCATTCCAAAGTAGAGGGACCAGACAAAACTGGAAATGACTTAGCTGATCAGCTGGCCAAAACCGGGGCCATCCAAGGGGATCTAATTGAGATTGAGTCCCTGTTGGGGGAAATCCAGGTCACTGCCATCACTAGGTCCCAGACAAATGCTCACAATGACCTCTCAATTGCACAATGGAGTAAGGAGACCCCTGATGCTGATCTGATTACCGCTCAGAAGGGGGATCCAATAATTGGTAAATTTTACCAGCACCTTGAGGACCCTGAGAACTTTCCCCTGACGGATACCGATTACATTGGGAAAGAGGACCTAAGAGTGTTGATGAAATGTCCAAAAATGTTCCGGATCCAAGACGGTTTGTTGGTAAGGAAATCCAAAGCTGGCCACGATCAGTGGGTGGTTCCTACCTCATTCCGAAGCCTGATGTTAACTCACGCCCATGATGCGGCCACCGCCGGTCATAGGGGATTTCACACAACATTGGAAATCTTAAGAGAGGTTGCATACTGGCCACACATGGGGCAGGACCTCGACCAGTACCTGAAGGGTTGTCTTGTATGTGCACAATTTCAGCCATCATCCCTTACGCACCGCGCGCCTCTCCAAAAGCGGGGGATGACACTGCCATGGTCAGATTTACAAATCGACTTTGTAGGCCCTGTGATTCGCTCGGCTAGGGGGAATAAGTACATGTTGACTGTGACATGCTTGTTTACCAAGTGGGTGGAATGTCTCCCAGCCCCAAATTGCAAGGCAGAAACTGCAGCTGCCTTGATGATTAACCACATCTTTTCCCGTTTTGGTCTACCTCAAAGGATTGAGTCAGACAGAGGTAGCCACTTCACCAGTGAAGTAATGACAAAGATGTGGGAGATACTGGGGGTCAAGAGAAAGCTGCATATTGCTTATAGACCAGCTTCTTCTGGGGCAGTAGAGAGATATAACCGGACAATTGTGAGCATATTAAAGAAGTTTGTGGCAGATTCTGGGCCAAGTTGGGATATCCGATTACCTCTGGTCCTAATGGCCATCAGATCTACCCCTTCATCTGCAACCAAAATGTCACCCTTTGAGTTGATGACTGGGCGCAAGATGGTGCTTCCTCAGCATTTGCTCTATAGGACCCAAGAGCAGACACTGATAAATGCCTCCACTACTCAGGAGTATGTAGAGAATTTAAGGAAACACCTCCAACATGCTTTTGCTTACGCTCAGCGGAATCTAGAAAGATCGGCTGATAGCATGAGGACCCATTATGACCTGAAAACTTCCAGGAAGGAATATCAGGTGGGAGACCGGGTCTATCTATACAACTTCCAAAGGAACCAGGCCAAGCAGCGCAAATTTTTGCCTACATGGAAGGGACCCTTTGAGATCGTCGATAAGATCTCCCCTGTGGCCTACAAGATCCGCATCCCCAAAGGCGGTTCGGCAGAGGGGGAAGACAAGTGGGTCCACATAAACCAGTTGAAATGTTGCCATCCCAGGCACACTCTGCAACAACTGGAGGAATCCTCTGGAATCCTAGCGGGTACTGTATCAGACTAATTCAGTTCCAATCATAAAACATACCACATTTAGTCTCTAAAATATTGTGATTTACATGAAACTGTCTCTAGTGATACTGTTTTTTTTTCAAAATAAGAATGTAATGTTTCGTTATGATGAAATGCATATGCCGCCCCACTATCTCAACAGTGGTGGAAAAAATCGTCTATGAGTAGATATTGCCGCTTTTGCTTTATCATCCTAGGAGAGATGAAACCATGAAGAATGACCAAGAAGGACGATCCGGAGACCGGGAACGAAGACCCAAGGTGCCCAGTGGACCGCCCAATATTCCCATCAGGACCGGCGATGAGAACCGATCGATCAGTACCGGATGGAGAAGAAGATGCTGAACTGTGCCATCTACAGAAGAGGAAGAAGATTATGCGGACAGACCGGTGCGTGGGTCAAAACCCTTGGGCACGCGACTCCCCATCGACCCAAACTCAAAGTGCAGTCACGTGGGGGGGCTTGTAGGGTGTCCTGACCCACGTTTAAGCTACCCTGCTACAACATTTGGTGCTGTGGGCTTAGGAAATTCAAGATGGCGGAAAACCCACATGTGCGCCGAAATCCAGGAAAGCTGCGCAGTTGTGCGCACACCAAAATGGTTACCTAACTTGCCACCCACCAGGGTAAAGAAAGGTCTTTGTTAACAAAATCCACTTTTACTGATGTCAAAAAGTTGCTGAAATCGTGACTCATTGGACCACTTTAAAGATTCAACCCTTTTTGTGGGGTTCCACATAACCATCTTACTGTAAGGAGCCCCATCAAAACAATGTTAAGCAAGGATTTACTACCATGTAAGAGCCATTCCTGTGTAGAATGCATTAATCCAAGAAAATCCCAAAGTTGCATGCAGTGCCAACAAAATCCTCTAGGCGGCACTAGCGGTCTAAACTCTGACTGGAGAATTGAGTGCAGTTGCTGTACAAAGGGATTTGACTCAGCTGACTTCAAAGGCTGCATTTTAATTAAAAAATTAGCCACATGCTGTTCCCAGAGGCCTGAAGCCTGGGAAACCCTCTCACCTCCAGAAGCTTCACACCAGGAGTTAGAATCTCACATGACCTCTTGATTGATAGAAGGCAGACTGGCTGGGAGCTTCCCAGAGACCACACAAAGGACCCTTTCCTCTGAAAGGAATATGTAATTCTGAAATGTTTGCTGTCAACAAAGATCTGCCAGCCAGCAGAGAGCTGTGACTGACACACCCAAGTCTTGGAGGCAGACCTCAACACTCTGAGGATTGAATTGAAAGGAAAATATATATTTTACAAAAACACTGATAACTCTTTGTAATCAAATGACAGAAATGTATAACTTTGAGAGCTTTAATTAAGAAAATGTACCTTTAATTCAAGGCCAAATTCGAATTTGTGTGATGTTCTGGGGCAAAACCCCATTGTTTATTAATATTACAGACTCCCTGTTTCAGCTAGACAAACGAAAATGCATTGGTATGTGGGTAGATATTTGGGGAACAGTTGTATAAAATTTAATGAAGATCCAATGTTGTGCAGCACATGAAAAAGTGCTAGAAGTGGCCATTTTTGAATGCAAGCTCCTAGCAAGAACACATTTGGACAGAGACATGGCTAAATTCAGCCACACCATGTATATGTAATTTTAAACAAATGTGTACCTGTGCAAATATGTTTTTAGGTCAGATATAGATTGTGTGTAAAGTTGACAGGGGTGGGTTCTCTGTATCATAAACAGACCTCATCATGATGACACTTCATTTCATTCCCCCAATCAAGTAAGGAATGAAAATTTGACCAATGACGAGTGAGAGGGGCAAGTCTAGTGATGCTGCACACACACCCACTTGGAGAACATATAAATGGACCACTGAAACTTAGGTAGGGACCTTCAATCCCATTTGCTGCAACGCACTTTGCCGGACCATACAACATCCAGAGATCCAGACTTCAAATTCATCAATCTATCCTGTACTAAGAGACCAGACCAGAGAGAAAGCAGTGCTGTACTAAGAGACCAGACCAGAGAGAAAGCAGTGCTGTGCCTAGCAGAGACCAGACCAGGCGCTGTGAGCAGAATCCGGAAAGACCTGACCAGACTGAAGTCCGTGACCAAGTCGCTTTCCTGTTCAAAATCTCTTGTGAGTACTTAGCAAAACTCAGAACACATCTCTTAGTTTAAATTCATCTAATTCAATTTATTTAACCTAAGTAGAACTGCCTCCTAGCTGTCACCTGTCATTCTAGCTGCAAAAATTTGTCACTTGTCATTTTGAAAAAGTGTGCGTTTAAAATTTACAAAACCAAAAACGACCTTTGCTAAATCGCTCATATCTCCGCGACCGTTTGAGCTAGAGACTTTCAGTAACTTTCCTCTGATAGCTTAGAATCGTGGCTTTCCTAGGAACCTAGAACTGCATTCCTACCCCTTATAGTTTTACCGCAATCGCGGAACACGCATCCGCGAATTTTGCCGCGATTTGCAATTTCTTCACATGTAAAAAAACTGCCGCTGCCTGATTTCATTTGCCAGAAATTCGTTTAACCTGTTAATCATTCCTGCATCATTGCTAGTGTGAGCCTGGACTAATATTAACTAGATACCACTCATCCTGAACCTCTAAAAGGGAATTAAGAGCGTTTCCAGCATATTTCTCATTCATTGCTAGCACCTATCAAAGCATTTGCCTGTGTTTTCAAACTTCTGTTTAAGCTTGCTGGATTGAACTGATTACATTAATTGCATTTCTGAGAACTGTGTGCTACCTTACCCATTTCATGTCAACTCATTAGTCATTATAAAGAAGTGTGCTAGTGCCAGATTCTCCGTTGTTAATATTTCCCATATCAGATAAAGTGTGATATTCAATTATTAATTTATTATAAAGTGTGATATCTATATTTTAATTTATCAAATAAACCTTTTAAACTTGCAAAACAGAACTATTTCTTGGCTCAGTGGGGTCAGGGGGATTCCAAGAGAGGGGTGTTATACAAGGGTAGTCATCCAGAACGCATGAACTGGACCTAAAGATATATCAATAAGGGTTTTCATTCAGTATTCTAGACTAGGCGTTAACTTAGCGGTAGTGCTGAATTGAATCCTCTTACAAGATGCGAGAACGAGAGAAAAGAACAGGCACAAGCAAGCACATCTCTCAACACAGAGAGAGAAGGCAAAAGATGGAAAGGAAATGAGGATAGAACTGATGAGATAGCATGCACACAGAACAAATGGATGGGAGGTTAGGTTGTATTGAAACTCGATGGTAAAGGCATTGATGACACAAGACAAAAAGGGAAGCTAGATGATTTACAGAGAAAAGAGAAGGAAAAGGAAAAAGGATTGAGAGATGAGAGGGTCAGGAAAAAAGATAGGCAGAGACGAGAGCAGTTGTATCACAAAGAAAAAGAAAGACAATGCGATCATAAACAGAGAACAGCTAATGATCAGGACAGACAGGAACAAAGGCGAATGGAAGAAGAAAAGCAAAAGATACAAGAGAAAAGAATAAAGAGATGAAGGGATGAGGAAATACGAAGGGAAAATGAATGTAGAGATGCAAAGAAAATGGAAGAAGATAGGGTCAGAGTGGAAGCAAGGAAGCGCAGAGATTTTGATGATGACGTAGAACGTAAGCGAAGACAGAGAGCACGCAATCTTAAATATCTTGAAAGAGAGGTTAAAAAACCTGATCCAGCAGTAGATTTGGAAGACATAGAAGAATTCTTTCCTGAGTATGACTCAGTACCAGGCACGTCCAGGGCAAATATCGAAGAGGACTTCGACACCAGAAGCATCGGAGAGACGACCAATAGGATATATGATGAAATGGGGCTAGAACAAGTACTCCAAGGGGAAGGGGATGACGAGCGCCTGGAGAGCACTCAGATGTACGATGCTGAGGACCTCTCCCGAAGTAGTAGAAATAGAGAGCTGTCCTTAGACAAGTTGGAAATCAGTAAAAACAAGGAGGATGAAAGAAGTTGCACGAGTTGGGAACAAACGATATCAGATGCCGAAAGAGAGGAACACGAGGAAAAGGGGGAAGAGGGGAGACGTGAAAAATGCTTCTCAGGGGGAAAAGGGATAAGATGGTCAGATTCTAGTGTGTCTGCACCTAGGGCATCTGAGTCAGCCACACAGCCAGACCGACATGAAGAAGTATCTTACGGTCAGAGGGGGGGTGTCTCCACCACCCTATGTGAGCCGACTAAGGACATTACCAGGTAGGTGGCGATGTGGGAATATTACTCCTGAAATAGACAGAGAAACAATGAGAAAAGAGAGGGAAGACTATGCATCACAATTTCAGTTGCTCGAGAAAGGAGGAACAAGACCACAGTATATTCCATGGCCACACATGGATCGGGAAAACCTGAAAAATAAAATTCCAATGTTAACATCGGGAGCCGGAAAAAGGATACATGAACTAGAAAAAATTATGGGACGGAACACGTTAGCTATAGGGGATATCAAGGGTCTTTTAATCGCCATACTTGGTGATAGAGCTGACGATGTGTGGACACGTGCAGGTTACCCTGGTGTAACCACAATTAATACTGCGCACGACGGAGCACCATTTAACAATTGCAGAGCCGCGGTATGGAAACCATTATGATTGCTATATCTGGATACTTCCGACATGGGAGCTATAATGACATGTAAGATGAAGGAGTCAGAGGACCCTTTGCTTTACATACAGAATTTCCAAAACGCATGGCTGCTTGAAACTCGTGAAACTTGGGGGAAATCTATACCCGTGTTTTACCATATGTTATGCCAAGGGCTGCCAGATAAAGTGCAGAAGCAGCTCAAGAAATTGGTAGGAATCGAGGCCAAACAATGGTCTAAAATACAGTTGACCATAGCGCACTATTGCCGGATACTGTAGGAAAAGAATTGCAAAAAAGAGGCTGCACAAAAAGGCGAAGAAGCAAAATGAGTGCAGAAAAAATTATCTAAATATGCCATTGAAGGGGCAATGATAACTAGCACAGACGGATAGAGCAGGTCAATAATCCACAGCAGGTTAATCATGGCAATAATGGGTTTTATCCAGAGGGAGAGGATTTAGGGGATGAGGATGGCAGAGTAATCAAGGAGGCTTTCAAAACAATCAGGGATGTTTTCAGAACATGCAAAATGGAAGTCAGGATATGTGAAATGGGCAAATAATCAGACCACCGCCAATATGTTGGACTTGTAGGATGACAGGGCATCTAGGATACACATGCAGAAGTCAAGGCATGGTGCAAAACAGCCAAGGAACAAGAGCAGGTATGGTGAATCCACCTGTGGTTTCACAACAGAGAGGAAATGGAGTTGCACAGAATCACACGAAGCAACAGCAAATGCCAGGAGCACAGGAAGGCTTGCAACCTCAGAACATGATACGTTTTCTACAAGGACAGTCTCAACAGTCACCAATGCAACTGTCACAGACAGTAAGAGCAGGACAGGCTGTGAACTCGGGAATAAGAACTAACAATGGTGATGGAAGTCCATTCACACAAAATGGGACAAACCATTATATGGACTAGGACAGCTCACTGGGAAACCTGATGTGTTCTATCCTATCAGTGACACCAGACCCTCACCAGGAACCAAGAGTAGATGTCCTTATAGGATGTCCTTATAGGGGATAAAGAATATTTGTTTTTAGTTGACAAGGGTGAAACACAGTCATGTATACGTGAAGGCAAATTTTCCTTGTCCAGCAATGCAATACTCATGGCTTCACAGGAGCTCCAAGTTGTGTTCCTTTTACAGATACACTTCCAGTCTCTATTGGAGAATGTGATATGAATGTACCACTGTTGTATTCTAGACAAACCCCAGTAAATATTTTGGGACGAGACTTAATGACAAAGTTAAACATGACCATCTCTTTCACAGAGAAGGGCATAGTATGTTCAACTCCAGGAATGCACTATTGGAACGTATGCAAGATGATTAGAGCATACGCAGGACACACATCTATGAGAGCTAACTCACTAGAGCCAGAAATATTTGCGTACAGAGTATGTGTGCTAATGGTGGGGCTACCAGACCTTGCAGACAAACCAATGAGGACTCCAGATGAATTTCTATTTAGGCCAGGAATACCTATGCAAGAGAAAAAGGGACAAGTATTTCAGCCATAGTGCAAGGGAAAATGGATGTGATCAATGGTTGTGAGGATGAGGGTCGACAATGGTGTACAGTAATCTCCATTGAAGAAGGATACAGATTGACTAACGTCACGGATGACGATCTGTTTGATGAGCAAGCACATGGGGGAGAAACAACAGTTGAGGTAAATCTCACTTTCTGGGTGAAAATGATCAAAAGAGAAGTGCCCCAGAGAATGATGTTGGCACAAAATCATCCTGCATATTTTGAGGACAACATAGCCCAGGTGCCTGTCTCAGTATGGACCACAGGCCTCAATGATGTAGGCTTATTGAAAGGAGTCGGAGAAGTAAGAATTAAATTGAAGCCAGGAGCAATTTTACCAAAAGCAAAAAAGTATCCCATATCTAGGGAAGCCGATTAGGGCATTTTCAAGACAATTTTGGCTATGATGGAACAGGGCATTTTAGTGACGTCAGAGTCATCATGCAATACTGCTGTGTACACTATCAAACAATCAAAGGGACGGTCTTGGTGTTTAATCCAGAATTTAAGGCCAATAAATGGTATTGTAGAGGCTGAGTTCCCTTTAGTCCCTAACCCAGCCACAATATACATGCTGTGGCAAAATATTTCACAGTGATTGACTTGAAAAATACATTTTTCTGAATCCCATTGCACTGAGACTCACAAGATCTGAGGTAATTTACATTCAGACAGATGCGTCTGAAAAGCCCAAGGTTACCACAGGGGTATTGTGAGTTTCCTTCGATGTTCAAGAGTCTTGCAGATGGAGTTAAGCAATATTGCATTAGAGAGTGTTGTCTTGCAATATGTGGATGACATCTTAATTTGCAGCACGACAGGGGAAAGATGCAGACACGATTCTATTCAGGTTTTGACTATATTGATGGACATGAAGTTGACAAAGAAAAGTTGCAATATTGCCAGCAAGAAGTGCTGTATATAGGCCAATTGATCTCACATGAGGCGAAAAGGGTTACCCCGGAAAGGGCTGAAGCCATACTGAACACAACTGAACCTCATACGATAAAACAGATGCAGAGTTTTTTAGGTCTATGCAATTATGTCAGGGCATGGGTCTTTGACTACAGCTCACATACCAAGCCCTTATTACAAGCCCTAAAGAAGGCAGAAATGACGAAATGAAAAATTGAATGGTCTGAGACCATGGAATAAGGGTTCACTGAACTCAAGAGGGCCTTTTGCATAGCACCAGTTTGAGGGATTCCCAATTATGCAGAGGAATTCTACTTATTTTCACACACGAATCGCAGCATTATGACGGCAGTGCTCACACAGAGAACCACATTGGGGTACAAGCCCCTGGCATATTACAGCAGGAATTTGGACCCAGTATTGAGAGGCCACTTCCCTTGCGTACTAAGTTTGGCTGCCTCAACGTTCACTATAGAGAAAGCTACAACCATTGTGATGGGGTGCTTATCACCTGCAAGGTAGTGGAAAATGTGAGAAGCTCAATGGCTTGTTAAAGGAAAGGATAGCCAAGTTGAAGCTTACTCTAAAGAAGGGATGGCTAAACTGCCTTCCTTTGGCACTGTATGCACTCAGAAACCAGCCTGGTTCTGACCATCATCTGACCATCATCTTACGCTGCATGAAATAGCAACAGGAAGAAGAATGCGCACTCCCCTGACACCCTGAGACAGAGCTAGATGTGATGCCCCGCCAATAGGAGAAATCTTAGGGTCTGAAATGCAAAATTACTTGAATTGCATGACATTTTGTCTTACTGTAATTTCAGGCCAGCTGCAGTGGCGACGAAAAGGGTGCAGGACAGCACAGAACACAGAAGGAGATACTACTGAAGACTCAGCTCAGAGTCTATGTGTTCCATCAATCTTCCCTGGAGACACCATCCTGGTGAAGAATCACACGAGAAAGAAGTGGGACGAGCCAAGGTTTAACAGTCCCTTTACAGTGGAAGGCGTCCCTCCCTCTGCAGTCACAGAAGGCCCCCTGCCCGCACCCCAATGTGAAGAGACTACAGACGACGGGGAAGAAACGCAGCACATGCAGACGAGATCCATGACGAGGAAGAAGGACGCATGATTAGTAAAACTAAAGCAAAAGAACTTTCATGCAAAGTTGTGGCATAATGTTGGTTATTCCTCTGAGCAAAAAAGGGGATAAGGACATAAAAAACGGACACTCTGTGCATCCTAGTTGCAGGGTGAAGAAGAAAATTGCACGCGTAAACCACAACATAGTCTGTTGACTTTGAACTTTGGACTGAGGCACACTGAAGCCTTGATAAGAAAAGGATACAACAAACTTTGATTGAGGACACACAAATTGGAAGAAAATACAGTATCCAGACTAATTCCACACGGAAATATTGTTCGGACTCACTTATGGTGTCCCACAATAGCGACATCATCAAAGATGTCCTGAGTTATTTTTACCTAGTCTTAAGGTCATACCCGTCATGGGTGTGGAGGCTCACCAGCATGACTGAATTTCTTCAAGATCCTGAAAACAAAAAGATAATAAGGAGGCTGCTCACTGTAATTGCCGAGCAGTTCCTCCTGCTTCTGGAGTACAGAGAGGAAAAGACAAATGTCCCAAGCAGAAGAAGAAGCGAATAGGCTTGTCAGCGTGCTGTTCTTTCGCTTATTTGAAGACTGTCCAGATCTTGTCAGGAGAAACACAGACGTTTTGACATTTCTTCGAGATCCAGCAAACACAGAACTTTTGGGTATCGTCTTGAATGGAATTTTCATCCAAGTTGCTCTCCACACAAATCGAGAGTGCAGACACTGCTCATAGTGAGTGAGGGCCAAACAGTCCAAAACTTTAGCAAGGGCAAGACAAATGTACCTGTCGCCAGAAGATAGCAAGTTAGCAAGCAACGTCTTTTTTCGCCTAATTGAGGATTTTCTAGAACTTGTGGGGAGACCCGCCGGTGTTGACGTCCTCACATTCATCAGAGACCCCGCTAATTCTACACAGATGAGCATGCTCTTGCATTGTATTGTGATGCAGGTCGAACATTCTAACCTTCAACAGAACTATTTGAGAAGATTTTAAACTTTCCATCGAGGGACAGATCGAGGAGGTATTGCCAGAGACTTCGCTCTTCTTATACTGACAAGGACGACATGTTCTCTTGAGTGAAGCAGATAAGAGGAATTGACTGGGAATTTGTGTACTTTGAACCTGCACGGTAAAGAGACTTGCTGAATGTATTCCCGTAGTTGACATTTTCCATAGCCAAACAAGAGAACTGTATCCAGAGACAGTAGACAATCCATTGACCAGGCAAAGAAGGACAATTGCTTCAAGTACCTGCAACCCACAAACAGAAACAGCAGAATCTAGAGATAATATGGTCTAAGAGTGTATTAAAAGTTAGTTTTTTTCCTCAGTTGATCGAGATGGGAAAACAAATGAGCAATCTTGTCCTCCCTCAGGAGGATTGACACTCTTATTTTTCTGGAAGTAAATGCTGTAGATTAACCTATAGGGGAATCATGCACCTATGCATTGTATTCATCATTGTTTTACTGTCACTACAATTAGAATTGCATTTTTTAATGGTGCACAAAGTGCACCGATTCCAGTGCATCCACCTAATGATGCACACATAAAGCCCACAAAAGCACCCAGACCTTATATAGTCATTCCAGTCCCTAGAAGGTCTGATAACGGAATGAATGAACTTGAGATGGATGTGCTTAGCAATGACACATACACACACACGCTTATGGTGATAAACAAATTGAAAAGCCGCAGACAGGGTCGCCAGAGTAAGAATGAAAGAAGGTTACTGACAACCACACGCATGCAAATGATGAATGCACACACACCATGTCTAGTGTCAATATATACAGAACCATATGCCAAAGAAGAAAGGAACGTTGGACATCGAACAATGAGAAGCTCTACTATAAGTTAAGTTAAAAGCCAAATGAAGGAACTGAACTAGTGAAGAGAAAAAGGAGCTAGAGAAGAAGCCAACTGAAACAACCTCAATGAACACCCATGATACTGCACTGAAAGAGGCAAGTGCAAGCCCAGAGAAAATCTCACAAGCTCAGATGATAGCAGAATCAATATGGTTGTTGATAACCAGAGCTAAGGAACGACAAGAGGACAAGCGAATAATTGCCAGACTTTCCACTACTCGACTGGCACAGATAAAGATGCCCACACCATAGACCATGATACCTGAGAATCCTCCAGAAAGAAGAATCTATATGGATGCATTCAAGTACATAGTTATATCAAACTACTTGAAAACCTTAGGAATCAAGAAGAGCATACAAGGGGATGACAGTGAGCTAAACGAGTACTTGGACAGCACAGCACATTTGGGAAACAACCTATGGTACTGACATATGAAAGAAGTTGGAAGACAGAGTTCAGAGGGGAATGCATTGTTTGTGCACTCTTATCTTACAGCATGGAGAAGTCAAAGATCTTTGCAGCTGTAGAAATTAATGTCCAGACAGCACACTGTCTTTCACACATAGCAATGTGCAAGACCAGAGGCTAGTTTATGGGAAATGATGCCTCACTGAAATGGGTGACTGAAGCAACAGATCCAAATGAAGACGATTATGTCCAGGACATAAAGACAAGAAACAATGGAAAAACAAAACCTATTGTGATCAGATAATCAGATACGAGACGCCTGCAGTTAAAGGAGCAGAAATCAAAAGAGAAGCAAACCAGAAACCAAACGTTCAAGGGAAAACTCCAGAATAAGCTTGGAGCTGGAAGAACAGAGGCCAAATGCAAATTTGGGGAACAGTGCTTTCACCAGATGAATTGGAGAAAGGAGTAGTGATTTGCAGAGCATGGATGTTCATTGGAGCCTGCAAAGAAGCAATCGAAAACGCACAAAGGATATGCAAGCCGTTGTGGCCAAAGCTTGCTAAACTACTGACATTGGACGAGGACAGAGTAGGACCCTTACAGATAACACCACTGTAGAGTTCCAAATTGTGCTTCTGGAATAATGGCACCAAGAAGATGGGGGAGAATCAGAACTGTTGCCAAGTTTTTGATGCCCCAGGCATGGTACACGATACTGCCGTGATCATGGATCATTATTGGGCATGTGAACCCAAAGCATACATCAGATTGCTGAAGAATTGGGGAGGTATATGCACATTGGTAAATGTCTACATTCCATCATTGGTGATTCCAAAACGTGATCTGAATATTGACAGTTTTCCAAAACCAGATGCTCACCTGAGAAAGAAGAGATCTGTGGAACTGATGAACTGAATGAAGCGAGAGAATTACTTTTCTGCCAAATCCATAGAAGCATTTGATGCTATGCCTTATGAATATAGGCTGTTCAGTCAAACCTCATCAGTGTTCACAACAATTTTTATGCCACAAATTCAGGTTGGAGCAAATACTAAATGTTTGCAGATAACCAGATGGGAGTTATTGTAGATCATAAAGGGATTCAACGCAATCAAGGAAGAGTTAAGAGCGATATGACTAATGACTCGCCAGAACATATATATCCTTGACATGATCACAGCCATGGATGAGGTGTTTGTGCAAAAATCAGAGAATCATGTTGCACATTTATACCTTCTCACGATGAAGAACATGGAACTCTAACAGAGGCCATAGGTATGCTGATGAAACTACAGAACCACATGATTGATGAAATTGCCGAAGTGGACGATGACAGTTGGTTTGGATCACTATTCTCATGGGTTCCACAATCGATGGCAGATGCATTAAAATTCCTATGAGCCCTGCTAGTGATGATACCGCTCGGATTTTGTGTTATCAAGATGACAATCTCCCAGTGTCAGAAAACTGCAAAAAAGGCCATAGGGATGAAGATCATGATTGATGTTGAACCAGGATGGAAGCCCAAAGACCTGACTGATGAAGAAATAAGAGACTTTGTGAAGGCCAGCATTCATGCACCAGAAGGAGCAAAGTTTCCATATCCCAGGAAGCACAGAAATTATGTGGGAAGATGGACCTATTGCAGCCCAAATGGACAGTGTCAACTAATGGCATGGAACAAAGATGAACACGTAAGAACGGCAGGAAGTCTAAAAGGGTCATAAAAATATGGACCCCAAAGAGACATTTTTTCAGACCATCATGTATAGACCCAGAAGATGAAGAACAAATGGACCAGGAAGATGAAGTGAAAGGGAATACAGAGGATCCAAAGAAGATGGATACAAAGGAAGAAATGAAAGTGGCTGATGAATCGCCCAGAGGGGCGAGTGTAGAGGAGGTCCCAAGTACGGCTCGCACTCCAACCATCCATTTTGAAGTACCAGGAACGTTCACTTCGAAGGACGTGACATACGATGAACAAATAAACCAACAGAGAGCCGCAGTGGGGCTCTGTCCAGTACCTATCAGAATAACCGCACCCATCGAGGTACCTACACCTAAGAAAACCTGGAAAGTAAGGTATCCATTGAGAAGGCCATAATAACAAATGAAACAGAATGAAGATTGTCTGAGTACAGTCCCAGAAGAAGATAAACAGGTCTTAATGGAAGATAAATGGTGACTTCATAAGAACCTGGACTGACTTACATATAGAAGATATGACGACCTACGAATGACGAAAAGAGACAAAAACGCCATGGATAAGGGACATTGCGAACCTAAGGTGAAAGGACGATGCCAAATGTAAAAAGCTTATGCCATGACCATGACAAGGATATTCAGTTAGTTTACACATGTACATATGCTTGGAACCACAAGAAAGCTAAGAAAATAGTGAGGCTTGCTATGCTTAGTAGAAAGATAGATTGCGACAAGCGCCACCTATACATATCTACCGCAATAGAAGCATGTAATATAAGTATACTTCCACTGCACAAGAGCAGAAGTAACCAAAGGTTACTAGAGGTCGCATGGGAGAGTTTCACAGTTAACAAATCAAGAATAAAAGGCAGAAGCGAAACTCAGACAGACACAAATCGTGCCAAAAAGCCAAGGTCGTATCAGCTAAAATAGGCCAACAGTAGCTACAAATAATGAAGCAAAGAACAGAATATCCTGCTCAGAAAGCTCAAGATAAGAAGCAGAAGGCAGGTGGTAGGCAAAAGGAAAATCAAATATACGAATTAAATGGAAAATTAGGCAATTTTACGGTGTCTGAATCACGTGACCACCCGAACGAGAAGAAGTGAGACTTTCACATCTACGCATGGCGGATCGCCATGCAAAGATATCAGAACAGTGAAATAATTGACACATGACCACTGAAGTGATGATTGATTGTAGCAATAATTGGAGGAAGGCCGGGGCATCTGGCGAGCACCCTGCTCCTGGCCGGCTATTCTGCATGCTGCTAGGCAAAGTGGAAAAGTATGAGTGTGGTTGATGCCAACCCAATCATAGTGGACCAAGTAATCTAGGGTCCTATAGTTAGTAGAAGCAATGGGACATCGTACTTTTAGTGACATCTACAGTAGCCATTTTTCAAGGTAGGGCTTAGATGCCCCACCTGACAGTGTTTCGCCAATCCCCTCACTCCGTTACCCCATACAGATATAGCACCTATATTAAAGTTACCTTCCTAGAATCAATAGAATTGCATGCAACATTTTAAGCATTATGCTTCAGTTATGACAAGTTTTTAGTATAAATGATGTGTTTTTATGACATTCTTTGGAGTTATGAAGTGAGAAGGAAGATCACGCAACCGCTGATATTCATGAAACTCCCGTTGTTCGTACTTGTCATTAAACGGACTCCCTTTGCCAAACTATTGAGTTGTCGTTATTGATTTGATGCTGGAGTATTAATCTGCACCCCCATCCATCTCACGGGTGCTGCTATTCCATCTTAAAGTGCCACTGGGCAACCCCCAGCTTTATGGGCTGGTTGAGGTCCTGGTGCACAGTTGTTTAGGCGATTGAAGGAACACATGTGGCCTTCATATACCATTAGTCAATGCATTCTTCAGAAATGGGGCGCATTCCAGGCCATCTGTGATGTCAACATGATCTTCAAACACGTTGTATGTACCTAATTGCCTGGGCCAACCCATGAGCCTATGATAATGCAGAACATCAGTGTCCCATAGTCAATGCAATTAATGGCGGACAGGCGAACATGCCTACTTGGTGAGTGTCTGTGTACAAGTTATGATACAAATGTTAATATACTCAGTCTAGCAATCACCATTCGACGCACCATTATTGAAAACGCAGCATATGTGTATCTTGATTTCTACACGTGGTGCAGCCTATCCCTGTAGACCATGCTCCTGCCTGCTCTGTACAATCCACACACACCAATATAGAACAGCTCAAACAGAGCACACATATTGACAGACACGGTGTTTGCATGTGCCTCTGGAATGCTCAAAACACCTTTTCCACTGTTTGCACCATGCTGGCGAGCCCCTCATTAATGCATCTTGCAAGGTGTGCAGTATGATTCTCCTGTGCTGCCACTTGCACAAAATCGGCCGCACCGGGGTGTGCATTTTCCATCAAACGCAAATGAAGTCAGAGACGGGGTCACCCGCAACCCTCAGGATTCCTCAACCATTAGACGGGCATTGATAGGTGATCACCTCTAGAGGTATATTTAGTGGATACTGACCACGTTGTCGCTCAGTAGGAGGACTCACGTTTTGTGTAGGTACAAAATGTGCCCAACACCTAAATGACTGTCCTTAGGGGATGGAGGACATACTGGACAAATCACTCTGTGAGTCCAGACTATCCTGGTTAACATGTGCATATGTGACAACACCGTCATGTGATTTTAGGCAGCCTCAGTTTGCGTTCACTCCTACAAGAGTTAATGGTCAGAAAAAGAAAGTTTACCTCTGTCAGTAAATTATCTATGTAAACTCCTTACAGTTTGGCTTTCACCAATGTCCTTGCACATTCCCTCACATGTGACCCGGAATGTATTTGGTGCACACTTTGATACAGGTGGCCTTATTTACACCCATCTAATTTCTGAAGGAGGTTCCTGCACCACAGATCAAATCTCTGCTTTTGTTGGTGGAGTGGACCAGCTCGGGATCAAAGATGGGGTGTGTCTCCTGTCAGGTGATGCCAAAGCCTGCCTTGCTGTGGGTGGTGGCAGCTACAGTAGTGCTTCTTGAATTGATTAGTCCTGGTGGCCCAGCACAGATGCAAGCTTGTCCATCACCATAGACCTGACCTCCATGCAGAAGATGAGGTCAAGGCTAATCCCTGTTGCAGGACCATTCTGATGCTGCAGCCTAACCGGCCTTTCATTGACTGATTGTGCTCCTGCCTAGATTGCTGAAGCAGATCCTGCAATGTTGATGTGTTCTTGTGCAGGACATCCCTCATTCAGTCATGCTCACTTCAGGAGCTCATCTTGCAGACCAAGCTGCTGGAGGTTCCTGTCTCGAAGTTGTAGTTGTTACACAGCATCTGGTTGTCTAAAGGCCTGTCTAATGAGTTGATACTGGCCCTCTACCAACATGACAGTGTGAACCAAAAGTACCCCTTCTTCTAGCACTGTTGGAAACAGCTGGAAGCTGTTGGGGGCTGAGGTCTATTGGGTTAACTTTAGTGCTGGCCATCGACAGCATGGGCATCATCATGAGGGACTCGAAAGGATGTCTCCTCCACAGGTCCCTGGTCATCGAGTTCTGCACTCATCCCCTCTTAAACCTATACCTCTATCCTCAAATATGTAGTCAATGCAGAGCTCTGCAGGTGTGCTGTTTGGTCACACTCACCTCTTTTAGACTATATAGGCAAGACCAGAAGAAAATATATACATTTTTTTTTTTCATAAACAATATATCTATTTGATTGTTTCGGTACTGGACCAATCTTGTATGAATCTCTCTTCAGAGGAGACACATTTATAAACAGTATATTCTCACACATTCATATGGCCAGGCAACCAAAGGCCTTCAGCATAATTCTGTGAACAATCTAAACAAACAACATTTTACTAGACACAAGAATAAAGGACATCCTTGGGTTACAGTATCATATTCCAATTAATTTCCTTAGCTGTATATGGCCTATCATAATAAAGCAGTGCTGAGGGTTGCTGTACGGGAAAGTCATGGGAGGAGCCACCAGTTGATGGTAATGGATTCTCGTATGTGCGTGACTGAACAACTTTGGACTCTGTAGCTGTGCCTGTTGCTGATGAATGGGTGGTAGGCTGAGACCCAGATGGCTGGATTTGCCACGTGTGTTGCAGTGTCCTCCTGGGTTCCTCTGCATCATCAGGACAGTTGGGTCGTTGTGATGTGTGACCTGCATGGGGGCAAATGTCAAAGGGAAGATGAGTCAACTCCATTTGTGCATGATATAATGTTATTGCATTTCCATGCATTTTCAGCACTCATGTATTTCTGTGAGGGATGGTAGTCATGTGTAGCATTGGGTTCATCCTTGTAATTGTCCACTTTTTGGTAGTGCCATTCTTGCCACAGCATATGTGTCAATATCATGACCTGGTATCACACAGGGATGGTGTATTGCTGTCTGGGTGGCTTGGTGTGTAGGTCACTGATTGACTCGTGGATTAGAAGGCATGTACCACATATTGCAATGTTGGATTGGCGCATGCCCACCTCGCAAGTGATAATTGAGGACTCAACACGTTCTGCATTGCCAAGTTTTGCCCTAATACATTAGAACCCTAAAGAATATGGATCACGTGTGGCTAATCTATGCCTGATATACAATTCTTTTTCTCGACATCGCAGCAATGCACTTTTAAAGGGAAAGTGCATGCAGCTCAATCGTTGAAAATCAGTCATCTACGATCCCTGAAAAGAAACATTTTAAAGTATTGGCTAGTCCATGCAAATTTAAGATGTATCTTATGAAATTTGGCCCTGAGGATGCTCAGAATTAGAGCGAAACATATGTAGGCCAGCATTATTTAGAGAACCATTTGACCAATTAATTCTGGTGAACACTCCTTGTTAAAATTGATTATTCTTTTGTAATAAACCATTCATCTTTTGAATCTACCTACATTAATTAATCGGCACAGTTTTTTTGGCTTTCACTTAAATAATGGAAACTACATTTTAAAAATAAATGTTGATCATCACGAAAACATTTGAGGAATGGCACAAACAGTCCTCTATTTTGAGTTCATCCTTGTGAGTATCTGCAACAAGTAGCTGATTCTTGATCAGTAGAATGCTGTCCACCAGCACCTCCAGATCAGCAGTAATGAAACGTAGTGCCCCACCGCAGGGCATATTGCGTAGGCCTGACACTATGATCTGAGCTACCTATGTCTCAACCTCTTTGTTAGCCCTTACGCCTGTGATGTGTATTTTGGGTTGGATGCCCTTTGAGTTTGGGCTCATGTGGCTGCTGCTATAGAATCCACTGAGGCATATGCGATGGCTGCAAGGGCCCCTTCCACCGGAGGTTATTCTGATGCCATACGGGGGTGCACGTCACTTCCACCAAGGGTGGTGGGTAAACTGTTGTTGTCAGAGGTTGGACCGCTGAAGGATATACCTCTGCTAGTCAGTTCTGGAGAGCGGTGGCACATCTCTCATGATTGGACATGTTTATGGTGGACACGTCAGCAGATAGCATACTTAGTGGAATTCTGGCAACAACCACCACATTCTAAATGAGGTCCCTATTTAGTGGTTTATTGAACATTAACAAGGGGGGTCCTGGGAGTCCCTCTGCCAGACATTAGTCCTGGTTACGAGAGACTTACCCAGAGTATTTAGCTCACTATCTTTCACAGACAAGAAATATCCCACACATATCAGTCTTTGTCCTGCCCTGGGTCAACCAGCACCGAAATGCTAGGCAATTCTCCTCTGAACAAGAGTACCAACAGAAAGCCCAGACACGTGTTTCAGTCTGGTTGGACCTCATCAGTAGGGTGGATCTGTGCCTCTCTAAGAATAGTGAGCAAGGGGTCCATGTCTGGATTCCCCTAGTAACTTAGGGTGAGACCCAAAGTTACTTAAATATGCAAATTGACAAGGGGGGTCCTGGGAGTCTCTCTGCCAGACATTAGTCCTGGTTAAGAGAGACTTACCCAGAGTCTTTAGCTCACTATCTTTCACAGAGAAGAAATATCCCAAACATATCAGTCTTTGTCCTGCCCTGGGGCAGTCCAGCACCGAAATGCTAGGCAATTCTCCTCTGAACAAGAGTACCAACAGAAACCCCAGACACAGATTTGTGCCTCTCTAAGAATACTGAGCAAGGGGTCCATGTCTGGATTCCCTGGGCAGGACAAAGACTGATATGTTTGGGATATTTCTTCTCTGTGAAAGACAGTGAGCTAAAGACTCTGGGTAAGTCTCTCGTAACCAGGACTAATGTCTGGCAGAGAGACTCCCAGGACCCCCTTGACTATTTGCATATTTAAGTAACTTTGGGTCTCACCCTAAGTTACTAGCGGAATCCAGACGTGGACCCCTTGCTCACTATTCTTAGAGAGGCACAGCTCCCCCCTACTGATGAGGTCCAACCTGACCGAAACACGTGTCTGGGGAGGTTGTTGGTACTCTTGTTCAGAGGAGAATTGCCTAGCATTTTGGTGCTGGACTCCCTCTGGGCAGGACAAAGACTGACATGTTTGGGATATTTCTTCTCTGTGAAAGACAGTGAGCTAAAGACTCTGGGTAAGTCTCTCGTAACCAGGACTAATGTCTGGCAGAGAGACTCCCAGGACCCCCCTTGACAATTTGTGGTTTATTGAACATCCTGTACCCACTGTATTATCAATTATCAAGTTGGTGGTAGATCTCTCACCACGGCAGGGGCCTCCCTCTGGAACAGCCTTCCTGCCTCCCTGCAACTTGAGGAGAACCATCTCCGGTTCCGGAAGCACCTCAAAACCTTCCTCTTTTCTTCTGCTTTCTCTCCCCCTCTCCCCTGCTAAATTCTTGTTTGAAACTGCACCGAATCGGCACCAGGCCACTCCCACTGATCTCGGTCCCTGACCCAGCCACCGGCCCCCTTTTCTGCCTCCCTGGCAACCCTGCACCGCGGGACTGTCTCTGTATCCCTACGGCCCCCCTCCCAGCACTTTGTTCTGCACTTACCTTGCACTTGCCACCAGCTGGCCCCTTATTTATTTATCTTATTATTCCACTATCTCGTGCTCTGCACTGCCCCTAGCACTTTCCCTTCCCCCCTTCCCATGCACTTGCGCAATCTGAATGATACCGGGCCTAGTAAGATCGTTGTCTGTCTTCCCTTTGTCTCCCCCCTCCCTGCTTCATCGCGCCTTGAAACACTTGTGTATAGACGCATTACGAATGCCATATCATATCATATTTTATCATATCATTAACTCGCCCAACACCAGATGGCGGCTACCCACCGGAAAACACACCAACGCACTGTGAACTGTGTCACTGAACTAAAGCTGCCAACAGCACATCACAGCTTTCTTGCTATTTTCCTTTTCAAGATTCAGTTTTGTTGTTATTTAGTTATGTTCAAGGGACCAGACAAGCTAAAGCAGATGCCCTCGCTGTGATGTATAAAGCCTATGGCAAAGGTGCCACTCCAGTTTTCTCCACAACAGATTATTGCTGTGTTGTCGTTAAGAACCTTCTATATGTCCTATTGGTACAGAGAGCGAGAAAGATAAAGAAAACGCAGGGCACATAGGTTTTGATCTTCTATGATGGAAGCTGGTTATCAACATCGTCAGAATTATAAGAACGAGTGACACGATGGTGCCATGATGAACGTGGGGGGCAGGGATTGATCTTGAGATGTTCCTGCCACCCCAACAAGAAGTAACAATGCCTACCATATGAGCAATGATCCAACGTATGTGCACGCGTGTAAGAGTCCAAGAACATAAAGCAAGTGCTGTTAGCTCTTTTGCAAGACCCCCGCAGTCCTGGATTCATAGCTTCATAGATTTCATAAGGGATCCCCCGGAATCACAGGGAAACAGAGGTATAACAGCAGTAGTGGATGACGCTTCCTTCTCACTGGCCAGACACCAACACCAGTGTTAAGTGATCTGTTCCCAACACATACATTTCACACATCTCCCATTACACTGAGACTCTAGTGTAACATAAATGATGCTTTGTCACCCATTGCTGTCCCTCGGCTCAATCCTGTGTCCCCTCGCCCGTCCTACACAGCGTGGTCATGCCTTATAATTTGAATCCAGTTTGTCCCCAAAACCCCTGAACTTTCCACTTCTTTCCACTCCATCCTATAATCCCCATTCACTTCCTGTCCGCTTGCTTCTCATCCCCATCCAATTTCCCTTGAATCATCTCCTATGTCATTCTCTGCTGCACTGGCACATTGCCCTAAGCAGATGACTCATTGCAAAAAGGATGATTTGCCCTGGATTATGCATGAACCTTCTTTCAACAATGCACACTGGGGGCCTCAAGATGGCCACTTTGCCACATATGTTCTTGGATGAAAAATATAAACACTCGCAACTACCCAATAAGATAATTGAAGCCAATGCACGGCTAGGTTCTGAACAGTGTTCTGCACTCTACTCTAGGTAGAGGCGGCCTGCTTCACCATCAATCATTATCAAATGGATGGACACACTGATAGTGTACCAATGGCTACCTTTGGCCGAATTCTCATACCAAACCAACTTACACTCCACGTTGGACATGTTACATTTGTATTACCACTAAGCCTTTCACCCTTAATCCCTGCCTCTGGACCTATCCCCCTACCTACCCCATACCCCCCACCCCATCCCCACTCCAGCACCCAAAAAGTATATGGCATATATTCTGCACAGTGCCCCTTTGAACCAACGATTCAAGACTCTATAATAGTTCAAAATGCCTTTGAAGCTAGAATTATAAACGCAAGAGAGAAACTTAAAGAAACCCTGCACATCCTTACTAATTTTAATTAATCACAACCTCCAGTAATTGAGTTGGGAAACACTCCTCCTTTCCCTTTTTTAAAAATAACAGTGCCTGACAAGCAGAAATTGCTTACAACTGTGCAACCAACGTCTTGCCCTGAAAACATTTTGCCTTCCAAGTTAATTCTAGAACATAAAGATTGATTTGCTTCATTCCTCACTAGATTTGTGAACACATTGTTTAGAGATGACAGTATCATAATTAACAGTATAATTAAAGCCGTATCTGTCACCCTGTTGCTTAAGAAACCTAACCTAGATCCAAAGGATCCTGGTAACATTAGAACAATCACAAACTGTCAATTCCTCCACAAAATCCTGGACAAACTTGCTTGCCTGCAATTTCAAATATTTGTGGAATCTAACAACATTCTCCACCAAAGACAATCAGGCTTCCGTCCCCGCTACAGCACAGACATAGCATTGTTAGACCTTCGGTCCCATATGCTGAAAATTAGGGAGAAAGGAAATATGGGGTTGGTAATTTTACTGGATCTGTCAGTGGCCTTCAGTTCAGTGGACCACAACCACCTCCTTCACTCCCTTTATCATTTGGGCATTGTTCTGAAGGGGTGGTTAAATGATTCCATTCCTTCTTATCAGATCGGGAATCAAAAATCCAGTGAGGGCCGGCATGCTCTCCAACAGCCCCAATCTGGTGTGGAGTCCCCCAGGTGGCAAGCCTATCTCCTGTTCTGTTCAATATATACATCAGACCTTTATGTTCACTTCTAGACAACTTGGGTGTTTTCTTTATGAATTACACTGATGACACCCAGTTAGTCATAGAAACTGCGGAGTGTACATCTGATTCTTCGATTCTCTCTAAGATCTACCATCACATAGAATCCTGGATGTCTATGAACTGGCTCTGCATTAATGGAAACAAAACAGATCTTCTAATATTTGGATCACAGCATGCCTGGGCAAAACTGAGCCCTAACTTCAAGAGCTTTAATTGGAGATAACATCATCCCCATACAAAATAAGGTGAAAACCTTAGGTATTAAGCTGGAGACTTCCCTGAACAGTGATGCTTATGTCAACCAGTTGACCCAAAATGTAATAACCATCTTCATCTCCTCAGAAATATCCACCCTTATTTTTAAGAAAACAACAGTTCAACCATCACCCGAGCTACTATAGTTTCAAGGCTTGATTACTGTAATTCCTTATTGATTGGTGTCTCAAAATCCAATGAAAAAAAAAAAAAGCCAGGTTTTGCCATACGAAAGAGTATGCATCGTCATGAAAGTTACAAGACGTGAAAACATAGCAAATCACAGACAAAAGCTACATTGGCTCCCTATCAAGGAACGCATCAACTTTAAAGTAGGAACCCTGGGTCTATGAAAATGCTCCTGCTTACTTTAAATTCTTAATTTTACAGTATTTTCCATCGAGAACAATGAGCGCAGCCAACAAAATGAAAAGTATTTGCTCTGACCACAGACGTGTAATTTAACTTGGAAGATCCTTCCCAATAAAAGCAGCGAACCTTTGGAACTCACTCCCCATTGCACTGAGATCAGAACAACAGTTGTTGTTTAATTAATCTACTCATCTTATTATGGTCCTTTTGGATCCTCATTGTCCCGTTGTTGTTGTTTGTCCTATTGTGTAAGTGGTTCTGTCCCTGATGCCTGCAGGCTTTTGGTGCATTAATAATAAATTAATGAAATACAAAATAAATAAAATACCTTGTGCGTGACCCATCCACTTGGGATCCCGCTGTTGCTGCATGTAATGACTTGCCCATGTGTGGAAGACACACAACAAGACGTAGACCCGATGTATGTACACATCCATGGGCATGACGCCTCAATGCCTGCGCATACCACTCCCAACCACTGCATGGCCTGATGGGCACATCATCAATGTAGTGGACACACTGCCTCCACAAGACTATACACCTGATACATATGGATTCCCATATGTATCATGACCCAGAAGCAAAGATGAGCCATGCACATTTGCACACGTCGGGTAATTAGCATACATTGTACTCATTTTAATGCCTTACTATGCCATGGCAAAGAACAGACCCGATATGACCATGTGCAGGGTCAGGCCCGACATCTTCCTACACACCACAACCTATATAGTCACAAAGTACACACACACACACGAAACAATTGACACAAGTTGCGGATGACACAATATGAAGTGTATTAAATGCCACAGCACAGTGTTGACCACAATGGGGAACAAGGTACACACAAACATGACCAGGGAATATAGGCATGTAAGAGTGAGTACAGGTGAATTAAAAATACACAGTGAAGAAGTGGTGCACAGAGGGAGCAAGTGGAACAAGTGGGCAACAGAAATGTGAAGTAGAGTAAACATTATACAAGGCAAAATGTGCAGGGAGAGTGAGATGGGATGGAAACAATAGGAAAAAACAAATCCTATCACAATTCACCCCCTGATCCCTCTGAATCAGGGTCACACACGACTACCACTGCCACCTCCTCTTCCTTCACCTCACCATGCAAGGGCCACTGGCTTGGCGAGATGGATGAAAAGGAGATGGCCGGGCCAGCTGTGTGTTCCCACTGGCCACCCCTGGATATATGGGGAGTCAGAGTGGCTGAGAGCAGCGGGGACCCATGAGGCAAAGGAGCTTCCTGCGTCAGTAATAGATGCCATTGAATGACACAGACAACATCCTTGATCAGCCTCAATTCCCCTATGTCTACAAGCAATTCAGCCCTCAGACCTGCAACCTCCTCCCTCAGATCCCCGTTTCTGCAATTGTCTCTCCCCTGATTCCCTCACCCCCCTTGCCAACTTATGCAGGACCCCTAGCAACGGAGGATGTATGTTGGCAAATGAACCAACAGGTGTGGCGACCTGAGCCATGGTGATATGCAGCTGGTCCCCTCAAGGTGCAGTGGCAGTGGTTGCTGGGGCGGAAACAGTGTCCTCCATAAGTGGCGGAGCTGCAGCGACCACTGATGGTGCTATTGGCACTGTGGACCCCACTCCTGCATGTGACACAGGGCTTTGGTATGCACGATGCAGGGCGGCAGGAGGGATACACTCCTGCGCCCTTGGGGTGGCCCAAACACCAGAAGGGGAACAGTTGTCACAGGAGAACAAGGGTGTGAACAAGGGTGTGAGACATTCCAGGTAGGGGAGCTGACCTCATGCTGCTGGGTATGGGCCTCATGCAGATGGGTGTGGGTCACACAGAGCAGGAGGAGGCACATGATCCACAGAAGATGGAGCTACTGTAGTCGCTAGGGGGCTACATGTCCCTGCATACCATGTCTACTGCCACTCCTGTGCCTCATCATGCCACACCTGGGCCTTCAGCCCTGCCATCTCCTCCACTTACGCCATCCTCTTCCTTGTGTGCCTACCCCAGGAGTGTCGAAGCTCTGATACACGGGTGTCATCCATGGACTCACTGGCAACAAGAGAGCGGAAAGGGTCTCCTGAGTCAGTGCACGCACCAATGGACGTACAGCGAAGGCATGTGTTACACAGGTAACAGACACATTGGCACATGCGGATAGGAAGACTGAGTTTTCCATCATTGGGTTTTGTGTAGACATGCATGTGGCACACACACCTAGAGAAGGAAGGGTATGTGACAGTAATCATCGACAGGCAGAAGTGACCGATAATGCAGGGAACACCTGGTAGTCCTCTAGGCAATGCGTCATAGGACTCAGAGTTCCAGGTGGCTGATGCCAGTTCTCAGCATGGGCCAGAAGGATTGTCTGTGCCCGCATCCAGCAGCTTCTGTACTTTAATGGCAATTCCCTGCTCAAGATAATCCCAGCTCTTCTTCACCTCCTTGGCATTGTGCTGGTAGACCCTGACCTCAGTGATGCGCCTTGTGAACTTTGCACAGGACTTGACCCATGCTGCCATACCAGTATGCAGCGAGCTGCGACCAGTGAGGTGCCTGCACCTGCTAAGCACCTCTGCCTTCAGGACCTCCACATCCTGTTGGCCGAAGTTGGGGTTTTGTAACCCAGGAGCTGGACAGGAGGGAGAATCCCTAGATGGTGAGGAGTCATCCTTCAGTGTGGTGGGGCCTGCACTAGGTGGTGCTGATTGCCTGGTGACAGCAGTCATGGCCGGCAGTGCAGCAGATGTGCCCTCCTAACTGGGGTCCTCCACAGGTCCCATATGGAAGAAGGCCCCTTCAGTGGGTCTGTTGCAGCCCTGCCTCCACAACTTTTCCTGTTCCCTTCCATGTCAGGTGTCGCCAACATGTACTGGCACGGTCACCATTTAAGTGATGTGGTAGGGCCATGTTTGCTAGGCACGCTCACTGCTGCCATGGCACCAAGATGAGCTGAATATTACATGTGTTGGTGGGTAATCCGCATCTATGTGCATTAGCACGCTTTACTAGTGTACACAGAGCGGTGCATGCAGGGAGCCTTGACTCACTGACGCAAGGACAGTGGTGTGTACACAGGCATACATGCACAAGGGCACGCAACCACACACATTGGCATGCTGGTGTTGTACATATTGGGAAGGCAGGGCAGTGCCATAACCTGGGTGACTGGTACACATGCCAGGGACTGCTTCCTCCTCGCAGTGAGGCATGCAACGTTGTAATATGCTGCGGCATGGAGATTTCTGTATGTGCAATGGGTGGCTCGTGCTATCAAGCATCACCTGTCCATGTTGTCCAGTGGTGAATAATATGCCTGGCATGATTGGAATTACATACATCTTCGTATGTCATGAACATGATGGTAATGTCAAACAGACTGGCAGATGTATGTATGTATGTATGGATACCTGAGCATTCCAGTGAGTGTGACCTGGTGTTGGGGGATGCCTGTTAGATGTCTGAGTGGCTGATATATGCAGTTTCTGTCTCTGTCTGTGCAGGAGGAGGATGGGTGGAATGGGGTGAGTCTGAGGTGGGAGAAGGGGGCCACTTCCTGGACATCCCATGTCACCTTTTGGCCTGTGGCTCAGTCTGGGATGTCGGGGAGGCCAAGCTGTCCTCCTCCCCAATGGCTTGGTTTCTTCCAGGCTGGGCGGCACTTTGGCAAGTGGTGGGCCTGCATGGAGGATGGGGCACTCAAGGCAGGGCGCCTGTTGCCTGCAGGGCCCTATCCACCATCTCAGATGAGTGCATAGATGTGCCATACATTGTTAAGAGCTGGCCGAACCTCCCAGGTGTGCCTCAGTGGCAGTGTCCAACGATGTGTCCAACCAAAACATTTCCCTGTTACTGTCTTTGCCTGTTTTGTCAATGGAATTCAGGCAGTTGTACATGCTTGCGATTTCCCATGTAATGCTAAAACTGACCTCGGCCACAGTGTTGATCATGAGCCGCTGCTGCTGCAGGAAGTTACGCAGCCACTCAGGTTGCTCCAACTGTGATGGTGCCACAGGCTGCGGTGGTGGTGGTGCAGTCTGAGGTTTGGTTCCAAATGGTTCAGCGGCCCGGGCCCACTATGACACGAGGAAGTCACCTTGTGGGGAGAGATGGTGGGAGGAGGTGATATGCATGGCGTGTTTGCTGCTGTTGTCCTGATTGTCATACTCCACCTGCGTGAGGTTTAGGTTGTCTTCTGTCAGCACCTCTGGCATCACCTCCTCTGCAGGCATAGACATTTGGAGACCCTTGCACCTGTGTTCTGCTGATAGTGGTTCTGCATGGCACTACTCATGTGTGTGTGTGTGTTGTGGTCCCCCAGTCCCCTTCCTCCTCCTGGGCCTGCTGGGTGGGTTTGCTCCAGTCAGCAAGGTCTTCTTCCCCTCACCACTGCTGTCTGGCATTCCGCAGGGGCCCCTTCCTTGGTTGTCACAGCTTCAAAATGTAAAAAATAAGAGACATGTCAGTCATTGGCATTGAATGGATGTGTGTACATGGGTAACATTACTGTGGTCACACATTGCTTCATATTTGCACATTTGCATGCATATGGTCTTCACACATCTTCCTATTATAATGTCCACCCACTGTTGTTGCCCATATATGTATGACCCACTTAGATGTGTTCCAGCTGCTGTTGGTTCATGTCTGGGCATGGTGACGGTTGCCAGGTGTTTGTGTGTTTCAGTATGATGGCAGACAAATAATTGTTTGAATGGCTATGCATGCAGGTGAGGTTGTGTTGCATGTGGTAGTTATGTCCCCTGTATCCATTTAGTGTGGGATGAGTTGCTTGTTGGAAGTGCACAGGTGGCACACATGACTTGGTGGTAAACCCACTTTGTTTGTAGGTGAGGCTTTCATGTCCCTGAGGTGCGTGTTGTTTTGGTCTGGGATGCATGTGCCAGTGGTGGTGTTGTCTACCGTGTGCTTTTCCGAGGTGTGTATTCAATGGATATGCGCATCCAGCTCTGTGTGTGGCATGTGTGCAATGTTGTGTCCTCTGTGCAGTTGTCAATTGTGGTGTACTGGAAATGGGTATGTGTCATGACCTGTGTGTCTCCATGTGTGCCTACATGTAGCATTCCATTTAAGCAAGTTGTATTACTTGTTCAGGTGCTGTATGGGTGTCTGTGCCACTGATGTGGGTGGGTGCCTAAAGGTGGTGTGCTTACCACAGAGGTCTGTTCCTGTCACTGTATCTCATAGGTCAGTGCACACCTCCACTGGGATCAGGCACAGGGTCTACTCTTCACTGTGCATCAGTCACAACTGAGGCCTGGTGTTTCTCCTCAAAATGTGTGGGGCACGTTGAACTGGTTACAATGACCCTCTATGCGTCCAACACTTCTTTTTGATTTCACCTCAGGGGTGTTGCTCGATGCCCAGGGCGTTGACTTCATCAGTGAGCCCGAGCCAGTGATTGTGCTCCCGGGTTGTTGTGGCGCAGTGTCCTGACCCAAAACATCAGCTCCAGTGGGTGTAGATGGTCTCCACCATCAGGACCAGCTTACCTTCTGTGAAGTTCTTCTTAAACTGGACCTCCTTTGCAGCATCCATCTTGCTGTACACCACAACCTATGCACCAAATGGGGCCAGATGTGTATGGTATACATAGTTAGTCAGGTTTGGAGGTGTAGGTGTTTGACTGTGATTGGGATTTGTGTGGCATTCGCTTTTGTGGTTTTGTCCATGTGTACGCTGTCCCTTGGGGGCGTGCGCAGATGTTGTGCCTCTCATGAGACCATAGTTGTGTTTTTTCCTAGTGTGTAACTTTTTTGATAATTGTGGGAGGCATGTGTCACATTAATAGTGGGCTCGCTGTGTGCATTCTTTATGTTTGTGTGTTCGTATGTGTCTTTGTCAGTGTGTGAAGTGTTTGTCCTGTGGGTGCTGTGTCTATATTGCATTGTGTTAACTATGTTGGCATTGTCTGAGCGGTCCTTGTTTAAATATAACATCTAGCATATGTTCTGCCATTTTGTGCCATAATTTATGGACATCCGGCATGTAATGTGATTGTGTCAGTAGCCTGCTTTCTGCCTTCTTTCTCCCTTTTTTGGCCCAGTGTTATGGGCGTTTCTGCAGGTGTGTCAAGTGAACTGTGGGTATGTGTATGTTTTTTGGTGGGTGTGTCGGTGGATGTGTCCATCCACTGGTGGGGGAGGGGGTCAGTGCGAGTGTCCATGTACTTGGGGGAATGTCAGTGGATGAGTCTGTTTTGTTGGGCGTGCCAGGGGTGTAGTGTGTCTCTGTGAGTGTGAGGTTCAAAGGGTGTAGGTTTGGATGTATTTACTAAGCAAAATCAGATGTTGGGAGGTGTGTGTGGACTGTTATAAGCTAAACCAGTCAGTTGATGGTGTAAGTATGGTGCACGATGCAGGTACGTTTGATAATTGGTGTGGTGACGGCAGCAATGTTTGGAAAAGGTGCATGAGAGCACGAGTTCAACATTTGAGAGTGGTACTTGCCTATGTTCGTCCTACTAGACTCTATTTTTCCTTGATGCTTTCACTTATGCTGGCATAAGTTCCACCGATGGATGTTATAGCGAGGATTTGTTTGTTTACATGCTTTTTCTTAGTGAATCAGGCTTAACTCGTCTTATTTTGTGCACAGTGTGAGATACGCTGAATTTCCGTGTCTGACTTAGTGAATATGTCGATTTGGATGTTACTTAAACTGCATGTATCACTAAATGGCTTTTCACGTAACTTACTCACGGGAAAGATGCAGTTAGCAAATTAGGCCCAACCGTATTTTAGAAAAAATAAAGACCTACTTGAAAATACCCCAGATGCTTGTCCTGCCCTGTTTGTATTGGATATTGCGATGTGAGGTCATGAAATCGGAAGCACCAAAGGTCAGCTCATATACAAAGAAAATGTTGCAATCATTTCAGAGTGAAGCAAGCAATTTGATTGGATGCTATACGGCATTGAAATATATCATGGTATGAAGGTGTGGTGACAAAAACATAGAAGCATTGCTATTAGAGACTGCAAAGATGAGAAAGCAGTTCTAGCAGATACACTGAGCTTTCTTTTTGGCAGCATGTCCTCTATTTATTTTCTATATCCTCCTTTCCCCTTATGTATTGTGGTGTTACTCCATCTGATTTTATTCTGATGGGGTGGCATCAACCTCCACCCAGTTGTTTTCTTGTTGCCCCCTTTTTTTCTCCAGTGCATGGAGTCTGAGGATCCAGAATCATCAATGCACATTGAGGAGGCACGCGATGCATAGTGACCAGATCTGTGAGTAATAACATGGAGAAGGATGTAGTTCTGGGCAAGGTGGAGGAGGAGGACATGACCTTTATGTGGGAGGAGCTTGTCAATCTGCCTTGCTAGCACGTGCAGACCACCGTCTCTCTGCTGGTCTTACTACCTCATGCCAGCAGGCCAAGCTCTATCCAGAGGCGTAGGCAGGGTATGGCCTGAGGGGCAAGGCCCACTCAAAATCTGTAAATGTCCACTCAGCAGCGCTGTGTGGGCATTTACAGATATTTGTGTCAGTGCAGTGGGCCCAACTAGATTAGCATCATTCCCCATTTGCTAGACAATCCTGGCTACGCCTCTGGCTCTAGCTGAGGTGGAGCACTGCAAGTGCAAATTGTGTGTGCATCTGTGCCAGAGTCTTGGCACCTCTCCATTCATACAACACTACATAGAAATGCACGGGTGCCAGGTTTGGGTGGATTTCCACAGCCTCTACAATCTCCTGGGCTGCAGCATTAAATACTGCTTTCATTGGGGCTAAATCAATTTTCAGCATACACGTTAACAAAGCATTTCCAAAATCAATATTTGACATCGCCAGTGATTTCACAAGAATAGGAAAATGAATATCTGAAATAAACGGCTTCACGGCGCTTAGCATGAAGAGGTGAAGGTTTATCATTTTCACCACATGATTCAATGGCACAAAAGATCATTTTGAATCCAGTGTCAATTCGAATGATTTATTGTTTCCTTGCACTAGACCTCCTTCTTTTCCATCACCTTCAATTCCCCAAATCAGTCTTTCATTTGAGGATTTGTTTTGCTAGTTCGAAAGTTTAGAAACTCTGATTTTGCTGGGTTTAAATTTAAGACATGTACAGCCATCCATTCACCGATCTTGTCCAGATTAAATAGCTGGCCAGTTGCTGCTCATAAGGACTTCTTGATATAAAGCTGCATATCATTGGCTTACTGATGTTTGTGCACTCTATTGGCCTCATTACGACTTTGGAGGTAGCCATGGCGCTATTGGCACCATGGCTGCTTCCAAAATCGGGTCCGCGGATGGGTTCCCTGGATGGGGAATTACCGGGCCATTCCGAGCTTGGTGGGGCCGGTAATTCCTCCTTCTGGGAACCGGGCCCGGACCTTCCCCATTCCCATTTGAGCCCCTATAGGGCTCAATGGGAATGGGTGAGGGAGCTAACAACGGGCCGATTACGACCGGCCCATTGTTTGCTCCCTGCATCCCTTGTGGGACTCGCTCTGGACGTCTGGTAAAACCAGGCGTCCACATCGGGTCCCGCGAGGGAACCTCGTAATATTGCAGAATGGGTTTAACGGCGCCGCCAATATTAGCGGCGCCCGTTAACCCATTCCGCAATAGTCATAATGAGGCCCTATGTTTGCTAGCTATTTACCCTAATGGCTCCATGTATAGGTTTAACAGAACTTATGAAGAATCAAATTTTGTAGTATTCCATATAGAAGTTACTGGTAACCGATCTTTCCTGCACATTAATGACTGTTTGTAAACGATAGGTGAGAAAAGATCAAAAACATTCTAGGATTTTTCTCTTATTCCCCTTCGATATTGGAGTGTATCCAATTGAACTGTGTGATCAATGGTGTTGAATACAGCCGGTAGATCTAATAACAGCAGGGCAAATTCATCACCACCAGCCATCAAATGTAGGGCACCATCTATTCAAAATAATTATAATTTCACTGTGTAGATAGGTTAGAAGTATGATGGGTTGTACATATGATCGTTTAAAAATGTTGCAGTAAAATACACTATTGTTTGTAACGTCTCCATCTATGTCATTATTTTCTATATTGTTGAACAGTTTTGTATCAGGAGGTAAGAGGCAAGTGGTGTGCAATAAAATGTTATGATATTACGTTCAACTTTTGTGTGCCATTTCATGTTATTTTCGTGTTTTGAAAAGATTTTAAAAGATAAATGTACATAGAAAAGTAAAAAAGAAAAAAAAATACAGCAACTGTCTAGGAGGCATTAATCAGAAAAACCAAACACTGTTCTATGTATAATCATTTTTGTGTGGAAATAAAGCCAGATATTTTACCCAACAACGCATTAAATACGCGTTAAATGTGTAATTTAGGCTTTTACCAAACATGTATACTTCGTGGTCATAAGCATTTGATATCTGTGGAGCAACATCACGATTTTAGGAGTGATTTCCATTTGTGACATGGTGTGCTCACGGGTTTTCAATGGACTTTAAAAGTTTAAAATAATATAGAAACATATGAAAACTGCAAATAGGTAAACAGTCTAGGAGGTAAACAAAATAATTATGTAGGCGAGTGGTGTATAATCATTTTTGGAATGAAATAAAAACATACTTTTTTTAAACATCTGACTTGGTTTTTTTTGCAACAACAACATTATCAAGATGTTCCTATATGTTTTATTTTTTAATTTGTTGGATTTGTAGAGCGCACTACAGGCCGCAGGCATCAAGGCGCTATTACAGGAGCAAGTGAGTAGGCTTGATTTAGGGTTACAAGTGAATGCGGCCCAACAGTAAGTTACTTGGTTATAGTTGCTCGGTTACAGTTACAAGAGCAATACAGTGGTTGGCAGTTATGATACAAACCAAGTGGTAATTCAAGCCAGTAATAATACAGTTTCATGGGGTGTTGGAGATTATATAAGGATGGCAACAGCTCCAATTAGCAAGAAACAGATAGAATAGTCTTAATTGCTTTGCAGAATGAAAGATGAGAGTTAATCATCCTGTTGTGAGAGGGGTTCCAGTGCATTGCAGCCATAGTCGGGAAACTGGTGCCGCCAGCACGTACTCTGCGAGTCTTGGGGACAGAGATCATGTGGGGGTAAGCCAATCTAATAGGCCTAGCAGAGGTAGGTTTAGTAATTCTTTGGACCAATTAGTGTGGTGCAAGGTCATGGACACATTTGTGCGTCAGGGCAAGGGTTTTGAAAACAATCCTTTCTTTGACTGGGAGCCAATGAACCTGTTTCCTACCCTCAGAAATGTGGTCTCTTTTAGATATGACTGTGGCAGCCCTAAGGGTGTTATGTCGAACTAGTTTGGCAATGTTCTTGCAGGAGGTCCCTACAAATAGTGCATTGCAGTAGTCCAATCTTGACCCAATATTTGCCCTAGCAATGGTGAGGCAATTCGGTTTGGACAAGAAAGGTCTGGCTGCGTTGAGCAATTTGGAGTGGTAGGCGGAGGAGGAAGAGGCAATGGCATTGACCTGCCTATTCATGGTAAGGTTGGCATCCAGGTAAACACCCAAGGTCTTAACTGATTGGGACACAGTGATAGGGATTTTATCAATAATGAAGGAGTTGTATTGCTTGTCCAGTTTACCCAAGGTGGCAGGCGATCCAATTAACAAAAGTTTGGCTTTCTCGCCATTGAGGCATATCCATTTTTCTGCCATCCAGGATTGGATCATTGAGTAAATGGAGTTGAGGGTGTTCAGGTCAGACAAATAATCACCCGAGAGGGGGATAAGCACCTCAGTATCATCTGCATAATTGGTGTATGAGATGCCCAGTGCATCCAGAATGTTGAACAGATGCCTCGTGAAGAGGTAGTAAAGGGTGGGTGCAATACACAAGCCCTGTGGGACTCCACATTTGATGTGACTTGGATTGGCACAGGACGAGTCAGAGAAGACCTTCATAGCCCTGTCCTGTAGAAATGAAGGGATCCAAGCACATGCCCTCCGGGAGAAATGGGCCGCAGTGGTGAGATGGTGGCAGAGGGTCTTGTGATCCACCAGATCAAAGACTGCGGATACATCAAGGAGCAGAAGGAGCGCAGGTGTGCCTGCGTCTCTAAGATCATCCATTCGGTTTTTAAGATCTAGTATGGCTGTTTCAGTGCCATGTCTTGGCCGAAACCCGGATTGCCATACCCAAGAAGGTGGTTGTCTCCAAAATTTTCAGCAGAAAAGGGACAGTGGTTATGGGTCTATAGTTCCCTGGGGTTGACGGGTCGAGGGAGGGTTTCTTGAGGTGTTGTCTTACCCAAGCTTCCTTGAGTCCAGTTGGGACATGGGCAGACTGGAACAAGGCATTGATGAATGCCATGATGAAGGGGGCGCAGTCTTTAATGAGTTGTGCAGGGCACATGTCCACTTTGCAATTGGAAGGTTTAATGGATTTGAGGAGGGCAATGACTTTGGGTTGGATCATGTCCTTAAATTCAAATGTAGGGGATGGAACAGAGTTAGTTACAGGGGACAAGTTACTGTGATTATTAGCCATAAGGAGGGTGAGTGCATTTTGGTGGGAAAGGATTTTAGTTTTCAAGGTGTCAAGCATATGAAGCATAGAAGATTGAATGAAGTTGCACCAGTTTTCATTCTTCACAAGAGTAGGAGGTGGGGTGGAAGGATTTTCCAACTCTCTGAAAATGGCAAAGATTTCTCTTGTACCAGATTTAGCATTAGCTATTTGCGTGTTGAATTAATGCAGTGCTGTACTCTTTAGAGATAGCCTGAATGACTGCTTTCATGGTGTTATTAGGGTTAGTTTTCCAGGAAGAGAGCGCTACCCTTTTCTTGGAACGTAGCTCAAGAAGCTCCTGAGTGAACCAGGCATTACAGTGCTTTGCTCTCTTGGTTTCTTTTTTAGGGTTAGAGGAGCAAAGGCATCAATGGCTTGGGTGATGACCAGTTTTAATGTGCTTGCGAGAATTTCAGGGTTCTTGGAGAAGAGGGGCATTAGGCCAAGCACCGTAAGGTAAGGAGTGATATTCTCCTTGGTGAGCTGGCGAGCACTTCTGGAAAGTGCCGCCGGGAGAGGGATTGTTATCTTAGGGGGTCCTTTGGAAGTGTAAAGGTCAAATTTAATGCAATAGTGGTCAGACCAGTCTAGAGATGGCTTGGGTAAAGCCTAGAGTGGAGAGGGGTTTCATAAGGGCAGTAGTGTGGGTCATTAAGGCCTTAAGGTCTCCCAAGAGCATGACTTGGGAAGATTATTTTTAGGTTGTCAGAGAGCGAGTGAATCAGGGCTTTGTGGAAGTCGGTAACTTGGCCAGGAGGGCGATAGACGACATGTATGGAGATGGTACAGTTTTGGAATAGCCTAACTTTAAGCAGAAGGTAATTGCAATTAAGACCAAGTGCCACTTCAATCTTACTGATAGAGAGGGACGCCCTAGCAATTACAGCTACCCCTACACCCCTCTGTGCAGAGTAGTCTTGCCGGAAGATGGTGTAGCCATTAGGTATGGCGAGGGCAAGGGCGGGCTTGTGGTTTTCTGTAGCCAGGTGTCACTCAGTGCCAGTAAGTCAATGCTGTCCCTGGTGATAAGGTTGTGCACATATAGGGCGTGTGTTGGTACAGAGTGGGCATTGAGCAAGGCAAATTTAAGTGGGGAGGTTAGTGGAGAACGCACGGTGGATGTAAGAGGGGAGATGCCCATCACAGGGTGCTTAGTCTTGGTTTGGCTAACAGTAGGTGAGGCAATAACAGTGGCAGTACAGGGCAAGTGTTGTACATGGATGGCGGGTCCTAGAGCAACAGCAGTGGCGGCTTTACAAGATATATGTGGTAAGCGGGCGGCAAGCAGTGGTGCAAAAACAATAGGGTATCACAGGGCACATGTGGTAAATGGAAGGCAGGCAGTGGCGCAACAACAACAGTGGTATCAACAGGCACATGTGGTAAATGGGAGAGATGCAGTGGTGCAACGACAGCAGTGATATCAACAGGCATATGTGGTAAATGGGAGGGAGGCAGTGGTGCAACAACAACAGTGGTATCAACAGGCACATGTGGTAAATGGGAGTCAGGCAGGGGCATAACAATAACAGTGGTATCAGAAGGCACATGTAGCAAATGGGCGGGAGGCAGTTGTGCAACAACAACACCAGTATCAACAGGCACATCTGGTAAATGGGAGACAGGCAGTAGTGCAACAACACAAGTGATAGAACTAGAGGGTAGATGTCGTACATAGCATGCCGGTTGTAGCAGATCCGAGGACACAGGCAGTATAAGATGGGGGGCAATGGGCACTAGCAAGTTGGTATCTGCAGACGTAATAGTGGAAGCGCTGATGCTGAACGGATTGGTCAGGCATGAGTCTTGGCCGAGCGGCTTTAGCATAGTCACTTTGAATTATTTTCACATTATTTTTTAGTTTTTTTATGGGGTCCCTCAATGTGCCATCCTGCTAATACCACCATACACCTACCGCCCCAACCCCAAGTACCCCCTAACATTTAAAAAAACATGTATATTTCCTTCCCTGAGTATTAAACAATAATGGTGCCCAATGGATTCGAAGAAATAACTGGGTGAAATAGACAGAAGCTGCAATTCTAATCAAACATTATTTTATTTTCATTATTATTTAGTAAAAAACAGTACAAAAATAGTTAATTAAAACATTATTAATACTTCTCTTTCATTCATTCATACCCAATTCATACCACTCACTTCTATCATTCTAAGACAGTTTATCAATAGAAGCCAATTTTGCATGTGAAGCTTCTGGTCCAATACTTTTAATTTCCAATATTCTTGCTAATGGTGATATATCCACTAGTACTATTAGTCTACATTACAAACATCATCAACTATAGATGTCCCAACTGTTTTGTCCATTTCACAAAGGACTTCCAACATGTAATAGTTTCGACTCAACAAAATCCAGTCAATTTCCTCCAGATATTTGTCTATGTCTCATTCAGGATATGTGAACATAAGTCACTTTTTAAGTTTTCAAATCTTAATATTTGTACAGCAGGACTCACAATCTGATTCATTCTATTTTTCTTTTTTTTTCATTTTTCGAAATTCAATATAGTCGTCCCGTATGAATTGTTGTTTCTTGTTAGTACGGAACATTCAAAAAACATTTTTCTATAATGAGCCTTTTTCGGTTCTGTTTCTCATTGCTGGCAAGATGTACCTTAAATCTTTGTGCACTCTGTGACAGCCAGTATTAATATTCTGTGTATAACGCAATCATCTTCAAGCCGTCTCCTGACGACATCCCGATTAGTCGAGCATTTGTATCCTGACTTGGACCTTATCGTGCATCCGCATGTGGGTTCCTTTCTTAGTTCTGTCGCATTATCACATTCAAACTTCAAAACCTGGGTTTGTACATACGCACAGTCAAATGACCATCCTTCTCTAACCACATGATTTTGGTCGTAGTAAATTACCACAGAGTAATTCAATTCGGCAAAACAATGGCATATGGTTTGATACGTTTGACGATGCACCTTTAAAGACAAGGCCCATGCAACTGTATTTCCATTGCAAAATAATATTAAATAATACAAGTCAGAACAGTCATTCAAAATCACACAATAATTATAGTTATCTGTTCATTGACAAAGATATTGTTTGATTACTATTAAAAGTAACATGGTTTACGTAAACATTCCCTCTTTTTTACATGACAGAATACCTATCAAGTATCATTCAAGTCCTGTGACATTAATTTGAACTAAACTGTACATGCTTGTGCAATTCACTGTTTCAGTCACCTCTCAGTAAAGCAAGTCCTTCCAGGCATCTATGAACATGACACTAAGACCAATGCCTGAAAGATAAGCAGAATAGCTGTGTGTACTTAAGATAATAGCCATTGGTTTCAAACTAAACACATAACAATAAATAAAAGTATTATAAGTAGGTTCCAGCCAAAAACACGATATTGCATTTGTACCAGAAAATTATTGAGTTGACAAAAGGGGAAAAACAGGAAAAGAAAAAAGGAACCAGGTAATGTTCACATTTCCTGCTGACATTACATTTGGCACAAGGAACAAAAATATGCAGAAGTGGAATCAAAGTAGCCCCACAAAATGTTTTCTAAGAAGAGCAAAAGGTGACAAGTGCAGGGAAATACCTTCTTATCCAAACAAAACCAAAGGATTGAGGAGAATCAGATGACCAGAATGCCTATTTCCTTCCTAATTCCAGCCAGTGAAAAACAACAAAAAGAGAGATCCCAAGAATTCTCAGATGCCTCATTCCTGTTCATGTGATTAAATTCAACAAGTCAAAAAAGTTAGAGAATTTCTCACCCACTGCATTTACATATAAATACCTTAGTATCTCCAAAAGGGGAAAGTGCAGTATTTATATCCCAAATAAGTAATTTCCTCTTGTTATTTAAAAATGTGAAACACCTCCTGGAATCTGTGGTTTCTAGATTTGATTTCATTGATATGGCAAATGATTTTAACAGGCAAGTATCAAACTCTCCTTTTTATAATTAAATGTCATGAAGTAGAATAAGTCTAAAATATTCACAAGAGCGGAGGAGGTATTTTGATAGGATCTTTAATTCAATTACCTTATTATTCAAAGCATTTAATTTCCCACAAGGGCAAAACCACTTGAAATTCACACAACTTTAAAATACAGACGCATCTCAATTTCTTTATCCATATGTCATTCTTCAATGAAACAATGCTTACTATGGGGGTATGAGGAACCAGGAATGAGACACAGACACAGAAGGCTCATGATGATTTCTATAAACTTGATTTAAATAATTAAGGGGTTGGAAAATGCCTCATTGTCCCTAATCTAGGAGGTATTACCCTACCTCAACCAAAATCTAAGGGCTTTTCTTGTGTCAAGATGGCAAAAGCAAAAATGTTCAGTGCCTGAAATCCAATCCTAGCCCTCTCATTCTAAAAGTAGCTCTAAGGTGTTAAAGGTATTGTCTTTGGCTTGAAAAGTGCACACATGTCCAAGTTCAACAAAAAGCTATAAATCCAACAAAGGTTCCAATTGAATCATATTCACAGTACCATGGAATAATTCCCTTCTCCGGGTTGCTGTCCAGCAAAACAAAATGTTAAACGTTTTTTGCAGCCCAAGAGGATAAGCCGCCCATCTTCATGTTGCAACTCACCCTAGGAGAAATTACTCCATGCCCCAGGTATTTTCCACATTCAATGCAGTTCAAAATCCTAAGGCCATGAATCCTCCTTGGAATTCACTGACTCACAAAACACCTGGTATACTCGCCTGCCAAGTTCTCTCATGTAGTTCTTGATATAATTTGGGTGTGGGTCACAGGCTCGCAAAGCACTTGGTATACTCTCCAGAAAGCTTTCTCTCAACTTAGAAAGACAGTTGGTATACTCTCCAGTCAGGTCTTAATTATACTATTCACTCTTGTTGTCATACTAGTGTACTCTCCTGCCAGAACAATCTCTCAAAGGGTATGAGTCTTCCTCGAGAATTCTTTCACCATATGTGATTATTAGTGTGGGTCCCAGACTCACACAACACTTGTTTCTCACAATGTCTGAGCTCACTTGTTCACTCCCCCAGAACAGAGACCTCCCTTCAGGTTTCTCTGCAGTCCATGCCGCAAACTGCCCCGGTATACCCTTCTGGCTTTCTCAGGCTCACCGATATTATTAGGCAACTTCCTCATCCTCCGCGTGTGCCCCTCTGCGCATCAGTCATTCTCCAGTAAGCGTCTGTGTCTCCAACATCACCGGTCCTCTCCCCTCTCTGGCATCTGGAACAAAACTTCTCCTGCTCCATGTCACATGCCAACAGTCTGATCGATCTTGTGTCCCTTCTTCGCTTGCCTGTCCAGGTGACATCACGGGTCACCCGGCAATCATTAGTTGGTCGGTTACGGATTATGGTCTTTGCATCGAAAAAGATGCATCGAAAACACAATGCTTCATAAAATATCCAACGAAAATAAATGCATTGAAAGTCTATGTTTTACATTAAAAGTACATATCCATCGAAACATGTCCATCAATGGATGTGTACTTTTAAATGTAAAAGATAACATTTTGATGCTTTATCTTCTACACTAAAACGTTACATGGAGCTGTTCAGTGCTGAAATTTCGGCACTGGCCAGCTTCTTGTAACATTTTAATGTTTATTGTATATTGGGGGATTCCCCATATACCTTCAACTCCCAGGCCCCCCCTTAACCCTAACCCTAACCTTAACTCTAACCCTAACCCCAACTCTAAGCCTAACCCTAACCCTAACCCTAACCCTAAATCTAACCCTTAATTTAACCCCTAATCTAACCCTTAATCTAACCCTAACCCTAACTCTAACCCTAAATCGAACCCTTAAACTAACCCTTAATCTAACCCTGACTCTAACCCTTAATCTATCCCTAATTATCCATCAAAATTATCCATCAAAATTCATTCAATGAATATGCTTTTCGATGGAAAAGCAATTCAAAGAATACATTTTGATGGATAGGAATTCGATGGATAGCTATTAGATGGAAAGACCAGATACCATCAGGGTCACTCTCCAGTTCTGCATGGCTCCATCTTTGAACACCCACTGTAGTGAAGGGAGATGTCTGGAGCCAATTGACTTTCCTCCAACAGCTAGACATTCACTTTGGTCTAGCTGAGAAATCTTCATTCTAGTTGCTTTCATCCTCATGTCAGTCTTTGTTACTGGTAACACTGCAGGGTGTTTTGACAAGTGTTGGGGAATATTGATGATTACTGCAACAACATGCCATGAGGGCCTGAGGTATTGAAGTGGTGTACCTAAAAGGGAATGAGGGATACTGTGCCTCACCCAATGATGTTGATTCATCCCCCTGAGGGTCGCCTAGCCCCATGTGGTTCTTCCTCAAATAGCCGCCCACAGCATCAGGATGAGGCCGTGGCTGCTGTCCTCTGGCCACATGAGGAGAGGCTACCTCAGGGAAAGGAGTGATGACATCATCAGATTCATCACAGGGTTAAATGTCCTAAACATAAGAGAAGATATAGGCTAAGGTACTGCTATCAACATGCGTGTTTATTGCCATTAATATTGAATAAGGCCCTGTGTCTGCATTCCTCTAGAGAGTCAGTGGACTACCAAGTATGTGGCAGAGTGAGCTAGAAACAACCATATTATCCAATGTATTAATAAGTATGCCTCTTATCATCAGCCATTTTCTTTTTGTGTCTCTGCCATGTTGAATTACGTTTTCTTTCTGCTGCATGCAAGAGAGCCTTCGGGCTGCCAAGTTTGTGGCTATTAGTCAGGCCACTGTTATACTTTCTCATTAAATGTTTTCCAAGAGATTCAAGCACTCTACGCATTCATGGTTTTCATCTTTGGCATAGCCAGACAAGTATGCAATAGTAACAAGGACAGACTTTAATGTGGGAGAGCTGCAGTGTGGGGAGTAGCAGGGGATGCCAATATATCTGGTCTCATGGAGGAGAATGGCCTTGCAGTTAGTTTAAGGGATAGCAGATTTCACTCTTCATACTGACTGTGCATGATTAGGTTATCTGCAGGGGGATGCACATCTAAATGTAACCTTTTATGTTAATAACTAATCAGAATATGGAAATATACTAACCAATTAGAAAAGGGCAATTTATGCTGACTTAGATTATAAATAGGCAGGAGTCAATAGGATGCTTAGAATCAAGTTACAAATAATGATTAGATTGCATATAAATGTATTATCATTTTGTGTTTGTTGCCTTAAATACTACTGTCTGAGGTGGTGAGGCAAGTTCTCAGTTTTTCATTCAAAGGAAGGAGACTGACTATCCTGGCCATTATTTTTAATTTGCAATAAAGTTGCATTTTCTACAATTTCGGTTCTCCCCTGATTGTTTGGATTTTCTTGAATGTCTACAAGTGGTGAACCCAACGTGATCGCCAGCGCCCCCCGAGGGTGCTGGGTGTCCCCCGCTGCTTGTCCCGGGCTGTAGCACCTGCCTCCTGAAAACAGTGTGTGCGCACACCAAATGGAGAGATGAGCAGATGCCTCGATTCTTGAAAGGTCTTCTTAATTTCTTGCTTTGGGTCACACCAGCCTGGACTGTGCAGGCTGTTGATAGGGGCATGGTATTGTGAGGACTCGGGGACACATATAGGGTCATTACAAGTTTGCCAGTTTGGAAATAAAGTGCTGGTTTTACAGTCTACCGGCACCTTTCCTGACTGGTAAACTACAAATTTGCCGGTAGGGGTACTGAACTATTAGAAGGCCTGATCTGCTAGTATATCAGGCCCCTACCAGCAGATACATTCCTGAATCAGTGGCACCAGTGCTAACAGTGCCGATGATATGGCCAACTCCATCCCAAGGAGTCCTATGGCACTATGGAACTCCATGGAATGGAAGTTAACAGCATTTCCAATACCCATAATATCCTGTTAATACTGGGATATCAGGCAGTAGATATGGTATGCTAGTTTCTCTGTATCCTACCGGAATTACTGGTGGGATACTGGGGAACTCAAAATGATCCCCATAGTAAGTTGGGCGCACATTGTGTATAAAATACTGTGTTCTTGAAATTGTGTCATTGCTTGTGAATTGCTATGTCGAAGTATTGTGGGGAAACTCCTCTTAATGAGGTAAGACAATGTTGTATAAAATTGCACGTGTTTTGATGAATTATTGAGGTGAAGCTCTCCTCTAACAGGGAAAGATGATGCTGTGCAGTGTCAAAGCGTTGTAGAGAATCTCCCCTGTAGCGGGTAGTCACAAATTATTTGGTAGTCACAAATGATTGTGGTGAAACTCCGCCTAAGCAGGCGGAAGACAACATTGTATGGGATATGCCTCAATTCCATAGAAGGGAATGTGAGGAGGTTTTAATGCCCTCGTCTCGAGGTAAGGGGACAGAGGAAGGATTTACTTAATTGTTTAAATAAATGTTTTTTTTTTTTTGCTGGTATCATCGCCCATTGTGTAAATAAAGTGTTTTTTTGTCAGGTAGTGATATCGATTGGACATTTAAAAGGAGTTGTTTGGTAAGTATTGGTAGCAGCTGTGGAGAGGAAGGTATTTGGAGTGATATATTCATAGCAGTTGTGTTTAGGGTCGTGTTTTCTTTTGTTAAAATTTGTCAGTAGGTGTGTGAATAAACAGATATCTGAATAGGATTGTGAGTTTGGAAAATAGGAACGTCTGACATTCTTTTGTTAAAGGAGAAGCCACTAGGCCGGTGTCAGCAGCCTTTATTTTGAGCTCGGTTAGAGCATTTGTGACAGTATGGATAAGCCATTGGAGCATATGTGTAAAGCGCTTCCACACTATAAAGACAAGTTTTAGAATTATCACAAGGAGTGGGTTTGAGGAACTGTGGGCCACTTGTTTAATCATGGCCCAAAGAGGGCACGCATGACAAGACTGTATTAGAGCATATGCACATCTATTTATTTTCAACCTGTAAGGAAAACTTTTGAAACTTAGACAGAGCATACTTGATTTATGAAAAATGTTTGTGGAAGAGCGGAATGTTTTTGATAATGGTGGGGAGGGGTCCTGCCCCAGAGGAGCAAACAATCTACCGCCCCACCACACTGATATGGGTTCCATCCTTTACAGCCAGCAACAATTCACAATTCATAGGCAAGGAAAGGGAGCGGATGGATGGGGTTGTATTATGTGTAGGGGAAGCGAGGAACAAGACTGTGATGGTGGCAGTCAGAGGCCTCTCAGGAGGTAACACCCTGGAAGCAGAGACATTGATTGCGGCCCAGTCAAATGGTCCCTGGAAAAAGTGCAAAGCAAGTGAGGGCCTTCAAGCTTAAACAGCGGGGAACCCAGTTCCCGTTGTTACTGAAAGGACCATGGAAACCTAATTATGTACTTTGGCCCCACATGGATTGAGACACTTAGTGCACACCTTGCCCTACCTTACTGCAGAAGCTGGCAAGTGGATGTATGCCCTTTAGAAACAAACATCAGGCATCACCCTGGCTTTGGGGGACATAAACAGCTTGTGTGCCTCCCTGTTAGGGGAGCAGGCAGACAATATATGGAGTACATTTTGGTTGAAGAACCAGTATCACCCAGGTGCTTTTTCCTTGAAGTAATGACTCTTTGTATGATTGTATACAGATTTTACAAAGAATTGGAGAAGTCTTGTCACTTTATATTTGTTGATGATTTATTAATACACTCAGCTGACATGTGTTTCAACCCACCATTGGGTCTTTTTAAAGGCTGTGGTGATGCATATTCAGTTTAGAAAAATGATCACTCAACTGGAGGTGACCAGTGCAGTGTTATGGACAGTGAAATTATATAGTTTAGGTGAGAATAAGATATTGTTGCATCATTTGTGAGATTTCAATTGGCACATTTACAAGCATGGTGTACAAGGTTTTGTGTATACAGAGTGGTGTGAACCAGGTGTACATTGGTTGTTGTGAGTGACATGAACAGTGATTTTTTTACAGTTATCTAGGCATATAACATGAATGATTACATATGCATTGCAATGAAACATGGGGTTTTAATATTGTCTTGCAGCATCAAGGAAGGAAAAGAGGGAAGGAAGAAGAAGGGATGTTGCGGTTGATAATTAAGGGATTGATGCAAGGACGTATGTTTAAAGGATAGGGAGCCGTGATACATGTGTTTTACCGTGTGTGGTTATCACAAAGCATATTTTATGTTTGATAAGCTCTGTCAATAAGCGCTTGTTGTATAAACCTGCAAAAGGAAATTGAGGTTGGTGGGAGTACCAGCGCTGCCCCCAGGGCAATTTTATCCCATGGCATGCATTGAATGGGCGTGAGAAACAGGCGTGGGATGCACACTCATGATATAGGAGTGCATGGTCTGGGGACATGTTATGCAATAGTTAATTATAGCAATGTAATAGTAAAGTTAAAGTGTGAAGCGGCAGGGAGCCTAACAGTGCAACCGGTAATTACAGGGCCGTGGCGCATAGAACTAGAACCCAGGTCCGGGGTGACGGCCATGGAGGAGTGACATGTTAATGCCCAAGGAGCGACTAGTGAGCACATAAAGATGCAGGTCCTTGCTGTTGGGAACATAAGAGTGTACCTGAAGAGGGAGGAAAGGGAGGGAGGATGTGGGGGGTCATATAATTGCTGCCCCTATCATTAAGTGCCTGACCAGGGGGAAGGGGCTGAGAGGGGGGGTTATTTGCCACCCCTATCATTTAGGTATGGCGCAGTGGGAAGGTGTTGTTGCTGTGTCATGGCGCATACGTTAAAATAACCTGCAGCCAACTGACTGCATGATTAGGTCATCTGCAAGGGGATGCACATCTAAATGTAACCTGTTATTGTACTAACCAATCAGAATAGGGTAATGTATTAACCAATCAGCACAGGGCAATACATGCTGACTATGGTTTTATAAAGGCAGGAGCCAATAGCATGCTTAGAATATAGTTACAAATTATGTTTAGGTTGTGTACGAATGTATTCTAATTTTTTGTTTTTTGGTAATTAAATAGATACTACTGTCAGAGGTGAGAGGGCAAATTCTCAGCTTTTCGGTCCCATGAGACTGACTGACTCTCCTGGACGTCATTTGCAATAAGGTTGTGTTTTCTACAATTTCGGGCCCTCTCATCATTGTTTGGATATTCTTGAGGGTCTACAAAATGAAGCCATGTGCATTTATTTTAGAATCTCAATACACTATACATATAGATGCAGATAGAATTTCTTTTTCACATTCCAAAAGCATATTGCATTCAAATTTTAAATAGCTTGTTTGAAATCATAATTAGGATTTTCTCATTTGTATAGCTCAATTTCCTGTTTAGCAACATCACACCTGAGCACATTTTTTTAGAATACTATTTGATAATTACTTTTCAACTTATGGCTGTTTATGTTATGTATATAAATTAAACTGGATATTGTATGCTTAATGAAAATGGATCTGAGGTAAAAAACAATAGGCAGGCAGCAGTGTACTTATTATCATTGTAGTCGGTATTGATTTGTAGTGTTTTGATGTGAACACCCCAGCATTGCGTTTCAGGGGACCACCCGTAATTCCCTGATTTATTATTTTAAATACATTTAAGAATATTGTCCATAGTGTTTATAACTTTTATCATTTCAGTTCCTCATTTTCATGGTGAAGAGCCCTCTTCAGTATCATAGCATCATCCTGATACCTCCTGGTTCCGCGTCCGAGTTGTGGCGGTTGGTGGTGGGTGGGAGTAGGAATTGTCATTTTGGTCTGTGTGCGAAGAGTTTGGGGCTTGTGGAGACAGCAAGGTATACCTCTGGGAGAAACTAGCAGGGATTATGTCTCTTGCCTTCCCTGCCTCGACAGGGCCAGCCTTTGAAAGCCAAAGGTCCTAGGAGATCACTGAGCACACCACCGGAGCAAAATAGAGTAAGGTTTGAGGCATCTCTGATCCTGCCAGACAGCATAGTAAGGTTACAAGTAAAATCGAAAAACTCAAGAAATTCACCAGTTTTGGCAAGCTAATCAACCATAACTCGCACCACCGCCATGCACTGCTAAGACTTACACCTAGGACAGCAAAGATTACATCAATAATTGCATCATTGATGATATCAAAGCTGACTTCACATATCCAGCCGTTTATGTATTTTTTGTACTAACACATCAGTGTATTCATTTTTTTATTGTTAGCTGTTAATTCCAAGTGTAACATTAGTCAAGATTCTGATAGGCTTGTATTTATGATTCTACTGGCCAATATTGCATTGCAGTATTAATAAAAACACCTCAATAAAATATTTCAGTTTAAATAACAATATTTTTTGATATATGAGGCTTCATTACGAGTCTGGCGGTAACCCTGCCGGTGCTACCAATGGGTTGCCACCGGTTTCATAATATTTTACTGGCGCCTGACTTCCCGGTGCCACCGGGCCATTACAAGTCCGGTGGCACAGGAATTCAGTCACTGGTAAAATGTAAGTCCCCATTCCCATAGAGTCCCATCTGACAAGCACCGGCACTGTGCTTCCATGAACAGTCTGCCCACCATGGCCGGAGCGCCCAGCAGGGTCCGACGTGTCGGGCATAGCGGCCATGGCAGGCAGACAAGTAGTTTTCTAGTCCAAAAACAAGGGTCTTTGCAAGCTTTCCCACACCCTTGGTCCCAGACCAACAAACTTTTAATGAGGCCCATGAAGTAATTCATGAAAGGTCTCCTGATCACCCTTTCTAAACATAAACCTTTCTATGGACATTTTATCAGAATTGATATGATATGTGTTATCATCAGTGATGTCATGTGTGGTGTAATCTTTGATGTTCTGGGTGTTAATCTTAGTAGTGCATGGTCGTGGCACAAGTTATGGTTGCACAGCAAATTTCTTTGAATTTCATGCATTTTTATTAGTGAAAATGTTTCACGATCTACATCACTGTGTATGAGTCATTAATTTATTTTTTAACATGTATGAAAGAACTATAACCCTCCTTTAGCAAACATATTTTTGCAGCACATACTGATGTGTATTGTTTTCATCATTGCATGCTGGGGATACAAGTCATGGTTGATTTGCCTAGGGCATGAGGCATGACTATGACACCAGCCCTGTCAATCCACCCCTGTTATCCACTGCACCAACCGTACTTCCTAGATCAGTGTCCACTATACCCTCATAATGTGACCAATGGCCAGTGCTCATGGCTTGCACTTATGGCCAATCTCCACAATCCATGGGGCATGGGCTTCAGCCATGCCACATGCCCGAATAAGCAAATCAATTTAGACATTTGTCGTTGCCAAAGGCAAGGCCCATTGCTCATTCACCAAAGTTATATCACTCTTTTTTGTAGTTACATCTTGACACTTTCGAAAAAGTAAAACATAGGATAGATTGAAAAAGCATGCTTTCAGGTGCTTGCTGACGCTCCTTGCGCAGGTTTTCTGCACTCCCATCTAGCACTTCGGGCTGTAGCCGCAAACAGAATTGTTTTTCCCATTCAAACCTAGGGCTTCGGCCAATACTGCATGTCCCAATAAGCAAATTAGAGTATGCAATTATCCCTGCCGAGGGGAAGGACCACTGCCCAGACACCAAAGTTATATCACTATTTTTTGTATTTACATTTTTACACTTTGGAAAAAATAAAACACAGGACATATTTGCAAAACCATACTTTCAGGTCCTTGCTGATGCCCCTCGCACATGTTTGATGAAATCCTGTCCAGTACTTTGGGCTGTAGCTGTGAGCAGAATTATTTTTCCTATTCTAATCTATCCCCATTTTGAAAAACTTTACCACATAGGCGGGACCTGGTAGCCATGCCCACTTTTACCCCATTGCCGGTCTCTGGTGGCCATGGCCAATGGCCATATTGTCTGGGTCATGGCTTTCATGAAGTTTCATTGAATGATGCCAAAGATATAAGCTATTCAAAAACTGCTCTTCACTGACCCTATAATGCAGAAATATGCAGGGATGTCCACAGACCTTTGTCAAGTTCGCAAACAAACATCCCAGAAATGTCCCTGAACATCTGAGATGCTCACAGACTTCAGAGAAGAAAAAAAACAAAAAGAAAAACAATTTCTGGCTTTTTCTAGACATATCCCTTCCCATCCTCATCACTCCTCACCTCCCCAAAGATTGTTTAGTTTGCCAAGTGTAATGTTTTTTTAATATATTTTTACTGCAATGTCCACGGACCAGGGGCACAGTTCACAAATCCAACATGGCGTCTCTTTCAAAAGTTTTCACACACATCAAGTTTTTAACTGACCAATCATGGCTACTGGGTTACTTTAAGGAACCAAATGGGGCAATATGGACAGTGGACTCTGCCTCATCAAAACCTATTGGGGCAACATGTTAAGGTAACACCGTGAAAGGCTCTGGCCACTGGCCATGGCTGAAGTCCATAGCCAGTGGTCCGTTTAGGAAACCTAATGGAGCAATATGCAGAGTGTCAACGACCAAAGGACATAGGCACTGGCTATCACCAAAGGCCATTGCTAGTGGGACTGGAAGAAAGCTGGGATAACATGTAAAGGGGCCTCGGCCAAAGGCTGGTGCCAGTGGTCATAGGTGAAGGCCATGGTTAGAGAGCGGCAAAGAAAATAGTGGGCCTCATTCCGACTTGGGCAGTAAGGGATACCGGTAAGGAGACCGTTGCCGGCAAACCCTTACCGCCCAATTCCAAGGTCCCTTAGCGGGAACCGCAAAGGACGTGTGGTCTGACCACACGTTCTTTACGGGTCCCGCTAAGGGACCAGGGCGCTAATTACGGGCCTGCTGTTAGCAGGCCCGTAATTAGCACCTTCCCCATTCCTATTGAGCCCCATGGGGGCTCAAATGGGAATGGGGAATGGTTGGTTGAATGGGGTCTTACCGGGTTCTCCAAGGTCGGAATGACCTGGTAAGGTCCCATATAACCAGCCCGGACCCGGACACGAGTTTGTCTCCAAACTCGGAATGAGGCCCAGTGTCTTATAAGATACAGTGGGCACGGCCCAAGGCGCTACACATCAGGCTGAAGGCCCTGGCTAGCAGGTCCAAATGGCATGTTGAGTGGCCATGGTCAAAGACCGTGGCCACCTGGTGGGCCTAAAAGAAACACATTGGAGGAACATGAACATGGGTAGAGGCCTGTAAACAACTATGGTATAGCAAAACCCTTAAAATTCACTGAAAAAACACATTTAAGGTGCAGTTAAATTGTGCAGAGTTAACACAATAAAACCCTTGAAATTCAACAGATCCGGGAAGTTATGATCAGCTTAACTCGGCACGTTCCTGTTGCGAAGGCCATGAAAACATACATATTATAAGAGAAGGGATTCACAATGACATACAAAATAACATTATGGGGGACAGAAACGGGTACTTGACTTCCCACATCTGCTCAATTTCAAGGGTTTTGTTGTATTAAATCTGCAGTACTTAATTGCATCTTAAGTACGGTTTATGTTAATTAACATGTACATATATATATATATATATATATATAGACACACACACATACAAAATATGCCACCATGGCATAATTAAAGGTAACGTTGAATTGTGTACAGGTTTTCAGAAAATACCATTCAACTACTTTTGAACCCTTCCAACAAAAATTCTCAAAAACTCTGACTGACATTAAGGGGGTAATTCATAGAATTCAGCGCACAAGTGGCGCACGCGGCTGGCTCACAGTGTGCGCGTGTGAATCCCTGCACCAGCCGCGTGCGCCAAAACCCATTTCCGCGCACAGCGTATTCATGGATTCCAGCCACCAAAACCAGCCGTGGCGCACAGTGGCGCAGCGACCCTGCAGCAGCGCCAGTTACGCCCCCAAGAACGCCTCTCGCGCAGGGAAAACCATCAAAATCCCCAATCCAGCGCAAAGGGCTGCGCTAACCCTGTACCAGCACGGCAAGCGGGCTACGTGTATCACTGGGTTGCGCGGGAAGTACCTCACGCGATTGGCCCTGTGCGAGCAGGGTACGCGTATTACAGGGGTGCGCGGGAAGTTCCACACACGATCCCAGCAGGTTACGTGCATTTCAGGGGTGCGCGGGAAGTTCCACACGCGATTACAGCAGGGTACGTGTATTCCGGGGTGCGGGGGAAGTTTCACACGTGACATCATCAGGGTACGTGTATTTCAGGTTTGCGCGGGAAGTACCACACGCAATTTCAGCAGGGTACGCGTATTTCAGGGGTGCGTGGGAAGTTCCACACGCGATTTCAGCAGAGTACGTGTATTCCAGGGTGCGGGGGAAGTTCCACACGCGATTTCAGCAGGCTACGTGTATTACGGGGTGCGCGGGAAGTTTCACACGCGACATCAGCATGGTACGTGCATTGCAGGGGTGCGCGGGAAGTTCCACACGCGATTCCATCAGGGTACGTGTATTACAGGGGTGCGCGGGAAGTGCCACACGCGATCCCAGCAGGGTACGTGCATTTCAGGGGTGCGCGGGAAGTACCACACGCGATTTCAGCAGGGTACGCGTATTTCAGGGGTGCGCGGGAAGTTCCACACGCGATTACAGCAGGGTACGTGTATTCCAGGGTGCGGGGGAAGTTTCACACGCAACATCATCAGGGTACGTGTATTTCAGGGGTGCGCGGGAAGTACCACACGCGATCCCAACAGGGTATGTGCATTTCAGGGGTGCGCGGGAAGTACCACACGCGATTTCAGCAGGGTACGTGTATTCCGGGGTGCGGGGGAAGTTCCACACGCGACATCATCAGGGTACGTGTATTTCAGGGTTGCGCGGGAAGTACCACACGCGATCCCAGCCGGGTACGTGCATTTCAGGGGTGCGCAGGAAGTTCCACACGCGATTCCATCAGGGTACGTGCATTACAGGGGTGCACGGGAAGTGCCACACGCGATCCCAGCAGGGTACGTGCATTTCAGGGGTGCGCGGGAAGTGCCACACGCGATTCCAGCAGGGTATGCGTATTTCAGGGGTGCGCCGGAAGTGCCACACGCGATTCCAGCAGGGTACGCGTATTTCAGGGGTGCGCGGGAAGTTCCACACGCGATTACAGCAGGGTACGTGTATTCCAGGGGTGCGCGGGAAGTTCCACACGTGAATTGCATGTGTGGGTCCTCCCAGGTGTTCCCTCTACACCCTCCACGGCCCCTGCAGGTGGCTCACACCACAGGGGCCTACCCTGCACGTGTCCTGCAGGCACCCCATCCACCATGGCCATGACCCCCAGCCAACCCACATGTCAACTTGCATTACTGCCCACCAACGCATATCCCCCTGCACCCCCAGTCACCAGGGGCACCCTCCACCAGGCCCCCACCCATGTCTCCCAGCACCCCCACCCCCCAGCAGTGCAGGGGAACCCACCACCAGGCCCCCACCCATGTCTCCCACCACCCCCACCCCCCAGCAGTGCAGGGGCACCCACCACCAGGCCACCACCCATGTCCAACTCATGTTCCCCACCACCCCCACCCCCCAGCACTGTGGGGCACCTGCCAGCAGGCCCCCACCCATGTCCAACTCTTGTGCCCCACCACCCCCACCCCCCCAGCACTGTGGGGCACCTGCCAGCAGGCCCCCACCCATGTCCAACTCATGTTCCTCACCACCCCCACCCCCCAGCACTGTGGGGCACCTGCCAGCAGGCCCCCACCCATGTCCAATCCATGCCCCCCTGCACCCCCACCCCCCAGCACTGTGGGGCACCCACCACCAGGCCCCCACCCATGTCCAACTCATGTTCCCCACCACCCCACCCCCCAGCACTGTGGGGCACCTGCCAGCAGGCCCCCACCCATGTCCAACTCATGTGCCTCACCACCCCCACCCCCAGCACTGTGGGGCACCTGCCAGCAGGCCCCCACCCATGTCCAACTCATGTTCCCCACCACCCCCACCCCCCAGCACTGTGGGGCACCTGCCAGCAGGCCCCCACCCATGTCCAACTCATGTGCCTCACCACCCCCACCCCCCAGCACTGTGGGGCACCTGCCAGCAGGCCCCCACCCATGTCCAACTCATGTGGCCCACCACCCCCACCCCCCAGCACTGTGGGGCACCCACCACCAGGCCCCCACCCATGTCTCCCAGCACCCACACCCCCCAGCCACCAGGGGCAGCCTCCACCATGCCCCCACCCATGTCCAACTCATGTTCCCCACCACCCCCACCCCCCAGCACTGTGGGGCACCTGCCAGCAGGCCCCCACCCATGTCCAACTCATGTTCCCCACCACCCCCAGCACTGTGGGGCACCTGCCAGCAGGCCCCCTCCCATGTCCAACTCATGTTCCACACCACCCCCACCCCCCAGCACTGTGGGGCACCTGCCAGCAGGCCCCCACCCATGTCCAATCCATGCCCCCCTGCACCCCCACCCCCCAGCAGTGTAGGGGCACCCTCCACCAGGCCCCCACCCATGTCTCCCACCACCCACACCCGCCAGCCACCAGGGGCACCCTCCACCAGGCCCTCGCCCATGTCCCATCCATGCCCCCCTGCACCTGGGTCCCAACAATCCCCAATCATGTCCGTAATGGCCATCCTCCCCTGCCAAAAGGCCCAACCAACTATCACACCCACCCACATATCAAAGGCAATTACATGTTACACCCCCAATTTAAATAATGCAAATGAACACATGTATGTCACACACAATAGCTGCAAGTGAATGTCAAAACATCCAACATGACATGCCTGAAAGCAATGAGATGATACGACACATTGAAGAATGAAAAAAAAAATGTATTGAACAGCAAGTAGAATGGAAATGAAATAAGAAAAACCACAAAGCAAATCAAACAAAACAAGATGAATGTCCAAGAAAATAATCCAAAAAATTAAAAAAAGCCAATGAAGAACTATTAACAAGATCATCCCGGGTCCATGAGCCCAACCAAATGAAACCTAACTATGACTACTAACTAAAAACTGAACTATATACAAAAATGTGGTGCATTGTCCAATCGCAACCAAAAAAAAACAAAAAATCAAAGGAAACCTAACACTAACTATACAACTATATAGAAAGGCAGCGGGTTAGTCCGACGACTCACTGGTTGTTGTCATGGGCCAGGGCATCATCAAACTCCTGGTCAATGGCTTGGAGGCGGGCATGTTCCCTGGCCCCGAGGTCCCGCAGGGATAATGCAGTGTCCAGCTCCAACTCCCTGCGAAGACCCTCGAGGCACTCAGCCCGCCTCAGCGCCCTCCGCATGGAGTCCTCCGCCCTGACCATTGTGAGCCGTTCCTCCTCTGCCCGCTGCCGCTCCGCACCTACCCGCTGGCACAACCGCTCCCACACGGAAGCCACTCCCATTCCAGGGTTCTCCTGCCCTCCGGCCGATGCCTGCACCCCTGATGTTGATGGCCCCGAGCCATGATGCCTCCCACGTTGAGCCTGCTGCTGCCTCCGACGCAACTGCCTGTGCCAGCACGACGGCATCCAGGCTGATGGAAACCACTGATGCTGTCGTGTAGGTGCCCTGCCCGATGATGCCGTCACATCCTCCATCTGCTGGGGTCCAGTTGCTGTGTCGTCCACCCCTGCTGGACCTCTGACTCCCGACTGTGGCAGGGATGGGATCCCCACCGAACTGGCTGCATTGGTCAGGGCAGGTCCACAGGGGGCCCTAGTGGCATCTGGGCCGGAAGACGGCAAGGAGAACGACTGGCGTATAGTCTCCACAGAGGAGGAGAGGGCCGCCAGATTGGCCGACACATGCAGGAAACCCCCGAACATGGCCGATCCCAATTGGGCCACGTCGGCACGGTGCTCTTCATGATGACGTGCGTGCTCCTCCTGGGAAGCACGCCCGGCGTCACGAATCACAGCCGTGCGCATCGCGACCCCAATCAGGACCTTCTCCACGCGGCCAGGGGTCCCCTCGTCCGCAGGTGGAGGGGAGTCAGATGACATGGACATCCCCTCTACCTGCGGACGGGCCTGGGATGGGGCATCCCTGCTGGTGCAAGGTGGTGCACCCACAGGTTCAGGGACAGCGACATGCACAGGCTCCTCCACGGTGACCTGTGCTGCCTCCTGCCCCTGCCCCTGGACTGCACCACTTGCACCAGCAGGGATGCCCCCACCAGGCCCCATGTGCGCCTCAGTGGCGGCCTCCTCCTCCTCTGTGGAAACCACCAACCTGGATGGCTCCTCACCGTCTACCGCCGTAGCAGGCCCCTGTGGGGGCTCACCCACCCCTTCCACTGCAGCCGTGGGGGCATCCCTGCCGCCTTGCTCCACAGCGCCGTCTAAGCCCTCTCCTTGACTAGCCGCTGCGTAGAGGGAGACATAGAACACAAGCATCAGGGTACTGTACAATGGTCCCCTAGACAGGAAGCAATAGCAGATGAGTGCCACTGTCAAAGTACACTTCCATCATGTCACACCACAACACATGTGTCAGTCCAGGCAAAACACACACAGTGACAGTCATGGTGCGTGCCATGGACATTTCAATACATGTCCAATGGACTCTCGAATCATACAATGTAATGGGACTCACATGCATCATGGGTCATGCCTATCACATGCACACACTTCACCTCAGTCACATCCATCTGGCCCCGTACACCCCAATCACAGTGCATACAAGGATGACTAGGCTGCATCAGTGAATCTGTAAATTGTCACAGACATGTGTCATGCATCCATGGCACTCACAAGTCACAGACACGCAGGTCAGGCACACAGACATGGATACCACATATGTACCTGGCATCAGCACCCATCCCTCGCCCCCACCCATGTCCAGGAACAGAGACTGGCATGCTCTCATGTGTACAATCTGCACAGGGCTCCCCATGTCGCATTTAAACACATGCAACAACCGTGCGGTTCACACATTACTGGTCGCACATGCATTACCATGATGTCCCTGCACACATACATGCGTACATGGCCTATGTCACACATGCAGGCAAGTATCAGACAACCAGCACACTGCAACATGCCCTGTCTCACACAGCAATGCTTGGCCACTTACCGCTCAACTCCAGACGGGTCTCCCTCTCAAGGACCTGGGCGTGGAGCGCTGGGTGTACGTGTTCCAGGACCCTAAACTGGATGGAACTCATGCAGCCCCGGCCCCCCTCCACGAGGCGCCGGGCCTTCATGAGGGTCCTTGACCTCAAGTCCTCCCAGCGCTTCTTGACCTTCTGGATGGTGCGGGTTGCCACCCCCTCCGCGTTGATGGCAACCACACAGTCGGCCCAGATCCTCTCCCGTCCTTCCTTGTTGGCACAGGACGATCCGAAGAGGGCATCATACTGCCCCAGGACTTTCTCCACCAGGACACCAACTTCGGTGGCAGTGAAGCTGGTGCCCCTCTGCCCCTCTGGCTGGTGGTTGCCACTGGTGTCAGATGTTGATGTGCCCGACATGGCAACCCCAAGGGCAGGAGTGGGTGGGCAACTGGGTCCTGGGGCTGGGCTGTGGAGCGATGTTATTCGAGTCGGGAGTCTTCTGTTCCAGCAGGGGTGGACACAGCAACTGGACCCCTGCAGGTGGCTGATGTGCAGGCACCAAATGGCAGGGCACAGTGGCAGCAGGCAGGCAGGCAGGCAGCAGCAGATGGCACGTGGGAGGCTGCTCGGGGCACTGGGGGGCAGTGATTCGGCCTTCTGGGCAGGAGCGTGGTCTTCCGTGTGTTTTCGCGTGGCCAGCTTGATACGGAGTGATTTGGCACGTGAAAATCCTGCACGTCAGCGTGTAATTCGAGGAAAGGCCCTTAGCGCGTAAGCGCGTCAGCACGTGTACACGATTTCATTGGACCAAAAGCCCTTACAGCGTAAGCGCGTCTGTGACGTTTCGCGCACGGGCGTTGCCCTGGCAGGGCTTGGAGATCCCGCGTGCCTTTACACTGCTCTGTACGTGCTTTTCATGCGGTGCGTGTGTTTTCCATCCGTTGGGGTTCACACGCTATTACTTCACAGCGGGTGTTGGCTACGCCTTCTTCTACACGCAAAGCAGACGGTGAGTGGTACCCCGCTCGCCCCCAGGCCCGATCTCATGAATAAGTTCACGCGAACCCCTGAACCCCTGAAATACACGTAGCCCGCTCCCCCAGGCCCGATTGCGTGAAAAACTTCACGCGAACCCCTGAAATACACGTAGCCCGCTCCCCCAGGCCCGATTGCGTGAAAAACTTCACGCGAACCCCTGAAATACACATAGCCCGCTCCCCCAGGCCCGATAGCCCGCTCCCCCAGGCCCGATCGCGTGAAAAACTTCACGTGAACCCCTGAAATACACGTAGCCCGCTCCCCCAGGCCCGATCGTGTGAAAAAGTTCACGCGAACCCCTGAAATGCACGTAGCCCGCTCAATCGCGTGTGTCACTTCCCGCGTGTTTCACTTCCCGCGCACCCCCGAAATACACGTACCCCGCTCAATCGCGTGTGTAACTTCCCGCGCACCCCCGAATTACACGTACCCCGCTCGATCGCGTGTGTAACTTCCCGCGCGCCACTTTTTTGATGCGCTGGGACTCTACCGCCTGCCTTCGTGTGGCGGACGTGTTTCAGCTTGTGCGTGTCTTTGGCTGTGCGTGGCTTTGCCCTATTCGATTCCATGAATACGTGTGGTTCGAGTGCGTGTGGGCATTCCGTCTGCTTCCCTGCAGTACATCCCCAGTTACGCCCTTATTTTCGCGCGTTGTTCCCCATTCCGCGCGTTACGCCCCGTGTCCCGCCCACTTTCTGGTGTATGCGCTGAGGTTGTGCGCTTTCACTGTGCGCGTCGCGCACGCCTTTCGGGATGTTGCAGTGACTTGTGCGCCATGCACGGGTTTGGCACACATCCCGCGGTGAACACGCTCAGGGACTTCCATGAATCGCACACGTGCGCGTGAGCCTGTTTTTTTCCGCTTGCGCCTGCTTGCGCATGCTTGCGCATGCTTGCGCGAAGATTTTCGGCGCACGTTTGTTCCATGAATCGGCCCCTAAAACTGTAGGCATCTGCTCCAAAATGGACATCACGTTGTGAACAGCATTTAACATGGGGATTTCGTGTAGGGGAAAAAGATAAAGAAAATACGACCCAGGCGGAAAACCCTGGTGCTAATAGCACCATGGTCCATGCCGGGAAACTCACCGACTCCGCCATGGAGAAAGGGGGAATTACCACCCCATTACAAGGTTGGCGGGGTGGTAATTCCCCCTTCCTCCATGGCCCTTCTCCATTCCCATTTTTGCCCCATAGGGCATAATGGGAATGGAGAAGGCGGTAATTACGGTACTGCAAATTGCGGTACTGTAATTAGCACCAAGGTCCCTTTGCGGGTCCATTCCTTAACGGCTGGTAAAACCGTTAAGGAATGGTACATCAAACATCATATCAAAGCCCTAATGAAACCTGGATGAAAAGAACCTCACATCAATGTTTAACCTTATTTTAACTTTAATGTGAGGTAAAACCAGCCGTTAAGGTGGGAACCCGCAAAGGGACCTCGTAATCAGGCGCTAAGGGATTACCGGTACGGGTACCCTTACCGGTAATCCCTTAGCGCCAGGGTCGTAATGAGGCCCAGTATATCTTAAAATTGTCTGCTTGTATTTTTTAGATTTTAGTTATGCACCTACATCTCATCAGGATTTGTTGTATTGAAAACGCATTTGGAAAATCGATCGCACTGGACAATTTTAAGATATTCACGTTTTAAGATGTATCCACGTGCAGAATGAAATGTGCATCTTTTTGACGAACTGCACACACGTATGGAAGATGTGCATTTTGCAAATGTGCACTCCTTCATGTATGAAAATTCATATCAAAGTCAGGAATAACTTTATGTGAACGAGAGATATATGAGATATACAATGAGCACATCTATCATAAGTAAAACTTCTATATGCCTCCTAAACACCCAAAACATCATTTCAGGTGTAGACCTCAATTGAATCTGTGCATTCATACATATAGGAGACAGGTCTAGGGTAGTGACTGAAGTCAAATCTGGACTGCGTGCTGGGACAGGGTTCAGTTCAGATTTGGCGTCATTGCTTCAGTCTTGAGCTGGTGCAGGAACAGATGCAGAAGCAGATCAACATTCAGGCTTGGCAACTTCTGTAGGGGCATTGTGCTTGAGTGAAGCAGTGGCATCCAGGACCAGACGATGAGCATCTCCAACATTTGGATTCAGCTCAGAAAAAAGATCAGACATGGTTTGTGGCAGAAGAGAAGTTTGAATAGGAGCAGGTGTGGGTTAAATGCCAGCTTTGCAACAGTCTACTTTAACGTGGCTGCTCAGAGAAATTGAATGAGAAGAAGGACCCCTTTTAAGCTTTTGCTGATTGTGTGAGAAGTGCATATGATATATTATATTTTATACTAACTTAACATATACATGTAGGAGATGTACTTTTCGAGCTGATGCACTAAAATACCTATGCAAATGACATCAATGCCAGAGCTGACTTTGATGTTAGTTTTCATATGTAAATGATACATATAGGAGATGCAAATTACATACCTGTACAAAATGCAAAACTCCTATAATCATATGCTGTCGTCAGTGCCTCGAAAAATACCTACCTGTGTGTGTGTGTCTGTGAGTGTTCGCACATGGACGCACATCTTTAAGCAGGTCCGGATAGACTAAAGGAGTTCTTACAGTAAAGCAACCTGAGAATGTACAAAATGACTGATCCTATTCATATAAATGTCACTTTTCTCGCTTTTCAGGGAGCTGAAAGCTACTTCGCTCTGTTGCCATCTCTTCTTTATATTTCTCACCTTATTTAACATGGAACCAAGGGAGGACAAGTCACCGTTGCTTTTGTGCTCACTGATTCACGTACGACACCTACCCAGTTAAGGAGCGAGAGTGGTGTATTTCTGCTGCCGTCCCTGACATTTCCCCAAGACTTCTTACCTACTTGTGTAAGTGTTGTAAATCTAAGAACCCAATTCAGTGAAAATCCCAGATGCTTCCGAGAGACAGCCTGCTCCTGCTTTCTTTCATCTGTAATACAGGTAGCTGGTAATGGGTGATGCTGAACCTTCCCTGGATCCAGGAGACGCCCTGAGGGAACAGCTCCCTTAGAATCTAGATAAATAAAGCATGGCTGTTTTGGTTGGCTTCCTTCTTTTTAGATGTGGTACAAGCAAGGATAACCCCCATGAGACCCTTAGCTCTTAAGGGGGCAGAGATATTGCAAACTTGATATTGTGGCCTTATTGGAAGTCTGTCATCTCCCCAAGCGACATAACCCCTGTCAGTCACTGCCAACACACTGCCCTTCGCCATCCTGTTGCCATGCACCACCCAGCACCTTTTTATGCCAATGGGGGAAAAGATGGGGGAGCACCCTCCATCTTTTCTGTTCCCCCTTTCATCATGAAGGATCCCCTGCAGGGTTGCAGCATCACTCTGAGACTGAAGGCCGATTGTCGTATCAAAACGTGGTGAATTTGTATCTGTTGCGAGTACCAGAGCTGTGATCTTTTTGTACTGTACGAGAAGAGTCTGGGACTTCTGGGAGACAGCAGGGTAGACTTCAGTGTGAAACTATCCGGTATTCTAGCCCCTCCCCCGGCCAATGCCTGACATATACCTTCTTGGCCTGCCCAAGACTGGCTCTGCCATCACGTGTGGAATTCCCAGCAGGTGACTGTGTACAGTGCCTGAGCATGGTAGAGCAAGGTTTGAGGCATCTCTCAGCCTGCCAGCCAGCATGGTAAGCAATGCAAAATGGGTGACTGCGGCCCCAAATCTCAAGTAGGCCTTTTTCTGACCCAAAGGATCTTGCTTTCCACAACCCTCAGCTACAGCTTATGCTAATTGACTGGAGTTTACAAAGTGCCCCTTCCCCCTCAATTGCCAACTCGCAAATGCTTGTTTTGTTGAAGGGGATACAATGTATTGATGTGAGAAAAAGAAGGGGATTGGCAGTGGTAATCTGTGCTAGTGAAATGGGACATGTATGCAAGAGGCCAGTGGTGGAAGTAAAGGGTTACAGATTGTTTTGCCTTGTAAGGCCTACTCCAATAATTACCCTGAGTAACTGTCTCTCCTCTAAGATCTCCTACCACCTTACACTACACACACAAACCCCTTAGAGATGGCCTCCGCAGGCCTAGACATGGAGACAGTAACTCTGAGTCATAAGGTTTTTCTCTATAGCACCGGAATTCATTGAGATTGGTGATGTCATGGTTGGTGAGGAGGAATTCATGTTTGTATCCCATAAAAAACATTTGTACTGAATAACCCATTGGTACATACTAGAGGACATGTAAATGTACCTTTGACAGATCTGACATTTTTGCATGTAATGTGTATGTGACTATGTTATTCAGTGTGCATGTGTTCTGCATTAAAGGTACAGCAGAGCCCTTAACTGTAGACAGTTGACCTAGGTGCTGATGGACTGTAATAATAATACCAGTTCCCTTCCTGCGCTGCAACTCATGGAATGCAGGTGAGTCCCAGGAAACATTTGGTTGAGCTGTCACATATTTGTCCGACCCACCACAGAGGAAAGAGGACATGCACATGTCACATGACTTTACAACAAACACTTACTTATACACTGTACACTCACATTCAATATACGTACACACCAAACACTCATATTCATTACACCACATCATTTATGACATACTTGTATGACACACACTCTTACAACACACATTCCTACCACACATGATCTTAAAATACATGGGGCCTCATTACGAGTCACCCAGTATGGAAATAACGGTGGTGTTAAACCCGCCACCACCGTTGTTTCCAAACTGGGTGATTCGGAGACCTGCAGGCGGAGGTGTCATTCATGCCAGGTCTGACCTGGCGGGTTTAACACCGTCCACCTGCAGGCGGACGTAGAAACACTGGCACCATCACAAGATGGTGCCGGTGTTTCCATGGTCCCCATTCCCATTGAGTCCTATAGGACTCAATGGGAATGGGGATTTACAGAATTCTGACTCCGGAATTCTGGGGTCACCGGGGTTGTAATGCCCCAGTAATTCCGGGAATCACGGAGGCGGAATGGTAATACGAGTCCGGTGGTAACCGAGCCGGAAAAACCGGCAGGTTACTGCTGAACTCGTAATGAGGCCCATAGTCTTTTAATGCACATATGACACACAGTTATCAAACACGCTTATGACACATGCTCTTATGTTACAGGTCTTAACCGACATGCTCATAAAATTCATACTTTTATGACACGCACCTAAGTCATACACACTTATGATATACACTTAAGACAGATGCTCATAATCTACAGGTGTTACGCCAAATGTTCTTATGCAACGTGCTCTTACAACACTGTGACCTCCCCCCCTATCCCCTGCTCACTTTGCACCCTTGCAATCCCCGATCTCAGGCCCTCACTCACACCCTAGGCTGCAATCTTAGGCCACATAAGTTCCCTCGCAATCCTAGATTGCATGCACTCCCTTGCTTCGTAGGTGTCAGATTCACCAGGTGAGTATCCTCCTTTCCCAACCTTCTCCTCACCTGAACCTTCTGAGGTGTTGTCCTTGGTTTCTGTGGTGGGTCTTCTCTTAGCTTTCTTGTCTTCGGCAGGCAACTGCCTTTGGGATGTTTTCTTCTTCTTATCGCGTAAATAAGGCCTGGCTCCCTCAAAGGCCACCTTGACAGGGAAGGAACACCTGCCCAAGGGGAACCCCGAGGAGCCAAACCTCCAATGGCAGGGAAAAAGCCAAAAAGGCACAAAAAACCCTGGTAGGATGTATTACTTCCTTGAGATGGATACTCAAAGACTGTAGATTACTTGTCTTTTCTGAGCAACTTCCGGTATTGATGCGGAAGACAGTATAAGGAAGCTTGAACTTCGATAGGAGTCTGAAGAAGGGGATATATATAGAAACAGTTCCCACTTACCGAGAACTCTGGCAGAACCCAGAGAGTGAAGGCACCCAAGTCGTGATCACGGATGTCTAAAATAAACAGCTCCGCGACCGCGAACAAGACGGGAGTGCCGCGGCGCTGTGAAATGAAAAGGAAAACAGTGCCGCGGTCAGGGAAAGAAAATAGAAACAATACCGCTGCAACCACACCGAGTAAGTGTAAAATACAGAACGAGCGGACAGGACAGAAAGAAAGAAAGTAACGAAGTAAGGCAGAAACCGGAACACAGGCGAGAAGGGAGAGAATACAAGATATGAAGGGCAGACTGAACGGAGGGAAGAAAAGCCAAAGGCTAAGCAGGATACTCTGAGAAGAACTGTGGAAGGACGATCCGTAGGTCTCAGCGTTCAAGAGTCTGAAGAAAACACAGATACAACGCGCCGGAAAGGGGGGCGTGGTTGTGTCTTATAGTTCAGCGACGCCATGTTGGGTGAGGACTAGACCGACAGTATACTATTATTAGAGACGCCATGAGCTCCACAGCTTCCATGGACGAATCCTGACAGTATACCCCTTTCCCTTCGGGGGCCCTCCGGGCTTCCCTGGGTGAAGGCGGTGGAAACGTTGAATGAGCCTAGGAGCATGGAGATGACCTCTAGGTTCCCACGTTCTCTCTTCCGGAGGATAACCCTTCCAGTGTACAAGATATTGAAGTCTTCCCTTACGGTATCGTGAGTCCACCAGATAAGCTACCTCATACTCCTCTTGAACTGATGGGTGTAAAGGGTTTTTGTTAGACAGCCTTCGTGCATACGGGTCCGTCTGGTGTTCTTTGAGCAAAGAGGTATGGAAGACTGGATGCACCCTTTGGAGACTGTCCGGTAGTTTAAGTCTGTAAGCAACCGGGTTAACCTGTGAGAGAATGGGAAAAGGCCCTATATATCGTGGTGCAAATTTGCCAGCATGGACCCATTTAGGCAAAAACTTTGTGGACAACCAGACTAACTGGTTGGGTTTCCAGGCCGGATTACTACTTCTCCTCCGGTCAGCCCACTTCTTGTGCATCTGTCTGCTGGACTCCAGTGCCCCTTTGGCAATCTTCTGAACTTCTAGGAGTTCCACCAACAGGCTGTCAATAGCAGGTGTCCTGGTGGAAGGCATACTTAACCATGGCAAGGGGTTTGGATGGTACCCATAAGTACAGAGGAATGGGCTCATTCGGATGGATGTATGAAGAGCATTGTTATAGGCGAATTCCACCTGAGGGAGAAAGGATACCCATTCTTCTTGCTTATTAGAGCAAAAACATCGAAGGTACTGTTCAAGGGTGGAGTTTAGCCTCTCGGTCTGACCATTGCTCTGCGGATGGTAACCCGATGACAACGCTCTGTCGATGCCTAGCTTTTGGCATAAGGTGGTCCAGAATCTAGAGGTGTATTGGGATCCTCTGTCCGAGACTATAGTCCTAGGCAGACCATGTAGTCTGACAATGTCCCTTAAGAATACTGCTGCCATCTCTGGAGCCGATGGTAGATGGGGTAAGGCTGAAAAATGTGCCAGTTTGCTAAAGGAATCGATAGTTACCATAATGGTATTCATTCCCTTTGAGAGGGGTAGCTCCACGATAAAGTCAGTGGAGATATGTTCCCAAGCCCTTCCTGGTACTTTTGGCTGTTGTAGCAAGCCAATCGGTCTCCCTGTAGGATTTTTGCTACTGGCACACACCGGACACGAAGAGACGTATTTGTCTACGTCCTTGCGGAGAGTGGGCCACCAAAATTGTCGACATATGAGATCCCGTGTCTTGCGTATGCCAGGATGACCCGACAACTGAGAGTCATGGCACCACTTGAGTATCTGGCTCTGCAGGGTCTTAGAAGGGATATACAGAGCCTTCCCTAGGTAGTACAAACTGTTCTGGTCTTGAATGACTGACCGGGGCAGTGCTTCTTCCTTTTTATACTGCTCCATAAGTTCATGCAAGAAAGGGATCACGGTGGACACTCCCAGTGCCTTGGAGAGCAGTAATTCATGACCCTGGACCTTGGTGGGTTCTTCACCTTGGCTCCGGGATAGGGCATCAGCAATGTGATTTTCGGTACCAGGTATGTAGGTAAGACAAAAATCGAACTGTAAGAAATAATATGCCCAGCGGGCATGACGGGAATTGGTGCATTCCATTTGTTGGAGTACCTTTAAATTCCTGTGGTCAGTGCGAATAAGGAACTTATGGTTTGCCCCTTGTAGTAGATGGCGCCATTCTTGGCATGCCAGTTTCATGGCTAATAGTTCCTTTTCGAGGACTGAGTAGTTCTGCTCACTGCTAGACAACGTTTTTGAATAGTAGGCAACTGGATGTTCCAGTCCGTCCTCTGCCTCTTGTAATAGTACTGCTCCTACTGCTCCAGCTGAGGCATCGGTCTCAAGGACAAAAGGTCGGTTCTGATCTGGCTGGACTAGAATAGGGGCTGTAGAGAAATGTTCCTTTAAACACTTGAAGGCTTCCCTCTGGTCTTGATCAAATGAAAACTTGACGCCCTTCTTGAGCAAATGAGTGATGGGTTGTACTAGCAGGGAAAAATTTGGAATGAATTGTCTATAAAAGTTCGCCAACCCTAGGAATCTCTGTATCTCCTTGACATTTTGGGGATCTTTCCAGTCTTGGATAGCACGTATCTTACTTGAGTCCATCTGTACTCCTGCCGCAGAGAGAATAAAGCCCAGATAAGATACTGACCTGGCTTCAAAAGTACACTTCTCGGGCTTGACTAATAGTTGGTTGGCCTGTAAACGGGATAATACTTCCTTGACCTGATCCCTGTGTTCTTGAAGGCTGCGTGAATACACCAAAATATCATCCAAGTAAACCACTACTGACACAAACAATAAGTCTGAAAATATCCTGTCCATAAACCGCTGGAATATGGCGGGAGCGTTCACAAGCCCGAACGGCATCACCTTGTATTCGAAGAGACCTAAAGGTGTCCGAAATGCAGTCTTCCACTCATCACCCTTACGGATCCTCAAAAGATGATAGGCTCCTCTGAGGTCCAATTTGGTATAGAACTGTGCTCCTTGAACTGCTTCCAGAACGTCCCTTATCAAGGGCATGGGATAGCGGTCTCTAACCGTTACCTGATTAAGCCCCCGGTAATCTATGCAGGGTCTGAGTTCTGCTGAGTCCTTTTTTGGTATAAAGAACAGTGAAGCTCCGCAAGATGACCGGGATTCTTGGATCAGTCTGTTCTGGAGGTGAGCGTCTAGGTAGTCTCTTAAAGCCTTCTTTTCAGGCAAAGACAAAGGGTACATCCGACCAAACGGAATTTGAGAGGAAGGCTCGATGTTGATGGCGCAATCTTCCGACCTGTGGGGAGAAAGAACTCGTGGTAATATATCCTTGAAGACTTCAGCGTATTCCTGGTACTGGAGTGGGATAGAAGATACTGTCTTCTTTATCAGATTACTTAACACTTCTACTCCAATCTGGAGGTTAGGGACCTCCATGCAATGTACTTGACAATAGTCCGAATCAAAACACACCTTGTTTGAGTACCAGTCAATAGAAGGGTTGTGCCTTCGAAGCCAGGGAATTCCGATGACCAACGGAAAGTGCGCCGCCTTAATCATATCAAATACCATGTCTTCTGTATGCTGTTCCATCTTCATCCGTAAGGGAACGGACTCCTTGACTATGGGCCCTGAGGACAGAGGAGTACCGTCCACTCCTTCCACTGGAATGGGCTCATTCTTGAGGCGCTCGGGCACCTTGTTCTTCCTGGCCCAGTCTATGTCAATAAAATTCCCAGCGGCCCCGCAGTCCAGCATGGCCAACACCTCGATGGGCTCAGGACTCGTTATCCATAGTTGGACCTTGAATACCATGAGTCTATTGTCTTCGCCCCCTGTTATTGGTCTTGTAATGAAGCAAGGGCTGTAGCTGGTTCCCCCGATACCTCCCTTGCATAGGTTCGAGGGCTGAAGTTTTCCTTTCGCCGAGGTGGTACTTCTGGACAGTTGCGAAGTAGATGCTTAGAAGAGCCACAGTACATACATAGTCCTGCTTTGCGGCGCCTTCTTCGTTCTTCTGGGGTTAGAGGCCCCCTGGTTGTTCCGATCTGCATGGGTTCATCCCCTCCGGTGTTTTCTCGGGAAGGTTGGGAAAGAGGTGTGGTAGTCAGTGGACGAGGTCTTCTCCTTTCTTTTCGTCGTTTGTTAATACGGAATTCAATCTGTAGGGCTATAGTAGTGAGTTCCTGAAAGGACGACGGGCGAGCAATCCGAGCCAGCTCGTCCTTGATATCCTCATGAAGACTTCTTTGGAATATAGTCTGTTTGGCAGAGTCCGGCCAGTCTGCCTTTGTGGCAAGCCGGATAAAACGGGATAAGTAAGTTTGGACATCTGTAGTGCCCTGTATCACATCCAAAATGGCCTCAAAAGAAGTGTACAGGACCTCTGGCCGATCGAATCTCTCCTTGAACAATTGTGTGAAGCGGTCGTAATCTTGTAGCGCAAGGTCATTATTTGTGACCAATGGAGTGGCCCAAGCCAGGGCGTTACCAATCAGGTTAGCTATGATGAATCCCACTCTGGACCGGGCTGTCTGGTAGGCGTAGGGACGAAATGCAAAATACACCTGGCAGGCATCCAAGAACTCCTTGAGACCTCCGGGATGCCCATCATATTTCCCAAACGACAGTGCCATAGGGGGTAGATCTCCCCGGTCATCTCTTTGCAGGACTACCTGCTGTCTTAAAGCTACATTCTCTGCTTTCAATGCCTGTACTTCAACCGTAAGGTTCTGCATTGCCACCACCAACTCCTGATACTGCTCCAAGGACGCCATGGGGGTTTTTGGGCGTTGTATACTGTCAGATTCACCAGGTGAGTATCCTCCTTTCCCAACCTTCTCCTCACCTGAACCTTCTGAGGTGTTGTCCTTGGTTTCTGTGGTGGGTCTTCTCTTAGCTTTCTTGTCTTCGGCAGGCAACTGCCTTTGGGATGTTTTCTTCTTCTTATCGCGTAAATAAGGCCTGGCTCCCTCAGAGGCCACCTTGACAGGGAAGGAACACCTGCCCAAGGGGAACCCCGAGGAGGCAAACCTCCAATGGCAGGGAAAAAGCCGAAAAGGCACAAAAAACACTGGTAGGATGTATTACTTCCTTGAGATGGATACTCAAAGACTGTAGATTACTTGTCTTTTCTGAGCAACTTCCGGTATTGATGCGGAAGACAGTATAAGGAAGCTGGAACTTCGATAGGAGTCTGAAGAAGGGGATATATATAGATACAGTTCCCACTTACCGAGATCTCTGGCAGAACCCAGAGAGTGAAGGCACCCAAGTCGTGATCACGGATGTCTAAAATAAACAGCTCCGCAACCGCGAACAAGACGGGAGTGCCGCGGCGCTGTGAAATGAAAAGGAAAACAGTGCCGCGGTCAGGGAAAGAAAATAGAAACAATACCGCTGCAACCACACCGAGTAAGTGTAAAATACAGAACGAGCGGACAGGACAGAAAGAAAGAAAGTAACGAAGTAAGGCAGAAACCGGAACACAGGCGAGAAGGGAGAGAATACAAGATATGAAGGGCAGACTGAACGGAGGGAAGAAAAGCCAAAGGCTAAGCGGGATACTCTGAGAAGAACTGTGGAAGGACGATCCGTAGCTCTCAGCGTTGAAGAGTCTGAAGAAAACACTGATACAACGCGCCGGAAAGGGGGGCGTGGTTGTGTCTTATAGTTCAGCGACGCCATATTGGGTGAGGACTAGACCGACAGTATACTATTATTAGAGACGCCATGAGCTCCACAGCTTCCATGGACGAATCCTGACAGTAGGCCACAAGAGTACTCTCACATAACTTCATTGAGTGTGCTTCCTCATGTCCTAGGCCACGTGCGTTCCCTCACAATGCCAGATTGCGCAAGCTCCCTCGCAACTCTAGGCCTTCCCCTCCACTCGGCTGCGTGCCCTCTGCATCCCCTGTGGGCCCTCTCCTCCCTACTTCGTAACCCCCTTCACCTGACCTACTCTGTACTTCTGTGATTTTGTTTTCCATGGGTGTTGCATTCTTTTCCTCTAGGTTTCCTTGGTAGTTTGTCTTGTGTTTTCTGGTTTTCTATCCATGGTTGCTTGCTTACATCGTACTAACTGCATCCCTGCTGTTCATTGTTTTTCTAGGTTCTCTTGTTGATTGCTTGGTCTTTGGCATTTTTTTTTTCTCCTGGTTGTTTGCTTCATTGTATTGCCTGCATCCCTGCTGTTCAGTCCTTCTTCTAGGTTCTCCGGTCTATTGTTCTGTTTTCTATCAGTGTTTTCATTTCTCCTGTCTGTTTGCTTACATTGAATTGCCGGCATCCCTCCTGTGTCCATTTTACACTTCTAGGTTCTGTTGGCAGCTGACTTGTCTATATTTAGTATCAGAATTTTGGTCACTGTTCTGTCCACTGTGAGCCCCTCCACCTTCTGTGTCCCCTACATCCTAGTATTCCCCTCCACTCTCCATTCAGCCCCCACTCTGCCCTCCACACCATCTATGGTGCTCTCTGTCTCTCCTAGCTTCTCTAACTGTTTTTCTATCGACTATACTTTCCTTCTCACTAAGTCTGGTAGGAAGACATTCAAAAGGGATATCCTGGATTCCAACCTAGGCCTCCCTATTGATTATACCTACACCAGTGCTTCACCCAGACAGACCCTTACCGACATCCTCTTTATCGTTCCATCTCAACGCCTATGAACCCTCCATATGGTCTCTGTTCTTTCTCCTTTTTCCTCTTCACCCATTAATGGTGGTATCCAGTGGGAGGCCCTCATAGCCCCCTTCCACTCCTCCAAGGCGATCATTAATGTGTACGTTAAAGGAACCATCTTGGTCCAAGGCCCTCAGGCCAACCTCCTTCTTTTTGATAGATGCTTCTCATGCCTTATCAACTTCCTTTCTTCTCCTGCTGTCCCTTCTTTCCACACTCTGGCTTCTCTGGGCATCCTTCCTCTGCCACCTCTAGGGCGGCCTCTGCTGCTTCTCTGGCTACCCTCTTGCCTCTTTCCTCTGCCTCCCCTCTGGAACCCAACTCCTCTTCCTTGGCTACCTTGCCCTCTCCACCTTCCTCCTCTGCCCATCCTCAGGCACCTTCAGCACTTCTTCAGGGTGTACCTCTAAAATGTATTCCTCCGCAGAAGTCTTTGAAATGTGGCAATCTGCTCCACATTGCCACTCTCAACACTCGCTCAACTGTCAAACAATCCGCTGACATCTGCCGTCTCCTGGAAGAACTCAATCTGGATGTCCTTGGTCTGACCAAGACGTGCTTCATGGCCAGCTCTGTCACAAACTTTGACACTTTATTTCCCGATGGCTACAAGATCCTCTCTGCACCCAGAACCAACCGTCCTGGTGGGGGTTTAGCCTTGACCTTCCCATAGTGGATCCCTGCTTCTTTCATTCCTATGTAGGGCTACTCCTATTATGAATACCTGGTCTGCAGGCTCTCTCTCTCTCCTGGTTTTTCTCTCAGCATGGCATATATCTACCGGCCGCCCAGCCAGGTAGCTTCCTTCCTCTCTGAGTGGGCATTTCTCTCCTCCTCCCTCCTCGCCTCTAACTCTCAACTTCTCCTCCTAGGAGATCTTAACATCCACTTGGATATTCCTTGTCCTTGTGCAGGACTCTTTTGCAACCTCTGTGACTCCCTCTGTCTCTCTATTCTCCCCTCTGGCCTGACTCATTCTGCAGGGCACACCCTGGATGTTCTGATCTCCTCAGACCTCCTCCTCTCCAACCCTCTCACCACTCAACTCTCTTGAAGTGACCACTTTCTATTTTCCTCCCATCTCTCTCTCTATCCTTCAGGCCAAGCGGACTCCAGCACTGCAACTTACCTTCTCGGTCATCCGACCCATGAAGCGTGTGTCAGCTGAGTCTTTCACCACTACTTTCTATCCTCCTTTGACACCTTTGGCTGACTCACATCCTGACACATCACTTGCTAACCTCCATCTTTCTATCTCCTCATGTACCTGGCCCTGTCATGAGGATCCATTGAAGGCCAAATCCAAGTGCAATTCTTGGTACGACCCCTACCTTGTCACCCTCAAACGCAAGTGCAGGGTGGCTGAGAGGAAGTGGAGGGCTACACGTACACGCTCTGACAAACTGGTCTGCTGCCTGCTCCAAAGGCAGTACAGACTCTCTGTCATCACCAAGAAGAGAACACACATCCATGCCTGCGTCTCTGCGGCATCTATCAGCTCAGCCAAACACTTCAAAATCTGCAACTAGCTGGCCAATACGGCTGCAGTCTCTACCTCTCCTGTTCCCTCCAAGACCTCCTGCACAATCCTGGCTTCTCATTTCAATACTAAAACTCAGGACATGATGTCCACCCTATCTTCCTCCACCTCCATCTTCTCCTATGCTACTGGCCTGCCTGTGGCCTCCTCCCTTTTCTTCCTTTCACTTGTTCACCCCTGACAAAGTTTCAAGACAGTACTGATCTATCAAAGTCTTGTCCAGACAGGTTCTTCCCTGTTCTTCCAGAACCATCAAAGACCACATTGACACCCTTGTTCCAGCCCTGGGAGATTTCTGTAATCACTCTTTTGCCATTGGGATTTTCCCCTCCCCTATGAAGCACTCTCTTGTGCACACCCCTCCGGAAAGAAGCCTTCTGATGATCCTTCCTCTCCGGCTAACTATCTCCCGATCTGTATCACTCCTGGGCATACTCTTGGAAAAGTTGGCCATCTCCCAGCTCAACCTTCATGACTGTTGGTTGTCTCCATGACCATCAGTCTGGCTTCAGAGTGGCCAGAAGCACGGAAACTGCTCTCCTGAACATTCATGAAGACCTGCTCTGCAATCTTCACTCTAACATTCCTTCTGCCCTAATTCTCCTTGATCTTTCTTCTGCTTTGGACACGGTCAACCATGCCATCCTGCTCTAGTGCCTCCATGATAACCGGGTATCACTGATAAGGCGCTGGCCTGGCTTAAGAATGATAATAATAATAATTTAGCATTTATATAGCGCTGCTAACCCTCAAGTATCTGAGCACTGCTTATTATTACCCACTGTGTGTGGAACCCATTTATGGACCTCAGAAGGATGAAAGGCTGAGTTTGGCCCTGCCGGGATTTGAACCTGCATCCGCAGGCTCTGCACAGATGTCAAAGCGAGCACTCTACTCGCTGTGCTATCGGACTGGCTTACCTCTTTCCTCACTGACCGACCCTCTCAGGTACAACGGGGGTACTTCCTCTCATCTCTCTCTCTATCTCTCTCTACCTGTGGTTTTCAACCAATACCTTACCTGGCACCTCTCGCCCACCTCATTGCTGCTCTATGCTCCAATTTTCAAAGATCTGTGGATGACACCCAGCTCTCTTTCAGGCTCCTTTGGCTGCCTCTACTCTTTCGCTCATTCATGGCTTTTTGTCTGCAATTCAGGAGTGGTGTGCCGCCAATGATCTCTGCCTTAATGCCAGTAAAATGGAGATCCTCCTCATTGGAACACCAGCTCCCTCCTTTGCATCTCTCTCTGGCAGCCACTATGGGTCCTCTTCTTGCTCCTAACTTTGAGTCTAAGAACCTTGGTGTCATCTTTGACTCCACCCTTTCCTTCTCTCCTGACATTTCTGACGCCTCTAAGAAGTTAAACTACGAGCTGCACCTCCTCAGAGGTATTCTTCCTTTCCTCTCCTTCCCCCAGAAGCTCACTGTCTCCAGAGCTCTGGTCCTCTCAAGGCTGGATTATTGCAACAGCCTCTTTCTAAATCGTCCTGCCTCTACTCCCCATCGTGTACAACTTATCCAGAACAGGACTGCAAGACTTGTCCTTGGGCTCAAGCCCATGGATCATATCTCTGCAGCACAGAAATCTCTTCATTGGCTCCCAGTGGTGGCAAGGATCAAGTTCAAGACCCTGTGTGACAATGATCAAGTTCAAGCCCCTCTGCATTGTCCACAAGGCTTTCTGGGGCCTGGGACAGCACTACCTCCAACTCTCTCTTCCTAAGTATCTTCCATCTCAAGCTCTTCACTCATCCAGCAGGGTCAGCTGCTTTTCCAAGAAGAGAGTTTGGGGCAGATCTCTTTCTTTGGCTGGGGCCTCCCTCTGTAACAACCTCCCTGCCTCTCTCAAACTTGAGCAGAACCATCTTGGGTTCCCGAAGCAACTCAAGACCTTCCTCTTCGCTTCCGCCTTCTCGTCCTCTCCCCTGCTGATGACCCTTCTGCTCCACGTACTAGTCACCTGGCCACCCTCTGAACTTGGGCCCAGGTCCCTGCCTGAACAGTGGCACCTCGCACTGCCTCTTGGCTCCACCAGCACTTGTCTGTATCTGGAACCCTACAGTCCCCTCTCTCTGCTCCGTTGGTTGCACATTATGATTACCGGCATTGAGCCACCCGACCTTAAATGCGGTGGTAACAGTATTACCGCCAAATTTAAGGGCTGGCCCTATCACTAGTTGGGCGCTAAATGGGCTGTTTTACATCCAGCTTTTTTCTGGACGTGAATATCCCATAGCGCCCTGTTTTCAGTGGTATTACATGTGGCTGGATTTACATGCATTATTAGAACTGAAAAAGGCCCCCATTGGATCCAATGGGCCAAATGGGCAATGGGGGTTTACTGTTAGTGCCCAACCCGTCATCCAGCGGTAATACCGCCGGACCGGTGGGCGCTAACACTATTACAGTTTGGCTGTATTACAGTCAGAATACCGCACGACTCGTGATGAGACCCTATGGACGTACATGCCTGTTTCTTTTTGGTATGTGTTTCTGCATTTTATGCACGTCTTTCTAATGTGTTGGCCATTACTTACTTGTGAGTTGTCCGTCATGGGATGGTGTTTGTTTTTTTCCATTCCAGGTACATTTCTGGAGGTTTCTGCTCGTGTCTCTCTGTGTCGGTGGGCGCTTTCCAGGAGCTGTGTGCATTACTACATTGTGAGCAGCACATTATCACTTTCCATGCTCCATTTCTGTTTCAGCTTATTGTCTATATTTTGGTATGTCCAGATGTGTTTGTGTGTGTGAGCGCGTCGATCTGCCTTTGTGTGTGTGTGTGTTTTCTGCATATATGCACTATGAAGGATTTTAAAAGTGTGTGTGCGTTTTCTGTGTGCTGTACGCATGGCTGAAAATACATGTACCTGTTTGCATAGTTTTCACGTCTGTTTATGTATGTTGTCTGCATAGACGGATGAAAGCAGATGCTTATCGCATGTTCGCATGTTTGCATATGCGTTTTTCATTTCCATAAGCATTCCAGTGTTTGGGTGTCTTAATGCTGAACTGTGCTCATCAAAAAACACAGAGGCATAGTGCACATTTTGAAAAGTGAATAACTCAAAGCTCCCTGATGCATTTTTTTTTTTTAATTGTGCATGTGTAAAAAGGACTTTTTACACATTGTACATAAAATGAAAAGAGAAATAAAAAAAGTGCACTTTCAGTTTGTTTACTTAAATCATTCAGATCGTGAATAATGAGAGATTCTAGTTTATTATCATTTCTAGGTCAATGCAAAAAATAAACGTAATTAAAGCAGAATGTTGAGATAGTTGACCTGAAAACATGTTTTTTAGGATGCATTGATAATACCCTGAGTTTTATAGAACATTATTTTACTATATGAAAACATAAACCTTTTTTCTCCAACGTTGACATGTGCAAAGCTTTTTTTTTGGGACACATTGGGTGACTTTTCACATACGAGTTCAATGGTACAGATGGAGGTATTCACATGTTCCTGTTACATCGGACATACACTATGGTAATGCTACATCTACAAAGATGCTGATTCAGAAAGAATGTACGGGTTGCAACCCTGATTTACGTTTTGCTTACTCGGAGAGAGAGACTTTTCAATTCACAAGGATGCTGGCAGGAGTAACCCCCTAGGTTACTAGGCTTCACCACAAAGGCAGATTGGAAGGAGGCATGAATCGGGAAGCTGGACAATCCTAAATGTACCTCTCTGAGGTCTGTTCAGATATTAGACAGGTTACACATTAGTATCATAGAGAGGTGCACAGGCAGAGGGCACTGGTGGCATCCATGTATGGTCAAGAGATGTTCTGCCACCCTTTGAGGATCTTGAGAATTTTGAATATTTGCAGCTGCATCTAAAACTCCATCAGAGTACATTTAGAGGCTGCTCTAAGAGTAGATTAGTATCTGGGCAAGAGGAGACGGCTCATATGTTAAACAGAAATCAGGGCGGGTGACATTCTGTGGGGTAACCATCACTGAAATGTCCATGTTGAGGATCATTCATAAACAAAGTGAGCCAGACCATAGCAGTGATGTCGATGCCCATCATGGATTTTATCAGTGATCACAGTAGAATGACATGATCCAATCTATCTTTGAAGGCTAATATTTATCATCTAATTCTGCACGAACTGGAGCAGTTTTTTGCCATGGAGCTCTCTGATGGAGAGGTTTAAACTGTATATGATTACCTTGTCACTAATATGCAACCCTTCATCCCTAAACCTAGTAAGTGTGTCAAGAAACACGCAATCAAATCCAACAAGTGCTTCGATGAAGAATGCAAGTTTGACATATTTTAAACTGTTTGAAGGGAGGCCTGAGTGTTAAGAAGAATACATTGCAGCGTTTGAGAGCCCATTACAATCTCCTGATCAAGCACAAAAAAGATAATTTAGTAAGTTTAGAATGGGAAACACTGCAAGAAGCTTCCCTCACTAGGGATACCTATTCTGGAACATTATTATTGGGAACAGTAAAGGAGATAATAACAATCTAGGTGCTGATATCATCCCGAGTATTTGGAAGAACCATTTTCAGAGCATTCACACTGCATTCACCTGCATTCACCTGCTCCTGAACCTCGATTCCAACACTCCCTGTGTTCTCATTCTGCTCGATCTCTCCTCTGCCTTTGACACTGTCAACCATGCCATCCTGCTCAACCGTCTCCGTGATAACCTGGGTATCACTGGTCAGGCTCTGGCATGGCTGACCTCCTTCCTTTCCGGTCGACCCTCCCAGGTCCAAATGGGCTCCTTCCTCTCTGACATCTTTTTCTCCACCTGTGGTGTCCCCCAGGGATCCAACCTCTCTCCCTGGCTTTTCAACCAGTATCTGGCACTCCTTGCCCACCGCATCGCCGCTCTCTGCCCCTACTTCCAGTGCTATGCGGACGATACCCAGCTCATTTTCAGGCTACCCTCGGCCTCCTCCTCTCCTTCCCTCATCTCCGACTGTCTGTCTGCCATCAAGGAATGGTGTGCCGCCAATGACCTCTGCCTTAACGCCAGTAAGACTGAGATTCTACTCATCGGCACATCCACTCCCTCCTTCCCAGCAGCTCTCTGGCCGGCCTCCCTTGGCCCCCTTCCTGCCCCTACCTGCAAGGCTAAAAACCTCGGGGTCATCTTCGACTCCACACTCTCCTTCTCTCCTCATATATCTGACGTCTCTAAGAAGTCACACTACCAACTGCACCTCCTCAGAGGTATTCTTCCCTTCCTCTCCTTCCCCCAGAAGCTCACTGTCTCCCGAGCCCTGGTTCTCTCAAGGCTGGACTACTGTAACAGCCTCTATCTTAATCTGCCTGCCTCCACTCTCCGCCCTCTGCAACTTATCCAGAACAGAACTGCGAGACTTGTCCTTGGCCTCAAGCCCAGGGACCGTATCTCTCCAGGACTGAAATCTCTTCACTGGCTCCCAGTGGCTGCGAGGATTAAGTTCAAAACCCTCTGCATTGTCCACAAGGCCTTCTGGGGCCTGGGGCCTAAATACCTTCAACTCTCTCTTCCTAAATATCTTCCTTCACGAGCCCTTCGCTCATCCGTCTCCAACTCCCTCATGGTCAGCCGCTTCTCGAAGCAACGAGCTGGGGGTAGATCTCTCTCCGCAGCAGGGGCCTCCCTCTGGAACAGCCTTCCTGCCTCCCTGAAACTTGAGGAGAACCATCTCCGGTTCCGGAAGCACCTCAAAACCTTCCTCTTTGCTTCTGCTTTCTCTCTCCCTCTCCCCTGCTAAACCTGCTTAACTCCCCACTGAATTCTGCACTAAACCTGCATCTGGGCCACTCTCAGCGACCTCGGTCCAGGGCCCAGCCACTCTCCACTTGCACTGCCTCCCTTGCTCCCCCTGCACTGTGGGACTGTCACTGTATCCCTACAGCCCCCTTCCCAGCACTTTCTTTGCACTTACCTTGCACTTGCCACCAGCTGGCCCTTTTTATTTATTATTTTTTTACGCTACTTACCTTGTACTGCACTTTCCCCCCCACCTCCTCCCCTTGCACTTTCTCCTTTTTCCCCTTACCTCTGCACTTGCGCGATCTGAATGACACCTGGCCTAGTAGGATCGTTTGTCTGTCTTCCCCTTGTTTCCCCCCCTCCCTGCCTCGTCGCGCCTTGAAACACTTGTGTATAGGCGCGTTACAAATACTATATCATATCATATCATATCATATCATTCATGGCTTGATAGAGCATGTGGACATCCTGGGGAATTTAATAATGCAAGTAGAACATGGGAGCTTAGTCAGTGAAAGTAATATGGGTCCTGTCCAATTTTATTTATTTTAAGTAGAGAACGTTATCTTATCTGAGCGAGGGGGGAAAGCTCCTGGACCGGATTTTATCCTTGTGGACCTTACTAAGGATGAATTGACTGTCTGGATCCCGGTCTTATGGAGGCTGTTTAATGTGATTCGCAGGATCAGAAAGTCCTCCCTCTTGGCAAAATGCTACTATCATCCCTATTTATAAAAAAGGGAGGGCGAGAGGATCCTGGGAATTACAGATCGATATCCCTGTTGGATAGTGTGGGGAACGTTTTTGCCAGAGCAATTTTATGTAAAACTACAGATTTGGTCGTGCAGGAGGGTTTAATTGACCACCTACCAGCAGGCTTTCGGGCAAAAATAAGAACCATGTATCAAGTTTTTTTCCTTATATCTAACTATACAAACATACACAGTTTTGAGAAACATTAAACTTTACACAGTGTTTATTGACCTCAAAACTGCCTTTGATGGTGTAGCACAAGGTCATCTGTGGTCCATATTGGCTAAAAGGGTGGTCCCAGGTTACCTCCTGCAAATCATTGAAAAATTTTATTCAAATAATCAAGCCTCTGTGCGATGGGATTTGGGTGGTGAGTGAGTTGACTGACTCTTTTATGGTGACCAGAGGGATGAGGCAGGGTTGTGTACTTGTCACTCTGCTGTTCCTAATTTATATAGATGAAGGCACAAGCCATATAAGATCGAAATGCCAGGACCAACCGAAGCTGGGGCTTGAATTCATCCCAATGTTGCACTTTGCGGATAATGCTTTTCTCCTGTCATCATTGGCAAAGGGCATGGAGACCACCCTGGAAGCATGTGTGGCGAAGCTGTAGTTCGAGGTAAATACTGAGAACGATTTGTTTTCCAGCCTATATTTAAACAGTTTACCAAACTCAAGTCGCATATTAATGACACTGCTTTAGAACAGGTCCGGTGTTATGATAATCTGGGAGTAAGATTCAATGACCAGGGCTATTGGACATCACAAATCATCAAATCTAGTGCTGCCCTTGAAAAATATGGAGGTCAATTAGGAAATTATTACTTGGTCATGGTTGAGGAGTTGTTAGTCCAGCACTATGTATGCATGTCACACAGGTGAATTCTGCAACTCTGTATGGAGCCGGGGGCATGCTGTCAGCAGTAAATTGGTGAAAGAACAAGGAAATATCGAGGCTGAGTACCACAAAGGAAATACACCAATCACGGGTTAAAAAGATTCACAGATCTTTTATTACTGTACAGTTTACAAAGTAACACAGATAGCTATCTGGCTCCCAACACCCCGCAATGTGTACCAGCCCGACAGAGAGAGGTGAGAGATAGCTGGGCATCTAAACGTTTGTGCTTTTATACAATTTTGAGTAATATAGTCCAGCCTCTCTTCATGTTAATAATTTGTGGTCTAGAGTTTGTGCCTAGTTCACATACGGATCATACAATATTATACAAAGGATTACATAGGTTTGCATTTCCATGGAGGCACAATGGCGATGTATGTTCTCAAATCCTGCAGTAAGCATCATTCACTATCCCTTTATAATTGCATTCGGCCTGTGTCCACGCTCGAGGTTTGTTCTACATTGTCCCCAGTGAGTATTCAAGGATGAGTCTTGTGAGCGCAGACAGCACTTAAACAACAGTTCATATGTAGTGCAAGGCCTTATTGCCTAGTCTAAACAGTCGGCTCTTGGACAGTCTAAATATTAACGGAACCCAAAGGTCGGGAAGCCTGGTTGCAAGTTGAAAACATAGTCCACCATTTTAGAACAAAGAACACACAAGTGGAAATAAAAATGGCGGATGAATCTTAAAATGGCGGCGAAGTCAACCCAAAATCGAAACTTTGCAATGCAGTTTGCCATGTAGCGCGACTAGGCTGAGACCAATATAAATATAAAGGAGGCACTATACAATTACCATTTAACAAACCCTCCTTTTGGCCTAAGCCAAGAGCTTTACTAAAAATAGTTGCTTTACTCGTAACTCCACGTTTCAATATCCGTACTTCCTGAATCACATTCATCAGATATATCAATCGCCATAAGATCTGTGACAGTAATATCCTTCATCACAAATACATTAGTCATCTTCTCAGGTGTGTGCATTTTTGGTCCTAATGTTCCAACAGTTTGAGCACAACATCCCCCTAACATCGAACATATGGCAGGAAGACATTGGGCCTCATTACACGGATGGTGGACCACACGTTAAGGAAGGAATCACTCGTTAAGGAAGGGACCTGCTGAGGGACTCCAGAGCAAATAACGGTACCGCTAATAGCGGTACTGTTATTTGCTCTATCCCCCTTCCCATTGAGCCCTATGGGGGCTCAAATGGGAATGGGGAAGTGACAAGGTGAATGGGGAATTACCGCCCCCTCCAACCTTGGAATGTGGCAGTAATTCCGCCATTCACCATGTCGAACTCGGTACGGTACCGGCGGCAACCATGGCACTAATAGCGCTATGGTTACCGCCTTCCGTGTAATGAGGCCCATTCTATGCAACAACAACAGAACAACAGAATGCCAAAGATTAACATTAAGACTGAGAGAAGCTTCCATCCCCAAGACCGTAAGAAGTCCCAAAACCAAGTACTAAGATCCCAGTTCCCCTCGGGAACATGCACTTCTGAGCATATGACATGCAGATTTTGTGTTGCCTTAAATATGGTCGGGGAGGAGTCAGGTACGAAAACACAACAAGCGGACCCACCAATTTGCATACTCCACCATGCTCAGCCAGGATGACTTCTAACACCAACCAGTTCTGTAGAGCCACTAATCTTATTGCTTTTAGTTCTAGAGTCATGTTGTAGAGTATGTCAGTGGTCCGGTTGATGGTTCTCTCCAGTACTCTTGCCAGTCTCCTAATATCCTCGGAATTCATGATCTTTCCCTAAAATGGTACAAAGAATTTTGCTAAATCACCCAAGACTTGTGAAGGAGTATCACCGTTATTGTCCCACCTTGGATGAACCCTAGAGATATCAGTGGTACTAGCTACATATACCCCTGGTAGCAGGATACCCAAATAACAAGTTCCCTGCCAATCCCTAGGTAGCCATGGATAAGCTTCATTAACGAAAATGAAATAAACAGGCTCTCCTACATACAAAGGACTGTCCTCACTGGTCAAGTTTGCACCATTGGTATGACCCTCGAAATTACCCTTTGACTGAGAACCATTTCTTTTGTATGCAGAAAGAGACAGAGTTGGCAGAGTTGGGGGTATGATTGATAGTGTAGGAAGGTGGCATCCCGGTTGCCTACAGGAGCATCTTGAAAGAGATCAGTGATTGGAAAGGTCGAGATAGTCTATCAGAAGGCCTAATAGAAGCAACATTAAGCTTGCTCCTATTTGCAAAAAGTGAGCATCCCAGAGTCGTCAGGACTCGCCTTTCAAACTCATTCAAATTAGTCCTGACAAAGTTCCCTGAGATGCTGTCATTCCAACAACCAAAAAATAGTGCCCTTACTGTCACGACCCTCAGCCCTGACCCCCACTGGCAAGCCCACAAGCCAGGTGGGATCAGGGCTTGGATCTTTAATAAGGCCAGACTTCCACTTTTCAAGCCCTCTTGGGGCCAGTCCTGGCGCCTTTGGCGCCAGGCTCATCAGTTGGGAGATGCATCTGCTTAAGGGACTACTTTATTAAGGCTTTCAGCCAACATGGAGGCATCCACATAGCTGGGTTCCTAGAACTAAGCTATGTGGTCTAGTGCTTTTGTTGTGGTGGCCTAGGGACTACTTTACCTGGACTACTTTACAGGGGTTATTTAAACCACACCCGAACAAGAACACACGCTTTGCGTTACTTTGCTTCTAGCAACGTGACGCTCACTGTGTCCAGCTTCTCGCGGACCTGATGAATTCCGGACCTGCAGAAAAAACAAAGAAACATCATTAGCAGCAGAATCTTACCTGCAATCTTCATCCATCTCTGCCCTCAGCTCCTGGGCTTCTCTGTTGGAGGAGTTTGCCGCCCGGATCGAGGGACGGACCTGAGAAAAGGAGAAAGACATTATTAACGGAGATACAAGAGATATTACAACCATAAAAGCGCTTAAAGACTTACCTGGCTGGTTACTTCTCGACCTGCTCTGCTCCGCAAACCCCATCTGTGCTGGGTACTCTCCGCGACTTACGAAAACAGAAAAACACAGGTCAGTGAGGACAAGGCATCGCTGCACTACGCAAAGCACTTCCTTTCCACATCATAACGCTATAGCACGCCATCATCTCCCGGTGAGAACCAGCACATCCCTTTCTCTGAGTGGACACTCCACGCCCCTAGAGGAGATAAAAAGAGACATTAGAACAGACAAAGGCATGCAAGAAATACAACGCCATTAATTGCCATAAGACCTACCTGAAAGACACTACAAGGGCCGCAGTCAGTGAAGTAACTGAACCGCCAGCGCCCACAAAAGCCAATGTGCCCCTGCCCAGAGAGCAGGACGGAGAGCACACCGATTCCAGCAACCAGGTGAGAAGAGAACCTGGAGGGGCTGGAAATATAAGGAGGTGGGGATTAACCTGCTTACCTTGTTCACCCAGTCCTGAGATAGTCTTAATTTTCCAGGCAGAATTCCCTTGACACCGAGACCACAGGGGAACCATCAGGAAGGGCATCAGCGACCAGCTGGCTGGGTGGCGTCCCCGTGGATACCAGATGAGCATAACAGAATGCAAAGTCTCACATAAATAATCTACCTGGGTGCCATGGAAACATCAGAAATTGACCATTTGGCCCAATTGTTGGGGGACCTTCGTGCTGAGGTTCATTCAGCCTGACAAGAGACTAATGCACTCCGGAGAGACTGCATAGTGACCAGGGAGCGCACCGACGAAATCAGCAGACAATTCTTTCAATCGCAGGCAGTGCAGACTCCTCTGCCTGGGGGAAATCCACCGATGCAAACTTCTGTTCCACCATCCCATGCCCCCATGCCAGTACAGTTCACGCTGCCTGGAACAGTTCCCCTGGCACCACCAGAAAGGTTTTCAGGGGATCCACGGAAGTATGCAGCATTTATAAATCAGTTTTGCCTTAACTTCCTTTGTCACCCTGGGGCATTTCCAAATTACCAAGCTCGGGTAGCTTTCATCCTATCATACTTGAGTGGAAGCGCAACGGATTGTTCAGTGCCTTTGGTGACCCATAATGATCCATTGTTACAGGACTATGGGGGGTTCCAGAGAGAGATGGTAAAACTGTTTGCTCGCCATACCCAGGAACAAGCAGTGGATGACAAACTTTTATCCCTCCGGCAGGGAAACCAAGACTTGTTAACATATATTGCAACCTTCAATAGACTGGTGGTGGAAGCCAGGTGGCCAGAGAACAAAAGAACAACATTATTCCATCGAGGCTTACTAGGTGAATTAAAGGACGTCTTGGCTCAGGTAGTTGATCCTCCCAGAGACTGTATCGAATTCATAAATCTAGTAGTGCAGCTAGATCATTGTTTGCAGGACAGAAAAGCAGACAGGTCCAAAGCAGACTCACAAATAGTTTATGTTCGGCCTAAAGACAATGCACCATGGGGGGGAGACAACGCCGTAGAACCCATGCAGATTGGAGGTTTACGACCTCCATTAACAAAACAAGAGTGGGAAAAAAGAAGACAACAGCAACTTTGTATTGCGGAAAACCAGGACATTACCTGAAAGACTGCCCAATTAAACCCCCTAGGAGAACAGTCGGGCCACAGAAAAGGATGAAGGTAAGGAATTGGAAAACTACCAAGCTCGGCAACCGTAGAGGTCAGTTTGTCGAGTGATGAGAAAGAGCCACTGACCTCACACTTTGCGATACCCGTGATCTTAATAAATCACCAACAGTCGTCAAAGATGCATGCCGCAGAAGCGTACATCGACAGCGGAGCAGTTGGGAACTATATAGATGAAGAGTTGGCAGCAGAGATGGGGCTCCCTTTGTGTTCTAAATCTACCAGGGACAAGATGACGACCGTCGATGGACCGGAAATCGCCTCCCGGCCAGTAACCAAGTGCACAGCAGTAGTAACCTTTCTGTGCCAGGATGGGCATCAGGAGTGTATTTCATTCGGTCTAATAAAGGCACCTCAATTCCGGTTGATACTAGGGATGCCATGGTTGGTTGCTCACAACCCTTTGATAGACTGGCGGGCACGAAAATTAACCTTCTCCAGCAATGCTCCATAACCTGCTACTCTCCTGACCTGAATCCCGACTCCTGTGTCTCCAAAGCTTGCAGTATTAAAGCCTCTACCTTGGGAGTAACTAATACTTTGCCAGATGAATATCGTGACTTTCAGGATGAATTCCAAAAAGACCGGGATAACACGTTGCCGCTGCATAGGCCTTATGATTGTCAAATCGACTTTGTTCCTGGGTCACAAATCCCACACGGCAGGATTTACGCTCTCACCGAGCCAGAAAACCTTCACCTGAAAACTTCTTTGGACCAGTACCTCGCAAACGGATTCATCCGCCCATCTAAGTCTCCAGCAGCCAGACCTTTGTTCTTCGTACCGAAAAAGGAAGGGGACTTGAGGACCTGTATTGATTACCGCTCAATAAACTAGATAACTGTGAAGAACCGCTACCCCTTGCCTCTTATCCCAGAAATGCTAGACCAAGTCAAAGATGCCCTGATCTATACCAAATTAGACCTTCGGGGAGCATACCACCTGTTCCGGGTCAGAAGTGGAGATGAGTGGAAAACCGCTTTCCGTACCAAATATGGCTTGTTTGAATATCAAGTCATGCCCTTTGGCTTGTGTAACGCTCCTGCAGCGTTTCAATATTTCATAAATGATGTCCTGAGAGAACTGATTGACGTTTGCGCCTAAGTATACATAGATGACATCTTGATCTACTCAGCCTCAAAACAAGAGCATATCAGGCATGTTCGTTCAGTCCTCACCAAGCTCCGCCAACATCGTTTGTACGCAAAGCTGGAAAAATGCTTTTTTCACGTCACCGAAGTAGAATTCCTTGGTTTCATCCTTTCGCCGAAAGGCATCAGAATGGACGTGAATAAAGTGGACGCAATTTTAAAATGGCCATCACCAACATCTCTGAAGGGAATACAGAGCATGTTAGGCTTTGCGAACTTTTGCCGCCGGTTTATTCCAGACTTCTCTCAGGTTGTGCACCCGATCACGGTATTGCTACGAAAAAGCAATAAAAAGTTTGCTTTGACTGAGGAAGCAGAAAGAGCCTTCCAGGAACTAAAACAAAGGTTCACCTCTGCTCCAATCCTGCAGCACCCGCGTCCAGACCTCCCTAATGTTGTAGAGACTGATGCTTCCAGTATGGCTATGGGAGTGGTCCTGTCACAGAGGGACCCAGAAACTGGCCAGCTGCATCCTGTGGACTTCTGGTCGAAAAAGTTTTCACCTCCGTAACTAAATTACGCTATCACGGATAAAGAACTCCTAGACGCTAGACACACCATTACAGTGATCACTGACCACAGGAACCTGCAATATCTCAAAACAGCCAAAGCCCAGTCTTCACGCCAGATACAGTGGGCCCTCTTCTTCACCGAATATGACTATGTAATCACCTTTCGACCTGGGGTCAAGAATGGGAAAGCTGACGCCTTATCTCGAATGGGCATTGATGAAATAGTGTATACAACTCCAGACCCATTACCCATCATACCTGAAGACAAACTCTTGGGCATCACAACAGCATTATCACAAGCCGAATTACGGGACAAAATTTGTCAGTCAATGAACCCGGATGCTTTCCTTGCATGGCAAACTCAGGCCAAGCAGTATTGCATCAAGGATCAGTTACCTTACTTTGGAGATCGGCTATATGTAGTCGAGAAGGAGTTGCAACAGCATATCATTTCAGGTTATCATGACTCCCTGATCGAAGGACACTCTGGAATCGCTAAAACTTTAGCCAAGGTAAAGAAGAACTTTTGGTGGCCTACCTGGCATAAGAACATTTTCCAGTATGTTCAATCCTGCGGCGTCTGCGCAAAAACAAATCACAGAAACAGAAACCATCAGGTCTCCTACAACCACTGGACATCCCTCCCGCTCAATGGCACACTCTTTCCCTCGACTTTATCACGGATCTGCCACCAAGTCAAGGCTTTAACACCATTCTTGTACTCGTGGATTTGTTCTCAAAGATGGCACATTTTATTCCTCTAAAAGGCCTCCTGGATGCATCCACTCTAGCAGGAGTATTTCTGGAAAACATTGTCAAGCTGCATGGCTTTCCATCAGTTCTGGTCTCCGATCGAGGCAGCCAATTTATATCCAATTTGTGGAGAAAATGTTGTGCGATGGCTCAGATTAACGTCCGGCTATCCACCAGTCACCACCCTCAGACAGACGGCCACACTAAGAGGACAAACCAGACCCTTGAGCAGTATTTGCGGTGCATGCTGCACCAGGAATTAAGAGATTGGAGGGATTTACTGTGGATAGCCGAGTACGCATATAACAACTTCATACATTCTAGCACAGGCCAAACTCCCTTTTATACCTTGTATGGCAGACATCCACGTACATCAGAACTGGACCTTCCTGCCAGCTTGGAAATGCCCGCAGTAAAGACTGTTCATACAACCATCACTCAAGCGTTCATAAAGGCAAAGGAACATCTTATTCATGCTAAAGAAAAACAAAAGCACTTCGCTGATCAGCATCGGAAAAAGGCTCCAGACTATCAAGTAGGAGACCAGGTTTGGTTAGCTGCCAAATACGTCCCCATCAAAGGGACCCGGACCTTCCAACCTTGATATTTGGGACCCTATACCATCAAGCCAATTGTCAACCCAGCAGCTGTCAAGTTAAATCTACCACCTAATCTACAAATCCATTCGGTATTCCATGTATCCCTCTTAAAACCAGTACTACCCGGTACACAAATCAAAACACCACCTCAACCTATACTAATAGATGGAGAACCATAATTCGAAGTCAAAGGCATCCTGGACTCTAAGTACTCTAGAGCCAAATTGTACTATCTCATCGACTGGAAAGGATTTGGGCCTCATGATAGGTCCTGGGATCCCAGTGAAAACATTCATGCACCCCGTCTGATCAAGAAATGTCATCAAAACTTCCCAACCAAACCTGGACCAGGCAGATGACACACCTTGGGAAGGGTCTTGGGGGGGGGGGTGCTGTCACGACCCTCAGCCCTGACCCCCACTGGCAAGCCCACAAACCAGGTGGGATCAGGGCTCGGATCTTTAATAAAGCCAGACTTCCACTTTTCAAGCCCTCTTGGGGCCAGTCCTGGCGCCTTTGGTGCCAGGATCATCATTTGGGAGAGGCATCTGCTTAAGGGACTACCTTATTAAGGCTATCAGCCAACATGGAGGCATTCACATAGCTGAGTTCCTAGAACCAAGCTATGCGGTCTAGTGCTTTGGTTGTAGTGGCCTAGGGACTACTTTACCTGGACTACTTTACAGGGGCTATTTAAACCACACCCGAACAAGAACACACGCTTCGCGTTACTTTGCTGCTAGCAACGTGACACTCACCGTGTCCAGCTTCTCGCGAACCCGACAAATTCCGGACCTGCAGAATAAACAAAGGAACATCGTTAGCAGAAGAATCTTACCTGCAATCTTCATCCATCTCTGCTCTCAGCTCCTGGGATTCTCTGTTGGAGGACTTCGCCGCCCGGATCGAGGGAACTGAGAAAAGGAGAAAGACCTTATTATCGGACATACAAGAGACATTACAACCATAAAAACACTTAAAGACTTACCTGGCTGGTTACTTCTCGACCGGCACTGCTCCGGAAACCCCATCTGCACTGGGTACTCTCCACGACCTACGAAAAGGGAAAAACACAGGTCAGTGAGGACAAGGCATTGCTGTGCTATGCAAATCGCCTCCTTACCGCATCATAGCGCTATAGCACGCCATCATCTCCCGGTGAGAACCAGCACATCCCGTTCTCCGAGTGGACACTCCACGCCCCTAGAGGAGATAAAAAGAGACATTAGAACAGACAAAGGCATGCAAGAAATACGACAACATTAATTGCAATAAGACCTACCTGAAAGACACTACAAGGGCCGCAGTCAGTGAAGTAAATGGACCGCCAGCGCCCACAAAATCCAACGTGCCCCTGCCCAGAGAGCAGGACGGACAGCCCACTGATTCCGGCAACCAGGTGAGAAGAGAACCTGGAGGGGCCGGAAATATAAGGAGGTGGGGGATTAAACTGCTTACCTTGGTCGCCCAGTCCTGACATAGTCTTCATTTTCCAGGCAGAATTCCCTTGACACCGAGACCACAGGGAAACCATCAGGAAGGGCATCAGCGACCAGCTGGCTGGGTGGCGTCCCCGTGGAAACCAGGTGAGCGTAACACTTAGAGAGGCTTAACATGCAGTAGTTAAAGGCAAAGGATGAATGTACCAGCCCAACCATTTTTCCCCAAGCTGTGGCAAATGCGAACAGATCCAACAATTTGTTATATTTAGAATTGCATGATTCACATTAGTTATTAACAGAAGTGTATTATTATGATAGCTCTGTCTGTGTTGGGAGTCCATAGGAGATAGAGTGTGCAGGTGCACGAAAGGTGTAGACATAGTGGGAACATTCTCAGTAGGCAAACATTTTTTGTGGACACACTCCTTCAATATACCAAAACTCAAGAGCAATCAATACTGTAAGATTGGTTAACACATTTACGAGAAAACAATACGTCCTCAAGGACCATGTATTTGATTGTCCAATGTCTTTGTTGGCCACACAATCGATCGGTTGCTCCGCACGAGTAGAGATAATGACAGGCATTGTTCCTCAAAGATCTTTCCCGAAAAGTTCCTGCGAAAACTCTGTAGTCTGCTTGATTGTGATCTCCTGATCACGTGGTTTCTTGATTGAAGATAGTTTTTCCCAGTCCCCAGCCACTTGCTTATACTTCAGCGCAAAAGTAGCAAAGGACAAGCTCAACAATTGTTTCCTGTAGGCACAGCCATGCTTTTGCAGTAAGTCTAGTGTCAGGAATAAGGGTAGGAGCGGGTGTCATGGACCCAGGCTGCGCCAGAGACTGTATATATAGGGAAACACATAAAAACTACATTTCCCAGCAGTACCTGGGAAGATTGAGTAGTCATCCGCCATGCGCCCGTGTGGCCAGCTGATCTTGATTAGTAACGGCTTATTAGGGGCCCACGGCGCACGGCAGGTGTGGCTTATTTTGTGTTCGTGCAGAGCGCTGTGTCGGAGGAAAGAAGGAGCCTGATGGACTTTGCTGAGAAGCGACAGTGGCTGGCATGAGTGAGAGTTTGCAGCAGTGAAGAGGCGAAAGTGCTGCAGCTGCTACGGGCTTCACCATACTATGTCCGGGAGGGTTCAAGAGCCTCCCGGACTTAAAATAAGTGAAATGTCCAACTGTTCACTGCATTTCTCTGAGTGCACGAGCAGGCAACAATGGCTGGGGGAGGGGGCAAGGTTCGGAGAAGGCAGCATGACAGACCCCTAATTCTCCGCTTGTGCTAAGGCGTTCAAGTGCACAATATTTTCTGGCCGAACGGACTGATTCAGTTGTGCTCGATGTGTAAACATTAATTAATGTTTGAACAAGCCCCCAGGCCTTTGGTTGTCCAGTGCTGCTAACACGAGTTTTGGTTTAGAAAACTTTGGGATGGAAGGTTGAATGGCAAAATGCTTATGTTTCCATGTTTATCATTATTTCATGTTCAGTGTTTATAAGTGTTGCTTTATGCCAGCCCCTGGGGTCATGTGTTATGTCTTTCATAGTGGGACTATTCCCAATTGTACGTTCCATCCTGCTTGCTATGCATATTGTTCCTGTCAGAGGGTGAATGATGTACATGTATCAAGGTGTAGTACAGAAGTATGTTGTGAATGTACCAAGGAGTACAAAGAGGGTATGTCAGAGACAAGGAAAAGCCCCATTGAGGGTGTTACAAGGTATTAGGCAGTATAGGGTTTTTTCCTTTTGTGTCCCCAGTCCTATCCATACTAGGTTTTCCCTCACCCTCTATCCGGTGTTCCTAAAATCCCCCACCCTGTACACAACCTCTCCGTAACCCTCTTCCCCCCACTGGCTGCCACGTGGTGTCCTGTTCACTATATCAGGTACCTGTGCCAACCAGGTTGGGAGGGTCGACTTCCTTCGGCTTCTGTGGTTCGGGGGAGAGTGTCGACCTCTCTTCCCCATTTATGTTGTGTATCTTGACATCTAGTGCCATGGACGCAGATTGTACCTTGAGACTCCTGGTACTGTGTGATCTGCGAACAGTGTATCGTTGCTTCCTGATGGAAGCGATGAAATAACAACAGAATCGTGCAAGGGTGCAGAAGCATCCGAAGAAGGGTTCAGAGACAAAGCAGCAGTCTCCCCAGGTCCCGTGGGCTCAGGAAGTGTCTCTGAAACACCCTTGTTGCTGTTCAAGACTGATTGATCATTGGGAACAGAGCAAGTAGGTTTCTTCTTATCTTCTCCGTTGTGTGGCAAAGGGAAAGGTATCCTCTTGACATGCGTAGCGTGGATCCAATGTCATTGCGACACAGTGCGAGACTGGATGCTCTCTCAAATGACTTTGTGAGCACCCAGTCGCTGGGTAGAATTCTGTGACATGGCCCCTCGTATTTAACTGGGAGGGCTTCTCGCACCTGTTGATAAATCAAATACAGATTTTGAGTTAACCGATCACAGTATTCAGAGAGAAGTAAATGCTCTACATCTTTAAGATACCTAGGCTTGGGGAGGTTCCATATGTTGGTTGGCCTCCCCATAATTATCTCGTAGGGGGAGAGCCCAGTCCGAGTCTGTGTGGTCGTTCGCATCGAAAGGAGTGCTATCGGTAAGGCGTCCGGCCACATCAAATTGCTATCGGCGCAAACCTTAGTGATCTTGTTTTTTAAAATAACATTATAACGTTCTATGAGTCCAGCACTTTGAGCATGCCTAGCTGAATGGAACCGTTTATCGATCTGTAATCCCATGCATACTTGCAGAATAACAGCAGCGATAAAAGGTGGACCATTATCCGACCAGATGACCCTCGGCAAACCAAACCTAGGAAAATATTCCTTGAGCATGGTTTTCGCCGTTGTCATTGCTGTGGCATCTTTCACAGGGAAGGCTTCAATCCATTTACTAAAAGCACAAATGACCACCAGTACGTACTTGAAGTGATTACAGTGCTCCATTTCAATGAAGTCGAAGTGGATTATTCCAAAAGGCACAGAGGGTGGACCAAAACTACCCTTCAGTGTCTACGTACCCTTCCACACATTATGCTGTAGACAGACCATACAACTCAGGACAAAACGCTCAGCAGGTTTCGGGATGTTAACATTTACCCAGACAGATTCTAACATTTTGCATACCTTCCTAGCACATATATGAGTGTGACCATGGGCCATTGTAATCATTACGGTGACATTCGCATCGAGTAACATCCATTTTCCCTTTGAATTATCTACCCAACACACTTCTTCATCCAACCTCGCCAAGCCCTCAGCCCATTGTTTGGTTTCTTCTAGCGTGGCATCTTGCTTGAATATTTCTTATGGAATCAATCCCTTCATCTATAGTTCAGGTGTTTGTGGCTTCCCTTGTAGTATACATATATGAGTACAGGTCAGTAGCAGTCTGTTTAGCTAACTGGTCAGCAAAAGTGTTCCCTTTTCCTACATCATCTACTATTTTCTGATGTACCGCGCACTTCATAATTGCTAGTTGAGTGGGAAGCGCAATCGCTGAGAGTAGCTGAACTATCAAGGTGCCATATTGGATTTTTGTTCCATGTGAGGTCAAGAAACCTCCTTCTGCCCATAGTCTACCGCAGTTGTGAACCACCCCAAAGGCATACTGGCTGTGTGTTAATATATTCACTGTAAGCCCTTCGGAAAGTTCACAAGCTCCAGTCAGTGCAATAATCTCTGCGGCCTGCGCGGAGTTATGCGAAATTCTCTTGGTTTCCACAATCGTGCTTACTGTAGTGATGGAATAAGCAGTAGTGGATGTACCATACGGAAGTTTGAAGCAGGAGCCATCGCAAAACAGCTCCCCTTGGGGATCATTCAGAGGTGTATCTTTCAAATCAATCCTGCCTTTAGTTTCTTATTCTGTGGTATAAAGGCAGTCGTGTGACATTTCAGCCCGATTCAATACACAACACCTTTTAATTTTGATATGCGGTGCAAACAAGATCAATTCATATCTCGTTAATCGTGCAGAAGTAAGGTGTTGTATTTGCGTTCTGTTTAATAGAACATCTACAGAGTGAGGTACCAACAAGGTTAAAGCATGGCCTAGGACCCTACCCTCGCTCTGTTTTACAGACACAGCAGCAGCAGCGACAGCTCTCAGACATCTCGGCAAAGTGCATGAAAATGGGTCAAGGGTGGAGGAAAAGTAACCACACAACCTCATGTCGAAAATACTGAAACTTTTTCAGTGAAGCTTTATGTCCATGTTTTGCTAGATGAATAAGCAACAACACAGTGCCTTTCTTGCAAGCACGTTCTGAGTCTGCAGCTAAAAGAAGACCATCGACATATTGAAGCAATGTACAAGTAGTAGGCAACTCAAGTGAATTGAGCTGCTCTTTCAAAACCCTACTGTGAATGCTCGGACTCTCCATGTACCCTTGTGGCGCATGGGTGAGTGTAAACGAGCGTCCCCCTAGGGTGAACGTGAACAAATATCTACTATCTTCATATATAGGAATGCTAAAGAAGGCATTCTTAAGATCCACAATACTGAAATGAGTAGCAGAAGCTGGAATCATTGTTAGTATCGTTGTTACATCAGGCACAATTTGAAATTGTGGAGCAACAATCATATTGATAGCGCGTAAATCGATAATGAAACGGGAAGGAATTGCATTATCCCCTTTCTTATACACAGGTAAAATTGGACTATTGCACAAACTTCCTGCAATTTCTTCAATTACCCCACGATGTACAAAATCAGAAACTTTACACTTCAAAGCTTGCTCACCATCAACTGAAATCTTATACTGTGGAATTTGTGGCAACTATACTCCAGATTTCAAAACTATTTTAACAGGCTCAATTTGTAAAACACAAACATCATTGTCATCAATCGCCCATAAACACTCCAGAACTTCACTAAATTCTGGCAGCAAAGGTCTAGTCAGAAACTGTGAGGCAGAAAATTGCTGTGGTGAAATCGTCAAACGCACTCCATCCGATGAACAATGAATTGCCGCATTTAATTCCTTCAACAGATTCAACCCCAACAAATTCTCTCCACAGTTCATTGTCAAAAGAAACGGACAGTGACTCATAAATGGACCCAGTGATATTGGTACCAGCTAAGAAACCGGACTAACCACTGGTGTACCAGACAACCCTACAGAAACGTTAGTCTGCTGAGACAGTGGAATGTCTGGAACCCGTGAATATTCAATGGAACACTTCTGTGCTCCTGTATCTATGAAAAATAGATGCTTCCTATTCCCCACCATCATCTCGGCGTAGAGACCTTTCTGATTAATGAGAATAGGCGTTGGTTCAGAACCCTGCTTCGGGCTGTCCTAATGAAACAATATATCATCAAAGATAAGGGGCCTCATCACGAGTTGGGCGGTAACGCCGGCGCTAATAGCGCTGGCGCTATCTGACCTACCGCCACATCCCCCGGCACTATTATTGCCAGATCACGGGTTTAGCGGTAATGGAATTTCCCATTCCCCACTGAGCCCATTCGGGAATGCCCCATTCCCCATTGGGCTCAATGGGGAATTTTCACACTCATACCGCCGGCGGATTTCCCGCCGGCGGTATGAGCTTGAATTTTCAGCAGATTTCCCACCAGCTCAGAACTGGGGGGAAATACGCCAAAGCACTGATTTGGTAGAGCCTTAAATCCGGCGGTAATAGCACTACCGCTGGATTTAAGGGTTACTGCCAAACTCGTGATGAGGCCCAAGATCTTCAGAAAGATAGGCAGTAGAAGGATTATCTAAAATATTTCTGCTATCCACACTGGGTTGCTGGTTATCTTGCGAAAAAGACTGGGAATTTTGAGCAAACTGGCTTCTACCAGGACCCCATACCCCAGGGTGGCCTCTGGATCGTCTACCCATGACAGCATATGTGTTATTCGACCTCTGCTGGAGGATATGGCATTGTGCTCACCAATGACCCTCTTGTCTGCAATAAGCACATTGGTTTGTGTGTACAGGACCCTACGGCACATTACCTTGTGGAACATACTGTCCTCGAAACTCTGTACTACCCCCTCTAGGCCCTCTAACTATCTGTTGCAACAATACCTTAGTTTTCAGATCTCCTTTTTTCTTTTCAATCCTTTCTTTCTCATTATTGACTGTATTCTCATAATAGTGAGCCATATGCAATACTTCGGACTGTGATTTAGCTTGCCAAGCACTCTCGGAAGTCATAATTTGTGACTGGATATCATGCAAAAATCCACGTACAAATTTGTCCACAAATAATCTTTTCCCTGACTCAGTGCTTAAATCCTTGTCGGGGGGAAATTCTCCCGGGGTCGGCTGAGCCGTCCACGGACCTCCGGGCAGGGAGGCCCCAACTCCTCCCGTCTATCCCAAAAAATGAGTATGAGGCACACGCAAGAAGCAAGGTGGTTCTGCTGTTTATTGAACAAACGGCAGGGATGGGTCAAGGAACGTACGTGTCCGTCCAAACACTCTCTCTTCATCATGGGCTTGCAGGCCCTTTTTACCTTAGTATGACGCGCTACTTGCGTCACCTGGAAAAGTTAGCAAAAAACCTATCGCCACTCTGGATTGGCTCCTCGAGTGGTAGGGTTAGTATAGCATACGTATAGAGAGCATTGTTAGTGGTCAAGGGTTAGTCAGGTGGTATACTTGGGTTGTTCCTTCAAGTTGATACATGAAAATTGTTACATGGAGACCCCTGAGGATTGGTCAACGTTAGTGGCGTCAGTGATAAGAACCCCATGTTCTGATTGGTTCACACGCGAGCCCCCCAGTCTGGGACCATCGCTGTTCCCAGCTCGCGGTGCACCTGTCATTTGCAACAATGTTTAACTATGAGTACGTGTAGACAATGTGAGATTTATTCATATGCTGGAAAGCCGACTACTCCAACCACTGCAGATGTCATTTGAGACGCTTAATAGTATCTGCCTGAGTCTCGAAGCGGGGAATCCAGGCGTCTCCCTCCTCCCGGGCCTGGCACCCTGTCAGGTTCGGCTTGGTCACGTGAGGCGGGACCGTGGTTGAGGCAGAATTCTGTACAATTAATATTGCATTTTCCACTGTGCGCCTCGCTTAATTGCTGGTGTGACCTTGGTGTCGGATTGTGGCATGCGAGTTAGCAACATCGTGCCCTTGACTGTCTGCTTTCGCCGGGCTCATTCTGCGGGATCAGCAACTGTACTCTTGCTCATTCAATGTTCATGGAAACTCTTGCTTGAGGCCTACTTGGGCCTGGTGTATAGGTGGAGCCGTTTGGTACACAGGCGCTTTAGGTTATGGTATCATATTGTTTTATCCCCAGTATCGTGTCTTCATTATACTTTTCATAATTGCCCATGGGTTTAGGAGAAGTGTAAGCAAGCTTTTAGATGAGTTCATTGTGCGTCTTGCGTTTCTGAATTTTGAGAAGCCTAAGTGAAAAATAATAAAGATGCGCGTCTGTGGGTGTGTCCGTCACCTACGTCATAGCACTGAGTGTGTTCTTCGTGCGGATTGGTGTGGGAGTGTTCAGTGTGTATGTTGCACTGGTATTCTGTCCGTTGGCTGAGTCGTCATGGCATCTCTAACGATGTGTTGAGTTGGTGCTGGATGATTCAGTCGAGTCCTTCCATGCCGCAGGCGTCGGCAAGGGTATGGCAGACTGGCGGGCACGCGGGAGGGCACGCGGGAGGGCACATCCGTATGTTCTTGTACCAGGGTATTTGGTCATCTGGAAGATGGGCAAACTCCTCTCGTGGCGGATGCCTGGGCCGTGATCCTCTAGGCCAGGGGTGAGAGATGTTTGTTGGGAGCCGTTTCTTCCATTCTCCCACTTCAGTCCCCCCTCTGGTCGACTTGTCGACCACAAACATATCCTTTTCCTTATCTCCTCTTACTCTCCATATTTTAGTTATTCCTCCCAAATGTCCATAGTGGTTAACATGGTCTTCAAATGACCAATACATATATACGCAAGTTCCTCCAGGTGTGCAGTATACCCACTTCCCTACGTAGCTCCTTGGGTTTCTTGGGTTTTCAAGCTTCACAGATGGTGGGTCCAGATGGTTAGTGATGATCTGGTTGCGCAACTTCTCTCTCTCCTTTATTATTATGCCTGTGTGTGGACCGTCATCTGCTGTCATCAAGGGGTGCATACCAACCATTTCGATCATTTCGTCAGTGGTGTGTGCCTTTCGTGCCTTCCAAAATCTTATCAAGATCAGTGCAGCTCCAGCCAGAATAATGCACCCAACTATAATCTTCAGTCCGTCTGACAACCAGGATGGCATCCATGACCATAATATTGAAAACCAGCTCTCATCCTTCTTTACACCTTTACTTTCATCCATCATTTTGGAGTGCCTCTGGGCCAATTGTGATACTGCTTCTGTCAGTGTGCCATTGTCAGCATCGTTAGCAGGAATGAATGTGCAGCATGATTGTCCTATCTTTGCGCAAACTCCTCCTTCCGTTGCTGTAAGGAGGTCCAGTAGATATCTGTTCTGTAGTGCTACCATCCTCACTGCTCGCAGTTCTTCTTTTATTGTGTTGAATCCATTTACTGTAGAATTAATTGTCATCATTAGTTCCCACCTAGTTATCTGGAGCCATTTTGCATTTGCGTAAGCCTGTAGTCCCGGATGTATTATTGAGGAGAAGAACATTGCTGCTCTGCTGAATAGTCTGTGTTCTGGTGGGATTGAAGAGAGTGCTGTTTCCGACCGTCCCCATAGGTAATTTCCTGTTAGAGGTTCACCTTGTCTCTTCTTCCTATTCAGGACAGTATTGTTGCCGCTGTTTTGGTTCTCTGGCTCCTTTTGAGTGTGTACAGATCTCTTCTTCCTCTTGTTTCCTTCATCCATTTTGGGAAAGCTTGCCACATTCACATGTTTCTGGGGCACCACTAGTGATGGTACATTGACGTGCACCCTTGTGCATATACCATTCCACAGAGGGGGCAGTGTGTGGTATGCCTTGTTTCCGCAGGCCCAGTAATGGTCCATTACCACTGCTGTTCCTGCTCCCCCCTCAGGTAACTCCGTCACACTTGCACAGTTGGTGTTGTATCCCACGTCCACTTCTCCTTTATGTTGGTAGCAAACCTTAGGCGCAGTCAGCGGCAGTATTGTTATTGGGTCTTCATCCTTCTCTAACCATGTTAGCATGGGTACGTATTTGACCCAAGTCATCCAACATCTGTCGTTGTGTTCAGCAATACTCTTAGTATCTTCTCTCGTTACCATGTTGCTGCCAGCCACTCCTATGTCCAATTTGTCACCCAGGTACACCTTCCCTGTTATTATTATCAGTGGTCTTTCCCAACATCCTTGTTTACCAGGGACTTCAGTGGCGTACCAATCACATGGTAGGTACTGTAATGTTACTTTCTTTGTTTCTCCTTTTTCAGGGCTGCTTGTTATGTATCTGAATGCCTCGGCGTGTAAACTGGCCTTGTTGTAACTCAAATAAACCTTGAGGAAATTGTTTTCGTACGGGAATGTGTCTCGTGTTTTCCATACCAGGTGCACTGTGCTCCCTTGGAATCTCCCTTTCGTTTGGGACAGTGCCAGGTATATTATACATTGTGCTGTTTTTTCATCAATTTCCGTGGCAACGAAAGTTCGGGAAGCGCTCATGGCGTATGGGATCAATGAGCAGACGTAGCAGCTGTCTTCTGTTGTCTGCTTACCTATTTGGGTCATATGTTGGTACCACATGTTGTTTGAGACGTGTGCTGAATCTTGTATGTAGTTGTCAATACCTTTACGGTCTGAGTATGTGCTGCGTTTAACTCTCTTTCCCTTGTGTGGGATTTTGCTAGTACCACCTGACGTAACACCTGTTGCAGCAGGGGGTGGGGGTATGTTAGATTTGGGAACAGCCAAAATATTGATAGCACAGCTGTTCTGCCATACAGAGGCAGCCAAGAACCCGGTGATCATCAAAATCCCTATCATTTTTATTACAGAGGCTAATCTCACCAGCATTTTGCTCTTACCTTGCTGCAGTTCGGCAGCTAATTCTTGCGACGTTAAAGTTGCCCGCCTGAAAATTCTCAATATGCTCGTTATTAGTGTTAGTTGTTGTTTTCAAGCTCTCCCTATCAGGTAGTCGTTCAATGCCCAGGCGAAGAGCTGTTCCCACGCCAATCTAAGTGATCTATCTCTTAGGACAGGCAAGTAAGGGTGGAGATGGGGCATCGATTGTTCTATGGCCAAGAGAAATGCCGTGTAGTAGACACGTACCCTCCTTCTTTTTAGGTACTTTGGCCTTTTTATGTGATAGACAAATTGGTGTGATAATTCTTCAGGGTAGTTATCGTCTGAGGGTAGCATCTACTCCTGGGCAGTGAACCTTGTTAGTTATTTATATTCTTGACAGTACAATAATACACGGTACCTGCATGTGCGAGAGAAAAAAAAGAAGAGAACATTCAAGTGTTTACATGTGTATATGTGCAAGACAATGTCCTTCAAATGTCCTTCAGTTGGGTTATTCAGGCAGGGGGTTTAGGGCTCAACTGGCGGGAGTCACTTTACTCTTTGATCGTGTGACCATGGGGTGGGCGGTGTGGGAATTACCCTTCTCTATGCCAGTAGATGTCTCTGGGGAATCAGAGGGGTGGTAGGGTAGGGGGTCGTTGGCAAAAATCTCTTCCTCCGTGGGAGACGCTGTCGCTGTTCTTCCAATGGCCCTGTCGGTGACGCTAGGGCGGGTCTGGAGTTTGCAGATCTTTACATCGTGTAGATGATTCCAGGCGCGTTTGTCCTGTAGCTTTACTGCTCTCGTTGATACTTCCTCTACCAGGTGGGGGCCCGTGAAACGTGGGCTGTTCCACTTTCTGTTGAAATTGCGGAGTAGTACGTGCTCACCTTTAGCAATTTTACACAGTTTTTCTTTTTCTCGTTCTCTGTCCTCGTCTTCTTGTTGATCACTCTTAGACCCGCCCCGCGTGCGCTCGAGCTGTGGAGACACAAACACTACACTAGTAATCAAAGAAGACACATATTGGTACATTGGTACATTTCATCACCAAGAACAGCTGCAGTGCTTTCATAGTCAGTGAATGCTCTTGAGGTTGGCGTCAGAGGAAGGCGCATTTGACGTCCGGTCACCACCTCGTGAGGGGTGAGGTGGTGGTCGGAGCCTGGTCTATTCCTCAACTCAAATAGGGCTAGTGGAAGGCAATACAACCAACTCTTCTTTGTTGTTTGCTGTATTTTTGCAATTGCCTCCTTTAGTAGGCCATTCAGGCGTTCGCATATACCGTTGGCCTGTGGGTGGTATGCACATGCAAATTTATGCTTGATGTTCAGTAAGGATGTGATGTGCTGAAACATTTCATTGGCGAAATGCGGGCCATTGTCTGACCGCAGTACCTCGCACACTCCCCACCTGGGAAAGACCTCCCTCACTAGGAATTTAGCTGCTCTGAATGCATCTGGGTGTGAGCAGGGTCCTGTTTCAATCCACCTGGAGAATGGGCATACTACTACAATCATATACCTATTTCCTTGACATACGTTGATCATATCAACATAGTCAATATGGATGTGTAGGAAGGGTCCCTCTGGCCGGGGTATAGTACCTTTTATCACCTTATACCAGTCATGAACTGTTGGCATGTGAGACAATTGCTGATGAAGTTTGTCACATGGGAGTTTAACTCGGGGCAGAACCAGTCTTCCCTAATTCATGCTGCAATGACCTCCTTGCCTGTGTGGGCTGGGTGGTGTAATTGGCTCAGGGCGGTGTTCAATAGTGCCAATGGCATTACCATCTTTCCAGTGTCAGTTGGTGACATTGTACATCCTCTTTTTACCCATATTTCTTTTTCTGCCATTGGTGCAGCTGCTTGTAATTCCATTATCTGTGTGGCTGGGAGATGGGTGTACCCTTCTCTTACCAACATTTCTTTAGCTATCCCCCTCCCTCTCCCTCTCTCTGACTCTGGGGGGTTCCATATCTCACCAAAATATGCAGCATATTTTGCATGTGCGTCTGCTGCTGCATTTCCCTTTGAGACATGATCTTCTCCATTAGTGTGTGCGGTGCATTTAACTAATGCTAACTCTTGGAGGTCATTTATTACTTCAATTAGTTCAGCCAACAAGAGAGCATGTTGCACTGGAGTGCCGTCAGCTCTCCTAAACCCTCTTCTTCTCCATTTGGACAACCCTGAGTGGACAGTAGAAGTGACATATGCACTGTCAGAATATATGGTCACTCGTTTGTCAAAGCTTTCCTTCAACGCCAAGATCAGTGCAACCAATTCGGCTGCTTGAGCAGAGTAATGTTGTGGTAATTGTACACATTTAATCGCCACACACACCGGTACCTCTGTCATTTTTACCACCGCTGCCCCAGTTCTCCTTATCCCATCACTTTGGTCAATTGTTGATGACCCATCAATGAACAAGAGCTCACCTCCCTCTAGTGCGTTCTCTTCAGCTTTTCTAGTACATGAGTACATTTCAGTAGTCTGCGTACAGTCGTGTACATAGTCTCCTTCCTCAATTACTTCTGCTATGAACCTTGCAGGGTTAACCGTGCTGCATCTAACAATGGATAGTTCTGGTCTAGATATGATGATCTCATAGCCTGATGCCCTCTGTGTAGTTAGTGTGGACTTAGGCTTGTTCAATATTGCAAATAGTGCATGTTCCACAAACAGTGTGGTTGGGCACCCCATGGTGATTGCTGATGCTTTTTCTACCGCAAAGGCAGCTGCGGCGAGACCTTGTTCGCAGGGGAAATGTCCTAACATCACAGGATCTAGGTGGCCGCTGTAAAACGCTGCTGGTTTGTAGCCCATGCTTGTTTTTTGAGCCAGCACTGCTTTCATCACTGCTGAGTCGCAATGTGAAAATATGAAAAATTGTCGTTCATAATCTGGGGTGGCCAGTACCGGGGCAGTGGATATCGCATCTTTCAGTTCATCAAAAGCCTCTTTCATTTCCATTGTCCACCCCAACTTTTTCTCCCCTCTGTTAGCTTCCTTTAATCCCTCAAGTAGGGGTCCAATGTACGAGCTGTAGTCAAAAACTTCACGCGAACCCCTGAAATGCACGTAGCCCGCTCAATTGCGTGTGTCACTTCCCACGTGTGTCACTTCCCGCGCACCCCCGAAATAAACGTACCCCGCTCAATCGCGTGTGTAACTTCCCGCGCACCCCCGAATTACACGTACCCCGCTCGATTGCGTGTGTAACTTCCCACGCTCCCCTTTTTTGATGCGCTGGGACTCAACCGCCTGCCTTCATGTGGCGGACGTGTTTCAGCTTGTGCGTGTCTTTGGCTGTGCGTGGCTTTGCCCTATTCGATTCCATGAATACGTGTGGTTCGAGTGCGTGTGGGCGTTCCGTCTGCTTCCCTGCAGTACATCCCCAGTTACGCCCTTATTTTCGCGCGTTGTTCCCCATTCCGCGCGTTACGCCCCGTGTCCCGCCCACTTTCTGGTGTATGCGCTGAGGTTGTGCGCTTTCACTGTGCGTGTCGCGCACGCCTTTCGGGATGTTGCAGTGACTTGTGCGCCATGCATGGGTTTGGCACACATCCCGAGGTGAACACACGCAGGGACTTCCATGAATCGCACACGTGCGCTTGCGCCTGTTTTTTTCCGCTTGCGCCTGCTTGCGCAGGCTTGCGCATGCTTGCGCAAAGATTTTCGGCGCACGTTTGTTCCATGAATCGGCCCCTAAAACTGTAGGCATCTGCTCCAAAATGGACATCACGTTGTGAACAGCATTTAACATGGGGATTTCGTGTAGGGGAAAAAGATAAAGAAAATACGACCCAGGCGGAAAACCCTGGTGCTAATAGCACCATGGTCCATGCCGGGAAACTCACCGACTCCGCCATGGAGAAAGGGGGAATTACCACCCCATTACAAGGTTGGCGGGGTGGTAATTCCCCCTTCCTCCATGGCCCTTCTCCATTCCCATTTTTGCCCCATAGGGCATAATGGGAATGGAGAAGGCGGTAATTACGGTACTGCAAATTGCGGTACTGTAATTAGCACCAAGGTCCCTTTGCGGGTCCATTCCTTAACGGCTGGTAAAACCGTTAAGGAATGGTACATCAAACATCATATCAAAGCCCTAATGAAACCTGGATGAAAAGAACCTCACATCAATGTTTAACCTTATTTTAACCTTAATGTGAGGTAAAACCAGCCGTTAAGGTGGGAACCCGCAAAGGGACCTCGTAATCAGGCGCTAAGGGATTACCGGTACGGGTACCCTTACCGGTAATCCCTTAGCGCCAGGGTCGTAATGAGGCCCAGTATATCTTAAAATTGTATGCTTGTATTTTTTAGATTTTAGTTATGCACCTACATCTCATCAGGATTTGTTGTATTGAAAACGCATTTGGAAAATCGATCGCACTGGACAATTTTAAGATATTCACGTTTTAAGATGTATCCACGTGCAGAATGAAATGTGCATCTTTTTGACGAACTGCACACACGTATGGAAGATGTGCATTTTGCAAATGTGCACTCCTTCATGTATGAAAATTCATATCAAAGTCAGGAATAACTTTATGTGAACGAGAGATATATGAGATATACAATGAGCACATCTATCATAAGTAAAACTTCTATATGCCTCCTAAACACCCAAAACATCATTTCAGGTGTAGACCTCAATTGAATCTGTGCATTCATACATATAGGAGACAGGTCTAGGGTAGTGACTGAAGTCAAATCTGGACTGCGTGCTGGGACAGGGTTCAGTTCAGATTTGGCGTCATTGCTTCAGCCTTGAGCTGGTGCAGGAACAGATGCAGAAGCAGATCAACATTCAGGCTTGGCAACTTCTGTAGGGGCATTGTGCTTGAGTGAAGCAGTGGCATCCAGGACCAGACGATCAGCATCTCCAACATTTGGATTCAGCTCAGAAAAAAGATCAGACATGGTTTGTGGCAGAAGAGAAGTTTGAATAGGAGCAGGTGTGGGTTAAATGCCAGCTTTGCAACAGTCTACTTTAGCGTGGCTGCTCAGAGAAATTGAATGAGAAGAAGGACCCATTTTAAGTTTTTGCTGATTGTGTGAGAAGTGCATATGATATATTATATTTTATACTAACTTAACATATACATGTAGGAGATGTACTTTTCGAGCTGATGCACTAAAATACCTATGCAAATGACATCAATGCCAGAGCTGACTTTGATGTTAGTTTTCATATGTAAATGATACATATAGGAGATGCAAATTACATACCTGTACAAAATGCAAAACTCCTATAATCATATGCTGTCGTCAGTGCCTCGAAAAATACCTACCTGTGTGTGTGTGTCTGTGAGTGTTCGCACATGGACGCACATCTTTAAGCAGGTCCGGATAGACTAAAGGAGTTCTTACAGTAAAGCAACCTGAGCATGTACAAAATGACTGATCCTATTCATATAAATGTCCCTTTTCTCGCTTTTCAGGGAGCTGAAAGCTACTTCGCTCTGTTGCCATCTCTTCTTTTTATTTCTCACCTTATTTAACATGGAACCAAGGGAGGACAAGTCACCGTTGCTTTTGTGCTCACTGATTCATGTACGACAACTACCCAGTTAAGGAGCGAGAGTGGTGTATTTCTGCTGCCGTCCCTGACATTTCCCCAAGACTTCTTACCTACTTGTGTAAGTGTTGTAAATCTAAGAACCCAATTCAGTGAAAATCCCAGATGCTTCCGAGAGACAGCCTGCTCCTGCTTTCTTTCATCTGTAATATAGATAGCTGGTAATGGGTGATGCTGAACCTTCCCTGGATCCAGGAGACGCCCTGAGGGAACAGCTCCCTTAGAATCTAGATAAATAAAGCATGGCTGTTTTGGTTGGCTAAGTTTGGCTTCCTTCTTTTTAGATGTGGTACAAGCAAGGATAACCCCCATGAGACCCTTAGCTCTTAAGGGGGCAGAGATATTGCAAACTTGATATTGTGGCCTTATTGTAAGTCTGTCATCTCCCCAAGTGACATAACCCCTGTCAGTCACTGCCAACACACTGCCCTTCGCCATCCTGTTGCCATGCACCACCCAGCACCTTTTTATGCCAATGGGCAGAGCATGTTTGAGGAATTCACGTCCCCACCCTCCATCTTTTCTGTTCCCCCTTTCATCATGAAGGATCCCCTGCAGGGTTGCAGCATCACTCTGAGACTGAAGGCCGATTGTCGTATCAAAACGTGGTGAATTTGTATCTGTTGCGAGTACCAGAGCTGTGGTCATTTTGTACTGTACGAGAAGAGTCTGGGACTTCTGGGAGACAGCAGGGTAGACTTCAGTGTGAAACTATCCGGGATTCTAGCCCCTTCCCCCGGCCAATGCCTGACATATACCTTCTTGGCCTGCCCAAGACTGGCTCTGCCATCACGTGTGGAATTCCCAGCAGGTGACTGTGTACAGTGCCTGAGCATGGTAGAGCAAGGTTTGAGGCATCTCTCAGCCTGCCAGCCAGCATGGTAAGCAATGCAAAATGGGTGACTGTGGCCCCAAATCTCAAGTAGCCCCTTTTCTGACCCAAAGGATCTTGCTTTCCATGACCCTCAGCTACAGCTTATGGTAATTGACTGGAGTTTACAAAGTGCCCCTTTCCCCTCAATTGCCAACTCGCAGATGCTTGTTTTGTTGAAGGGGATACAATGTATTGACGTGAGAAAAAGAAGGGGATTGGCAGTGGTAATCTGTGCTAGTGAAATGGGACATGTATGCAAGAGGCCAGTGGTGGAAGTAAAGGGTTACAGATTGTTTTGCCTTGTAAGGCCTACTCCTCTATTACCCTGAGTAACTGTCTCTCCTCTAAGATCTCCTACCACCTTACACTACACACATAAACCCCTTAGAGATGGCCTCCACAGGCCTAGACATGGAGACAGTAACTCTGAGTCATAAGGTTTTTCTCTAGAGCAACGGAATTCTTTGAGATTGGTGATGTCATGGTTGATGAGGAGGAATTCATGTTTGTATCCCATGAAAAAAAATTGTACTTAATAACCCATTGGTACATACTAGAGGAAATGTAAATGTACCTTTGACAGATCTGACATTTTTGCATGTAAAGTGTATGTGACTGCATATTATTCAGTGTGCATGTGTTCTGCATGAAAAGTACAGCCCTTAACTGTAGACAGTTGACCTAGGTGCTGATGGACTGTAATAATAATAATACCAGTTCCCTTACTGCACTGCAACCCATGGAATGCAGGTGAGTCCCAGGAAACATTTGGTTGAGCTGTCACATATTCATTAACATAGCAGTCCTCTCTGAGCCCGAACACAATGCTCTGCATGATTTTCTAAGCTAGTCATCTCAACTTATAATATAACTTATAACAATACTAATGCAATGCTCCTTTTATTTGCATGCTTGTACAAAATACAGTCTTCCATTGAGCCTTTCAACAAACATCATTTCAAAGCCCTAATAATGGCAGTAGACACTAGACAAATATCAAATAACATAACCAATGCAACCTGGATGAAAACAACCTCACATCAATGTTTAACCTTATTTTAACTTTAATGTGAGTTGTCATACATTGCATTCATTCCTTCTCAAAAGGCAGCACCCCACACGACAAGCTTGGAGGAGAGCCCGCTCTGCAAGACGGTCCCTAGGGTTTGAGGCAAGTGGTACCTCACCCGGAGAGACACCCCCTATGGGAACAAGGTCTGCCATTCCTGTGAGAACCCCCTAGGCCACATACCGCAGTCGCATACATGGGACTACCTGTTAGGACGAATAATGTGACATCTTAATGTTGGCTGAAAGCAAAACAAAAAGAACACCATATGCAAAAGAATGTAAACTGAGATGCATAGGTAACTGGGACAAGTAGGAGATAAGGAGAAGGAGAGCCTAGTGCACAGGCAAAGCCCCCTGACATCATTGTGCCTTGGGGAGGTGGAGCAAAGGCAAGCCTTGGAGCCCACCACTCTCAACGAGCCAGAGAAAGCCAGTACGAAATGCTGGAATCCGGTGTGTTCAGATGCAAGGAAAGAATTGTGAGGAAGTAAAGAGGAACAAGTTATCCGGTGGTGGTGTGACCACAAGTGCAGCATGGTAGGCAGGACGCTGGAAAACGATGCCAAGATCAACAGTACAGGAAGAGTGTATAGCTTCTGACTGCCAGTGCAAGTGCAGAGCAGTAACCCGGCAAAGAACCGAGAATGAGAAGGCTATGAGTAAGAAGAGCGAGAAGGCACAACCAAGAGAGAGTCAAGCACCGTAATCTTCTCCAGCACAGAGAGATGTACCGGGGTAACCAGGAAAAGTAGGAGGCCGCCGGGGCACTATTATAGATCTGAAGAAACGTGTGCCAGTCCTAAGGACAAGAAGGTAAGCTAATACTATGCAATTAGAGTTGTAAAGAAGAAACAAACAACCCGGTCAGGGTCCCGGTCAGCGAAGAGGGTTTTTATATGAAAAGGGAAACTGGTGAGGACAACATATCAAAATTGAAACCAGTTAATAAGAGAAGTGAAAAGCCTATAAAAGAGTAGTGTAACCAACCCATTTGGGGAACACGCAGAGACTTGAAACAAGATTATTGGGAGGTATCGAAGAAACCCTATGCCTTCAGAATTGAAGACTGGAGAAAGTATAACATAAAATGACATAATGAGAGTCAAGATATTTTAAAAAAGCATTATTGTGCCCTTTTTTAATTAAAACCTTAAACACATCTACTTTAAGATACATTACTACATTAACAAAATACATTGATAATAAAAACATCAAGAATATATTTTCCTGTTTTATAAAACTGATTAAAGGTATTGTACAAGAATAAAAATGCAATCTAGTTCATGTGATTTCCATTAAAATATTAACTGCAAGAGGTAAAATAAGTCAAATTAACTAGTTTCAATGCCATCTTCCATATATGGAAGGTGGCGGTAGTAATGTTCAAAGATATGGCACCATATAAGCTGCTCCAAAATTGATCGGTCTTCACACGGTTATTATGTTAATAAGCTGCACAAATTTCCCATAGCTCTTTAGCTATATGGTTTCTAGGGTGGGGCATGCGGCCAATATATGGCGGGTCGTTTCTGTGTCTCCGCCACAGAGCCGACAAAGTCTTTGAGCAATAGGGATGTTCTGCCAGACCCCCGAAGTTCCTGTGTTGGCAACAGATTAAAACAAAGGTATATTATGAATCTCCTTAACTCTGAGTCACAAGGCTTTGTAAAATAGTTAGCAGCCAAATTAGGTTTGGAGCCTTGTAAGGTGTAAGACCTGTATCATTTCTTTGTTGCAAACTTGTCTAGCCCACATATACTATCCCAGTCCATTGACTTCCGTTTTAAAACTTGCTCAATATTAGTTGGGGCATGGGCAGAGATCAGCATCATGGCCAATGAACTCAAAGAGAGTATCTAGAGTGTGCTAATTCATGTATAAATAGGAAACCCATGTGATCAGATGTGCCAAGGACCAAAATATTCAGTTGTTTATTAGTGTCGCTTTCCGGCCCAGTTAATCTGAGTTAGAGGTTGGTGCCCTGGACAAGTCAAGTAGAGGATAGAGAGTAAACCCCAAACTCCATCCTTAGTGCTTCAACACATACAGATCTCGGGGGATTCAACATGAAACGCACCATTTTTGCTTCAATACCATCAAGCCACTTCACCCGATCACAGGAGAGTGCCTGGGGACTATGTAATATTAATGGGATAAAGCTGGTCCAGTAAAAGTTCAAATACCCCCCCATTTGTTTCCTCCTTTATTGTTGGCATTTAACTTGACAGCTAACCATTTCTTCTAAGTCTTAATATTTGCATAATCCATTATGAATTGATGTGAGGAATTTACTTTCAATGGGAATACTAGGTAAACTTGAGTATGCACCACTTCCAAGGTCTCCTTCCCCAGTTTCCAGGGAAATCCCAGGTTTTTTGGTAGAGAACCCTCAAGGCACATGACTTTTGTTTTACTGGTGTTAATAATCATATGATTGTCGTGTGCACAGTTGGTAAATTGTGTTTATAGTGCGTTGAAGCACGGTAGGGGTCTTGTCAAAAAGGATGTTGTCATTGGCATACCCAAGCCATGCAATAGAGACACCATTTACCTAAGGGGCAACATTTCTCGCCACTTCCAAGTATCTAGGCATGTCAACTATGTAGAGATTGAAAAGCAGGGGTGCGAGAACACACCCCTGCTTCAGTCCCACATTAGTCTTTACCGGATCAGGGCCTACTCTCTCTTGGTTAAGGCGCACTGTAGCAGTCCTATTCCTGTGTAGTAATTTTATGAAATACAGCAAGTGCAAATCTATTTCCCAAGAGACGAGTGTTGACCACCAAAGAAGTGGACATGATAGCATATTGAATGCATCGCTAAAGTCAATAAGGCAACAATAGAGATTCGAGCCAATAAGAGATTTGATTGCACAGATCTTATCTGGTGTTCCAAATCCTATTTGAAAGGGTTTGAAGAGATCTCTTTCTAGAGACCACTGATTTAGCTTAGTGAGGAGGATGGTAGAAAATATTTTCATGCTCGAATCAAGCATGGCTTGGAGTCTGTAATTTGTTGGGTCATCCCTTCCCCCTTTTGTATAAACCAGGATTAGTATAGATTTTAACCAACTGTCTGGGACTTGACCAGTGTGTTCAATGTGGTGAAACAATTCTAACAATGCTGTTGCCCAGAATATTGGATTTGCCTTCAAAGTTACGCTGCCCATGCCATTAGGGCCAGACGCACAAGATGGTTTTAGTTTACTGATGATGTAAATTATATAATCAATGACACAATCTTTGCCAAAGTATCTGCTGGAGGGAGCATAAGTATCAATAGATGGAGGATTCTCCTTGTTTAGGAAGTAAAGTTTTGTCCTCTGCCCTGAGCCATGGCCCTGCACTACAGTCATTTTGTATGATATTTAAGGGGATCAGAGTTATTCAAGGTATGCCGATTCTTTCTCCCAAATGAACAGGAATTCTGTGTAGGTATCAAGTGGCCTAATTTGGCTACATGTGATTTGATATCCCATGAATTTAATGAGAGCCAGGATTCTAAATGGTCATGATTTGTCATGATGATGTCACTAAGCTTGGTTGTCATTCCTGACGACCATATGATGAGAATCCCAGTTAGATTCACCATCTCTATCGAAGTGCGTGGTCATATCTCAGGCCGGGTTCCCAGAGTGGAGGACCAAGAAGTGGTGTTATGTGCAATGTGAGGTTGTGAAGAGCAATTAAGCATCTTAACGTTCATTATAACATAACCAATGTGGGACCTAGAGCAACCATTAGTCCAAGTATATGTTGAAGTTAAAAGCTTGGGAAGATAAACAAGGTCATGATTGCAACAAAAAAAATAAGACAACCATGAACAGCCTTTACAGGTATCTATAAGTTACCAGTATCATAGGTGTCCCTCTCAATGTAATTGCGAATTAGTAAATGCAAATTGTGTGCATTAAGATCCCCTGCAAGCAGGACCATACTTTTAGGGTGGTTACTATACTGTGTCACTAGTTTCTTCACAATCAGGGATTTAATTTTTAAAGTCGCCACACTGTTAGTAGGGTCATACACTTTCACAATCAACACCAGTTCTTTAGTTTCAGGCAATGTTAAATAAACTGATAAAACATAAGAGAGAGAGAAAGGCACCTAGGTGAAAGGGAGAGAGACAAGCCCCAATAGTCAATAGACCACTAGGATATCCTCTGCAAGATGCTCTCGCGAAATTGCAGAGGATGTTATATGTGTCGATACACAGATTAGTGGTGAGCCAGGATTCCTGAAGAAGAAAGACATTGATGATCCTAGCAAGGCCCAGTGGGTGGCTGCAAAAGGTGGTATACACTGCCGTGTCCCAAGTTAGCCAGGATAATGAAGTTGGAGAGACCTTACATCAGGCAGTGCTTATAGTAACATAACCACAGCACCACTGAGTTGTTGGTTTCTTAGAAGACAAGTTTTTAGCGTCATGGAGACAGGAGGCCATAGTAGAGAGCATTCAGAATAGTAGGTAAATGCTTGAGTGAACATAATGTTTCTTTGTGAGGAAGAAGTTGGCAACAATTGGTACACCTCTCCTTGTCTGGGCCAGGCTGTTACTATAGATGGTCTGTGTGAATCTTATGGACTCCAGCTCTGCAGAACAGGATTTCAACAAGACGACCATCAGAGGAGATGTAAATTCCAATACTACCCAATTTGAGGAGCTGCCAAACTTGGCTAGCTCGTACTCAACAGGTTAGAACTGGGTATTTGTGAGAAGACTTCTAGCACAATTCTCCTATTTAAGAATGAACTGCAAGATGTGGGATGTAATTCTTCTAGCTTGACCCATTTTCCAAGTGATGCCACTTTTCCATAAGCTATAGACTCTTTGTTCAGAGATTGCATGTGGATGAGCGTTACTTGTGTAGTAATAGTGGTGCAAGGAGGTAATACTTGATGAGAGATTAAGGAGCCATTCTGCTTAGGATCTATTCGTGGTGGCAGCGAGGCTGGACTGTCAACAATAAAACGGTCATTAAGGAGTGGAGATATTGAAAGCTCCCCGTAGTCCCACTCACTCTGCTCCATGTTGACAAAAAATACCTAGATGGTACCTGCAAGCTCTCATTCCTCCCAGGGTTTGATCTCGTTTTGCGACAAGTATCCTGTCTCAGGTTTCCTCTGTCAGACTGATGGTCACCGTCAACCTCCTTTGTATTTCCCATCAGCACTGATTTAAGAATTGGAGGGTAGTTCTCTAATATCACGTCAACAAACATGGCCAATGCGTGCTTGGTCTCTGGTTCTTTTGCAAAAGTTGAGCATAATGTCATGAGTGCTTCAATGCTGACGGATATTGCATTAAGAGTTGCAACAATAACTGCGTCGTTAGTTGCAACATGCCCAATGGGTGCTAGTGAAGAGTCAGGTTTGCAGTAGCTATCTGACTCACTGTCACTGAGGACTGAGGAATCAGACAAGGGGGTCAGAATGGTCTTTTCAGATGAATAATGCAGTCCCATCAAGTAGGGCCAGGATGATAAGTTAGTGGCTGCTAGACAGTCTTTGTTTTCATCTGATGATGGTACTACGTAGTTCAGCCCTCCCTCTGAATTCCTCTGCAGGACAATGCACATATTCAATGGGGTATGATTGTTGTGGATCGTTGGCGAGAGAGGATTGTTAGGATGTTGCTGTGGTGAGGAAGTGTGTACACGATTGGTTGTATCCAGATTAGGTGGTAGGGAGTTATAAAACTCAGTAATAGTGATCTGAAAACCAGTTTATATGAAGGATGATCATTCTTTGATAGTTTGAACATGGTTTCCAGGCTTCTTGGTCTTTTTGGGTTATCGCTAGGTGTAATGTCTAGTCAGCACAGTAATATAATGGTCCATGTGGTAGGAGAACGAGCCAAATGTATGTAATGCTTACTATGTGGTCCAGTAGGCAACCTCCGTAGGGGCAGTGGAAAGAGGCTCGGAATCAGAAAGGAAAGGAGTAATAGTCACGGAAGTCTGTGAAGTATACTCTTCTTACCCGGTTCCTCGCTGGTCTCATGGCAGACCACAGCTGACCACTCCACCACCACTCTTGTGCCGTGCTTCGGGTGTGTGGGCAGTTTATAAAGGGATTTAAAGTTTTCCGCCTCAAGGGTCACCTTCACAATAGAGCTTGTAATAGACTCAATTGTTCTATAGGGACCGCAGCAGACCACTCCACTGCCACATTTATGCAACTCTTCACGCATGTGGGCCGTTTTTAAAGGGATTCAAATGTTTCCAGCTTCAGGGGCCGTCTCAGTAAAAAGACTCAATTCCTCGGTATGTCAGGAAACACATAACATCTAGATGGTCATTATAGCAGCATTAGAGGAAACTCTGTGTGTGTTCCACTTTACTTTCTACAAGATGGCTGCAAGAAGCTCCTCCATTCCCTTTCACAGTGGAAGGTCTAGACTTCCTGCAAGATGGAGTCACTGCGAGAACCAGCAAACTCAGTGAGATCGGATGCAGCCCCAACTCGTAAGGAGCCACGGCACGGTAAGTGGATGCATTGCTTCTTTTCCTTAAGCATTGATGCTCCGTGACTAATTCTTTCTTGTTTCCTTCCCTTGCTTTTCAATATCTATTGTCTGCTCTGAGCATCCTTCAGCCATTTTTTCTGCTTTCTAGCTTCTATTTTTCTCAAGTTTTCCTTCACGAATTAGGTGGGGTTTCTCCAGTGTCCGGTTCCTCTTTTCCTCCTATGCCTTTTTACTCCCACTTCTTTGGCATTTCTATATTGTTGACTCCTGCGGCACTGCTTTCCCGACGGCTTATGAAGATTACCTTACCAGTCCTTCCTTGTTGTTCCATCAATCCTGTGTCAACCATTCATCCAATCTAGCAATTGCAGAAAGAAGATACATCTCTTCAAGGATTTTTTCTTCCCCAAGTGGGTGTTTCCCTGGATGGCATCCAAGAGGTTCCACAAGATCTCTATATATCCCATAATTTGGAAGGCCTTTCAGGCTGTTAGCTCTTGCATGTAATCCTCCGTGCAAGAAGACCAGGTCAGTGCTTACAATACTGATACTATAGGACCACGATAGCAGACCACTCAACCGCCACTCTCACGCTACACATAATGTGCGTGGGCAGTTTTTAATTGGATTCAAAGGCTTCCAGCTTCATGGGCCGTCTCCACAGTAGAGCTGGTAAAAAAGACTCAGTTCTGCGATAGGGACCACAGCAGACCACTCCACTGCCTCTCTCGCGTCAAGGTATAAAACACTTTAAAGAACCAGATTAAAGAAGAGACACTGTAAGACAGAGAAGTTATGATGAGGAATGTCTAAAAACAGGTTGAGATAAACCTACCTCAGGAAAGCCTGAATGGAAAGACAGGAAAGCATCTACAAGTGGGGACAAGAGTGTGAGAGAGTATCCAAAAGGAAGATATTCTAAATACAGGACCACAGAAAGTACGAAACCCAAGAGTGTTTTTGAAGAACTGCAAGAGGTGATCTCAGAGACTACCAAGAAGATTTTGTAAAAACTATCTGTACCAAAGAGAAAGCCTCTACATAAAAAGGTCTAATGGAGGAGAAGAAAAGGCTTGGCGAAAATGAGACATTCTCTTGGCCTATTGAAGTTAGTTAAATTTAGTGGTAGAGTGAGATAGAGATCGTTTAGATGAAGGACATTTTAATTTGGACTTCCTTACAGCTGAAAAGCACCTTAGGTAGGGTATTCCCTCTCTTAATAGACAAAGCTACGCTCTCTACCTATTTTCATTAAAGATGTTGAATCATTTCCTCAGTGTGCCCGACTCCTTTGTCCGACCCACCACAGAGGAAAGAGGACATGCACATGTCACATGACGTTACAACAAACACTTACTTATACACTGTACACTCACATTCAATATACTTACACACCAAACATTCATATTCATTACACCACATCATTTATGACAGACTCGTACGACACACACTCTTACAACACACATTCCTACCACACATGATCTTAAAATACATGAGGCCTCATTACGAGTCACCCGGTTAAACCCGCCACCACCGTTGTTTCCATACTGGTTGATTCAGAGTCCTGCAGGCGGCGGTGTCATTCCCGCGAGGTCTGACCTGGCGGGTTTAACACCGTCCGCCATCACGAGATGGTGCCGGTGTTTCCATGGTCCCCATTCCCATTGAGTCCTATAGGACTCAATGGGAATGGGGATTTACGGAATTCTGCCTCCGGAATTCCAGGGTCACCGGGGTTGTAATGCCCCAGTAATTCCAGGAATCACGGAGGCGGAATGGTAATACGAGTCTGGCGGTAACCGAGCCGGAAAAACCGGCAGGTTACCGCCAGACTCGTAATGAGGCCCATGGTCTTTTAATGCACATATGACACACAGTTATCAAACACGCTTATGACACATGCTCTTACGTTACAGGTCTTAACCCACATGCCCATAAAATTCATACTTTTATGACACGCACCTAAGTCATACACACTTATGATACACACTTAAGACAGATGCTCATAATCTACAGGTGTTACGCCAAATGTTCTTATGCCACGTGCTCTTACAACACTGTGACCTCCCCCCCTATCCCCTGCTCACTTTGCACCCTTGCAATCGCCGATCTCAGGCCCTCACTCACACCCTAGGCTGCAATCTTAGGCCACATAAGTTCCCTCGCAATCCTAGATTGCATACACTCCCTTGCTTCATAGGCCACAAGAGTACTCTCACATAACTTCATTGAGTGTGCTTCCTCATGTCCTAGGGAACGTGCGTTCCCTCACAATGCCAGATTGCGCAAGCTCCCTCGCAACTCTAGGCCTTCCCCTCCACTCGGCCGTGTGACCTCTGCATCCCCAGTGGGCCCTCTCCTCCCTACTTCGTAACCCCCTTCACCTGACCTACTCTGTACTTCTGTGATTTTGTTTTCCATGGGTGTTGCCTTCTTTTCCTCTAGGTTTCATTGGTAGTTTGTCTTGTGTTTTCTATCCATGGTTGCTTGCTTAAATCATACTAACTGCATCCCTGCTGTTCATTGTTTTTTCTAGGTTATCTTGTTGATTGCTTGGTCTTTGGCATTTTTTTTTCTCCTGGTTGTTTGCTTCATTGTATTGCCTGCATCCCTGCTGTTCAGTCCTTCTTCTAGGTTCCCCGGTCTATTGTTCTGTTTTCTATCAGCGTTTTCATTTCTCCTGTCTGTTTGCTTACATTGAATTGCCGGCATCCCTCCTGTGTCCATTTTACACTTCTAGGTTCCGTTCTCAGCTGACTTGTCTATATTTAGTATCAGAATTTTGGTCACTGTTCTGTCCACTGTGAGCCCCTCCACCTTCTGTGTCCCCTACATCCTAGTATTCCCCTCCACTCTCGATTCAGCCCCCACTCTGCCCTCCACACCATCTATGATGCTCTCTGTCTCTCCTAGCTTCTCTAACTGTTTTTCTATCGACTATACTATCCTCCTCACTAAGTCTGGTAGGAAGACATTCAAAAGGGATATCCTGGATTCCAACCCAGGTCTCAATATTGCTTATACCTACACCAGTGCTTCACCCAGACAGACCCTTACTGACATCCTCTTTATCGTTCCATCTCAACGCCTATGAACCCTCCATATGGTCTCTGTTCTTTCTCCTTCTTCGTCTTCACCCATTTATGGTGGTATCCGGTGGGAGGCCCTCATAGCCCCCTTCCACTCCTCCAAGACGATCATTAATGTTTACGTTAAAGGAACCATCTTGGTCCAAGGCCCTCAGGCCAACCTCCTTCTTTTTTTATAGATGCTTCTCACGCCTTATCAACTTCCTTTCTTCTCCCGCTGTCCCTTCTTTCCCCACTCTGGCTTCTCTGGGGCATCCTTCCTCTGCCACCTCTAGGGCGGCCTCTGCTGCTTCTCCGGCTACCTTCTTGCCTCTTTCCTCTGCCACCCCTCTGGAACCCACCTCCTCTTCCTTGGCTACCTTGCCCTCTCCACCTTCCTCCTCTGCCCATCCTCAGGCACCTTCAGCACTTCTTCAGGGTGTACCTCTAAAATGTACTCCTCCACAGAAGTCTTTGAAATGTGACAATCTGCTCCACATTGCCACTCTCAACACTCGCTCAACTGTCAAACACTCCGCTGACATCTGCCGTCTCCTGGAAGAACTCAATCTGGATGTCCTTGGTCTGACCAAGACGTGCTTCACGGCCAGCTCTGTCACAAACTTTGACACTCTACTTCCTGATGGCTACAAGATCCTCTCTGCACCCAGAACCAACCGTCCTGGTGGGGGTTTAGCCTTGAACTTCCCATAGTGGATCCCTGCTTCTTTCATTCCTATGCAGGACTACTCCTATTATGAATGCCTGGTCTGCAGGCTCTCTCTCTCAGATGGCTTTTCTCTCAGCATGGCATATATCTACCGGCCGCCCAGCCAGGTAGCTTCCTGCCTCTCTGAGTGGGCGTATATCTCCTCCACCCTCCTCGCCTTGTAAGAGGATTCAATCCCGCACTACAGCTAAGTCAATGCCTAGTCTGGGATACTGAATGGAAACCCTTATTGATATATCTTTATGTCCAGTTCATGCGTTCTGGATGACTACCCCTATATAACACCCCTCTATTGGAATCCCCCTGACCCCACTGAGCCAAGAAGTAGTTCTGTTTTGCAAGTTAAAAGGTTTATTTGAGAATTTAAACAATATAGATATATATCACACTTTATAATAAATTAATAATTGGATATCACACTTAATCCGATATGATAAAGACTAACAACGGAGAATCTGGCACTAGCACACTTCTTTATAATCACTAAGGAGTTGACATGAAATGGATAAGGTAGCACACTGGTAAATAGGGACAGAAGAATAATGTGGTAGAGAATGCTTTATAGGGTTCAAGGAAATGCAAGGTTGAATGAATGAAATGCAGTATAGAAAATAAACTGATATGGTTTCACAAAACAATGTAATCACTTTTCTCTGGCAATGCACTCCCCCCCTTGATGCAATGCAAGGAAATGGAAGGAAAGCACACAGTTCTCAGAAATGCAATCAAATGTAATTCAGTTCACCCCAGCAAGCTTAGACTACAGAAGTTTAAAACACAGGCCCAAAATGCTTTTATATGTGCTGGCAATGAAGTGAAAAATATGCTAAATTGCTTTTAATTCCCTCTAGAGGTTCAGGGTGAGTGGTATCTAGTTAATATTAGTCCAGGCTCACACTAGCAAGGTTCTAGGAATGATTGGCAGGTTAAACGAATTTTTGTCAAATGAGACAAGGAAGCTGCTGTTTTCACACGTGGAGAAATTAGCAAATCGCGGTAAAATGTAAAATCGCGGCAGATTTTTCCGAGTGCGCCGGGCGCGATTACAGAGGAACTACAAGGACTATCACTATCGTTTTGGCGTCCTAGGACAGCCTAGGATCTCAGCTTCCAGATGAAAGTTAAGGCAAGTCTCTAAAACAAACGGTCACGGAGATATGAGCGATATGGTAAAGGTCGTTTTTCAGATTTTAAATTTTAAAGTTCAAAGTGACAAGTGACAGTTTTGCAAAATGACAAGGTACAACTTCTAGGAGACAGTTCTGGTTAGATTAAAATAGATTGAATTATATTATTTTAACTAAGAGATTGGTTCTGCACAGTTCGGCTAGGTACTCACAATATATTTAGAAATAGAATGGGCCTCGCCACGGATCTGGTCAGGTTTTGGACTGGACTCCGGTTCAGCTCACTGGTTCTGCTAACAGCGGTCTGGGTCAGCTCTGCTCTGCTGGTCTGGTCTGGGTCTCTGGTTCTGATCAGGTCTGTGGGTCTGGATACAGCGGTCTCCGGTTCAGCTGGTCTCTCTCTGGATACAACACTGCTTTCTGGCAAATGGCAAGAGTTCTTGCAAAGAATTCAAACAGCTCGCCTGGCTGTGATAGTGGCAATGATTTGAGGCCTGCTAAAGAGGGATTTAGCTTGTAGTTGACCTCTCTGCTACAAAGTCTGAAGTAAAGTCTTGGTCTCTGAAGGTGGATAGATTGAAGTCTCTATGTTGGCTTTCTGGAGGTTGATGGAGGTAAAGTATGGATTTTTCCGGCAGAGCGTCCCGCAGCAGATGGAAAAGAATGTCCCTATCTGTCCTGTCTGTCTGCTTTTATCTGTTTTTAAAATGGGTGTGTGTGCAGCATCACTAGACCCTACCCCTCTCCACTTGCCATTGGCCACTTCCTCCTCTTCCCCTTGATTGGGGGAATGAAATGAAGTGTCATCATGATGAGGTCTGTTTATGATACAGAGAACCCACCCCTGTCAACTTTACACACAATCTATATTTGACCTAAAAACATATTTGCACAGGTACACATTTGTTTAAAATTACATGCACCCATCACATATCACAGGAGGTATACCCTGTCCAAATCTGCTGTTCCTGGGGGCTTGCATTCAGAAATGGCAATATTTTGCACTTTTTGGTCGGTTACCAATATTGGATTTGTCCCCGAATTTACGCAAATGTTCGCAAAGCATGTGGGCATTAGGTGGTGGAGTGTCAGATTTTTAACATGCATACATTTAGAGTAATATCCTCTTTTCCGCTAAAACCCCCCTGAACATACCACTGGGTCCTAACACGTCTTCAAATGTGCACAGAAAAATCACAAGAATTATGGTATCATTTAAATAATGTTCACAAGTCCGCTCTATGAATGATCCATCTTTTTCTAAAACCATATTCTGGCTACAGGGGTGTGTCTTTTCAGGTCACATGGTACAGAAACCAGTCTTTCCAGTTTCTGCCATGCTCAGAGACCCTGCCCCTCCCAGCTTCTGCCAAGAGGAAGCTGTTTTATGACACCTGCAATAAACCATCTGCCTGGGCCCTGGAAGGCGCATTGTTCAAGAGGAAGCCATTTACGACTACCCTAATAAACCCTCTGCCTGGGTCCTATGTTTAGTCTCTAGCAGTCCCTTGGTAATTCAATCAGAGAAGTGTCATATCCCTTTTGGTGGGAACAGCAAAAGGCAGCTAGGCCTGGGAACACAGCTGTTATGCAAGTCTCAACTCCTGTCGGGGGTAGATGTCAGGCAAAATTCAGTTCCTTAAGCCAGGCCTCAGCTAATGTCACTTTTAGTTACCCAGTTTTCTGCATTCAAATAAAACTAACAATGTTTACATATGCAGCTAGAATGCTGATTCTAAGTTTAAAACTATGACATTTAAACAATTGCAACCTATGTGACACTCAAAAGTAGGTCACTCAGTTAATTTAAACATTTTCGATTTTTGGTAGTTTTAAATCCAGTTTCAGTTAGGCTGCTGCATGCATAGCTCAGCCAGTTTTGTTATGAACATTGTTTTGGGCTCTTCATCTTCCCAGATTTAGTATGCACACATACTTCATTCTGCCAGATGTCCGCTGGTGTTCAGTGAGATTTTTGGATGTGTTGCAATGTTTGAAAATAGGCATTTTGAGCTGGCATTCAGAGAAACAAAAGGTGATTGTTAAAGTGCTTTCTAGCGAACAGGCACTGCTGTTCTTCTCTTTGGCACCCCATTTCACTCATGGCTCTTCTGACCCAGCACACCCGCACCGGGGGTGGCAAGTCAGGCGACTATTTTGGTGTGCGCACAAGCTGCGCGGTTTTCGTGGATTCTGGCGCACATGTGGGCTTTTTCGGCCATCTTGGATTTCCTAAGCCCACAGCACCAAATGTTGTAGCATGATAGCTCAAACGTGGGTCAGGACACCCAACAGCCTCTAACTCTCAACTTCTCCTGCTAGGAGATCTTAACATCCACTTGGATATTTCTTGTCCTTGTGCCAGGACTCTTTTGCAACCTCTGTGACTCCCTCTGTCTCTCTATTCTCCCCTCTGGCCCGACTCATTCTGCAGGGCACACCCTGGATGTTCTGATCTCCTCAGACCTCCCCCTCTCCAACTCTCTCACCACTCAACTCTCTTGAAGTGACCACTTTCTATTTTCCTCCCATCTCTCTCTCTATCCTTCAGGCCAGGCGGACTCCAGCACTGCAACTTACCTTCTCGGTCATCCGACCCATGAAGCGTGTGTCAGTGGAGTCTTTCGCCACTACTTTCTATCCTCCTTTGACACCTTTGGCTGACTCACATCCTGACACATCACTTACTAACCTCCATCTTTATATCTCTTCATGTACCTGGCCCTGTCATGAGGATCCATTGAAGGCCAAATCCAAGTGCAATTCTTGGTACGACCCCTACCTTGTCTCCCTCAAACGCAAGTGCAGGGTGGCTGAGAGGAAGTGGAGGGCTACACGTACACGCTCTGACAAACCGGTCTGCTGCCTGCTCCAAAGGCAGTACAGACTCTCTGTCATCGCCAAGAAGAGAACACACATCCATGCCTGTGTCTCAGCGGCATCTATCAGCTCAGCCAAACACTTCAAAATCTGCAACTAGCTGGCAAATATGGCTGCAGTCTCTACCTCTCCTGTTCCCTCCAAGACCTTCTGCACAGCCCTGGCTTCTCATTTCAATACCAAAACTCAGGACATGATGTCCACCCTATCTTCCTCCACCTCCATCTCCTCCTATGCTACTGGACTGCCTGTGGCCTCCTCCCTTTTCTTCCTTTCACTTGTTCACCCCTGACAAAGTTTCAAGACAGTACTGATCTATCAAAGTCTTGTCCAGACAGGTTCTTCCCTGTTCTTCCAGAACCATCAAAGACCTCATTGACACCCTTGTTCCAGCCCTGGGAGAGTTCTGTAATCACTCTATTGCCATTGGAATTTTCCCCTCCTCTCTGAAGCACTCTCTTGTGCACCCCCCTCCGGAAAGAAGCCTTCTGATGATCCTTCCTCTCCGGCTAACTATCTCCCGATCTGTTGGTTGTCTCCATGACCATCAGTCTGGCTTCAGAGTGGCCAGAAGCACGGAAACTGCTCTCCTGAACATTCATGAAGACCTGCTCTCCAATCTTCACTCTAACGTTCCTTCTGTCCTCATTCTCCTCGATCTTTCTTCTGCTTTGGACACGGTCAACCATGCCATCCTGCTCTAGTGCCTCCATGATAACCGGGTATCACTGATAAGGCGCTGGCCTGGCTTAATAATGATAATAATAATAATTTAGCATTTATATAGCACTGCTAACCCTCAAGTATCTGAGCGCTACTTATTATTACCCACTGTGTGTGGTGCTCATTTATGGACCTCAGAAGGATGAAAGGCTGAGTTTGGCCCTGCCGGGATTTGAACCCGTATCAGCAGGCTCTGCACAGATGTCAAAGCGAGCACTCTACTCGCTGTGCTATCGGACCGGCTTACCTCCTTTCTCACTGACCGACCCTCTCAGGTACACTGGGGTACTTCCTCTCGTCTATCTCTCTCTCGACCTCTGGTTTTCAACCAATACCTTACCTGGCACCTCTCGCCCACCTCATTGCTGCTCTATGCTCCAATTTTCAAAGGTCTGTGGATGACACCTAGCTCTCTTTCAGGCTCCTTTGGCTGCCTCTACTCCTTCGCTCATTCATGACTTTTTGTCTGCAATTCAGGAGTGGTGTGCCGCCAATGATCTCTGCCTTAATGCCAGCAAATGGAGATCCTCCTCATTGGAACACCAGCTCCCTCCTTTGCATCTCTCTCTGGCAGCCCACTATGGGTCCTCTTCTTGCTCCTACCTTTGAGGCTAAGAACCTTGGTGTCATCTTTGACTCCACCCTTTCCTTCTCTCCTGACATTTCTGACGCCTCTAAGAAGGTAAACTATCAGCTGCACCTCCTCAGAGGTATTCTTCCTTTCTTCACTTTTCCCCAGAAGCTCACTGTCTCCAGATCTCTGGTACTCTCAAGGCTGGATTATTGCAACAGCCTCTTTCTAAATCTTCCTGCCTCTACTCCCCATCTTGTACAACTTATCCAGAACAGGACTGCAAGACTTGTCCTTGGGCTCAAGCCCATGGATCATATCTCTGCAGCACAGAAATCTCTTCATTGGCTCCCAGTGGTGGCAAGGATCAATGATCAAGTCCAAGACCCTCTGCATTGTCCACAAGGCTTTCTGGGGCCTTGGACAGCACTACCTCCAACTCCCTCTTCCTAAGTATCTTCCATCTCAAGCTCTCCACTCATGCAGCAGGGTCAGCTGCTTTTCCAAGCAGAGAGTTTGGGGCAGATCTCTTTTCTTTGGCTGGCGCCTCCCTCTGGAACAACCTCCCTGCCTCTCTCAAACTTGAGCAGAACCATCTTGGGTTCCGGAAGCAACTCAAGACCTTCTTCTTTGCTTCCGCCTTCTCTTCCTCTCCCCTGCTGATGACCCTTCTGCTCCACTTACTAGTCACCTGGCCACCCTCTGAACTTGGGCCCAGGTCCCTGCCCGAACAGTGGCACCTTGCACTGCCTCTTGGCCCCACCAGCACTTGTCTGTATCTGGAACCCTACCGTCCCCTCTCTCTGTTCCGTTGGTTGCACATTATGATTACCTGTACTGAGCCACCCGACCTTAAATGCAGTGGTAACGGTATTACCGCCAAATGTAAGGGCTGGCCCTATCACGAGTTTGGCGCTAAATGGGCTGTTTTACATCCAGCTTATTTCTGGACGTGAAAATCCCATAGCGCCCTGTTTTCAGTGGTATTACCGGTGGCTGGATTTACATGCATTATTAGCACTGAAAAAGGCCCCCATTGGATCCAATGGGCCAAATGGGGAATGGGGATTTACTGTTAGTGCCCAACCCGTCATCCGGCGGTAATACCGCCAGACCGGTGGGCGCTAACACTATTACAGTTTGGCTGTATTACAGTCGGAATACCGCACGACTCGTGATGAGACCCTATGTACGTACATGCCTGTTTCTTTTTGGTATGTGTTTCTGCATTTTATGCACGTCTTTCTAATGTGTTGGCCATTACTTGTGAGTTGTCCGTCATGGGATGGTGTGTGTTTTTTCCATTCCAGGTACATTTTTGGAAGTTTCTGCTCGTGTCTCTCCCTGTGTCGGTGGGTGCTTTCCAGGAGCTGTGTGCATTACTACATTGTGAGCAGCACATTATCACTTTCCATGCTCCATTTCTGTTTCAGTTTATTTTCTATATTTTCGCATGTCCAGATGTGTTTGTGTGTGTGTGCGCGTCTATCTGCCTTTGTGTGTGTGTGTGTGTGTGTGTGTGTGTGTGTTTTCTGCATATATGCACTATGAAGGATTTTAAAAGTGTGTGTGCGTTTTCTATGTGTGTACGCATGGCTGAAAATACATGTACCTGTTTGCATAGTTTTCACGTCTGTTTATGTATGTTGTCTGCATAGACGGATGAAAGCAGATGCGTATCGCATGTTCGCATGTTTGCATATGCGTTTTTCATTTCCATAAGCATTCCAGTGTTTGGGTGTCTTAATGCTGAACTGTGCTCATCAGAAAACACAGAGGCATAGTGCACATTTTGAAAAGTGAATAACTCAAAGCATTTTTTTTTTAAATTGTGCATTTAGTCACACAAAAGGACTGTTTACACATTGTACAAAAAATGAAAAGAGAAATAAAAAAGTGCACTTTCAGTTTGTTTACTTAAATCATTCAGATCGCGAATAATGAGAGATTCTAGTTTCTTATCATTTCTAGGTCCATGCTAAAAATAAACGTAATCAAAGCAGAATGTTGAGATATTTGACCTGAAAACATGTTTTTTTAGCATTGATAATACCCTGAGTTTTATAGAACATTATTTTGCTATATGAAAACATTGGGCCTCATTACGACCCAGGCAGTGCGGAAATAACGGTGGCGGTAAACCCGCCGACACCGTTGTTTCTGGACCGCCTGAGTCCGACCCCTGCAGGCGGGAGGTGATGTTCCCGCCAGGTCTGACCTGGCGGGTTTAACACCTCCCGCATGCAGGCGGACGAGGAAACACCGGCAGCTTTACGAGATGCTGCCGGTGTTTCCATGATCCCCATTTCCATTGAGTCCCATAGGACTCAATGGGAATGGGGATTTACACCATTCCGCCTCCGTGATTCCCGGAAAACCGGGGTTGTAATGGCGGAATGGTAATACGAGTCCGGCGGTAACCAGGCGGTTTTACCGCCTCGGTTACCGCCGGACTCGTAATGAGGCCCATTAACCTGTTTTCTCCAACTTTGGCATGTGCAAAGCTTTTTTTTTGGGACACATTGGATGACTTTTCACATAGGAGTTCAATGGTACAGATGGAGGTATTCACATGTTCCTGTTACATCGGACATGCTCTATGGTACTTCTACATCTACAGATGCTGATTCAGAAAGAATGTACGGGTTGCAACCCTGATTTACGTTTAGCTTACTCGGAGAGAGAGACTTTTCAATTCACAAGGATGCTGGCAGGAGTAACCCCCTAGGTTACTAGGCTTCACCACAAAGGCAGATTGGAAGGAGGCATGAATCGGGAAGCTGGACAATCCTAAATGTACCTCTCTGAGGTCTGTTCAGATATTAGACAGGTTACACATTAGTATCATAGAGAGGTGCACAGGCAGAGGGCACTGGTGGCATCCATGTATGGTCAAGAGATGTTCTACCACCCTTTGAGGATCTTGAGAATTTTGAATATTTGCAGCTGCATCTAAAACTCCATCAGAGTACATTTAGAGGCTCCTCTAAGAGTAGATTAGTATCTGGGCAAGAGGAGACGGCTCATATGTTAAACAGAAATCAGGGCGGGTGACATTCTGTGGGGTAACCAGCACTGAAATGTCCATGTTGTGGATCATTCATAAACAAAGTGAGCCAGTCCATAGCAGTTATGTCGACGCCCGTCATGGATTGTATCAGTGATCACAGTAGAATGACATGATCCAATCTATCTTTGAAGCCTAATATTTATCATCTAATTCTGCACGAACTGGAGCAGTTTTTTGCCATGGAGCTCTCTGATGGAGAGGTTTAAACTGTATATGATTACCTTGTCACTAATATGCAACCCTTCATCACTAAACCTAGTAAGTGTGTCAAGAAACACGCAATCAAATCCAACAAGTGCTTCGATGAAGAATGCAAGTTTGACATATTTTAAACTGTTTGAAGGGAGGCCTGAGTGTTAAGAAGAATACATTGCAGCGTTTGAGAGCCCATTACAATCTCCTGATCAAGCACAAAAAAGATAATTTAGTAAGTTTAGAATGGGAAAGACTGCAAGAAGCTTCCCTCACTAGGGATACCTATTCTGGAACATTATTATTGGAAACAGTAAAGGAGATAATAACAATCTAGGTGCTGATATCATCCCGAGTATTTGGAAGAACCCCTTTCAGAGCATTCATGGCTTGATAGAGCATGTGGACATCCTGGGGAATTTAGTAATGTAAGTAGAACATGGGAGCTTAGTCAGTGAAAGTAATATGGGTCCTGTCCAATTTCATTTATTTTAAGTAGAGAACGTTATCTTATCTGAGCGAGGGGGGAAAGCTCCTGGACCGGATTTTATCCTTGTGGACCTTACTAAGGATGAATTGACTGTCTGGATCCCGGTCTTATGGAGGCTGTTTAATGTGATTCGCAGTATCAGCAAGTCCTCCCTCTTGGCAAAATGCTACTATCATCCCTATTTATAAAAAAGGGAGGGCGAGAGGATCCTGGGAATTACAGACCGATATCCCTGTTGGATAGTGTGGGGAACATTTTTGCCAGAGCAATTTTATGTAAAACTACAGATTTGGTCGTGGAGGAGGGTTTAATTGACCACCTACCAGCAGGCTTTCGGCCAAAAATAAGAACAATGTATCAAGTTTTTTTCCTTACATCTAACTATACAAACATACACAGTTTTGAGAAACATGAAACTTTACACAGTGTTTATTGACCTCAAAACTGCCTTTGATGGTGTAGCACAAGGTCATCTGTGGTCCATATTGGCTAAAAGGGTCGTCCCAGGTTACCTCCTGCAAATCATTGAATCATTATTCAAAAAATCAAGCCTCTGTGCGATGGTATTTGGATGGCGAGTTGACTGACTCTTTTATGGTGACCAGAGGGATGAGGCAGGGTTGTGTACTTGCCACTCTGTTGTTCCTAATTTATATAGATGAAGGCACAAGCCATGTAAGATCGAAATGCCAGGACCAACCGAAGCTGGGGCTTGAATTCATCCCAATGTTGCACTTTGCGGATGATGCTTTTCTCCTGTCATCATCGGCGAAGGGCATGGAGACCACCCTGGAAGCATGTGTGGAGAAGCTGTAGTTCGAGGTAAATACTGAGAATGATTTGTTTTCCAGCCTATATTTAAACAGTTTACCAAACTCAAGTCGCATATTAATGGCACTGCTTTAGAACAGGTCCGGTGTTATGATAATCTGGGAGTAAGATTCAATGACCAGGGCTATTGGACATCACAAATCATCAAATCTAGTGCCGCCCTTGAAAAATATGGAGGTCAATTAGGAATTATTCCTTGGTCATGGTTGAGGAGTTGTTAGTCCAGCACTATGTATGCATGTCACACAGGCGAATTCTGCAACTCTGTATGGAGCCGGGGGCATGCTGTCAGCAGTAAATTGGTGAAAGAACAAGGAAATATCGAGGCTGAGTACCACAAAGGAAATATACCAATCACGGGTTAAAAAGATTCACAGATCTTTTATTACTGTACAGTTTACAAAGTAACACAGATAGCTATCTGGCTCCCAACACCCCGCAATGTGTACCAGCCCGACAGAGAGAGGTGAGAGAGAGCTAGGCATCTAAATGTTCGTGCTTTTATACAATTCTGAGTAATATAGTCCATCCTCTCTTCGTGTTAATAATTTGTGGTCTAGAGTTTGTGCCTAGTTCACATACGGATCATACAATATTATACAAAGGATTAGATAGGTTTGCATTTCCATGGAGGCACAATGGCGATGTATGTTCTCAAATCCTGCAGTAAGCATCATTCACTATCCCTTTACAATTGCGTTCGGCCTGTGTCCACGCTCGAGGTTTGTTCTACATTGTCCCCAATGAGTATTCAAGGATGAGTCTTGTGAGCGCAGACAGCACTTAAACAACAGTTCATGTGTAGTGCAAGGCCTTATTGCCTATTCTAAACAGTCGGCTCTTGGGCAGTCTAAACATTAACTGAACCCAAAGGTCAGGAAGCCTAGTTGCAAGTTGAAAACATAGTCCACCATTTTAGAACAAAGAACACACAAGTGGAAATAAAAATGGCATATGAATCTTAAAATGGCGGCGAAGTCAACCCAAAATCGGAACTTTGCAATGCAGTTTGCCATGTAGCGCGACTAGGCTGAGGCGAATATAAATATAAAGGAGGCACTATACAATTACCATTTAACAAACCCTCCTTTTGGCCTAAGCCAAGAGCTTTACTAAAAATAGTCGCTTTACTCGTAACTCCATGTTTCAATGTCCGTACATCCTGAATCACATTCATCAGATATATCAATCACCATTAGATCTGTGACAGTAACATCCTTCATCACGAATACATTAGTCATCTTCTCAGGTGTGTGCATTTTTGGTCCTAATGTTCCTACAGTTTGCGCACAACATCCCCCTAACATCGAACATATGGCAGGAAGACATTGGGCCTCATTACACGGATGGCGGACCACACGTTAAGGAAGGGACCACACGTTAAGGAAGGGACCCGCTGAGGGATTCCAGAGCAAATAACGGTACCGCTTATAGCGGTACCGTTATTTGCTCCTTCCCCCTTCCCATTGAGCCCTATGGGGGCTCAAATGGGAATGGGGAAGTGACATGGTGAATGGGGAATTACCGCCCCCTCCAACCTTGGAATGTGGCAGTAATTCCGCCATTCACCATGTCGGACTCGGTACGGTACCGGCGGCAACCATGGCGCTAACAGTGCCATGGTTACCGCCTACCGCGTAATGAGGCCCATTGTATGCAACAACAACAGAACAACAGAATGCCAAAGATTAACATTGAGACTGAGAGAAGCTTCCATCCCCAAGACCGTAAGAAGTCCCAAAACCAAGTACTAAGATTCCAGTTCCCCTCGGGAACATGCACTTCTGAGCATATGATGTGCAGTTTTTTTGTTGCCTTAAATATGGTCGGGGAGGAGTCAGGTACGAAAACACAACAAGCGGACCCCACCAATTTGCATATTCCACCATGCTCAGCCAGGATGACTTCTAACACCAACCAGTTCTGTAGAGCCACTAATCGTATTGCTTTTAGTTCTAGAGTCATGTTGTAGAGTATGTCAGTGGTCTGGTTGATGGTTCTCTCCAGGACTCTTGACAGTCTCCTAATATCCTCGGAATTCATGATCTTTCCCTAAAATGGTACAAAGGATTTTGCTAAATCACCCAAGACTTGTGAAGGAGTATCACCGTTCTTGTCCCACCTTGGACGAACCCTAGAGATATCAGTGGTACTAGCTACATATCCCCCTGGTAGTAGGATACCCAAATAACAAGTTCCCTGCTAATCCCTAGGTAGCCACCAATAAGCTTCATTACCGAAAACGAAATAAACAGGCTCGCCTACATACAAAGGTCTGTCCTCACTGGTCAAGTTTGCACCATTGGTACGACCCTCGAAATTACCCTTTGACTGAGAAACATTCCTTTTGTATGCAGAAAGAGACAGAGTTGGGGGTATGATTGATAGTGTAGGAAGGTGGCATCCCGGTTGCCTACAGGAGCATCTTGAAAGAGATCAGTGATTGGAAAGGACGAGATAGTCTATCAGAAGGCCTAATAGAAGCAACATTAAGCTTGCTCCTATTTGCAAAAAGTGAGCATCCCAGAGTCGTCAGGACTCGCCTTTCAAACTCATTCAAATTAGTCCTGACAAAGTTCCCTGAGATGCTGTCATTCCAACGACCAAAAAATAGTGCCCTTACTGTCACAACCCTCAGCCCTGACCCCCACTGGCAAGCCCACAAGCCAGGTGGGATCAGGGCTTGGATCTTTAATAAGGCCAGACTTCCACTTTTCAAGCCCTCTTGGGGCCAGTCCTGGCGCCTTTGGCGCCAGGCTCATCAGTTGGGAAACGCATCTGCTTAAGGGACTACTTTATTAAGGCTTTCAGCCAACATGGAGGCATCCACATAGCTGGGTTCCTAGAACCAAGCTATACGGCCTAGTGCTTTCGTTGTGGTGGCCTAGGGACTGCTTTACCTGGACTACTTTACAGGGGCTATTTAAAGCACACCCGAACAAGAACACACGCTTTGCGTTACTTTGCTTCTAGCAACGTAACGCTCACCGTGTCCAGCTTCTCGCGGACCTGACGAATTCCGGACCTGCAGAAAAAACAAAGAAACATTGTTAGCAGCAGAATCTTACCTGCAATCTTCATCCATCTCTACCCTCAGCTCCTGGGCTTCTCTGTTGGAGGAGTTCGCCGCCCGGATCGAGGGACCTGAGAAAAGGAGAAAGACATTATTAACAGAGATACAAGAGATATTACAACCATAAAAGCGCTTAAAGACTTACCTGGCTGGTTACTTCTCGACCTGCACTGCTCTGAAACCCCATCTGCACTGGGTACTCTCCGCGCCTTATGAAAAGGGAAAACACAGGTCAGTGAGGACAAGGCATCGCTGCACTACGCAAAGCGCTTCCTTACCACATCATAGCGCTATAGCGCGCCATCATCTCCCGGTGAGAAACGACACATCCCGTTCTCCGAGTGGACACTCCACACCCCTAGAGGACATAAAAGAGACATTAGAACAGACAAAGGCATGCAAGAAATACACCATTAATTACAATAAGACCTACCCGAAAGACACTACAAGGGCCGCAGTCAGTGAATTAATTGGACCGCCAGCGCCCACAAAAGCCAACGCGCCCCTGCCCAGAGAGCAGGATGGAGAGCACACTGATTCCAGCAACCAGGTGAGAAGAGAACCTGGAGGGGCTGGAAATTAAGGAGGTGGGGATTAAACTGCTTACCTTGGTCACCCAGTCCTGAGATAGTCTTAATTTTCCAGGCAGAATTCCCTTGACACCGAGACCACAGGGGAACCATCAGGAAGGGCATCAGCGACCAGCTGGCTGGGTGGCGTCCCCGTGGATACTAGATGAGCATAACAGAATGCAAAGTCTCACATAAATAATCTACCTGGGCGCCATGGAAACATCAGAAATTGACCAATTGGCCCAATTGTTGGGGGCCCTTCGTGCTGAGGTTCATTCAGCCCGACAAAGACTAATGCACTCCGGAGAGACTTAATAGTGACCAGGGAGCGCACCGATGAAATCAGCAGACAATTCTTTCAATCGCAGGCAGGGCAGACTCCTCTGCCTGGGGGAAATCCACCGATGCAAACTTCTGTTCCACCATCTCATGCCCCCATGCCAGTACAGATCATGCTGCCTGGAACCGTTCCCCTGGCACCACCAGAAAGGTTTTCAGGGGATCCACGGAAGTATGCAGCATTTATAAATCAGTGTTGCCTTCATTTCCTTTGTCACCCTGGGGCATTTCCAAATGACCAAGCTCGGGTAGCTTTCATCCTATCATACTTGAGTGGAAGCGCAGTGGATTGGTCAGTGCCGTTGGTGACCCATAACGATCCATTGTTACAGGACTATGGGGGGTTCCAGAGAGAGATGGAAAAACTGTTTGCTCGCCATACCCAGGAACAAGCAGTGGATGACGAACTTTTATCCCTCCGGCAGGGAAACCAAGACTTGTTAACATATATTGCAACCTTCAATAGACTGGTGGCTGAAGCCAGGTGGCCAGAGAACAAAAGAACAGCATTATTCCATCGAGGCTTACGAGGTGAATTAAAGGACGTCTTGGCTCAGGTAGTTGATCCTCCCAGAGACTGTACCGAATTCATAAATCTAGTCGTGCAGCTAGATCATTGTTTGCAGGACAGAAAAGCAGACAGGTCCAAAGCAGACTCACAAATAGTTTATGTTTGGCCTAAAGACAATGCACCACGGGGGGGAGACAACGCAGTAGAACCCATGCAGATTGGAGGATTACGACCTCCATTAACAAAACAAGAGTGGGAAAAAAGAAGACAACAGCAACTTTGTTTGTATTGCGGAAAACCAGGACATTACCTGAAAGACTGCCCAATTAAACCCCCTAGGAGATCAGTCGGGCCACAGAAAAGGATGAAGGTAAGGAATTGGAAAACTACCAAGCTCGGCAACCGTAGAGGTCAGTTTGTCGAGTGATGAGAAAGAGCCACTGACCTCACACTTTGCGATACCCGTGATCTTAATAAATCACCAACAGTCGTCAAAGATGCATGCCGCAGAAGCGTACATCGACAGCGGAGCAGTTGGGAACTATATAGATGAAGAGTTGGCAGCAGAGATGGGGCTCCCTTTGTGTTCTAAATCTACGAGGGACAAGATGACGACCGTGGATGGGACGGAAATCGCCTCCGGGCCAGTAACCAAGTGCACAGCAGTAGTAACCTTGCTGTGCCAGAATGGGCATCGGGAGTGTATTTTATTCGATCTAATAAAGGCACCTCAATTCCGGTTGATACTAGGGATGCCATGGTTGGTTGCTCACAACCCTTTGATTGACTGGCGGGCACGAAAATTAACCTTCTCCAGCAATGCTCCATAACCTGCTACTCTCCTGACCCGAAACCCGACTCCTGTGTCTCCAAAGCTTGCAGTATTGAAGCCTCTACCTTGGGAGTAACTAATACTTTGCCAGATGAATATCGTGACTTTCAGGATGAATTCCAAAAAGACCGGGCTAACACGTTGCCGCCGCATAGGCCTTATGACTGTCAAATCGACTTTGTTCCTGGGTCACAAATCCCACGCGGCAGGATTTATGCTCTCACCGAGCCAGAAAACCTTCACCTGAAAACCTCTTTGGACCAGTACCTCGCAAACGGATTCATCCACCCATCTAAGTCTCCAGCAGCCAGACCTTTGTTCTTTGTACCGAAAAAGGAAGGGGACTTGAGGACCTGTATTGATTACCGCTCAACAAACTAGATAACTGTGAAGAACCGCTACCCCTTGCCTCTTTTTCCCAGAAATGCTAGACCAAGTCAAAGATGCCCAGATCTATACCAAATTAGACCTTCGGGGAGCATACCACCTGTTCCGGGTCAGAAGTGGAGATGAGTGGAAAACCGCTTTCCGTACAAAATATGGCTTGTTTGAATATCAAGTCTTGCCCTTTGGCTTGTGTAACGCTCCTGCAGCGTTTCAATGTTTCATAAATGATGTCCTGAGAGAACTGATTGACATTTGCGCCTTAGTATAGATAGATGACATCTTGATCTACTCAGCCTCAAAACAAGAGCATATCAGGCATGTTCGTTCAGTCCTCACCAAGCTCCGCCAACATCGTTTGTACGCAAAGCTGGAAAAATGCTTTTTTCACGTCACCGAAGTAGAATTCCTTGGTTTCATCCTTTCGCCAAAAGGCATCAGAATGGATGTGCATAAAGTGGACGCAATTTTAAAATGGCCATCACCAACATCTCTGAAGGGAATACAGAGCATGTTAGGCTTTGCAAACTTTTGCCGCCGGTTTATTCCAGACTTCTCTCAGGTTGTGCACCCGATCACAGTATTTTTACGAAAAAGCACCAAAAAGTTCGCTTGGACTGAAGAAGCAGAAAGAGCATTCCAGGAACTAAAACAAAGGTTCACCTCTGCTCCAATCCTGCGGCACCCGCGTCCAGACCTCCCTTATGTTGTAGAGACTGATGCTTCCAGTATGGCTATGGGAGCGGTCCTGTCACAGAGGGACCCAGAAACTGGCCAGCTGCATCCTGTGGACTTCTGGTCAAAAAAGTTTTTACCTCCGGAACTAAATTACGCTATCACGGATAAAGAACTCCTAGCCATCAAGTCCGCTTTTAAGGCATGGCGGCACTATCTTCTGGGAGCTAGACACACCATTACAGTGATCACTGACCACAGGAACCTGCAATATCTCAAAACAGCCAAAGCCCAGTCTTCACGCCAGATACAGTGGGCCCTCTTCTTCGCCGAATATGACTATGTAATCACCTTTCGACCTGGGGTCAAGAATGTGAAAGCTGACGCCTTATCTCGAATGGGCATTGATGAAATAGTGTATACAACTCTAGACCCAGTAACCATCATACCTGAAGACAAACTCTTGGGCATCACAACAGCCTTATCACAAGCCGAATTACGGGACAAAATTCGTCAGTCAATGAACCCGGATGCTTTCCTTGCATGGCAAACTCAGGGCGAGCAGTATTGCATCAAGGATCAGTTACCTTACTTTGGAGATCGGCTATATGTAGTCGAGAAGGAGTTGCAACAGCATATCATTTCAGGTTATCATGACTCCCTGATCGAAGGACACCCTGGAATCGCTAAAACTTTAGCCAAGGTAAAGAAGAACTTTTGGTGGCCTACCTGGCGTAAGAATATTTTCCAGTATGTTCAATCCTGCGGCGTCTGCGCAAAAACAAATCACAGAAACAGAAACCATCAGGTCTCCTACAACCACTGGACATCCCTCCCGCTCAATGGCACACTCTTTCCCTCGACTTTATCACGGATCTGCCACCAAGTGAAGGCTTTAACACCATTCTTGTACTCGTGGATTTGTTTTCAAAGATGGCACATTTTATTCCTCTTATAGGCCTCCTGGACGCATCCACTCTAGCAGGAGTATTTCTGGAAAAAATTGTCAAGCTGCATGGCTTTCCATCAGTTCTGGTCTCTGATCGAGGCAGCCAATTTATATCCAATTTTTGGAGAAAATGTTGTGCGATGGCTCAGATTGACGTCCGGCTATCCACCAGTCACCACCCTCAGACAGACGGCCAAACTGAGAGGACAAACCAGACCCTCGAGCAGTATTTGCAGTGCATGCTGCACCATGAATTAAGAGATTGGAGGGATTTACTGTGGATAGCCGAGTATGCATATAGCAACTTTGTACATTCTAGCACAGGCCAAACTCCCTTTTATACCTTGTATGGCAGACATCCACGTACATCAGAACTGGACCTTCCTGTCAGCTTGGAAATGCCTGCAGTAAAGACTCTTCATACAACCATCACTCAAGCGTTCATAAAGGCAAAGGAACATCTTATTCATGCTAAAGAAAAACAAAAGCACTTCGCTGATCAGAATCGGAAAAAGGCTCCAGACTATCAAGTAGGAGACCAGGTTTGGTTAGTTGCCAAATACGTCCCCATCAAAGGGACCCGGACCTTCCAACCTCGATATTTGGGACCCTATAGCATCAAGCCAATTGTCAACCCAGCAGCTGTCAAGTAAAATCTACCACCTAATCTACAAATCCATCCGGTATTCCATGTATCCCTCTTAAAACCAGTACTACCCGGTGCACAAATCAAAACACCACCTCAACCTATACTAATAGATGGAGAACCATAATTCGAAGTCAAAGGCATCTTGGACTCTAAGTACTCTAGAGCCAAATTGTACTATCTCGTCGACTGGAAAGGATTTGGGCCTCAAGATAGGTCCTGGGATCCCGGTGAAAACATTCATGCACCACGTCTGATCAAGAAGTTTCATCAAAACTTCCCAACCAAACCTGGACCAGGCAGAAGACAAACCTTGGGAAGAGTCTTGGGGGGGGGTGCTGTCACAACCCTCAGCCCTGACCCTCACAGGCAAGCCCACAAGACAGGTGGGATCAGGGCTCGGATCTTTAATAAAGCCAGACTTCCACTTTTCAATCCCTCTTGGGGCCAGTCCTGGCGCCTTTGGTGCCAGGCTCATCAGTTGGGAGAGGCATCTGCTTAAGGGACTACTTTATTAAGGCTATCAGCCAACATGGAGGCATTCACATAGCTGAGTTCCTAGAACCAATCTATGCGGTCTAGTTCTTTGGTTGTGGTGGCCTAGGGACTACTTTACCTGGACTACTTTACAGGGGCTATTTAAACCACACCCGAACAAGAACACACGCTTCGCGTTACTTTGCTTCTAGCAACGTGACGCTCACCGTGTCCAGCTTCTCGCGAACCCGACAAATTCCGGACCTGCAGAAAAAACAAAGAAACATTGTTAGCAGAAGAATCTTACCTGCAATCTTCATCCATCTCTGCTCTCAGCTCCTGGGCTTCTCTGTTGGAGGAGTTCGCCGCCCGGATCGAGGGAACTGAGAAAAGGAGAAAGACATTATTAACGGACATACAAGAGACATTACAACCATAAAAACACTTAAAAACTTACCTGGCTGGTTACTTCTCGACCTGCACTGCTCCGGAAACCCCATCTGCACTGGGTACTCTCTGCGACCCACGAAAAGGGAAAAACACAGGTCAGTGAGGACAAGGCATTGCTGTGCTATGCAAAGCGCCTCCTTACCGCATCATAGCGCTATAGCACGCCATCATCTCCCGGTGAGAACCAGCACATCCCGTTCGCCGAGTGGACACTCCACGACCCTAGAGGAGATAAAAAGAGACATTAGAACAGACAAAGGCATGCAAGAAATAAGACACCATCAATTGCAATAAGACCTACCTGAAAGACACTACAAGGGCCGCAGTCAGTGAAGTAACTGTACCACCAGCGCCCACAAAATCCAACGCGCCCCTGCCCAGAGAGCAGGACGGACAGCCCACAGATTCCGGCAACCAGGTGAGAAGAGAACCTGGAGGGGCTGGAAATATAAGGAGGTGGGGATTAAACTGCTTACCTTGGTCACCCAGTCCTGACATAGTCTTCATTTTCCAGGCAGAATTCCCTTGACACCGAGACCACAGGGGAACCATCAGGAAGGGCATCAGCGACCAGCTGGCTGGGTGGCGTCCCCGTGGATACCAGGTGAGCGTAACACTTAGAGAGGCTTAACATGCAGTAGTTAAAGGCAAAGGATGAATGTACCAGCCCAACCCTTTTCCCCAAGCTGTAGCAAATGTGAACATATCCAACAATTTGTTCTATTTAGAATTGCATGAGTCGCATTAATTATTAACAGAAGTCTATTATTATGATAGCTCTGTCTGTGTTGGGAGTCCATAGGAGATAGAGTGTGCAGGTGCACGAAAGGTGTAGACATAGTGGGAACATTCTCAGTAGGCAAACATTTTTCAAATGGACACACTCCTTCAATATGCCAAAACTCAAGAGCAATCAATACTGTAAGACTGGTTAACACAATTACGAGAAAAAAATACGTCCTGAAGGACCATATATTTGATTGTCCAATGTCTTTGTTGGCCACACAATCGATCGGTTGCTCCGCACGAGTAGAGATAATGACAGGCATTGTTCCTCAAAGCTCTTTCCCGAAAAGTTCCTGCGAAAACTCTGTAGTCCGCTTGCTTGTGATCTCCTGATCACGTGGTTCCTTGATTGAAGATAGTTTTTCCCAGTCCCCAGCCACTTGCTTATACTTCAGCGCAAAAGTAGCAAAGGACAAGCTCAACAATTGTTTCCTGCGGGCACAGCCATGCTTGTGCAGTAAGTCTAGTGTCAGGAATAAGGGTAGGAGCGGGTGTCATGGACCCAGGATGCGCCAGAGACTGTATATATAGGGAAACACATAAAAACTACATTTCCCAGCAGTACTTGGGAAGATTGAGTAGTCATCCGCCATGCGCCCGTGTGGCCAGTTATTCTTGATTAGCAACGGCTTATTAGGGGCCCACGGCGCACGGCAGGTGTGGCTTATTTTGTGTTCGTGCAGAGCGCTGTGTCGGAGGAAAGAAGGAGCCTGATGGGCTTTGCTGAGAAGCGACAGTGGCTGGCATGAGTGAGAGTTTGCAGCGGTGAAGAGGCGAAAGTGCTGCAGCTGCTACGGGCTTCACCATACCACATCCGGGAGGGTTCAAGAGCCTCCCGGACTTAAGATAAGTGAAATGTCCAACTGTTCACTGCATTTCTCTGAGTGCACGAGCAGGCAACATTGGCTGGGGTAGGGGGCAAGGTTCAGAGAAGGCAGCATGACAGCCCCCTAATTCTCTGCTTGTGCTCAGGCGTTCAAGTGCACAATATTTTCTGAGCAAACGGACTGATTCAGTTGTGCTCGATGTGTAAATATTAATTCATGTTTGAACAAGCCCCCAGGCCTTTGGTTGTCCAGTGCTGCTGACAAGAGTTTTGGTTTAGAAAACTTTGGGCTGGAAGGTTGAATGGCAAAATGCTTATGTCTCCATGTTTATCATTATTTCATGTTCAGTGTTTATAAGTGGGGTCATGTGTTATGTCTTTCATAGTGGCACTATTCCCAATTGTACGTTCCAACCTGCTTGCTATGCATATTGTTCCTGTCAGAGGTTGAATGAGGTACATGTATCAAGGTGTAATGCACAAGTATGTTGTGAATGTATCAAGGAGTACAAAGAGGGTATGTCAGAGACAAGGAAAAGCCCCATTGAGGGTGTTACAAGGTATTAGGCAGTATAGGGTGTTTTCCTTTTGTGTCCCCAGTCCTATCCATACTAGGTTTTCCCTCACCCTCTATCCGGTGTTCCTAAAATCCCCCACCCTGTACACAACTTCTCCCTAACCCTCTTCCCCCCACTAGCTGCCACGTGGTGTCCTGTTCACTATATCAGGTACCTGTGCCAACCAGGTTGGGAGGGTCGACTTCTTTCGGCTTCTGTGGTTCGGGGGAGAGTGTCGACCTCTCTTCCCCATTTATGTTGTGTATCTTGACATCTAGTGCCATGGACGCAGATTGTACCTTGAGACTCCTGGTACTGTGTGATCTGCGAACAGTTTATCGTTGCTTCCTGATGGAAGCGATGAAATAACAACAGAATCGTGCAAGGGTGCAGAAACATCCGAAGAAGAGTTCAGAGACAAAGCAGCAGCCTCCCCAGGTCCCGCGGGCTCAGCAAGTGTCTCTGAAACACCCTCGATGCTGTTCAAGACTGATTGATCATTGGGAACAGAGCAAGTAGGTTTCTTCTTATCTTCTCCGTTGTGTGGCAAAGGGAAAGGTATCCTCTTGACATGCATAGCGTGGATCCAATGTCGTTTACCAGCTACTTGTACGGCAGTCTGTGTGGCCAATAGGACCTGGTAAGGTCCTCTCCAGCACGGTGTGAGACTGGATGCTCTCTCAAATGACTTCGTGAGCACCCAGTCACTGGGTAGAATTCTGTGACCTGGCCCCTCGTATTTAACTGGGAGGGCTTCTCGGACCTGTTGATAAATCAAATACAGATTTTGAGTTAACCGATCACAGTATTCAGAGAGAAGTAAATGCTCTACATCTTTAAGATACCTAGGCTTGGGGAGGTTCCATATGTTAGCTGGCCTCCCCATAATGATCTCATAGGGGGAGAGCCCAGTCCGAGTCTGTGTGGTCGATCGCATCGAAAGGAGTGCTATCGGTAAGGCGTCCGGCCACTTCAAATTGCTGGCGGCGCAAACCTTAGCGATCTTGTTTTTTAAAATACCATTATAACGTTCTATGAGTCCAGCACTTTGAGCATGTCTAGCTGAATGGAACCGTTTATCGATCTGTAATCCCACACGTACTTGCAGAATAACAGCAGCGATAAAAGGTGGACCATTATCCGACCAGATGACCCTCGGCAAACCAAACCTAGGAAAATATTGCTTGAGCATGGTTTTCGCCGTTGTCATTCCTGTGGCATCTTTCACAGGGAAGGCTTCAACCCATTTACTAAAAGCACAAATGACCACCAGTACGTACTTGAAATGATTAGAGTGCTCCATTTCAATGAAGTCGAAGTGGATTACTCCAAAAGGCACAGAGGGTGGACCAAAACTACCCCTCAGTGTCTACGTACCCTTCCCCACATTATGCTGTAGACAGACCATACAACTCAGGACAAAACGCTCAGCAGTTTTCAGGATGTTAACATTTACCCAGACAGATTCTAACATTTTGCAGATCTTCCTAGCACATATATGAGTGTGACCATGGGCCATTGTAATCATTACGGTGATATACACATCGAGTAACATCAATTTTCCCTTTGAATTATCTACCCATATATGAGTAAAGGTCAGTAGCAGTCTGTTTAGCTAACTGGTCAGCAAAAGTGTTCCCTTTTCCTACATCATCTACTATTTTCTGATGTGCCGCGCACTTCATAATTGCTAGTTGAGTGGGAAGCACCATCGCTGAGAGTAGCTGAACTATCGAGGTGCCATATTGGATTTTTGTTCCATGTGAGGTCAAGAAACCTCCTCCTGCCCATAGTCTACCGAAGTTGTGAACCACCCCAAAGGCATACTGGCTGTGTGTAAATATATTCACTCTAAGCCCTTCGGAAAGTTCACAAGCTCCAGTCAGTGCAATAATCTATGCGGCCTGCGCAGAGTTATGCAAAATTCTCTTGGTTTCCACAATCGTGCTTAGTGTAGTGATGGCATAAGCAGTAGTGGATGTACCATACGGAAGTTTGAATCAGGAGGCATCACAAAACAGCTCCCCTTGGGGATCATTCAGAGGTGTATCTTTCAAATCAATCCTGCCTTTAGTTTCTTGTTCTGTGCTATAAAGGCAGTCTTGTGACATTTCATCACTGCAAGCAATATCTTGCGGAAGAGGTAACAATTCAGCCCGATTCAATACACAACACCTTTTAATTTTGATATGCACGTTCTGAGCCTGCAGCTAAAATAAGACCATCGACATATTGAAGCAATGTACAAGTAGTAGGCAACTCAAGTGAATCGAGCTGTTCTTTCAAAACCCTACTGTAAATGCTCGGACTCTCCATGTACCCTTGTGGCACACGGGTGAGTGTAAAAGAGCGTCCCCTAGGGTGAACGCGAACACATATCTACTTATCACATATCTACTCGCAGATGGGGAGCAGGTGCAAGTGGATCTAGGTCACTTGCCCTAAGCACCGCCCACCTGGTGCCTTCCTGCCTGCCGCTCTTTTTCACCACTTAGCAAGCCCCGGCCGCCCTTTTCCTATGTCCTCCCCTTACTTTCTTCTATGCACTTACTCTATCAGAATTGTTCCTGGACCTAATATGATAGCAACCTCATCTGTTTCTTCCAACCTCCCATTTTTTTTTCCTCCCCACGCCCCTCCAGCACTATCTGAAATGTCGCCAGGCCAAGTATGATAGTCGCTTGTTTTGTTCCTCGCCTCCCTTTCTGCACCCTCCCTCACCTTTTGTTTTCTCCGGCTCTACCAGAAATGTCGTCAGGCCTAGTACGGTAGTCGCTTGTCTGTTTCCATTTCCTTTCCACTCTCCCCCTCCCTTATCTATGTCTTAGCACTTGCACTATCTGAAATGTCGTCAGGCCGAGTACGATAGTTCATTTCACATCCTTACTGTTCATGGCCTGTAAGAATGTCATTGTATTTTCCCTTGTTCCCTCCCTTGCCTTGAAGTGCTTTGAAACACATTGTGTATAGGCGCTATATAAATAAACTATCATATCATATCATATCATATCCTCATATATAGGAATGCTAAAGAAGGCATTCTTTAAGATCCACAATACTGAAATGAGTAGCAGAAGCTGGAATCATCGTTAGTATCGTTGTTACATCAGGCACAACTGGAAATTGTTGAGCAACAATCATATTGATAGCGCGTAAATCGATAATGAAACGTGAAGAAATTGCATTATCCCCTTTCTTATACACAGGTAAAATTGGACTATTGCACAAACTTCCTGCAATTTCTTCAATTATCCCACAATGTACAAAATCAGAAACTATACACTTCAAAGCTTGCCCACCATCAACTGAAATCTTATACTGTGGAATTTGTGGCAACTTTACTCCAGATTTCAAAACTATTTTAACAGGCTCAATTTGTAAAACACAAACATCATTGTCATCAATCGCCCATAAACACTCCAGAACTTCACTAAATTCTGGCAGAAAATTGCTGTGGTGAAATCGTCAAACGCACTCCGTCCGAAGAACAATGAATTACCGCATTTAATTCCTTCAACAGATTCAACCCCAACAAATTCTCTCCACAGTTCATTGTCAAAATAAACGGACAGTGACCCATTAATGGACCCAGTGATATTGGTACGGGCTAAGAAACCGGACTAACCACTGGCGTACCAGACAACCCTACAGAAACGTTAGTCTGCCCTGACAGTGGAATGTCTGGAACCCGTGAATGGTCAATGGAACACTTCTGTGCTCCTGTATCTATCAAAAATAGATGCTTCCTATTCCCCACCATCATCTCGACGTAGGGACCTTTCTGATTAACAGGAATAGGCGTTGGTTCAAAACCCTGCTTTGGGCTGTCCTAATGAAACAATATATCATCAAAGATAAGGGGCCTCATCACAAGTTGGGCGGTAACGCCGGCGCTAATAGCGCTGGCGCTATCTGACCTACTGTCACACCCCCCCAGCACTATTATTGCCAGATCACGGGTTTGGCGGTAATGGAATTCCCTATTCCCCACTGAGCCCATTCGGGAATGCCCCATTCCCCATTGGGCTCAATGGGGAATTTTCACACTCATACCGCCGGCGGATTTCCTGCCGGCGGTATGAGCGTGAATTTTTCAGCAGATTTTCCCCCAGCTCAGAACTGGAGGGAAATCCACCGAAGCACTGATTTGGTGGAGCCTTAAATCCGGCGGTAATAGCACTACCGCCGGATTTAAGGGTTACTGCTAAACTCGTGATGAGGTCCAAGATCTTCAGAAAGATAGGCAGTAGAAGGATTATCGGAAATATTTCTGCTATCCACACTGGGTTGCTGATTATCTTGCTAAAAAGACTGGGAATTTTGAGCAAACTGGCTTCTACCAGGACCCCATACCCCAGGGTGGCCTCTGGATCGTCTACCCATGACAGCATATGTGTTATTCGACCTCTGCTGGAGGATCGGGCATTGTGCTCGCCAATTACCCTATTGTCTGCAATAAGCACATCGGTTTGTGTGTACAGGACCCAACAGCACATTACCTTGTGGAACATACTTCCTGGAAACTGTGTACTACCCCCTCTAGGCCCTCTAACTATCTGTTTCAACAATACCCTAGTTTTCAGATCTCCTTTTTTCTTTTCAATCCTTTCTTTCTCATTATTGACTGTATTCTCATAATAGTGAGCCTTATGCAATACTTCGGACTGTGATTTAGTGTGCCAAGCACTCTCGGAAGTCACAATTTGTGACTGGATATCATACAAAAATCCACGTACAAATTTGTCCACAAATAATCTTTTCCCTTACTCGGTGCTTAAATCCTGTCCGATAAAATCTGAGAATACTTGTTCGAACCGATTAAAGAATTTGAGAGCACCTTCAGATTTTCCTTGGGTACAAGCAGTAACTTTGTCCAAAACAATCCTTCTCTCAGGAATTAAAGTTTTCAATTGTGTTACTATTCTATCTGGCAAGGTCAGTATCACCTGCGGAGGTCTTTCACCAGCTTTCCTTTCTCTATCTTGCCTAACCAAGCTATCCCATGTGTCACCCAACTCCACTGCATCATCTACAGTCCTAATCTGTTTCCATAAATCAGCAGGGGAAACAACAGATCTATATCACCCAGAGTGAAAACGGACTATTGCAAGACAAGATTTTATTTCTTTGTAAAACCCTTTCGGATTTTTCCTAATGTCTGGAATGGATTCTCTAATAGTATTCACTGTCTTGAGTGAACAAACTGTGATACATAATGTGCCTCAATATCATAGGCGGCTACACCCGTTTTGGCATTAGCCGGGACCTCAACTTTGGGAAAAAATGTCAGAGGAACTTCTCTCATAGGCAACTGCGAAATAGGCAACTCCGAACGCTTACTAAGCAACAGAGCTAAATGGAGCGCTAGAGCGGTGGAAGCAGTGTCAGATGAAAAAGCTCTCTTAGATATTCAATAATTCCGCGGGACAACAAATCTTTCTCTTTTTACATTCATCCTGCAGGAATTCTACCTGTATCACTTTCCTCTGCATTTCTGGGGTATACTGACTATACGTGTCATATACTTCTACGGGAGATATCGACATGTCTGAAATCTATCTAAGTGCATCTCTTGTGCAAATTTGCGTTTCTTCACTCATCGACTTACAAAGAGGAAGGAACCGTTTCTTTACATATAAAGCATCCAAACTATCCCCATCTATTTCATCATTCTGTAACCTTTCGAACTCCCTTCTAAACTCAAAAACCCTCTCGACATGCTCATATACTTTCTCCGCAGTATCTCTTCAATAAGCTAAAACATTCAAATCCCTCAACCCTTGTGGGATATCTATGTCCTTCAGTCTATGTCACATTACAGTCAAATGTATTCCCATCCCTTCAATAAAGACATTTTGCTCAGGAAGACTTTATAGATTAGAGAGTGTAGCTAAGACATCAGATTGTTCACCTTTGTCTAGCCCATGCATTCAAGTATCTCTTTCTCTCTTTGGAAACTGTATTACGAGTTACAATTTTTGATTCAGCACTCGCTCCTCTATCAACTACAAGCGGAGCAGAACCGCTTGGAAAGGAAAATGTATATAAATCTGGTACAACAGGCAGTGGAGATACTATCACTGGTGCCAAAGACAAATCTACTGGAGGTGGAGGTACAGGCGGATGAACAACAATAGGAAACGAGCAATAACTGGCAGCGGAGGAGCAATAGGAGGAACACTAGGAGGAGCAGGAATTGCTACGGGAGGAGGAACGACAGCAGGAAGCGGTAAGACAGCAGGAATAGGTACATAAGGAGGTGGTGCAGTGGCACCAGGCCTATGTTCATTTAAGATTTTATCAATTAGTTCATCTGATACATGAAAGTCTTTAGACAGATATATTTTCTGTATACCAAGTTGAAAAGCCCTATCCATATTTCTAACAGACTCTGATGTTTTTGCTGATCATATAATGATGCCTTTTCAGCGTTTGACATATGTCGACGTGCATGTTTCTCATTACTTTTAAGTTGCTGCATAGCTTCTTTTTTCCAATTTTGTATTACATCAAATGCCCCAGGTCTAGCTTTTTTCTTTAACAATATAGAATCTAAATAATCTATATGGGAAATCTCAAAGCTACCATTGATTGGCCACTGAAGTTCAGAAGCATGTCTAGTTTGTCTGTGCCAAATATCATTGAATACTATACTACCAATGCCGTACTTACAGTACATAGTACATGCCGGCGACTCCTCCTGTGGTGCCGGACAGCCAATTTGCAAAGATTGTCTGTCTCTGCAGAATAACGCCCTGAAACATGCAGACAATTTCCCAGGCATGTCAGATTACTGGTGTTACCTGGCAACGATTGCGCTCGCGAGAACAATAATACAACCAAATATCAGCATACTTAGGAATCGGAGCACAACTCACCTGATTCTAATGACTAAGGGAGGTCCGATCAGATTACAAAGGACAACAAAGGACCCACGTGGTTGGTGATTTCGGCAAAACTTCCCGCCTCGATATATGTACCCTCGTGAAGATGCCGTCTCGGACCGCGAGCTCACCGTCCAGGGATCGGGTCGTGCAGTACTGTTGAGGTGTCGCGTCTCTTCCAAGAAGGGGCCCCCTTTCTCACCGTCCGATCATGGTCCGATAGCTGCATCAACTCTTCAACGCGATGGCATTAATCTGGAGGATCCCTATTCGGGCGCCATCTGAAAGAACAAGGAAATATAGAGGCTGAGTACCACAAAGGAAATGCACCAATCACGGGCTAAAAAGATTCACAGATCTTTTAGTACTGTACAGTTTACAAAGTAACACAGATAGCTATCTGGCTCCCAACACACCGCAATGTGTACCAACCCAACAGAGAGAGGTGAGAGAGAGCTGGACTTCTAAACGTTTGTGCTTTTATACAATTTTGAGTAATATTGTCCAGCCTCTCTTCACATTAATAATTTGTGGTCTAGAGTTTGTGCCTAGTTCACATACGGATCATACAATATTATACAAAGGATTCCATAGTTTTGCATTCCCATAGAGGCACAATGGCGATGTATCTTCTCAAATCCTGCAGTAAGCATCATTCACTATCCCTTTACAATTGTGTTCGGCCTGTGTCCACGCTCGAGGTTTGTTCTACATTTTCCCCAATGTGCATTCAAGGATGAGTCTTGTGAGCACAGACAACACTTAAACAACAGTTCATATGTAGTGCAAGGCCTTCTTGCCTAGTCTAAACAGTCAGCTCTTGGACAGCCTAAGCATTAACAGAACCCAAAGGTCGGGAAGCCTGGTTGCAAGTTGAAAACATAGTCCACCATTTTAGAATGAAGAACACACGAGTGGAAATCAAAATGGTGGATGAATCTTAAAATGGCAGCAAAGTCAACCCAAAATCGGAACTTTGCAACGCGGTTTTCCATGTAGCGCGACTAGGCTTAGGCCAATGTAAATATAAAGGAGGCACTATACAGTTACCGTTTAAAATTGGGTTTGGCTAAAAGAGCCGTCCTCAAACATCTATTAGGCATGCCTTCTGCATGTCTGAATTATCCCCTCTATCTAGAGCTGGGCTTCAGACGATTAATGGGGATGTTAACCTTAGGCCAGTTATTCACTGGCTCAGAGTGTGGACAATGCCTGAACTGTAATTTACGATGAGACAGTTATACATATGAGTCTGATGGTGGCAGGTCTTTGCCTAGGTTTGTACACATCAAGAAATATTTGATCGATTTGAAGCTAAGTGAGCAATGGCGTAACCCTTTGGGTATCACGAAAGATACCATAGAATTGGTAAAGAGAGTTTCTCGCAAGGCAGCCAAAATGGAACTGGTTAATGTATGGAGCAAGTTAGCAATGGGTGAGTCATACTTGACTGGTAAGTACTCACTGGGATTTGAAAAGTACATGAATGTGGTAAACCCACCCTTGACCCGTAGTCTGTTTTGTGAAATTGAGACTTAATTTACTTAACCTGGCGTTCCACTCAAGTAAATGGCTCCCAACTGAAAGTAAACTATATCCAGTGTGTAGCTCAGCTAGGGAGTCACTTAGTCACTTCCTGTTTTAGTTTGCCAGGGCTTCTGAGTGTGTTGAAGTAGGTATCTGAAAACGATCTGCAATGTATATTATGTGTGACAATCAAGCACTCTCATTGTTTAAGTGATCCAATGATATGAACATTGTATATTGTGTAGCTAGCAACATTCATAAGGTGTGGTGCATATGATCTAGATAATTGAAGAACAGGGAAATAGGGAATTAATTCACTAGCCCACAATGACATCGCACACACCTATTTTCGTGGACTCACGCAATTAAACTGATACGGTCCTATCCATATCTGTATTAACAAAGGTTCTACATATACTCTGTAGTCCAGAATATCTTGCAAACTTGTGTATATGTGCCATACAAATGTCAAATAAATACATCCAAATTAAGAGAATGTTTGTAGGGATTTCCTTGAGCCTCTACAGACTCAAATGGTAACTGTTTCTTTTGGACACCAAGTACATTTTGATTCCTTTATGTGGCATGCGCAACATGCCAATTTTTACTTTTTTTTTTATTGTAAAACTACAGTTTTGTACATATTTAATGTCAAAAACTTTTGTTACAGTTTCCAATTTTTGTCCGTCACTCTTCATCCTTATACTTGTTTTGCCTGTAGTTGCGCTTTGCCAACTTTCTAGTTTATTTTCGAGGTTCCTGGTTCAACAGCGTATCCATGTAATTTATTACTGCGCAGATTAGTCGTATATTTTCACCTGATAGCAGGTTTTTCCACCATCTTTCGATGTCATTGTTCAATGGAGTGAACTTTAGTAAATGTGTTTTTCGCTGAGAGATTGTTCCTGTACACTCTGTGATTAGATGTTTAGTGGTTTCAATACTGCTGTTACAAAATCTACAAAAGCTTTCCTTTATTGTTGAGTCTTTTTGTCTCCATAATGTTTCTTTTGTTCTTAGTGTGTTTAATTTCAATCTCAAAAACTGCATGCGGTGGTGCTTTGAGGACATCGTGTCAGAAATCTCGCTGGCATATTTAGTTTGTTTTCACTTGACCCTAGACTTGCCAATGATTTAAATGTGTCTCTTGTTCCTTTGTTAATGATCCATGACCATCGTTCAAACTTTTTTTTCACGATTTGTGGTGTGTTTTGTAGTTCTGATTCTTTGATGTCGGCTGATGCCAGGACTTCCATTATTTTGATGTTCCATTTAGTTAGAAGGTTCATTTGAGATCCAGTTTTCTGCTTGAAGATCTCATATGCTGGAATTGGAGGATGTAAGTTCATTTTCCTCCATGTTATGAGCGATTTCCATGTGACTTTAGAGTGTAGCGAATTCAGTGATAGTTCATACCTCACTGCAGCAACTGGAACATGTCGGGGTAAGTTCAACAATCTTCACCAGAAGATGCCTTCCAACAAATGCCATATGCTTTCAGGGATATTGCACCCAGCTTCCGTGCCAAACGTTATAGTTGGAACAACTTTTTGTGCATAAAACAGTAGGACAGGAGCCAATTCGAATTTACCATGTTCTTTCTCTACTTTTGCTCCTTGAAGCGCCAGCTTTTTTCATCCGATTTTTTAGCTCTTCAATCCAGGGTCCTTCACTGATAGAATTATTATAGTGTATGCCTAGATATTTTATGGTGGTTACCCTTTCTATCCTTTCAACATTTATTGTCCATGAAAAGGCTCGATCTTTTATGTTTCCCTTGGAGCCTATTACTAGTATCCTCGTTTTGGCGGTGTTTATTTCAAGGTCATTAGTTGTCAAGTATTCATACAATTTGCTTAGTAGTCGTTGTAGGCCGACTTGTGTGCGATCTTATATTACCAAGTCATCAGCATATGTTATACAGGTAATTGGTGTATTATTCATTTTTGGTGGAAATGAGTTAACATCACTCAGGTGAGTTGGCAAATCTGCTATAAACAGTTTGAATAGTTCTGAGGCAAGAGGGCACCCTTGTTTTACTCCTTTCTCAGATTGAATAGTTTCAGACAGATCTCCGTTATTACTGAGTCGCACACATATTGATGTGTTGGTGTGGATGGCTATGATGGGTTCAAGTAAATTTGCTGGGCATCCCCAAGATGTTAATTTCTGCCATAGCCTACTGCGATTTATTCCATCAAAGGCCTGTTTCATGTCTATAAAGGCTAGAAACATCCGTTGACCTGCTTTGATGGTTTCCAATTTTAATATACTTAGGATGCAGAGATTTATGTCGACTCTAAAGCCAGCAGTGAATCCTGATTGTCTTGGATCTGTGATCAGTTCAGCGCTTGCCCAGTTCGCAAGTTTCTTCCTCAAGAACGATCCACAGACTTTACCTATAGTGTCTAAGAGGTCGATCGGTCGATAGTTGTTTGGATCGTCCCGATCGCCCTTCTTGTGGATCTGCACCACTATGGCTTTCAGCCATGACTGTGGCATTTGCTTAGTTGAGGCCAATCGAGTGAAGAGAATTTCAATAAAAACTGACCACTCCACAACATTTTGTTTTAGCATTATGTTTGTGATCAAGTCTGGCCCGGCGCTCATGAGTTTTTTACCTGGGTTATTGCGTAGGCAATCTCATGTGCGTCTGTTTTTATGTCCAAGTCCGTTGTTCCAGTTTTGAGTTTTATTGCCGGTTCCCACTCGGGTCTTTTGTATACGTTTGCAAAATGTTTGACCCATATGTTGCCTGCTAAGCCATTTACAATTGTTGGCTGGCATTTCAGATTTCCAGCATTTAGTATGGTCCACATGTCTCTGGAATTATTCTTTGTCCTGAGTTTCAGCATGTTTTCCGCATGGTCTTGCTCAATGATGGCCTTCTGTGATTTTGCCCAGTTCCTGTATTGTTGGCGCTGTATTTTTACCCTTCCTTGAGCATAATACACTTTGTATTTTTTTTTCAGGTGTCTCATGTCTCTTCTTAGAGCTTTTTTTGCATCTTGAAGCACCTTGCTATAGTTATATTTGTGCATTTTACTGGATATGCACGGGTGTTTTTTTATGAGATTCAATAGCAATGGGGCATGTTCGCATGTTTTTTGATCCACATTTCCACAGAATTTTGCTGTGATTTGCTGTATCTGCATGCCATTTATTCTCAATCTGTTTCCAACAGAGTTTGTTGTGATCAGGGCTGTTGTACTTGGATCACTCTCATTCTAGTGGGCCCACCAGCTCAGGCGTATCAGCTCGTGATCACTATTTTCTGTTGTGATCACTTCAATGTTGATTAATTTCTCATACATCTCTCCCGTCGTCCAGACATAGTCTAGTGTTTTGGCTGCGCCTTTGCAAGTGCCTCTCCAGGTACATTTTGCCGGGATGTCTCCTTTGATGTTTCCATTTATCATGCGCAGATTTCGGTTTGTCATCATGACTTGCCAGGCACTTGCTCTTTTACATAACTGTTTTTTTGGGATACTTTTATTTATTTCCTGAATTGAATCCCATTTAAACCATGCACAATTTAAATCTCCACAGCAGGCGATCCATACTATCTTGTAATTTAAGATGGCGTTATCTATGAGCTCGATCACAGATTTTGTGAATTTATCAGTTGCAATCTTGGCTGGATTCCAGTAACAGTTGATTATTAGCATGTGTTCACAATATCCCTTATTTGGCTGATGATGTTTTATTAATGTTCCTTGTACAAAGGGATTTGGATTTTGCGATTGTACTGATGTCCACCCTTCATTAATTCTGATCATCGTTAGAAGTCCCGAGAAAGGACGACCAGTTCTGCTTTTGCCAGCAGGATTAAGAAATACAGTAAAGCCATCTTTGGCTGGTTTTTTGCGTAGTCAGGTTTCTTGTAAGCAACATGAAAATGTATTTTCACACGGGACCAGGAAGTCTTTGAACAAGTGTGAAAAACCACGCGTGTTCCAGGATAAGAGATTGCCTTGTCCTTCTTGTCTTCTCAGTCATTGCTAGTTAGGGCGTCCTTGTGTTCCTTGCTTAGATTGAAAGTTGGCCATAGAGTGACGCAATGCGTTGATTTTAGACTCTGTTAATTTGATGACCGGATCATCATATTGGGCTCTTTCATCTTCGGTTCTTCCTGGAGGTTCTACCATTAGATCAAATCCGTATGCCAACAGTTCATCTAGGGCATGTAAGATTGTGGATCGCACCGCGTTTGAGGTTATGTGCAGTAGCACCTGGTCGGTGGTGTTTTCAGAAGCATATTCCACAATTTTGATATCGTCCGTGTGGATAGTCCGTAAAGAAGGTATTCATTTGAATAACTTCAACACATTTGATCGATTTAAATTCATCTCATGTTTGTCTGTGTGGATGTTTTGTAGGCAAAGCTTTGTGGTTTGTGTTGGAATTTTCTTTTTCTGATACTGTTGTGTTTTGGACGTATAATGAACCGCTCGTTTCCTCTGGTTTGTTGTTAATTTAGGGTTATATTTTGTTGCGGCTTGTGCTCGGTTCCTTTCTTTCTCATGGTTTGAGTTTTGCATCCTTTGAGAGTGTCTGTTGCTTTCATTCGGCTTTCGATTGGGGGCACTCATTGGCAATTTTTGTTGAACCTCGTATTGCCGTTTGTTGTCAAACACTTCCTTATCTTCATATTCATCGCTGTTATGCGAGTAAGTTGACAGATTGCAAAGCTCTATTGATGAATTTGAGATAGTTTGCACTAAGCTAGTTCCCGAGGTGTCTCCCCTCATTAGTTTCCTGCTAGGTTTCTTAATTTCAGTGGTTTTGCCCAAAGGTTGACTTTCTGAAATTATTGATTTTTGGTTTTCTTTCTGCGTCCGTATGAACATTGACGGTCGAGTTGGTAATGGCAGATTCCTTATGAAATTTTTTGCATCCAATGTTCTTTTCCGCTTATTCCTGCCCAAGCCAGCGGTGGAGAAGAGAGGTTCCTTAGGATGAAAATTTATTATGCTTTCTTTAGATTAATTTTTTGGAGATTCATTTCCACTAGAGAAGATTTTAAAAGCTGTCTGCTTGGCAACTTCTCTTGAGTTGTTTTGAGAGAGCGCTGAGGATGTTTCTGCGGTTCCTCATGGCATCGCGGTGGACTGACAACGGTTTGTGTCTGTGTATTTTCAGACTTATCGTGTTTTTGTGTCGTCTGCACAGATGTTTGCTTCTCGGATGCATCTTGTAAAGTACATTGCTTTGCCCTTAATCCCTCAGCATCTTTTTTCTTCTCTTTGTTCATTTGCCGACCATTATGCACATTCTGGGATGATTCTAGAGTCAGGCTCACGAAACTTAGTGCACATGGGTTTTGTTGTAACTTGTCGTTTTTGGCCTTTGTTGCATGGATCTTTCCGTGACCTTCTAGTGTATTTGCTGCAGCAGGAAGTCGCCCTTCATGTCTCATCCACCGCTTCTAGTAGTCCTGTGGACAAATTGTCATTGTCACAGTGGTATATTGCTGCTAGGTCACCAAGAGGCATTTGCCAGTTTGCAGATATGTCTGCTTCTTTCTCCAGTTGACTCTGGAGAAAAGTTGTGAATGTATTCCGTTTTTCCGTCCTTTCCATTAAGTTGGTTAGCATCGCCCCTTGGTCTTTGATAGTTTCATTGAGAGTTTAATATAATTTGACAAAGGGATCATGGCTAAGGATGATGCTGCTAATACATTATTATGTATTTGCATGGCAGCTGCTGCCGAAAGGCTTGATTTTGTTGCTGCCTCGCTTGAATCTCTCCTCGCCGTTGTTTGTGGGTTCAGTGAATCTTCGTTCATATGCGGCATGCGAGTATTCAGTTCGATTACTTGTCGTTGTTTCAATTTTTCCAGCACAGGTGTCCTCGCGTGCCATCTTGGTGTACTCACTTCATTTCCTTGTCGCTCGCTTCTTTCTTTGATGATTGGACACTGTTTGGTTTGGTGTGATATTCCATTTGGGGTAAAGATCTGCGTGTTTGTTATGTTATTTATCCGTGGTGGGCTCGGCCTTTGAGAACTTGTTTCCCCTAGACATGCTGCAAGTTGTGAAATTGCTTCCACTGTAGCTTCGTCCAATATTGCTGATGTCTGTTCTGAGCTGTTTATCGAGCCACTTTTCAGGTAAGTGCTTCCTTGCTTAAGGGTGTCCTTTACAGTTGAAACTAGTTTTCCACTAAGTCGAATGTTGGAAATTTCAAGTACCGCTTGACTGTCTTGATTGGTGGATTCTAAGTTGGCGTCTGTGGTATCAAATGTTTGTATTGTTTGCTTTATGTTTGTTACTTGTGTGCTTTCAGTGGTCTCCACTGTTGACTCAGTGTGCAACGTCCCGAGTAAGTCTACATCAGTGATTTCAAAGGGGGTCAAGAAATCTTCCATACCATCTATACTATGAACTTTGTCTATCCCACTGGTGTCTTGTGGGATCTGCACCAAGTCTGACAGTAATAATAATGGCTTGGATTTGTTCATTCTTTCTTTTGATGTTTCGTGTGGTGTATCGTGTTCAATAACACTTTCCGAATGAGACTTTTTTTCTTGTATTCTTTGTTGGTTTATGGTGGTCCCTCTTTCATTCATTTTACTCTGTTGTGAGTATTTGTTAGGTGAGGTAGCTTCAATGTTTACCATGTCACCCAATGGAGCAAGGTCTGCTTGACAGGGCAGAGGTGAGTGCTGAGTACGTCTTGTGTTCGCATCGCCGTTCTCCATGGAGTCTATTCCAGTATCTACTGCCATCCCCCCATCTGCTCGCATCAGGGGGTTTTGGAGTTCAGCGCCTGCCTTTGCTAACGTCCCTGGGTTTGTTTGACGGCACTGTTGTATGGTCTTTGTCCTTGTCTGAGGGCCTTGTTTGGCAGTCATCCTTGTAGTCTTGTGATTTGTTCTAAAGTTCCACTGTTCCACTGTACTCTAGTTGTTTAGAGCTCTATTATAAAGTTTTTGTAGTGTGACAATGAAGGGTGTTTCAAATGGCTGTTGTCTAAAGGCTCACGCTACCAAACACCGATACTCCTCTTATAGTTTTGTGTGTAAACGCTCATTTATTTACACATTTGCACACTTACTTGTAGTTGCAGCGTCTGAGAGAGCGTGTCAGAACGTCAAAGTTGGTGATTTCCATTCAAACCTGCTTGCTCGCACTCTCTCCTGCGGCCGTGTCTGCGGTTTCGCTTCTGAACAGAGGCAAGGGGAGACGAGTCCAGGATGTAGGTCCTGCAACAAATCGTATAAGTACCAGGATCTGGACTCAGCGCCAAACAGCAGCAAAACAGTTCTTGCCGCCGTAAAATGCGCCGCCCTTTACTCTGCAGCCGGGCTTAACGCCGCAAGGGTGGTTGAGGCTGCAATTTCAGATGGAAAACAGGTCAAGTGACTGCACACGTGAGCGCCGATGGGCTCCACCTCCTCCAGGAAGCGAGCGCAGATTGGCGTGGCAAGAGTCTTCCAAGACTCGCAGTGCCAGAAGTTTGTAGGGTTAAAAAATGAACGTTCTTTCAAAGCAGCAGCTTCCTCAATGAAACAAATGCGCCATTTATGGTGTTGTATATTCTACCTCACAGTTGTATTTAGTTTGTATCCCATTTTGTCAATTCTTTATATCCTGGTGGCTAATCATTGGGGCCGGTCACATTATTTACACAATGTAATTTGAAGGAACTTTTTGGGACAAAACTGAATTATTGAGATTTGCTTAGATAGTTCCTTTTGGAACATTGGTAAAGATTAACCTGTTGTAATCTGCAACCTTGTTGTAACCAAGTGCCAACACTACCATCCTGTAGAACAGCACCCAGATGCCTCTGGGTTAGGCACGCTTCACAAATGCCAAAATAAATACATTCAAATAAATAAAATAGGTCTTCTTAAATCATGTTGCTTAATCTACCTCAACATTGTATTGCTACTTTGCACATTTTCTAGGGGCTAACTATGGAATCTGGTTCATTATGTATTAAAATTATTTAACCTAGAGGCCATGGTTAGGATAGCACTGAATTATTAGGATATGGTTGAACTGCTCACCCTGGTACATTGGTAAAGATCAGGCCCCTTTTACATTTCTATTGTGTTGATGTATTGCAGCATTGTTGACCTTATAAATTACGTCACGATTTATATTGTTAAATGTTTTCATGATGAGTTTTGATGTATTTACTGGCAAAATGATGAAAGTCGAATAGAAGCCTAATGTTGATGATGAAAATGATGATCCACTCTATTGAATGCCTCTGAAAGGACAAGGAGGATCAAATGCTCATGACAGATGCTGTTGTCTGCCCGGGTGCATCTAGAAGCATATGTCAATAGATGCGGTTTCAGCACCTCGAGAAGATCAGGAACCACGTTAAAAGTCATGTCATAATCCATTTTATTTGATGGGTGTCGTGAATTGGGTATTCCTCATACTTTCAAGGGTTTTGTGTTAGACAGAATTACATGCAGTACCCTTTGGGAATACTACACACAATTAAGACTACAGGTGTAAGCACAATCTCACCTTTGGTATAAGTCTGTACTACACAGTTTTGTGGTAGCAGGGCTGAGCAGCCAGGCTTATCTCAAGAGGGGCGTGAGCAGTACAAGGTGTTACACAAAGGATTTGCAATCACAGTGGTTCAAACAAACACTTACTCAAGGTTTCTTGGTAAAACAATATTAATTTATTTACACATTTAGTTAGAAAACATTCTACTAGAATAAGCAGCTCAATATCACACTATAATATACCACAGTACCAAACCAATACGTTTCTGAACAAGTTAGGCTCCCCTGAAGTGGGAGCAAAATTGCACTTCAGTAACTTTCAAAGGGGTAGACAGACAAAGGTTATCAGAATCTAACACAGTTACTTTTCATAGGCAGGGCAAATAGTTTCAGTTCACTACAAGAGGCAGTTCAATTCAATAGGCCTGGGACAAAGTTAATGGATCAGTGTCTTGGATCGGATAGCACTGTTCTGGTAGTAAACAGTTAAGTCTTTGCCAAGGTTCTTAGAAGTAGTTTGCATGAAAAAGAGTTATATGTCGTGTTAGGAGTGAACAAGACTCCAAAGTTGGGAAAGTTTCACAAACTTTCACAACAGCATAGAGGATTTTTCTAGCGCACTTGCACAGTACCTTTTGAATGAGGAAAAGATGTAGCTGAGGCAGTTGTTCCTGGCAGTCCTTGCAGATCTCGCGGTCCCTGAGCATCAGTCATGGGGACAAGAGGGAGGTCGTCGGGAGGTTCCTGCATTGCACGGGGAAGGATCAACAAGCTTGACAAAACTTTGGTTTAAGGTGTGAGTGCCTTAAAGTCCACAATCTGGTATCCTTCTCACTGGCTATCCGGTTTTCAACAGCACTCTGAAGAAAATTCGACCAGTATGGAGATGGTTTCCAGGTGGCTTGCAAGTTGGTTGTACCCACCAGCTTAAGGGAAGAAGTCATCCTTGAAGGGCTTCTGGGAGTTTCAGGCAATTTGGTCCTGCAGCAGGGCTTCACCAGGCAAACCAACAGTGCAGGAGTTGCAGCAGTCGTCTTGCTCCAGCTCGTCTTCGGTTTTTTCATTCCAGTGGTCGACTCTGCCTTCCAAGTCCCAGAGAACTGCTTTTAAACAGTTTTATCCCATTAATTCCAGCCTAGCTGTCACTCACCCAGCAGGGTGGCTGTCCTTGCCGGACAGTCATCCAGTCAATCATACCAGAGTGCATTCAGGTCTCTTAGGAGACTAAGCACAGGGAGTTTTGGGCACCTCCCTCACATACTGTCCACCCCAAACACTCAGGTGCCAAAGGGGGCTTCAGCACTGAAGCCCACCAAAGGCAAATTAACTAAAGGTGCGCAGAGACAAACACTAGAAGTAACTTTCCAAAAAGATATGGCGAAAATAGTCAATCGGAACCTGTTTTTACAGAGGGGGCTCAGGCGCCATCTTGAAAAACATGGCTCCGGTGGATTTCAGCTACGGGAGCGTTTAAACGGGTCGCGGTTGGGGAAATCATGATAATACCACTGCCACCAGCCATTCTGAGAGGGTAGCTTTTGAGGGCTACATGAGTTCTCTAGGCATAGGGAACACTAGGTATTCCCTTCAGATTCCCTACAGCACTCTGCTGTAAGGCATTGTGTGCTGGGTCTAGCAATTTTAAAAAGACTAGCAAAGTCAATTTAACTTTACATTCACTGGGAGACAGTAGTCTGTTCCAGAGAAGGTATTTAAACCTTGGTAAGTCTAAAAGACATCCCTGTGCCACTGCACTGAGGGTGCTGTGTGACACACAAGAAAAGGATAATGCCTATGGAGGTGTCTAAAACTCCATATCCAAAGAACACACAAGTAAAACACACATCAAAATACATGAAAGAGTGGGAAAAAAAGGCTCACACTCTTTCCAGGTAAAATAAAAATGGAAGTCCTATAAATCCAGCAAAGTTGCTGGGGGTCTCAAAAGGTAAAGTAAATTAGCACATTCATGAGAATTCTCCCTAACACTTTGGTGGTACATCTGAATTCACGCTTTCAAACACTCACTTATACAAAAATAGTGGAGTCGACCAAAGTGCACGAAGAACCAGCTTTAATTACTTTGGCTGCTAGAAGGTGCAAAACATTCTCAAAAAAACTTCTGTTACATCAATGGTTATAAACTAAACACAATGCTTTGTCATAATTCTAAAAACATACTACTACAACTTGCTGACAGGATGTTAACAAACACATGCCTATATTATTCTATATATTATAAATGCTCATTTGTTGGTCCATAATCTCTGATTCTGCCCGTTGTCCTTCCCTCTAAATGAGAAATCCCTTCATGAGCATCATCGGGACAATTGTTGATTGGCTGGCACCACAACGTGCTGACACTATGTGAAAATTGGTGCACAATGGGTCAGTGGTTACTCATACGGCCTTGAATGTTGCATTTGTCCGCAAAACCCCAAATATATATGTATGTGCAGGGAGAAATCAAAAGATTGTCGTGGGCTGAAATAAGAAACACACTCCCATCTCGCTTTCTCACACCTGACCCAAAACAACCAGACAGTTGTAACCTTGTACAGTTTGTCAAGTCCTCCTTCACTGCGCACACTGTTGCTTGCAGGTGCATGATATAATTGAATAAAAATGTTTACTTCATCAGGGAGCCAGGCCAATTTACTTCTTCCATGTTTTCATCATGCTACTGTGTTCTTCATGTGCACACTGAACTTATTCTACCATGAGGGGCGCTGCATATTCATCTTGGTATAATATTTATGACAATGTTACTGTGTGCACCTAATGATCAAAGCGTTGTGTGTTTTGCACTGCCATCAGTAGAAACTAACTCATTACTGCATGTCTACCAGTTATAATTGCAAGTCCAACACCTGTGAGATTTTCACCATCCTCAGGGAACTGGAAGTCCCCTCTAAACCCACCTGCCACATCACGAAAGATGAGACTTGTTGCATTAATATTAAAAATTATATGCTTGCCAAAATCAACACCCTTCACAAAAAATCGACCTCAAGCAATATATTCTCAAATCTCAGCAGCAACACTTGCCAACCTGCCCCCTCCTCTGCGCCAGCCACAAAGTCCTTCTTAAGTTTAACTTCACAAATGTTTCTGAAGCTGACGTCAAAACCATATTAAAGGTCCTGAAACCATCAAAATGCAAAGCAGATATTTGCCCAGCGGCCCATATCAAGGACTGCTCTGAGGTCCTTGCACCTTTCATCCCTAACTTTATCAACGACTCAATCTCCTCTTGAGTAGTCCCCACCAGCTTCAAGGAAGCTTGCGTCTTCCCACTCCTTAAAAAACCCTCTCAGAACACATTGTCCTAACAACTACCGTTCAATCATGATAGTCCCCTTCTTACTAAAATTCTTGGACAGAGAAGCCTATCTGAAAGTTCAGAGCTACCTGGAATCCAATCACATCATGGGTGTGCACCTGTTCTGTTCCGCCCAAGTCATGGCAAAGAATCAGCATGGCTTGACTTGAAAAAACAACTTGATGATATCAGCGATGAGGCTAGGCCCACCCTTTTGCTACTCCTTGATCTATCGGCTGTGTTCCATATGGGTGACGACAAAATTCTCTGCCACCACCTAACTGTGGTAGCAAACGTTTCACCTGAGGCCGTGACGTAGATTCCCTCCTTCCTGGAGGAACGATCCATCAGGGTATGATATGATATGATATGGCATTTATAACGAGCCTATACACATGTGTTTCAAGGCTTGACGAGGCAAGGGAGGGGGAACAGGGGGAAGACAGAGACAACAATCTTACTAGGCCAGGTGACATTGAGATTGTGCAAGTGCAAGGGAGGGGGGAAAGGCAAAAGTGCGGGGGAAGGGGTAGAGGACAGTGCAGTACATAAGATAACAGTAAAATAAATAAGACAAAAAGACAATAAATAAAAAAATGCGGCCCGCTGGTGGTAAGTGCAAAGTTAAGTGCAGACATCAGGTGTCAAGTGCTGGTAGGGGGGTGTAGAGATACAGAGACAGTCCCTGAGTGCAAGGGTTGCCAGGGGGGGAGTGCATGTGTGCAACTGGCAGGGAGGGGACCTGGGCTCAACTTCAGAGGGCAGCCAGGTATCCAGTGCAGTTTCAGCCAGGAGATCAGCAGAAGAGAGGAGGAGAGAAAGCAGAAGCAAAGAGGAAGGTCTTGAGGTGCTTCCAGAACTGGAGATGGTTCTACTCAAGTTTCAGAGAGGCCAGGGAGGCAGGGAGGCTGTTCCATAGGGAGGCCCCAGCTGAAGAAAGAAATCTACCACCAACTCGTTGCTTGGAGAAGTGACTGACCCTGAGGGAGTTGGAGGCAGATGAGCGAAGAGGTTGAGATGGAAGATATTTAGGAAGAGAGAGTTGAAGGTATTGAGGTCCAGGCCCCAGAAGGCCTTGTGGACCATGCAGTGGGCTTTGAAAGTAATCCTTGCCGCCACTGGGAGCCAGTGCAGAGATTTTAGTCCTGGAAAGATACGATCCCTGGGCTTGAGGCCAAGGACAAGTCTTGCAGTCCTGTTTTTGATGAGTTGCAGAGGGTGGAGAGAAGAGTCTGGCAGATTTAGAAAGAGGCTTTTACAGTAGTCCAGCCTAGAGAGAACCAGAGCTCTGGAGACAGTGAGCTTCTGGGGGAAAGAGAGGAAAGGAAGAATACCTCTTAGGAGGTGCAGCTCGTAGTGTGACTTCACAGAGAACACCAGTGCGCCTCCACACACATCTCGAGTAGCATGACACAAGGTTCATGTGTATCTCCAACCCTCTATATAATATCTTTACAAAGCCACATTTTGACTTGCTAAACTTTGTCAGCATATTTTACACTAACTGTGCTGATGACACCCAAATCTTACTCCCCACTGCGGCAACTACAAGGACAATGCTGCTACTCTAAACGCTGCCTACACGACCATCCAATCCTGGATGGCCACTCACAGCCTATGATTAATGATGAAAATAAAGAGCTCCTCCTGGTATTTTCCTCAGCTGTGATCAAGACACTTGACGGCCAATACTCCTCTTTCAATAATGATGGCATACTGATCCCTGCCTCTCCCTCAGTTAAGACACTGGGGGTGTACCTGGATGCTGCTCCTTCACTCACCCGCCAAGTAAACGCCATTGCCTCTTCTGCCGCCTACACTACAAACTCATCAATGCTTGAGACCATTCTTTTCCCGGCTGTTGTATCACAATTGCCAGAGCTATCATCGGATCTGGGCTTGACTATTGTAATGCTCTCATCACAGGCACCTCTGAGAACTACATCTAGAAGATGTACAGGCCCATTGGCTCCCAATTCATGAACGGACCCTGCTTTAAACCCACACAAATGTCTTTCCAAAGTGGCTCCCATTTACCTCTCACAGAAAATTACGAAACCAATGTCTTCCAGACTTATTAGAGCGGCTTTTGCTCACTGCCTCACCCAACCCAAACTCATACGGGCAAAAGCGGGTGACTCGAGCTTCCCGACTATTGCAGCCAAACAATCGAAGTTACTCTCACCACCACCACTGCGAGCTGAGCAATCTTACTTGGCTATTTGCTTAATCGTTGTCCGGCTTCTGTCTAATCTACTATCCTTATGTACATTTAATGCTTGCATAACTGGTCTATGTAACACCGCTTTGATGCCCGTGGGTTTAATGAGCTTTGTAAAATAAATACATATATAAATATCTAGACTAGAACCCTGGGAAGGCCAATTCATGCAGTTCCAGCTCAATGGGCCTCATTACGACCCTTGCGGAAATCAACAGACCTGACCGCCATAGCGTAAATAGCGTTTCCGCCATTGCACGATGGAGTAAAGTGCGGCTAATTCCGACCCATCGGGCACGAGCATTACGCCATGGCGGAATCGGAAAGCCTGCGATGGCGGAAATGACCCCAAAACGCCCCTTACCGCCGTCGTACGCCGCACTAGGTGCAATTCCGCCACCCATCTTAGCGGTCACCGTAATGAGCGGGCAGCGCAAATTACGGCCACCGTAAATATATGGAAACGGAAGCAAAAACATGTAGCCGGAACGGGAAACAGCACGCCGCACAACTATAAAATGAGAATCCCAACACAACCATTAAAAATCCGACCCTGAGACACATCCCAACCCGTTAGCAACTCCAGTTAAAAACATAAATATGGGAAAAGTAGCTAAGAAAGCGTGTGATCGCAAGCGGCAGGTCCACTTCTCCCATGAGGAACTGACCGTGCTCACAGAGACCCTCCAGGAGAATGCCGCCGTCGTCTTCTCCACTCAAATGACCAGGACGGCCCTTGCCAACAAGAAGACCATATGGGCCCTGGTGGCACAGCGTGTAAGTGCGGTGGGGACCGCACCCCGCAACCCACAGCAATGTCGAAAGCGATGGGACGACCTGCGGATACGCGTCCGGAGCATACTTTCTGCTAACAGAAACATTGCCACAGCTACCGGGGGAGGATCAGATTCGCCCATCAAGTTGACCCCCTGGGAGGAAATCTGTGCCTCCACCGTAGGAATGGAGAGCATAGAGGGAGTCGGAGGGATGGAGAAAGGAGTGCCGACATCCGGAGAATCAGGTAGGTTGGCCAAATGAAACAATGCCAAATCCACAAAGTACAAACATGTGCAGTACCATGTGTGCCCATAGTGCAATACATACTTTGGCCTGATAGCGCCCTCTAAAAGTCAGAATAAATAAATAAATTAATTAAAATCCTAAAACCACCCCCTACATGTGCAGCATGCACCCCCAACTGCAGGCTGCCAAATAAAAGCATCATCAATGCACACAAAAATGAGACCACCTCCAAGGCCCAGTCCCAAATCACCCTCATGTACCACCCCAATGCATGTGATACATTGCCATTCCAATATCCACAGACCCATAACTAACGCTCGCCCTCCTTTACTCCACCACAGGGTCCGATTCAAACGACGAGCTGCAGGACACCCCTACCAGCACACCTGCAAAGAGGGCCAAGACCAACGGCCAAAGACCCTCCACCTCAGGTGCACGGATCAAGACACGGCAGCAGCAGGAATCAAGTGGCAGCACACTGGAGGGGACTGCAACAGGCACCCCAGCAGCCAGCATGTCCACAACACCAGCACCACAGGTCCCCCCAAAGGATGTATCAGATGGCACTGCTTCAGGTGGTAGCAGCACCATAGGTGACACAGCTGTCATGCCAGCATGCTCCGACACAGAAAACAGTGCTGGCGACGTGGGACCCATCCATGACCTGTCCCAATCCCCCTGTATGTTTCATCCCGTACACCATGAGGAAACCACGCAGGGGCACCCACAAGACGACGACTGGCCAACCCCCACAAGCCCTGTGGCAAGGCAACATGTGGTGAGCAGCCCCTCTGTCACACCACCGCAAATGTCCATGGGCCAGCAGAGGCAACAGTCCCTCGACCAGCTGATCAAGCAACAGCAGCAACTGGCCACGCTCCTCAAGGAGCATGCTGATGATTGTGGGGGTTCTAGGGCAGCCATTGAAACATCCACTGAGACACTTAGGGCACAAATGGAGCGAAGTACAGAGACACTCAGGGCACAAATAGAGCAAAGTAGTGAGAGCCTGAGGGGAGAAATGGAGAGAAGCACCGAGATCCTGAGAGCACAAATGGAGAAAAGCACCGAGAGCCTGAGGGGGGAACTGCATGCGACGTCCAAAGACGTATGTGGTGAACTTTCCGCTGTGCGCCGTGTGCTCACTGAGCTCTCACAAACCCTCAGGGACATGCATGGACGCGAGCAGGCAGAGACATCATCTGTTGCAAGTTCCGTCCAGGGCAGCCCCCAACGTAGATCTGGCAGGAACCTGCGCTCCACAGGCAGGGGTGCCCCTGATACCCGGAGAGGGGGCTTGCAATAGCGTCTACCCACGGACAATATGCATATTTGGACACTGGTGTTTGGGGGGGAGGTAGGAGGGTGGAGGGGGTGTGTTGGGCTATTCTGGGTGGCGGGTCCATAGGGTGTATAAATCAATTCACATTAGCAATACAGTTCATCATAATCATCCAATGAGATGTGTGGACATTGATCTTTGCGTACGAGGCCTTCATAGGCGTACAGTCCACAATGTGCTTGTACTACACACACACACAGTGCCACAAGTCCCCTTTCCATGTAATAGGCACCATGCGTGGTTGCTAGAAGCATGCATCTATGATGCTCTGTCGGATTTCACGTGCATCCTGTGCCTCACGGACTCCATGAGGTGCCGCCACATCCCCACCCTCATCATGACCATCTTCAGGTGCATGCAGTTCAGCGTCAGGGGGCATGGGCACATTTCTACGTACGCACATGTTGTGCAGCATGACACATGCCATGACCATCTTTGAAACCTTCTCATGGCTGTACATGAGTGCCCCGCCAGACCTGCTGAGGCAGCGGAAACGAGCCTTCAGTAGGCCGAATGCCTGTTCTATAAGTACACGGGTACGTGAGTGGGCATGGTTGTACTCCTCCTCATGCTGGTTCTGTGGGTTCCGGAGTGGTGTAAGGAGCCATCTCTTCAGTGGATACCCGGCATCACCTGTATGTGGCAAATAAAGGATGTTAGTGGAATGAGAGTGCTATGTACGCCTCCCCCCCCCCTTCCTGCAAGGTCATTGAAGCATCACATGGGCCACAATGTCATGCATGGAATGAGACTCACCGAGTAGCCAGGATCTGTGCCCTGCGTGTCGCTCCATGTAGCGTGGTATTCTAGAGTTCCTCAGGACCATAGAATCATGGGTAGATCCTGGAAATCGGGCACAACAATGTGTAAAGATCCTGTTGGAGTCACACACCATTTGTACATTGATAGAATGATATTGTTTCCGGTTGCGGTACTGGACCTCCATGGCATGTGGGACAACCAATTCCACATGGGTGCAGTCGATGGCACCAATGCAACCCGGGATGCCGCCAAGTGCATGGAATCCCACTTTTGCGTTGGTAATCTCCTGGTCCGTGCGTGGTAGTGTGATGTGGTCGTCAGCGTGCTTCAGGAGGGCATCGAGCACTTGGAAAAGTGTCCGTGAGAACAGTGGCTGTGAAATGCCATGCAACTGTCCGACTGTGTGCTGGTAGGTGCCTGTGGCCAGGAAGTGGAGTACAGACACCACCTTCAGTAGTGGTGGGATGGCGGTTGGGCTATCTATCAAGCTGACAAGGTCAGCGTGTGTCATGTCCACAATGGCGATTATGGTGTCCCGGTCCAAACGGTAGAGGGTGTGGATCTGCTCAGCAGTGAGGTTGAACGGATTAGCTCGGAGGCGTGGGATTGCGGGCTGCCTGCGTGGTGGTAGTGGCAGTGCTTGTGGGCCTTGCTGACCCTGCCCTGCCCTCCTTCTCCTGCGTCTCCTCTGTGCGGCCGGTTGTTGTAGCAGTTGTTGTTCGTCATCTTCTTGTAGTTGTAGTACTTGCAGTGCTATCTGGTCCCCCAGGGCCAACATCGCTAGTCCTGCCGGTAGCATTTTGGAGTGGGTGTGGTTGTGGGAGGGGTTTGGGTGTGCAATTTATGTGCTGTCAGGCTGTATGGGCTCCACCTGTGCTGATTGATTGAACCTGTGGCAGCTGCAATCCCTTTTGGGCGAGCACGTCCCGCACGAAACGCTGCATTTGGCCGCATGGCATCTTGCAATTGCAATCAAGTATCAAATCCCGATGGCAGTGTAATGTACTTTGAATGAATATTATGCTATGCTCCCATTGTTACACATACTATATTTGTAGTCGCGAACATCCTTGGGAAGGATCAGTGGAATGTAGGACTCGATCGACGGCGGACCCTCATGCAGCACTGTAACGAACTTCACCGAAGGCCGTGGCGTCCCATTTGTGATTGTAGCCAGTTAGCATTATCACACACAGCCGCACTACATAGATGTAATTGTGAATGCAAGCGTTCACAGAAGCCTTTTCGACGTAATGTTGCAAATGAGGAATTCGAAGGACAGCGCTTTTGGTTTTGAACTAGCGGCGAGGAGACGCCCACAGGTCTGCATGGAAATATAACGTTCTATTGTTGAATGTCCTTGGGACAGGGCCCATAACGAGCAAGCAATGAATGATATGAATTGAATGGGATGCGCAATAGCGTAGTGGACGATAAGGCAGGACGTTCCCAAATCCATGTTACTTCACAACACTACAGATCCGGCCAGGAGCACAGTGGTTTTTGCAGACTGCATTACGCACAGACGCAATGGAAGTTTCCAATATTATGTGAGTGAATCTTCATGCGTTTTCATGGCGGGATGAGGGAATGATGAATGGATGCATGGACAGATGATTTTATTTAGAGTCTGCCATGTACATGGGTTTTTTTAATGGATCCCCTTCCCCTGCGCTATGTGATGCAAAGCTGCCATAGTGGGACCAACGTCTATCTGCCCTTGTTGGATCCTCCCTGTCTCGACGCGCCTTCATACACTTGTGTCTATGCACGTTACTATTCCCATTTTATGGGTTCTGTCTTGACGGACGGATGCACAGAAACAAACGTTAGTAATGGTGTATTCACCTCGATTAATTTCGTTATGATTCGCTAGTGATTTCGGGGTGTATATATTCCTTTGGAGTGGGCTAGCATGCATATGGTTGTGGATTTGGTGTGTTGAATGAAGTGTGTAATGCATCAGAAGTCCTGAAGGCCATACAGTTATTTTGTGTTTCATTTGGGTGACAGGTATCTCCTGCCCTTTTGCAGCTGCCATCTGTACGCCACTCCTCCAGATGGGTTTTACTCTCGACACCTGCAGCTTCGGGTTAATCAGTGGAGCACCATTACGATCTTATGGGACGATCGCCAATGGGCCACATGCCCTTACGCAGTACTGGTGGCTAGGTGCCACATTTCAGCCTTTCAGCTGGACTAGTGCCTACCTCATGGGACGGCCCTGCGGTTCTAGGCGCTTCCATGTTGCCTTTTGGAACGTTAATGTAGGCCCTGTGTACCATGAAGGAACAGGGCGTCACACAAGTGGAAGCTGGTCATTTATTGCGGATGCAGCCCTCGGTGATGATTGATTTTTTGGTGTTAATGTGCAAATTGCTGTATGGCCTTTGTTATTTGGATGTGCATTAAAATTGTATTCCGATATTTGCCGTGTTGCGTTATTCTTTGCAGGTGATGTAGCAATTTCCGATTTGTGGCGCTATGTATTGTGAGATGATCTGCATTGTGTTCCGGCTTCTGAGTTGAGTTGCGTGGTACTGTACTGGCCGCGTTTGCCTACGTAGCACAGTATGGTCACGGATAGGGGCTGCCATTGTGACTGTTTTCATGATGTGCTGCTCAGGGGCGGGGGATTAGATTTTGCCCAACTGGTGCCTGTCAGCCAGGTCGATTGGTGGAATGATGGGATTATCAGAATATGGCTGGTCACAGGTGCCTGTGTTTGCGTGCGTTTGTTGGAGGGAGACTGGGGTCATGTCCATTGGAATAGCTTCTGTATTCGTGCCATCTGTGCCCTGCAGCTCCCATTGGCCACTCTTGTGATTTGCCTGGCTGCTCAGTCACTCTGCCAACTTGTGTGGTACATGTTTATGCTGATGGTTGGTTTGTTTACTGGCAAGAGTACAGGGCTGGTGCAATCTCCCTCAGGATACTGCTTTGGATGTTGCCTTACACTGGTGGCAAGCGATGGGGGACTACTGTTGTTTTGTGTCTTGTAATCTTAATGTTCATTTTGCTGTACTTGTACCTTCACATGCCTGTGCTGCATCAGTACGGCAATGCTGACATGCCACTCACAAGGCACTTGGAGCCCCTGCATGCATTTTTTCGTTGGCATGCATGGGTGACTTGTACATTTCACTGGTTGCATGGTGTGGCTTCATTGCGCCTGCGAGGAGTTGTGCAATGTGGGCAGGGAGTGGAGTACAGGCACTCAGTAGGGCCATTTACGGTTGGTTCACGATGCCGTATTTCTCACCATGGCGGAATGGTACTTTCCGCCATGCTTGATGGCGTTAAGTACATGTCCGCTAGGGTCAGAATTCGCGTACCGTTGCGCCATGGCGGTAATTCCGGTTTTGCAGGGCGCGCGTGCGCGTACTTGGTGCAGTTAGCGTTGCCGTTCACTGCGGTGTCGCTAATGGCATCGTACTTTACGGTGACGGGTCATAATCGCAACGAGCGGTATTCGATGGCGGTATTGCATTTCTGCCATCGTTTTTCGATTTCCGCAAGGGTCGTAATGAGGCCCAATATCACGCCCTCCCTCCATTCTCAACCTTGGCATCCTCAGCCTTCCATACACCACTGTGGACAAACAAAATCTCTATTTAGCAATCTAACCTCCAGTGCTGTGCATTTTATCTAAGAATCAGTCAGGGACTTGCTCACTCAAAATGGCAGTCCTCTTGTCATATTCAATATTCTCAGATGTACCATACCCAGCTACGGCTTCCGCCATTTACTCGGTTCCCTCTATGTGTATTCAGCAACCTAACCTGAGCAAGGCCCTGCAGGATTCATAGTTAAAATACACAGCACTGGAGGTTAAATTGCTGAATAGAGATGTTGTTTGTCAGTGCTTGGTCCATCCTTATCTTTTATTTTTCTTTATCTTGTGACTGTTGCATTCTGCTGTTGCGATAGGACTTGGGATTTTTTATCGATAGAACCTCTGTGTACTGAATACCCCATCGCATTTGTTGCTGGCTTGTTCACTGATGCTCACAGAAGTTGAATTTGAATAGGCTCTGGCTGAGATTTCACTGAGTGAATGATACCATCTCGAGGATGTCCTCAAGTGTTATATATTTCAGCGACGATATCAAGTATGTGAGAACGGGGCCGGCCTATCCACACCAGGGCGGAATGTACAAGAAGGCGCAGAAACATCACAGATAGTGGGAGAGTGCTCTGCTGTGAAACAAGCAAACAAGGAATATCAAGGACTGTGGAGAGGTATAGGGAGGAGAAGGCTCTAAACTAACAGAGTGGCACAGATTGCAGTGATGGTGTGGAGAGGTATAGGGAGGAGAAGGCTCTAAACTAGCAGAGTGGCGAACACAACTACACTCAACTTAACACCTTACCCACACATCAAAAAGGCAGAACCCTAGACTGGTATATCAAGGACTCCGACATTAAAGTGCCAGTAAAAGAGTTTTGTGTGTTGTTGGTTGATTGTATTGTGTTGTGTTGAAAATGCAAATAAAAAGGTTTAAAAAAAAAGTTTGTGATATTGCTTGAATCTTGCAAAATGTTCAGTCACCTATGACTTTGTGGGAATGGTGATTTTCCTGTATATAAAGGCAGAGGGTGAAATGTAGTAGGTGGTCCCAAAGATGCCTTTTCCATTCAGAATCCTGCAGGCGTATCGGCATACCGCTACATCAACAAATGCTACACGGACTCGCACCACGCTTGGATCGTTAGAGTTTTGGCCCGTTGAATCAGCATACCCATACAGCAACCAATCCTGTATGGACTTGCAACACGCTTGGATAGTTAGAGTTTTAGCCCGTTGAATCAGCGTACCCATACAGCAACACATGCTGCATGGACTTGCAACACGCTTGGATCGTTAGAGTTTTAGCCTGTTGAATCAGCGTACCCGTACAGCAACACATGCTGCATGGATTCGCACCACGCTTGGATCGTTAGAGTTTTAGCCCGTTGAATCAGCGTACCCGTACAGCAACACATGCTGCATGGACTCGCACCACGCTTGGATCGTTAGAGTTTTAGCCCGTTGAATCAGCGTACCCGTGCAGCAACACATGCTGCATGGACTTGCAACACGCTTGGATCGTTAATTAGAGTATTCGCCCGTTCAAATCCTGTTATGCTTTGGCTGTAATTCCGCAATAGAAAAGGTTTAAATTATTGTAAATTACATATTGATAAACAGGTGATGGGGATCCTGGACCCCTCTGGACCCTCTGGACACAACATTCAAATGTATGATCGAATGTGCTTGGCCTGCATTCTTTGTTCAACCATCATCTTAGTGTACGCAAGCCTACCAAATTGTTAATGCTACTCTTTGAATATTGAACAGGAAACTATGTAGCAAGTCCATAGAGTTTAATATGACTTCAGGAAAGGTGATTGCATGTCTCAGGCATGTGAGAAATGTATGGAATTTGGGCAAAATAATGGCACAATTTGGAAACGATGCATGTGCGGCCATGTTCATGGCTTATGAGTAGTGCAACAAGGGGCACTGTGCCGACAGGCATGGATGCAGACCTCACACTGCTTTCACTGACAGTTGAGTCACTGCATCAAGATATGGAACAAGGTGGCTGGGGCGGTGAGCAATTGACACGGAGCATGGCTGAAGGCTATGTCTTGTCTTGTAGGCAATGCAGTGGAGAGCACTGTAGTTAGGCTATCTCCTAAGTAAGGCTGATGTTTAGGCGCGTTGGGGCAGGCAATACCCAGGACACAGTACTCACAGGCCATGCCTGCAGGCCTTGAGCTCCAGCCACTACCATTCTGGGAGATGTGCTTGTGCATAGTCAGTGTGCATTCCCGTGCTGCAGCGCTGCAGACCCTACAATTCATTCAGTGGAGTTATTCGAAAAACGGCCTGTGGCCACTGGGGCTCTGGTTGAAAAGTGAAAGTAGGTCATTAGAAAACCAGGAAAACACTGAAGCCTGCAGCCGTGTGCTGTGAGTATGGCTCATGAGCCATCAATGTTTTCATGTGTGATATCATTAGCATGGTTGACTTTCTGCCCATGGACACAGGACACTTTCAGTTTCTTTTAAGTAACCCAGTGACTAACACCTGTGCCCTCCAAACAAATATATATTTAAGTAGGCCTGCCATGTGAATCAAAGCAATAATTCCTTATCCCTTATGCCTAAGCCTTATCATTAGCTAGATTAATCTTGTCAAAAGAGCTAATTCAAGTGACCAGGGTTCATTTATCAGCCATTACGCCTTTAATCGAAAATTGAACCAAATGCTTTCTGCATAAAGCGGCTGATTAACACGTGCATTCAGCAGCTCAGCTGTTCCTCCAGAGAAGCAGCTCCCACTGAAAAGACACTAATTAGGCAAAATTAAAGCCAAAATATTGGTCACTTTCCAGTCCACATTGCTTAATTAATACTGCATCTTGTGAGAAGATTTTGGAAATTGACATCGGCGCCTGGGAGCCGACACGGAGTAGCGGGAGCACGGCCTACTAGCATGGCAATTGATTCAAGGCGAATTTGGAAGTCTGGCGCGCCGGATCTGGGCCTTTGAAGAATTGACACCTTTGCCCATAGGGAAATAGAGCCTGAAGAGGGCTGTACTCGGTCCCCCTTTCAACATGTCAAGCTTTCTTCTGCCACCGAACTGAGATGTGTGTGCAGTTTCCCATTAGGCTTCTCTGGTTTATTCAGTCCCTTGAATGTAGGTCACCGCTGAGAAAAGCCACTTTCCATCTTTCAAATATCGCGGCCTTACTTATTGCTCTGAATGCTATCTTTTTGTTCCTTGGCAATTTGCTAAACTAAATCGCCCACTTGTCCAAAAAACAGGTATATCGCAGGGAGTGCAGGCCGACCTTCCGCAACTCTGCAGCTCCAATCTTGGGAGTCATTTCAGAAATTACTGGCATGTGCTTTGATCAAATTGCATCAATTGGGGTGCACCAGAGCTGCAATTTGCGAGTAAGCACGGTGTTATTAAATTAAAGATTGAATATATAATTTCAAGCAAAATAAAGTCGTTTTTCAAATCATTGTGTGAATTATTGTTCACTGTGTCTATTTTAGGGGAATGTCAGATAATGTAATTGCAATAATTCAGAAACAATAGCAATGGTCCATGGGAGGGTTAAAGCGATGTCCACGGTCTCCTGACCAGGGTTCCGGTGAGGACCCCACCTTCAGGCCAGAGGCAGCATGTGCATAGTGTCACCCTTGCTTTATGTACATGAAATGCAGTAGTCCAGCCTACTTGGAAAATCCCGCCACACACAAAACATTCAGGTGAATGCTGGGCCTCCTCCAACAAACATTTCCTTGCCTCTTTTCCTCAGCCTCTAGTAATGTGGTTTTCTCAGTTCATTGCTGTACAAAGAGGAGGGTGTCCAGTAAACTAGTTGTTTGTCCCCAGTTATGTTGATTCCGCATTGCTGCCACCTATTGCCCCTGTTAATGTGACTAGGCAACTGCATCTCAGGCTAGTGGATGGGAAGGGAATCGCCTTGAAAAAACTCATTACAAAGCGAGGACGAAAATGCCAATTACTTGCAAATTTGCAGTATTTTGTTCTTTTTTCTGCAATAAATAGATGGGGGTTGGGTTAGTGAATAAAAAGGTATTGGGGTGGAGGAGGAGGGGCACAGGGGGTCTTCCGCACAATAGACATTGAAAAAAGTGCACACAAAATAATCCATATTCGGTCAAAAAAATGTGCCATTTTCGGCCTCGTTTTAAATGTGTTATTTAAACATAGATCTGTTGGGAAGGAGTGGTATATATGCAGATTATTCTCAGAGGAGCCAGTAACCGACTAGGAGCATCACAGTCTCCACCCCGGGCCAGGGCTTTCCATGTTTGGCAAAGGCCCCGGCCAGGACTGCTTGGGCAGCCATCCTAGAGCTATATCCTCAGTGAGGAACCTAAAGATATAAGACAATGGGCCTCATTACACGGAAGGCGGTAAGGGTTAACGGTACCGGTGACCGTTAACCCTTACCGCCTTACTACGAGGTCCCTTTGCGGGACCCGACCTTAACACCTGGTGTAGACCAGCCGTTAAAGTTGGGTCCCGAAAAGGGATCTTGTTGCTAATTACGGTACCACAATTTGCTGTACCGTAATTAGCTCCTTCCCCATTCCCATTATGCCCTATGGGGCAAAAATGGGAATGGGGAAGGGCCATGGAGAAAGGGGGAATTACCGCCCCGCCAACCTTGGAATGGGGTGGTAATTCCCCTTTTCTCCATGGTGGTACCGGTATGATACCAGAGGCAAGCATGGTGCTAATAGCACCATGGTTTACCGCCTTCCGTGTAATGAGGCCCAATCTAACATGGAAGTGTCTTTATGGTCATCCTGTTATACGTACTACACATTGTTGTCCTGCAGCCTCAAATACTCCCTGCCCACCCCTCACCCTCAGTACGGCCAAGCAGCCTTAATGTGGCATAAACTGACATAGAAGCAACACGTATGCCAGAATTTTACTTGGTGGCAATCACGTAATGCACATGACCTGCTGTGGTAGAGCATTATTAGAATACTACACTAATACTGCACAAATCCCTTCCAATCGAGCCCCCGCCCAGTGGAAATGGAAGTATAGCCTTCTTTACGTCTACCTCATTGCACGTGCACGCTGCCCACTCCGGCCCATGCCACTTCTGACCATTGTCTGGCCAATCCTAAATGTATCTCTCAGGGGGCTGTCAGGTCACAGTAACAGAGAAACACGCTTCCACAATTCAAGGGTACCCTTGAGCACATCTCAACCCCTCCACCATACCAGTCATGACCTATTTTCATTAATTGCCTTTGAGTACCGGAAACGATCACAAACCGATATGTTTATTTTTACACTGTCTTTACAGACTTGCAGACCATCTCAAACTCCATCCCTACCCTTTATTTTGTCACCTGTGAAGATCCTTCATGTACATTTGCTTCTTCTCCCTTTTCACCTTTTCCCTACCTCTGCTTCTCATTTCTGTTCTCACACTGGCCAATGTCTGGACCCCGCTCATAAGTGCACACGTCACAGTGCTCTAGACAAGCCTTGGCACTCTTAGATCACTGTGGAGGTGCGTGAGGCAAAATAATAAAAAAAAAACATAGCATAACAAAACATCAACTGTATGGCATCTGCAATGAATGTCATCTCAATGCCATCTTAATGGGTTCAGTATATCTGTTACCACATAGCATACTAACGTCAAGCAGTTGAGATGTTCATTCCTAGTTTATGCTTCTTTCTTACTAATGTTTAAAAATAAAGAACCCTAATATTAAATTACAATAATTGTAGAGTAGTTTAAGACGCTTAAAATGGTGTTGTTCAGATGCCGATGAAGGATGAAAACAGGGGACCTGATTGCCTAGAACAGCCCAATAATAATAATTTTGCATTTATATAGCACTACGAACACTCAGTGGGCCTCATTACGACCCTGGCGGTAAGTTACCGCCAGGGCCGTGACTTTACCGCCATGGCGTAAACTACGTTTACGCCATGGCGGTAAGGGGATTTACCGCCCCATTCCGACCTTGGCGGGGCGGTAAATCCCCAATCCCCATTTACCCTTCCCCATTCCCATTTTTGCCCCATAGGGCATAATGGGAGTGGGGAAGGCGTTAATTACGCCACCGTAAATTACGGTGGCGTAATTAACGCCAAGGTCCGTTTCCGCCATGGTTTTTTACACCTGCTAAAAGCAGGTGTAAAATCCGCCATGGCGGAAAGGGAACTCGGAATTGGCGGAAAGGGGTTGGCGCAGCTAACGCTGCCGCAAACCCCTTTCCGCCAGGGTCGTAATGAGGCCCAGTATGTTAGGGCTGTTTATTATCACCCACGGTGCGTGGTGCTCATTTATCGACCCTCAGAAGACAAAAAGGCTGAGTTTGCCTCTGCCGGGATTCGAACCTGCGTTAGCAGATGTCAAAGCAAGCGCTCTACTCGCTGTGCTATCGGACCGGAATAAAAGTTCATACCCTGCAATTACTCTTTAAAACATGCATTAATGTACTTGATGAGCAAAAGTCGTCTACTGGTGAAACCAGACGTGCAGACCGGGTCCTGCGAGGGGACCTCGTAATCAGGCGGTATGGGGTTGATGGCGCCAGCACCTTTACCGGCACCGTTAACTCTGTACCGCCTGGGTTATAATGAGGCCCACAGTGTTCCCCTGCTGAAAGGCTGCAGTGGCAGGTGTTCGACTATCAAGCTCCATGGAGTAGGGTTTGCAGCCCCTTCGGATTGGCGCTAAAATTGCCTGGCAGACAGCGGAACAAAGGCAAAATGGTGCTGACTCCTACTAAACACAACGGCTCCTGAGACGTCGCTTGTACCCAAGCTCCACGGGTGAAGCTGCCGGAGAAGGAGATGATCTACAACACAACGCAGGGCTGGAGCCACATGAATGGTGGCCCATATATGTGAGGGGCCCCTCAGGTGCCTGCCTAGCGTCCTGCCCAGCGATGTCGTGCAGAGCTCCGGACCCCAGGCGGATTCGGGACTCAGGCAGGTGGGAATCAACCGGCGCTCCAGATGGTGGGGGAGACACCACTGCTGTTGCATACCACCCACCCACAGACCAGAGGAGAAGGAGGTCTGCGGTGCCAGGGCTGGGCGACCACACCCTCCCCACTTGCCGGCACGGAGGAGGAGGAGCACCACCCTGGGGTGCCAGGCACTTGTAAGAAGACACAAAGTGAGGAGACTCAGGCTGGGGGAGGCCTGACCGGACCTTCTCACATAACAGCGGAGACTGTTTCCGCCGGACCCGGTGCAGCTGGTCCAAAGTGCCAAGTAATCTAACCCTTCCTGACTACCTGATAGCCCCGCCTGGTGGCCCCAGTCCCACTCATCCAGAGCCCAGAGGTCTGAAGTGGAGCGGGGGGGCTCTGCACTAAACAAGGAGTCGGGCTCCTCTCCCCCTCAACTAGGAGCTGCAGCAGCACCTGACATGCTTGGAGGCTGGCTCCTGACCCCAACAGAAAATCTGGGGAGGTTGCTGGGGGCACACGCGAAGCCCTAGGCCCCCATTCCACGGCCTGACCCAGGAACTCAACGCCTACCGGCCCACACCGCACAGACGACAAAAGGCCATGGGGCATCTGCAGGAACACTCACCTGATGCCAACAGCAGAGCGCTAACCCCTCCAGGTACCTCACCTAAAGCACCCTACTCATGGGGCATGGACATTGACCCAAGCTCAGCAACACTGTTGATAAAAGAGAAGGCAGCACCTGCCGCACCAGTTGGGGTAACTTAGCAACAGCACAAGCAGAGCCATCTCACCCTATGGGACGAATCAAAGCAAACTGACTCAGCCACATAGGAACTGGGGTGGGCCCGTGGGCTCCTCGAGTCTCAAATCCCAGCCCAGAGCCGGGTTCCTAACCTCCAGCAGCCTGAACTTAAACACCTCAGGGTGACCACGAAATCCAGAGCATCGGTGCACCTAGCGACCCCAGGTTACCCGCGGCCCCCCATAAGTTGCCATGAGTAGAGCAGAGGTTCCCCTGACTCCCATCAACAGCACCCAGAGGGGTCTCAGCAGCAGATATAATGGGGAGGATTCCTGTTACAAGCAAATAAAAGCTTGAGTACTGATGGAGCGACTTCCCATCATTCCTCCCCCCACATAATTGTGAAGGCTCTCACAATGTCTAAGAATCCCAAGCCTGCCAAACAGGCAGACATCGCTACACTCCTCACGACACCGATGGCAGAAAAAACTAAAAGGGGTGAGCGTAGCGACAGCGCAGCACCAACTAACCTCGCAGAAGCGGGTCCTGACCAAGGTGCACAATCAGTCACTAAAGCAGACCTAAAAGAAACACCTATCTGCCATCACTAAGGAGTATCAGAAAGGTACTGATGAGGTGAAGAGCAAGATTTCAATGCTAGACAAGCGGGTGGGGGAAATTGAATCAAGAACTGTAGAAATTAAAACTACACTCTATGAACAGAACTTCGAAATAGGGGATGGGGGCGGATAGGCTTGCAGCACTAGAAGCCAGATGTGAATCACTTGAAGCCAAACAGGAGGATGCCGAAAATCCTTCCAGGAGCAACAACATACGCCTGAGAGGAATCCCAGCATCAATCCCCGACGAGGAAATAGGGCTTATGTCAATGATTTATTCTGCTTCATCATAACGCACCCGGACAAATCCCCACTGGATCTCGACAGGGTGCACAGAACGAGAGTAAAACAAAACTCCGCCTACAGCCTCGGACGTCCCAGCAAGAGTACACTTCTACAGACTTAAAGAGGAAATAATGCGGGAAGCCAGAGGTACGCCCCGCATACACTTCAGAGATGCCATGATATCTCTGTACCAAGACCTAGCTGCAACCACATTGGCAAAGAGGAAAGCCCTAAAGCCCATGCCGGAATGGCTGCGAGAGAAAAAGATCATATACCACTGGAGCTTCCCCACAGCCCCTCTCGTTCTCAAGGAAGGGAGCGCCCCGGCATATCCATACCCTAAGAGAAGCCAAAAGCTTAATGAACCCTGTACCAGATGAAGGCGAACCTGAGGAAACAATGTCTAACACGGACAGAGCAGAGAGGGAACCCCTGAAATCCTGGTCCCGGGTGGAGGGTCGACGCAGAAAACAGGGGCCCCCAGTCCTGGAACAAAAAAGCCAAAAAACGCTAGGGGTGGGGGAACCCCCCATAGACCCAAGGCACAGTATACATGGAGCCGACCTTGCTGGGCTGACTGGAACTTGGACACAACAAGGTTGCCCGGCGGAAGGCAAGTCAACAGCCAGTCTGGAGACAGAGCCCTCACTGTAAAGCACGCTATCCAAAAGAACGGTCCAAACCCATGTGAGGACTGCGGTAAACAGTCCGGAACTACGTGATGCGTAATCGCTGCTTGCTGAGTTGGTGACGTGGACCCAGTCGGTTGCCCCGTTGGTGAACGGCTGGACCGGAAAACCAGTTTCTTTTATTGTTTGTTTTGGGGTTTAGGGAGGATGTGGGGTGTTGGACGGATTGGTGGGGAAACCCATGACAAGGGGAAATATTGGGGGGGATAAGAGTCACAGCAAAAGACAATTGCAACAGCAGTAAACAGCACAATCGGCATGCAAATAGAATGCAGCCCACGCGAATCAAGGGACTCATTAAGCAAAGCGTCAACTCTGAGTATTAATTGACACCTCGAATAAGGAGCTAACCATGCTGACCTGGAACGTGCAAGGCCTAAACACCCCAGGCAAAAGGAAAGCGGTGGAGTGCAGGCTCTCCCAAATAGCAGCAGACATTGGGCCTCATTACACGGAAGGCGGTAAACCATGGTGCTATTAGCACCATGGTTGCTGCCGGTACCATACCAGCACCACCATGGAGAAAAGGGGAATTACCACCCCATTCCAAGGTTGGCGGGGCGGTAATTCCCCCTTTCTCCATGGCCCTTTCCCATTCCCATTCCCATTTTTGCCCCATAGGGCATAATGGGAATGGGGAATGAGCTAATTGCGGTACCGTAATTATCACCAAGATCCCTTTGCGGGACCCAACTTTAACGGCTGGTCTACACCAGGCGTTAAGGTCGGGTCCCGCAAAGGGACCTCGTAGTAAGGCGGTAAGTGGTTAACGGTCACCGGTACCCTTACCGGTGACCGTTAACCCTTACCGCCTTCCGTGTAATGAGGCCCATTGTCTGTCTACAAGAAACTCATCTCATAGCAGCCGACGAGAGACGAGTCTCCTTCCAACGTTACCCAAGATGCTTCTTTGCCTCAGCGGGACAAAAGAAAAGGGGGTGGCTGTGCTCCTGAGCTACAACATGCCATTAACTCAGGTTACAGCCAAATGTGAGCCCGAGGGTCGCTACCTCCTGCTGAAAGGCCTTCTGATGGAACTGCCCATCACTTTAGTCGCAATTTAGCTGTGCAATTGAGCTTCCTCCGTAACCTTCTACCAATTATCTTGGCCTTCGACGTAGGTCACCTACTAATTGGAGGAGACTTCAATTTATCCCCGACCCAAACCTGGACAAGACACTGGAAGTCATTACGACCCTGGCAGTAGCGGCTTAACGGGGCCGGTAAAGCCGCCGGCCACGTTAACCCCCTACCACCTTACCAGGCATCCTTAGCGAGTCCCGCGAGCAGACCAGGATGCAAACAACGGGCCCGTCATTAACAGGCCCATTGTTTGCATCCTCCCCATTCCCATTGAGCCCTATGGGAGCTCGAATGGGAATGGGGATGTACAGGGTCTGGGATCCTGAAAATGGGAAATACAGGACCCTCCAAGGTCAGAATGGCCTGATATTTCCCCATTTCAGGAACCCGGACCTGGTACCTGGAATGGGGGTAGCCATGCCGCAAATAGTGGCATGGCTACCTCCAGGGTTGTAATGACCCCCACTACCCCCATCGAAGGAAGACTTCATTAAAGCGCTAGCCATGGCCAAATTTTTAAGGGAATCTGAGACCATCGACGTTTGGGGACTGTCCAATGGGAGCGCAAGGGACTACACATTCTATTTCCACTCCCACTTAGGCTACTCGAGGATTGACCTCCTGTTGACGACAGGAACGCTCATCCCATGTGTTGAAGACATCCAGATAGGACACAGAGCCATATCAGACCACGCCCAGTCATCATGCGCCTAAGGGTGCAAGGTCTACCGGAACCGCTCTACCGCATTTGGAACCCCAGGTCCTAACGGACATAGCCAGTAGAACAGAATTAACGGAAGCCCTAACCAACTACTTTAAAGAGAACACGACCACCAAGGTCTCCAAAGCGATCATCTGGGACGCGATGAAACTCGTCATCCGCGGGGGCCCCGATGGACTGCACCACAAGACACAGGCGACTAAACCAACTGCAGCAAGGCAAACTAGAAGTAAGGGTTGTGGAAATAGAGAGAAGTTTCAAACAACACCAAACCAGAAAAATGGGCCGAGAACTGAGAAAAGCAAAAGCCGCGCTTGAAATGCATGTAGCAGACCGATCAGCCAGAGCGCTGACCTACACCAAGCAATTTTATTACCTAAGCAGTAATCAAGCTAACCGCCTCATGGTCCACAAGCTTAAGAAATTTAACGTTGCGGAACAACATTTAATGCCTGGCAGACGATACTGGCACCCTCCTCCATACGAACGCAGAGAAACTGGCGGTTATGGCAGAATATCAAAGGGAGATTATGGCTGGACCCCCAAGAGATAAAGCTACACAACTGCAATGCCTAAGGTCTGCCCGAAAAGACCCACAGCACCCTCACCCATAAGCTCTGGAAGGCCCAATTACAGCAGAAGAGGTGTGTGACACCATTCACTCCCTAGAAAACACTACTCCGGGCGCAGATGGGCTCACAGTCCAATTCTACAAAATGTTTGTGCACATCCTCACGCCCCAGCTACCGGATCTGTTCAAATAATTTCTCTCAACGGGATCCACCACCCCATCCATGGAGGAGTCGCTAACTGTTCTTATACTAAAGCCCGGGAAAGACCCCGCTCAATGCTCATCAAACCACCCTATCACCCTTTTAAACAACGACCACAAGGTGTACGCTAAAATTTTGGCGAGGAGATAAGCGCCACTTCTCCCAGACATGATACACCAAGACCAAACGGGTTTCATCCCGGGCCAAAGCACACAGGACAATATCAGAAGAACAGTAAACATCATCGAATCAGCAAATAGGATGGGAGCGGAAATGGTGGTCCTGTCGCTAGATGCACACAAAGCCTTTGACCTGCTAGACTGGGGGTACATACAAGCAACACTTGCGCAAAATGATTCAGCCTAAACTTTATAAAATGAACATTAGCCAATTACCAACATCCCTCTACCAGGCTTAGACTAAATGGGAACAGATCGGACAGCATCAAGATAACGAGAGGCACAAGACGAGGGTGCCCCATGCCCTCTCTGATATTTGTGCTCTCAATGGAACCATTGGCCAGCAGCATCCGCCACAACCTGGCAGTACGCGGCCTTGAAATCAAAGGGGAATCGTACAAAGCTGCCCTGTACGCTGACGATGTGCTACTAACACTCACCCGGCCGGAAACATCGACGGTGGCTCTGTGGCAAGAGCTTGAAGCATTCGGAGGAACATTGGGATTCCAAGTTAACCTCTCCAAGTCAACAGCAATGGGGGTCAACATGCCGAGGAAGCACCAGAATGAACTAGAAGCTGATCTCCTGATTCCAGGGGTGAAATCACAACTTAGTTATCTGGGGGTCCAGGTGCCAAACAAATGAGAAAGAATATACAAACTAAACTTCCTCCCACTGTTTAAAGAACTTAAAAAGGATCTGGCCTGCTGGCAGAAACAAGAAATATCATGGTTTGGCAGGATCACAGCCCTAAAAATGAAACTGGTTCAGAGACTACTCTACGATTGCCTAGCTCTCCCAGTAACTGTTCAGAAAAAAGACATACAGAAGCTGCAGACAGACATTCTGAAATTCGTTTGGGAGGGCAAGGAAGCGCAAATACAGAGGCGCATTATGCTTCATGGCTCAATGGTTGGCAGTCTTGGGGTGCAACCTAGCGGCTCAGCTTTCGCAGGTCTTTGCATGGCAGACCACCACCAATAAACCCCGATGGCTATACCTGGAGGAAGCCTGGTGCCATGTCCCAATAGAGTCACTCCCGCACACGAAGATACGAGGAGCTCCCCCGAATATGGGGCCGCTGCCGGCGACCAAAAACATAGTGATGTACTGGCATAAAGCAGCACGCCAATGGAACTGTAGAATCACGACGGGGCCACTTACCCCAATCTGGGACAACCCGGACTTTACTCTAGATATTACCCCAAGCAACTTCCACAAATGGAAAGAAGGGTGGCTGTAGCAGACCACGGACTTCTTTGTGGATGGAAACCACCTGAACTTTGAGGCCTGTAAACAGGGTCTGACTGGGACAAGAAATAGGCCCGGTCACCCACAAAAAAAGTGTCCCACCCCTCGCCTCAAAAAAGTGGCCCACCCCTCGCCTCGCGACCATTGACCTCTGATGACATCACCGGAAGTGATGTCATTTGACCCCACCCCAAAGTGACACCCCGGAAAGTGATGAAACACAACCTTTCACCCCTTGACAAATCAGGAAGTGGCATCAAATAGAATTGTTCCTAAGTACACTAAATTACTGTGAATCCAAGCAGACATCCAAGGCCAAATGATAATGTTATTGTATAGCACTTAAGCTTAAGCTCCTTTTTATAGAACAAATATGCAAACAATATCACCCAACCTGTGTTGGTACTCATTTATCGACCTAAGAAGGATGAAAGGCATTTCGAAAAAGAAAAAAAAACAAAATGAAAAAAACAAAATGTGAAAAAAAAATCTTTTATTTTCTTCCAAACCGGCCCAGGCATGTCCAGAAACCGGCCCTCACTCCACAGGGACGATTTCGGCCCGGCCACGGGCCGAAAGGCAGAGAGGCCAATCCGACCCTGCCTGTAAAGCCAAATTCCAGGTTTCAGAAACTGAGAGGTTCAGGTACGCTCAGCTCAGGCACTGGCTCTCAGGCGTGACGATGAAGAAAAATGGAAGTAGAGAACTCTCAGCCCTAGAGAGGACACTCACGTCGAACCCCCCTAAAGGGAAGATATCCACACTATAAAAGTTGCTCGACAGGACGGACCCAAGTAAAAAAGAGGCCTACATGTTGAAATGGGAAAAGACCTAGCCAGAGACATAGACCCAGAGGAATGGGGCCAAATCTGGGCCAGGGGGCACAAAAGCTCCAAATGCATAACCATCAAAGAAGGGGCATTTAAAGTGTGCTACAGATGGTATAGAACTCCAGAGATACTTAACAAATGCAACCCATCCACCCCCCCGCACTGCTGGAGAGGGTGCCCAGATAAGGGAACGCTATATCACCTCCTATTTACATGCCACAAGGCTGCCCAATTCTCTCACACCATCCTAGAACAAATTAAAGCGATCACTGGTCTCACGATCCCATGGGACCCGGAAATAATCTTACTAGGAGCAACCGGGGATGGGCAGTTCCCTCTGACTGGCCAAAGGGCAGACTTATGCTTACACCTCCTGACGGCCGCCAAGATATCCATAGCCAGACTCTGGAAACACCCAGAAGGCCAGGGAATTCCAATGTGGTGTTCCAAATGTTGGGACATAATCGCAGCCGAAAAAGTCACAGCCATCCGGTTCGGGAACAGAGACAAATTCTACCAGACCTGGGCTCCCTTCCTTGACTACACACAGCAGTACCCAGGGCTGGCAAGGCAACCTCCAATACTGCGATGGTTGAGAAATTGGACTAGAAGACTGCCTGGAGGGCCCAAGGCATAACCCCGAAACCTGATCCTGGCAGAGGAATTAAACAGGCAGAACACTCCGGGTCAGCAATCACAGGGCCTTTTGCGAATAACCTTCAGGCGAGCTAGACGACCAGGCGCGCTGATGTGCATTTCCTCCCCAGAGTATGCGTAAAGCGAAACTGCTGTCTCTCATGTTCCCTGTTTCCTCTAATCCCCTTCCCTCCCCCACCCCCATGGGCTATTTCTGTTGAAGATTTTTGGTTACCTTGTTCCTTGTTATTGTTTGTTGTCAGTTATCCTCGATCTAATCATCACAGATGTCAATTGATGTGCGCTGAAAAGATGGAATGTACAAAACCAATAAAAATATATTTTAAAAAAATATATATATATTTTATATAGCACTGACCTGCTCCGAGGCTGGCAGAGTGCTGTATAATCCAAATCCTGATGCCAATAAAATGGTAAAATACCTGCAACCGGCAATTCAGAAAATCAGTAAACTAAAAAAGAATTCAAGAACAACAAATCAGTGTATTTAGATCTCTAAAAGAAGTTAATCTTGGACCTTTTACCAACACAGAATGTCCAGGTACCATCTTCTATGGGAATAACTTCAATGGATTTGACAATAGAATCTAAATATTCTTCACCACTGTCTCCTTGATCAGAAATTCCAAAGTCAAAGAATCAGTTCAAGGTTAGAAATGAATTTTCCAATAGTGGTACTAATCCGGCATCTTGGACATGTCCTCCTCCTTATTCAACAATTATACAGCTGCTGTGGTAGTCACAATCAGAGATGCAGGCTCTCATTTGCGGCTTCAAATCGCGGGTCAATATCAGACCTGGCTTTAGGCTTTTTCAAGGCCAAGCAAGGACTTGGTTACCAAGTGACTGGGTTAGTTCATATTTGACTATCTTGGGCACGTTGCCAAGAGTTGTAGTCTTACTGTACATAACCTTGGATTGCAAGTTCTTGGTAGTCACTGCCAGAATTGAATCTTCACAAACTGTTAATTTTTCATGTGTACTTGCTTGGAATATAGGTACTGTAACATTATGGACCTGATTCATGGAAGGGTTTTATGATGGCCCAATCCCATAGGAAAACGTTCCATGAATCAGGCCCTATGTGCCCTGTCATCTCCACTGACGTTGGGAAATAGTTACATGGGAAGCAGTAATACACAAGAAAGTAAATCATTACCTCTTAAAAGAGTGGTTAAATTAATAAGTGTCAGACTTCCAAAAGTTGTTTCCTCCACTTGTGCTGCCATAAATGCTAGACTCGTCAGAATCAAGCATGGGCTTTTTCAAAAGTCGAGTAATCTGTGATCTCTTTCAAGTAGAAGGAACAGTGTCCAGATCAAGCTAATCATTAATGAAGAAGAAGAGACAATTTCTGAGAAATATGAGATGGACAGGGATTGCCGCGACAAAAGAAGATTTCAGTGAACGGATCATCTGACTAACATTCTGGGAATCCATTTCACCCGCCAAGAGCAAAGAGGAGGGGTCATCCTTCTTTCATCTAATCCAACATGACTGTTTGACAACATTGCATCAAATCTTTTTTCACTCTGAACAAAAATATAATTGATAAAGGGATTTTTGACATTTTACTCTATCTGCGGCCTGGATTGTCGCTACCCCTGAATACCCTTAGCAGTTTGGGTTGTCATCAGATACTTATTCTTCACATGAATTGGAGCTGAAGGGATGGAATGTATCTGTGGAGAAACAAACAAATGCAATGGGTTCAGATGGATAATTAGTAGAGGCTTCCTTTAATCCAAGGATTTTAACTTCTCTCTTGCAGGTGGGTAGAGTGCTCCAGAGATTGAAGTAAAGTTGCGGGCCCAGTCAAAAAAAAGATAAAAGAGATCTCTCAATGCTCTCCATGTTCCCATCAGTAAAACACTTTACCAAGAGGCATTTCCCTTAAAAAAAAAAAATAGGGCCAATCGATTAAAAGAATAACTGGATGATCCAGCACCCAGAAAGAGCAACACGTATCTATGTGTGTTTAGTACAGAAGACACGTCCAAAGGGTGTACTAGTTGGACATACACTAGACAAACTGATTCCGGTTATATGTGATCTTACCGACCACAATTACAGAGTCGGAAATTTCATCGCAGACAAAACACTGAAAAACACTTTTGTTGTTTTTATTTCTAATTTAGGGGTATCCCCCCTTTTTTGAACCCTTGTAAAGCCACCTCAACCTCATCCATACCCATTTGAACCCCTTATCCCACTACCTGTTATATATTTATTTAATATTTTCAGAGTTTTTCAGTGTTTTTGTCCACTCTGTTATGTACCTCTCTGTTTTGTTTGCAATAAAATGACTGTATACCACTGATTCCCAGCTTACCTGATTCGGCTCTAATCTATTGTCTAGAACAAATGCCACAACAAGACTTAGGAAGTAGGATTTTCAAATTCCACCCCCTTTAGTATTCCAAATAGTTCAGGAGCGGGCCTGAGTCGCACTGTGCATAAAACACTTTATGCCCAATCTCCTGAGTATCTAGCTCGTAAACTAAACATCTCTGGAGGGCTAAGCGGGCTTCAGAGCCAGGAGTGTCTGCTACTTTAGGTTCAAAGTTTTAAACGCTCATTCACTCAGAAAAGATCTTTCTCAGGGGCGTCCGTTAGAGTTTGTACCTTACTCCCAAAAGATACACGACTGATTGAAAACGATCTTAAATTCAGGAACAAAGTAAAAGCATGGTGATGGGTTCAAGCCATTTAGTGCAGAAGGCTTATAATCATTTACATCATAAATTGCTTTTAGCTAAAAGTTTAAAAGTATATGTAATTTTTTATTTTGTATTTTTAAGGATTGATTATTTTTTTTAATATTAGGGTGTAAGATGTTTCTTACGATATGTGAATTGTATTAATTGAATTGTTATATGTTGTACTGTATATTTCATTTGTAAAGTGCTCTGATGCCAGGTTAGCCATGTTGGTGCAATAGAAAAACTTTGAATGACATAAAATATAAAATAAAGAATGCTCTATTCCAATCCCCCATCTGCTCCATGAACTAAAAGGCCCAATCACCGCCTGTGACGCCAAGCTGGCCTCTATATGATAGAGCCTCATGGGGGAGGCACCATTGAGAGGAGCCAGGAACTGGGCAAGTAGGCCTGAAGCATGAACAATTCCAGATCACAAACTAGAACATCTTCTCCATGCTCAAGCAAGTAGGTATTCACACACCAGAGCGCTGAGAGAGGTTCAGCACAGAAAGGCATGAAGAAGAGCTGTTTGGGAACAGCACAGGAGCTGCAAACTATGGGCTACGCAGAGGGACAGCCACCTCTTCGTGACACTGTGTAATCAACATACTGTTACATGCATTATATGCTAGGCGTGTGTGATTTTGCATTCAGGTGAATACCGAATGGTTGGCCAAAATACTCGGCCAAATCTGAACAGTTGCCTTTTTAATACATAAAGAAGCCAAAACAAAAAATACACTTTGTAAATAAAACCAGACTTTTAAATATGTATAGGCATTCTTTATTTTATTTTCCCTTTAGACATCTAAAGCACTGTTTTGTAAGGCAGGAAAAGAACACATTTGTTTTAAAAAAAAAGGCAGTTCTTTAGCAGGGCTGTTTGACTTCAGGTGCATTCATAGGTGTCACTTGGCAGGAAGGACCCCAGTAACTAAGTGTAGCCCAAACATAGAGAATGTATTGACTGGGATGTCTCCACTTATACGTTAATATGTTCTTTTTCATAAAAGACCCCCTATTCTGGAAGCAATGCATTAACACATATAATAGGGGGATTCATATGGCGTTGTTCAGAATTTGGAAGGTGGTGACTAATCTTATAACATCAATACAAGTTAAGGGGGTACAAGCATCAAATGAGTGGCTCTCTGGGAGGAGGAGGGTCTTTTATTTATTTTAATTGTATGTATGTATTTGTCCAACAAAAATATCAGTATACTCTAACTGCTAATTGTGAATTGAGAATTGTAATTGTGAACTATGATCTATGAACTGTGTTTTGTGTTGGCTACTTCGCGATCTGAATGACACCTGGCCTAGTAGGATCGTTGCCTGTCCTCCCTTTGTTCCCCTAGCTTGCCTCTTCACGCCTTGAAGCACTTGTGCATAGCGCGTTATAAATGCCATAACATATCATCATAACTGTGAACTCTGAACTTGTCTTTTCTGCTCTCTCACTATACATTTGTTCTCTTGTGTCTTGTATTCAGTTTTATTTATTTCTCATTTTCTTTATGTTTATCTATACTTATATCTTTAGTCCTAATGATGTTTACCTTTGAACCTTCTGATCATTGTATGAGTGTAATGTGATTCTGATTTGAAGACGTAATGCAATGTATCTGTTATGTTTGCATTATGTGTTTTTATGTTTAAAGTTCTATGTTAAAACTATATCACATTAAATAAATATAAATATGTTCTTTTTGGTCCCACCTATCTTTTGCCTTCTGGCTCCAGCAGGGCACTGATGCGCAAAAGGAGAGAGCACAGCCATTGGCACCCTACGGACTGCTCAAATGCAATTGAATATATACTTTTGTGACGCTACATCCATGTTTTCTTTCTGTGGTACTGAGAGGAGAGGAGGGATTTTTTTTTTTCTTTTTTACTTAAAGCTAGTACTGTTCAGTGTTTTTAGGTGGAGTAGAACTTGTATTGTTGTGGGTGTGAATAAAAGACACCAGAAAAAAAAGAGGGTTATTTAGCCTTCTATGGTCCTTGGCTTGATATTTGGGAGCACCAATGCTGATTTTCAGGTCCCCATTTCTTATGAGAATGTGGACCTTGCTCATTTGTCTCAGATGCATATCCATGTGTCCCAATGGGGCCCATTAAGAGCACCAGCTTTACTGAAGAAAATGACAGTAATGAAATTACTGCCATGTTACTATCCTGTTCCCAAACCACCCTACAACACGTTTGACAGTGAAGTGGGGGATATCCCTGTAGAATAAACCTGGAAATAAACCCTTCACTTCACCTCCATAAATCGGTGAAATTACCCCTATGAAATTACCACTCATGCTAAAGCCGAAAATATATGTATATATATATGTATGCTTAAAAATGGCTATTAACTGTGCTTTACCTCCACTCGCAATCCTATGGTAAATCCAGGGGACCGCGTGTTGGTAATGGTAAACGAGTTTGGCAGTAATTCCATGGAATTTCGCAACAAATAGCAAGAAACTTGTAATGGGACCCAATGTACTTAATTGGCAAACTAGCTCTTGCACATCTTTTGAACACATCTTTATTTTCTAACAGTCTAATGTTGTAAGTGGTGTTTTTTGCTGTTTCACACTGAAACATTTTCGGTTAAAATGTCCTTATTAGTTTTCTTTGAAGCTCCCAAAATATGGATTAGGCAAATAGTTTAGTAACATCTGATATTGTTATAAAAGTCAAATGAGATAATTTTCACAACACAAAAGGGGTAAGCAGTGGTACTGTTGGAAGTGGAACCTTGCACAAGGGACACGCCCCACAGAGCTGCTTTACTTCAGAGACGTAATTTCACCAAAATGTCAGGGGTAGCGGAAGTAACATCACATGACCCTTAACCTCTGATGATATCACAGGAAGTGATGTCATTTGACCCCACCCCGAAGTTGCATCCCGGGAAGCGATGCAACACGACCGTTTACCCCTTGACAAAACAAGAAGTGGCATCACGTAGCATTGTTTCTAAGTACACTATGAAAAATATGGTTACAATATTACTTTAACGTGATATACATTTCATATAAGAATGGATTACCGTATGTATCAGCAAAAAAAACATGGTAAAACTGCAACTTGCGAAAAGCCGAAATGGATGCTTATTCTACTCTACATGCTTTTTGGAGAACGGTGTCTGCATTTTGAACTTGAAGTGTTTAAAAAACAGGCTATGTCAGTGACTCACTCCCTGAAGTGGGCCTGAAATAAACCTTAAATGAGTCTACCAATTATTGTATGGAATTCCAGAAATACAAATAGTTCAAATAGCCACATGGCATTGGCCACAGCCCAGGAGCTTCAATTTGTTAAAATAAAAAATGTTTAGGTGTAGCAAGGGCGACCACAGGGGTAGCACGGGAGACCTCAAGGGTCACAAGTGCGACCACTGGTGACTCCTGAATGACGTCCCCGCTTTACTTCTTTGACCCGGTGGTCTGCCACCTGTGTTCAGTTCTTGCTGCAGGCACGTTACCTCGGAAGTATTTTCTTAGGATTGTAACTTGTAGGAATCTCTGTAGTAGACATATTACCATCAGCATCTTAATTTGATTGAAAACTGGTGGGAATGGAACCTGACTTCTACAGATCACTCACACAGTTGTTCAGAAAGTGAACACGACACTGAAAGAAAGTACAATGTTTCTGTTGTGATTGGATACACGTTTGCCACAACACAATTGTATTCAATTGCAAAATACTTATTAGACCAGGGATCTCCCTTTGCACAGTTAAAATATAGAGAGTTCTGCCTCAGCTTTCCCTCCCCAACAATCCACCAGATGAAAGCTTTCTCCGTCCCACACATGGAGGATGACCCAGTGTGTTGCACTATAACAACTAATCAAGGGGGTGACAGAGGCCTTTCTTGACTTGTCCTTTTAATGACTATCTGAAAATGGCATGTCTGAATATTTCCAGATACACAATCAAAGTAGGACTTGAAGGGCCGATTCACAGAATATTTTCCTATGGGATTGTCCCATTATAAAACACTTCTGTGAATAAAACCCAAAGACTTTTAGAAGGGTAACTCCTCTTCAGCTTTGAGAGGTACTTGGCTGAAGCTGAATTTCTGTTTTTCAGCCGGAATTTGTCCAAATACTTACTCAAAGTGGAATTTAATTTACACCCCTAATGTATGTACTCAAAGGAATCCTTACTGTGAGACCAGGCCCCTACTCTTCTAAAATGATGCAAGGTTTTCCTCATAAGGAAGAGGAAACATTATCTCCAGAAAGAAGAACTAATGCAAGACTATCATCACATCCAAAATTTCAGACGGTATATGGTAAATACATACCAACAACTTAATGTTATGGTGAGTATTGTGAAAAATTAAATGAGTTCTAAGCCCACTATTTGTCAAAAATAAATATTGGTGTCTATTCTTGTGTTCCCAAAATGCTTGTTGTGTTTTATTCAAAGCAGCTAGGAACCCTTATTTGTTCTACATCCCCCCTCTCCATTTTCATACGGGTACTACAATAGGTACATACCAGACAAAATAATTATAATGGGTATTCTAGGTTTTGCTAATGTGCTTTGCTCATTATGGAAAGGGTTGCATTCTTATTATGACTTCAATGTATAGTGGAAGCGATAATTCAAAATAGGCCCTTTCAGTTTAGAAGAACCAGTTTATGTGTTAGCACAATCAATGTTACCAGGAACACACACCATTATGTTTCTCAAAATGCCCTTCCTTCTTTTAAAGGATCATACTCAGTTTAAAACAAAGGACCTCGTCCTGCTGTGAACAGCAAGTCACTTTTCATTTTGAGTACAGGCCACTGATTAGTTGCTACTGCTTTGCCACCTGCACATTTGTTACAGTCTGAACAATCACTAAGTAAAAAATAACAAAAGCAACTATCGACCCTTCACTCTGTTCTGTGATAATGGAGCACTCCAGAGAGCCTATCCACGTAAGCCTCACCACCCTGTATAAAAGGCACACTCGCTGTGATGGTGGCATTCCTACAGGAAATACGAAATGAAAAGGTTTGGCCCCAAGCATCAGGCCAGTTATCACTTTGGGGGATAACTCTGTTGCTTTTGCTGTCCTTCTATTTGTAATCATTAATAAACAGAGCTATCCTCTGGCAGGATGTCTGTATTTTGTGTCTGGTTCTGCTGCGGTTTTGTTGCTGGAGTGATTCAAGCAAACATGCACTTGACAATGTGACTCTCTCCTTCAGAGAGACAGTGGGGGTCATTATGAGTTGGGCGGTAAGGGATACCAGGCACCGGTAAGGAGACCGGTGCCGGTAATCCCTTACCGCCAAATTCCGAGGTCCCTTAGCGGGAACTGTAAAGGACGTGTGGTCTGACCACACGTCCTTTACGGGTCCCGCTAAGGGACCAGGGTGCTAATAACGGGCCTGCTATTCGTGACCTTGTTATTAGCGCCTTCCCCATTCCCATTGAGCCCTATGGGGGCTCAAATGGGAATGGGAAATGGTTGGTTGAATGGGGACTTACCGGGTCCGCACAGGTCGGAATGACCCAGTAAGCCCACATTCAACCAGACTGGACTCGGACCCGGCATGGGAGGCAACTCGGAATGAGGCGCAGTGACACAGTGAGACACAGAGAGAGAGAAAGCGAGAGAAAGAGGACTCGATCTGCGTGCACAATGCTCGGTACAGCGAATTCTCTGGTTAATACCCCGTATGCAATCCCAGATCAGCTGTTTCTGTTTTAGTAATTTCTCAGAGGCGGTATCCTTTGCAGTTATAGAGCTTACACTGTCTTGTGTGTGGCAAAAAGGTGGACGATTTTGGCCTGCTTCACTGAAATAAAAATGATATTAAAACATATTAAGAGTATGTACATTTCTCCTGCCTGAAATGCAATTGGTGCAACTCAATGAGGGTAGAATGACTTCGGGGACATTCAGGCAGAGCGCAACTGGGAAGAGTGGGATGAAAGGAGCACCTCTTCCTGGTATATATAACATAGAACAGATGAATAATTAAAGATGCAAACATTCATGAGAATTAAACAATCCAAAGCCTCCATTTTCAGGTATGGTTTAAGGTGGTTCAAAAAAATATGAATTTGTTAAGTAATGATATACAATCTTACTGAAAGAAATTATATAATGTACCAGGTTGGTATAGTGTCCATACTGTCCAGGACATTTATTTAACACATGCATTCTAAAGTCCTGTGATCAATTTTCCCAAACCTTGGACTATGGACACCTGAGGGCATTTACCTACAGCGCTTTGAGGCCATACCAATCGGATCCATGTGCCATGACATGACATTGCTTACATTACTGACGCCAGAAGGTCCACTCACGGGCTACCTGTGCCTGAAACAGTCATGTTAACAATCCTGTCGATCAGCCATCGGTGTCCATCAAACAAGGCACCTTCCTACCTTAGCTGTAGGATTCACAGACAGGTGCCTGACACTTTTCTCTGATCTTCACACACCCACTGCCTCAGCATACCCGGATGTCAGCGCAAAAGAGCAGCCGGCTCCGGCTTCCCAGCCCGTACTGCCTCCCTTTGGAAAACCCCCCGCAACCGTTGCGTGAAGAGCCCCTGTTCAGGAAGAAAGTCAAACGCACCCGGTCAACTAATGACATCCACCCGCATTACTGCAACAGTCTTTGATCTAGGCCTAACCGTACTGTGTATTCACTCCATAACAGTTCCCATATGCCCATGGGCCTTGTGTGCTACTATAAACGCAAACATAACTAAATAAATAAATAAATATATTTTAGGAGCAACAGACTTGACAATTTTGGACTAAAGTATCAGAATACAATGCTGGCTCAAACAGCAGCTTGTGAGCTAGCTCAGTCAGTTAAGCTCCCTGATCTGGTTCCTATATGTGGATCCCAGTCTCGGGTTTGAACCCTGATATGGCTGCACCAGTCCTTCATTTTTCCAATGACGACAAATGGGGTAATAACTCCTATTATTGTGGTGCTTTGAAACATGACAAATCCGGCACAATATTATGTTATAATGGAAGCCCTCTCCCTACACCCTCTGCCCCAATGTGGTACTGTGGGTCTGCTGCTATTTGCTTCTGTAGTAGCCATATTTTTGAGAGTCTGCCTGGTTTCATGGATGCATACTGTGTAGTTAAAAAACAATGAAAAGCCTAACAAAAAAACTCAGAGCTTTTCATATGTCGACTATATATACAAGCCAATGAATAGCCTGCAATGTAATCTTTGTTCACCTTGTACGGCACGTAGTTTAATGAACGATGGAGCTTTAAATTAAATAATTCCCTCTTTTAGCGCTTCAAACAATACCTTATGCTTTATGTTCTTTGAAGAATAAACGCTTTACTCATAAAATGTGAATTTACACTGAAATGCTCCCCATTATTAGTGTAACACCATCAGAACGACTTGAAAGTGGATGACAATTCCACTTGACTTTAGCCTTTATTGGGTAAACCATTCCAAGGTTGGCGGGGCGATATTTCCCCATTTCACCATGGCCCTTCCCCATTCCCATTTTTGCCCCATAAGGCTCAATGGGAATGGGGAAGGCGGCAATTACGGTTCCGCAAATTGCGGTACCGTAGTTGCCTGCGAGGTCCCTTTGCGGGTCCCTACTTAAACGGCTGGTAAAACCAGCCGTTTTGGTCGGGTCCCGCAAAGGGACCTCGTAGTAAGGCGCTAAGTGGTTAACGGTGCCGCAGCCTTTTACGGCGCCGTTAACCACTTAGCGCCTGGCTCGTAATGAGGCCCAATATGATTTAATCATAGACTTCCAGTTTACCACATTCTCTGGATATCCATTTTGACTAAAATAATAGTACCTATAACTTACAATCTTAGTGCCTCACATGAGGGAGCGCCTATATTAACATGGCATGCTCTTTGCGGTTGGCTTGACTCACCACTGTGTATGATTGCAGTCCATGAATATTATAATACTAAATACATGGGGCTCATTACGACCCAGGCGCTAAGTGTTTAACGGCGCTGTAAAAGGCTGCGGCGCCGTTAAACACTTAGCGCCTAATTACGAGGTCCCTTTGCGGGACCCAACCTTAACAGCTGATTTTACCAGCCGTTAAAGTAGGGTGCCGCAAAGGGACCTTGGTGCTAAGTACGGTGCCGCAATTTGCGGTCCGGTACTTAGCGCCTTCCCCATTCCCATTGAGCCCTATGGGGCAAAAATGGGAATGGGGAAGGGCCCATGGTGAATGAGGAATTACCGCCCGCCAACCTTGGAAAGGGGCGGTAATTCCGCCATTCACCATGGCGGACCCTGGCATGGACCATGTTGCTAATAGCACCATGGTTTAGCGCTGGGCTTGTAATGAGGCCCATGGGCTTTCGATGAATGGAAGAATTGGCGAATGCACCATGTGTACCTGAATGAAACAATGCTCCTGTTTGATGATTTGCACAGCATTATATTTGCGCTCTAGGAAAAGTGCACATTTAGCAAAATGTGTGTTGACAAGTGTGATAATCGGGGACACATTGAACATGTTCTCTCAGAGGGCCTGATTCACTAAAATCCTGTTTCTTGGCCTAATGTCCTCTTGCTTTGAATTAGTTAGTAAAATGGAACTCATGGCTATAGAAGAGTAACATGCACAGATGCATACAACGAATGCACAAACATTTCACACCTTAATTGTACTCCTCATTTGTATACATTTGTTAGTGGCACGGTGCATCGATTGGAATGACCGCTACCACTTTCCATCTTACGAATGCAACAGCATTAACGCTAACATGACCTTTTCATGCTAATGCAAATGCTGCAAATTCCTCTGGAATCCATCCACTTTTTACGCCAGCAAAGAACTAGAGGATTCCATAGGAATCCATTGTAAATGCTGCCTGCCTTGCGTAAATGGCAGGAATCGTTCACTCAGTTTGCTCTGCATTGTGCAAAAGGGAGGCGTGAAGGCAACTTCACCTCCACATCGGACCTCCTTTTTCCGCTTTTGATGGGCAAATGAGGATATTAAACTTAGGTGAGCTTCTTGTACCCACGTGCAAAGGTTACAGGTCACTCCTCGTAGTTTCCGGGAATTTCGAATCGAAGCGTCAGCGTCTACTATCGTTACTATGTTTACCACATCTGGGCATGGCGTCTATCTATCTATTATACTCTCATATAGTGCCAACCACTCATGGGCCTCAAGGCGCTTGTGCCGCAACACTGTATTCACAAGGAAACAAACCAGTTGTTACTTAGATATGTCGCAAAATAATTGTAAGGTACACCAGAGTCTCAGAATTGCACACTAACACCAAAACTACATGGTTTGACTTTGAGTACCGTTGTTTGAAATAACTTACAGCATTCTCAAGTGAATGTTGGCATGTGCCGCACTTGGATGGAGTTCGAGTGTTGGCACGTCCAGCACTTGGATGGAGTTGTGGACACTGGCCTGCGCCGCATCTGGACGGGATTGTGAGTGTTGGCATGTGCCACACATAGATGGAATTACAAAGGCTAGCAAATGCCACGCTTGGATGTAATTGTGAATGTTGGCATGCTGCCGCACTTATATGCAATTATGAAGATTACAGAGTGCAACACGTAAATGGAATTTGGAATGTTGGCGTGTCCCACAATTGGAGGATGTTCTGAACGTTGGCCTGAGTCGCATCTTAATGGGATTGTGGGGTTGGCAGGTGCCACACTTGGACGGAATTGTGAATGTTTGCATGTTAAATATCATATAACCCACTAACCAAAAAAAGCTCAACATTTCTGCATACTTATCTCACTCAAAAAACTCACACAACCATCTCTCACACAATAACCTGCTCGCACTTCACAACATCGCAACAACACATAAGCCGTACCAACAGCACATGAGGATTGATCCGATACTCGCACCAAAGCTCAGCACCCGGTGTATACCGAGGGAATATATATGTACTCCCCATAAGGTGGGGTGTGCTGGTCACACCAAATAATATGTAGAGAGGACACACATTTCCTTTTTACCCTTGGGAACATTTGTTCACACAAGGTAAGTCAGAGAAAATAAAAAAGGGGAGCCCAAAGGGCATCCCAGCAACACTGCACAGAAAGTGCTGTGTGCTGCAACAATAAAAGCTAGATGCCAAAATAATTATCAAAATGGATAAAATCAAAAAGACTCTATGGAGAGCCATAAAAATGACACCCATAAAAATAGATAGTAAAAGAAACAGTGAGTGGGGAAAAAGATGCCCACTTAATGGGGAACAAGGAAAAATAATCTCGACATTCAGCTAAAGGTTCTCGGTCTCTCACAAGTGAGGTAGAATTTTGCACGAAAATGAACATTTTACCTAACACCTGTTATGCAGGAATATTACTCTTCTCCATAGTGAACATGACCCACGTTCTGTCATAGCTCTAGAGCTTTGTAGCTCAATATACAGCATGTTTTACTTGTATGAAACTTAAAGGGACTAATTTTTGCTACCATTGAAGAAAGAAAGATAGGGGCCTGCATATTTATGCAGAAATGCATTGACCCACAGTGCACATTTTTAAGCTTTATATATTGTCTAACATTGGCCGTAGCAGACTTTATGGGAGATAACACACTGGAATGTCTTCTTCTTACTAAGACTTGGTTCTCGGACAAATGTATTAACAATGTTGATATTCTGGTTCTCACTAATTAAAGTATAAGACTGGGTGGATAAATAAATTGGGCAAACATGGTGGAGGAATTGCTGTAATTTTTTCAAACAAGTTCTGTCTTTCAGGTTTGCTTCCACTGACTTTAGATAATAATGATAAGGGTGGGATTTTTAATTTGCACTTCGGCCCCCTTCTTCTACTGTAATGTTTCTCCTACCTTATAGAAGCCAGGCCGGGCAAACACCTTTTTTGGTGGTTCTGTGGCTTTTTCATTTCTTATTGGTGATTGTAACATCTGGTTTGAAAGCAATTGCAGCGCTGATTCATCCGATCCATTTAAATTGTTAATAGCACATGGATATTTTATTAACATCCTCAATCAGAAGAGGAGAGAATAATTAAGTGACGAATATTTGCCCACGATGTGCCAAGAGAATTTGCAATCCTGGACACTGGTGTTGTTTTTTTTTGCTGCTGATTGTGGCTGACTTTCAGGGCACAGGTATAGGACACATGTGGGTGGACAGCGTAATTTCTTTCAGAGGATAGACACATCCCCTTGTTTTTTTTTTGCATGTTGGCAAGATTGCGCAAGTACTTGGCTACCAGGATTTTGCTCAGGTTGTCATGTTCCCAGTGCAGATGCTTACCCTCAAGACCACAAGCACTTGTTTCATATTGGGATTTTGTTTTACAGCGAACATTTCACGACAGACTGCAAGGTTTAAAAGGTGAGCACCTTTAATAGTTTGCCAGCATATTTGTGGAAAAATGTCCTCTCTCAGGTTATTTTTCTGGTGTTCATTATTTTTTTTTAAAAGTCCAAAGCTATTTTATCTTGTGCCCTTTCTTCTAAGGGGATGGTCAATAGAACCACATTTGTATATTTCACTTTAAGATATATGTCGACTTACTGAGCATATATTCATAGGTGCCATCGTTTGATTATCGCTATGGGGCAAAAGTACATGGGCATGTGTTATTCTGGAGCTGGTCATTTTATTTCCCTTTTCCGTGCTGTTTCAATGCGGTTAGTTGGGGTTGTGCGATGTATCTCAACAGTCACCAAGAGACCGGCCTTAAAACAAGGGGCTGTAGCGCACTGCTTAACCAAAGTGTGTGACCCAACGCAAATAATATATTTTCACTGTGCATTGCCCAAAAACATTGTGAGTTTTCAAAGTCTGCAATTGTTCATACATAACAATACGACTGTCAAAACAGGTCAAAATCAGTTTGTGATCGATGAACGTCTCTGAGTGATCAGTTGCAAGTGTTTTAAACAATAGACTTGCCATGCCCACTCACCAAGGTGGTCTGGTTGTATTTTAAAATGGACAGGGGGCCAAAAGCCATGCCCACTGGCAATGGCCAAAGGTCATGGCTAGTGATCTGGTAGAGTTCTAATAGTCTATGGAATAACAAAACCCTTGGAATTCAAGGAAACAACTTTAGTTGCAGGGACATTAAGGTGGCAATACATTGTAACACAAGCTTTAAAATTCAAGGAAAAACAGTTCCATGTGAAGGAGAGAAATTAATGCAACAAATCCCCTACAATTGAGCTGTTTTTTAAAACATTTTACTCATGACCTTTAATAACGCTTTGTCACAGAATTTCATACGTTTTCATTAGTGCAACTTAACCATAGTGACCCTTTAACAAAGTATTTTCCCTGAATTTCATAGGTTTTTAGAACTTCTATATTATGTTAAAAATGATGTTATTAGAAATGTTGATTTTCATTGTCCTACTTGTTACTTTCTCCCTTTACCCCAACAATCACCCCATCAAATTCACAAAAAATATCAAAGAATATTTGATTAAACTTCTCTCAATCCCTCACTCAATGATAACTTCATAGAAATACCAAGTTCTCCCATTTATGTTTCCCATCCATTCTGGTACCCCCATCCCTTTCATAAATAAATGTACTTTTTTATACTATAAATATCTTGTGTCATAATTTCTTTTTTAAACCCCAATTGGTAGTCTGCAGACTATATGAATGTTTGTGGTCTGGTTACGCAATGTACGTCCCCAGACAGCGTCATGTAACCACGTGATGACGTGTCCACGAACAGGTCTGTGCATTGCAGACATTTTGAAACTGCATTGTTAGACGATCTAGGATGTTTCCAGATGAAGGTCTACCCTTTCCCAGCTACTAGACCCATTCTTAGCTGATCTCTCAACTTTTTACAACTTTTACAACTTTCCATAGCCTATTTTTGACTCGGTAGTCCGCAGACAATAGGGAAGACCACAGGCAGTTCCTCTGAAGGCAATCATCCATTACATTTAGTCATTCGCAGCCACACCCGCTCAAACCACCTGGGTGCTCTTAGAAATGCAGTTCCTTTCTCAGGGGGTAGTAGGCTGTCTTCCTCTACCGCATCTTCCTCACCTACTCCTGCCACCTCACAGTCTACTCCTGTGGGGCAGAGGATCCCACTGGCTGTCTCACAGGCCATACAAGAGGTTGATGATTGATATCTTTCCAGGATAACAGTACTCTACTGCGACACTCCACTCTGCAGAGGGGGGCAGTTTTGAATTGCATTCAAGGCTGCAGTCAAGGAGCATGAGAAACACTACCCCCTACCTAAGATTTAAGGCACACCCAACATCTTCCCTTGTCCACTTGCCCCTCTTTATCTCTGGTTGGTGCCCCTTACTTCCCTTCCCTCCCCTACCTTACCTCCTTGTGTCTCCTGGAAAAAAGAAAAACATCCAAACAAAATACAAAATCAAAAAATATCAAAACAAAAGGTTCCTTTTGGAGCACAGTTTCACAGTTAAAAAATGGAACTAAAAAAGATAATCCTATAGACTCAATCTGTTCTACATTTTCTAGTAAAAATATAAAGTTGCTAATTCAATAAGATCTCCATTGTTTCCATTAGCATTTTGTACTATGCTATTGGAAATAATGCACACTTGTATAGCAGAGAAAAGGAAAAAAGGACAGAAACTATTTTCTGTCCCAAATACATTTTTGTAGCATACAATTAGGACCATAACCTGTGGACCTTGGCGACTGTCCGTCGTCTCTGCATTCCCCTTTCCATGCCAGGCCTCCTTAAAAGACCCAGATGGCATGTGGACACCATCGCACAGGGCAGCCTTTCTACCCTTTTTGATTTTATATTTTGTAACATTCACTCATTGACTGTGTTTAAACAGTCACACATCCATCAAACAATCACATCCAAAAACTTTGCATGTAATCCTGACATCTCAGTTCAACACTTCAGATGTACTCTTGAACTCTCAGAGTACATGTTTCCTGTTATTCACCGACACCTGCATCAACAACTACTTTGAAACTCACCAAGATTTCTATTTGCAAATTCAACAATATCTGCATTTAACAAAATAGTACATGTATTCCTATATTTTTATTTAAAGTAATATTTTAAAGCACCTCTATAATTATGTATATACATATTTATTACAGGGACTGCAGTAGCGGCCCAGTAGTCATGATTAAGTTGATCAATCCATAGGAAGAGCACTTTTTAGGGGGGTTTATAACTTCACCCCCAATACACCAATCCTCATGAAACTTTGCACAGGTATATGGCCCCATCAGATTGATCCTGTGAAGTTTGAGGAGGTTTCGTTAAGGGGGGGGCAAAGTTATAGGGGTGTCCCAAAATGTATGATTTTTCTCACATACGCAATGGAAAACATGTTTTCCTCATGCCTACAGTGCATACCGCTGGGCGGATTTTCACCAAATTTGTGTCAGGAGCAGCAGCTTGGTCCTGAAATCATGCTTTTGTAAATTTGGTGGACATCTGTCCAGTAGTTTTTTTTATTTTCTTTATTACCAAAAATGTGGTAAAAAGAAAATTGTGATTTATGGGTCCAGTCAGCGGACAGGCCTCTGATTTATCCAGAGGCTGACATGAGGTCAGCTGACAGCGGGCATGCCCACTGATTGGTCAATAATATACGTGTGGTGCGTCTGATTTTTGGAAACATCACCATTTTGGGTTTGCGGAGAGGTGCTATTAAATCCATATTGAAACACACAACAATGCACTTGTCAAACATATCAAACATTCTAGACCAGATTCTAATTGGTTTTTGAGAGTGTGTTTTGTCAAGAGGGAACAAAATTAGTGGGGGAGTCCCAAAACAGTGTAAAGGTTTTTAAATGTGGTGCCATTTGACAATTCTGTACACATGTTTGCAAACCGATTTTAAATCTAAATATGAATGTTTTTGCAAAGGTTGGTGGGATTTTGTCAGGAGGGGCAAATTTAGAGGTGGGTCCCAAAATATTGTAAAGGCTTATAAATGTAGTGGCATTTGATAAATCTGCAAAAACATTTGAAAAAAGATTTTAGAACTAGATATACATGTTTTTGCAAAGTTTGGTGGAGTTTTGACAAGAGGGGGCTAAATTAGAGGGGATCTCAACATGTTTAGATGGCTTAAACTTTGTTGCCATTTGATGAATGTAGACACAGATTTTCAGAAAGATTAGAGACCCAACTTTGAATGTTTGTGCAAAGTCGTTGTGTGTATGTACATTTTGACACTTTTAAAAATATAATACAAGGGTGAAATTCCAGCAAACTTGTGTAAAGAGCATTGGCAAGGACCTAAAAGCATGGTTTTGCAAATGGGTCTGTGTTTTAGTTTTTGACAAGTGTCACAATGTAGGAACAAAAAGGAGTGATATACCTTCAGTGACTGAGGTATAGCCTGTGGCCAGGGGCAGTGGCCAGATTGTTCGGATCATAGCATAAGGTCATGACCCAGACAATCTGGATAATGGCCATGACCACAAGGGACAACCAATGGGGAAAAGGTGGCCATATCCACCAGGGACCGGCTTTTTGGTAAAGTCTTTTGAAATTGGGATAGATTTGAAAGGGAAAAGAATCTGCTTGTGGTAATATGGTCATAGGGTTCTCTCTTCACCTTCTGCAGGCCACCATGGAAAGGGAAGAGGGACACTGTATGGAGCCCCACCTGCCTTTTCCAATGTGGTTGTCTTGGGAAAGGATTTTCCTTCCAACAGCGGGACGCCACACGTTTATCTGTGGAGCTGATATGCAGTATGGGTTGCATTTCTTTTTTCATCATCGTCTTGTTGAATTGACTACAGCTTACAAGGGATGGCATGAAAGACATACATTTTAGATTTTGTTGAGTTCATTGTTCCATTACATAAGGAGAAGATTTGTTTTGCCCATATAGCTAATGTATTAGTCTACTAATTAGGATGGATATTGCATCTTTAATAAGCAGTTCTAATGCTTTTCATAATGTTAGCATATGTGAGGTCTGCATACGGGTGCATGTTTTGAGTTAGTTCTCTGCAGTGAAAATGTTGTCAGAAATTCACATTTCCAATGCTGCCAAGAGTATTGCGACATTGTTTGTGTCCTAAAGTTATGAAAATAGGTTGCACTTTAACTGGCATTAACTGTAGGAGGTCTACGGAAGCAATGACATGTTTTCCTCCAAACGGTTCTTCGTAGTTGGTTTTAGGACTTCTTGCATTCTGAGACGAATTAAAGCCAACATGAGGTTGCACACCATGCTTACTTCATCTATCAAGAGCACTTGCATTTGTTTTAGAATTCTGCATACCTCTTTGATAGCTTCTGCTGACAGTTTGCAGTATTCTAATTTGCTTTGGTATTCTACTGGGAGGAGTAGTAATCAGTGTAAAGTTAAACCACCTATGTTGTAGACAGCTAAACCTGTGGGGGATGTTGCTACGGACGAAAGGATGTTGTTTGTTACGTTTTGTAGACATTTGCTTATTATTTAATTAAGAAGGTTTTGCCAGAACCAGCTTCACCATGTACGTACAGGAGCAGAGGTTTATAATTTTTACAGCTACAGATTTTAGTTTCATTTTTAAAACCATGTTCAATTTATTGAGTGACTTCTAGATTGATGGTGAGTTGTTCATCATTTAGCTGAGATTCCAGAACTGACAATACTTCCTTAGATTGTTTATATTGATACATGGTATTTTCTACTTCAGTCATGGCTATTTCTGCTTCATTTAGAATGAGTGGTTCTCCAAGTGGGTGTTGGCTTCCAGAAAGGGAAGGTTGACTGCCCTGAGGATTGCCTAGTTGAGCTTCAATATCTTCCTCTTGTTGGCATTCATTGTCCAACATTTGTTTGTATTGTTTGAAGTCATTTGTTATACTGCTTTCATGTGCTTTAAATGCAGCTTCAAATGAGTCATAGGGCCTCATTACGAGTCCGGCGGTAACCGCGCCTGAAATTCCGGCAGGTTACCGCTGGACTTGTATTACCATTCTGCCTCCGTGATTTCCGGAATTACCGGGCATTACGACCCCGGTGACCTGGGAATTCCAGAGGTGGAATTTGGTAAATCCCAGACCTGGCGGGAATGACACCTCCGCCTGTAGCACTCGAGATCACCTGGTATGGAAACAACGGTGGCAGCGGGTTACATTACATACCGGGTGACTCGTAATGAGGCCCATAGTCACTTACAAAATATTTTTCTATGCTCCAAGGTTTAAAAAGTTGGAGTACGCAATACAGTTTTAAATGATAGTTTTCCATAATTAATTAGACTGTGTTTGGTTAGTTTCACTACGATTCCTTCACAAGTTGAAACTGAATATTTGCAATTGTCTCATTTTGTGTGACATTGTTATTGTAGGTGTAGTTTTGGGCAATGTCTTACACATGTTTTCCAAAGCACTACTTCTGTTTTGGTAGTATATGTCAATGGCATTGCTTTAAAAATTCCCTGGCTGTTGGGATCCTTTGTGGCTATCTTTCCTATCTCTTGGGTGGATTTCAGTACTCTTTTTCAGGACAAAGCTGGTCCAAGGTTCAGCCAGACAATGTGCACAGATGTGCCATATATGGCTGTCCCTGTTAAGCAGTCTGCTTCATATGACTGCATTCTCTATGGGAGAGCATTTGTATATCCCAAAGCTGTATAGTTTCTGTGATAGTGCTTTGTCAGATGGTATGGCATCGCAGAGGTACTTTAGCTCTGTTTTCTTAGCTTTCGTGTGACATATCTTGCAACTGTAGTGGAATTGTCTGCAATGTATTGTATGTCTATGTTTGCATTCCACAAGAGGGCAATGATTGCATTGTAATCATTGATGCACTTGGATACTTTGGCTCTTTTAATGCTGTATGGATTTTTAGGGGATCTTCCTATTATGTTGTGTCCGACAGAAGACATGAAGCTATTGTTGTTTTTTGCACACTGGTCTAGAGAAGCCATAGCGACATTTGGTATAGTATTTCCCTTTGTTTTTATATCTATGTCGGCAGTATTTGCCACATTTATATTTTTGGAACCATAACACTTTTCTATTTAGGTCACTATCTGTGGCTTCTGAAGGGATGTTGCTGGAAATGAATTGTTCAATAAACTGTAAAACAGTGGCATCACAATCATGGCCACATTTTGGAGAATCTTTTATCCACAAAAAGCATGTGGATTTGTGATGCTGCTCTGGATTGGCATTCTTTTCTCCAAAGAAGTGTTGCACTCCGATTGGAGGGGTAGTATTATTGCAGATAAAATGCAACATGGCTATGAAGCAAAGATGAAAGTACCATGAGATATTAACAGGGTCAAGAGAACCACGTTTTCCTGGTGTTTTTATGTCTATTCCATCTTTATTTTGGTTTGTAGTGTGTAAGAAGTCATGCAAGTCATCCCATGCATACACTGCACAACTTAAAGTAACAAACGATGCTGGTGGGCCTAGGTTCCTTAGCATGCATTGTACATCAGCGTGACATCTGAACCAGTATTACTTTATACCATGCATGTTTGCCAAGAGATGCGTGACTGCAAAATGTCATCTTTGTCTTTTATTTTTTGAAGCAGTTGGGTCGCAGATATGTTTAACAAGTTAGAACCTGTTTTTAAAGTGTGTGCAACACCATAACATAGAGTTGCTATTTCACTTTCAAAGAGAAGGTGGAAAATGTATTCAACATTTTGCCTGAATCTGGGGTCTTCAAAATATATTCCTAAATAGTGATATTCTGATGCACTTATTTGTGTGGACCTTTCGTAATATCTTCCCCCTTTTCCTGTAGGAAAGAATTGAGGAAAAGAACATGCTTCTACACTTTTTTCCCCATATGCTCATTGGGGATCCTTTGGATTGATGCATTTGATATCTGTCTATTGCATCATCAATTCTGTCTTTGGAGTGCTGTGGGTTAATGGTATACTGGTCTAAAATGTTGTCTTCTGTAACAGGATCTACATGTTCTAATTGCCCAGTTTCTGGTGACTCTTGTATACGTAGGTGGTTTCTCTTAGGTTTATATCTTTCTAGCATCCATTGTTTTCCTTTAGATATTGTAGGGCTTGTCTAACTTTGTTTAAGCCGACTAGTTGTTGCCTAATGTTCTTTTTTTTTGTTGGCACACCATTAACTAGTACTATCAAAGATTCAGGTATTAGCCATTGTAGTCCTAGAGTTTGAACATTTTCTTTTAGATCCAATGGTAAATGTACTATGTTGCCACAGATGCCCTTTAGTAGCTCAGATGAAGTTAATTTAGCTGAATTTGCTTGAAGGCATATTATAGCTTGAAATGGGTGCACTGTTTGTAATAAAATGCTCTCGTACAAGTTAAGCTGTTTGAGAGCTTTTGGAAGTGAGAATATTATTAGTGATAGCATGTGTTGGCATTTGGTTATTGTCAAGCTTTGTGTTGCAGTACGTGCCCCCTCTTGAGGGGTTAGTTATGTTGCATGTACTTTCCACTGTTCCTTATAAAGCTAATTGGAACCATTGGGATTCTTCATGGTCCTCTATTTTCTAAGCTAGATCTACTATTTTTGTGCTCTTTTTATAAAACATTCTGCGGCAACAGACATATTTGGTCTGGTATTTCAGCAGATGTGTTTTGAAACATAGCTATTTCTTTTGTGTATGTCTTTATTAGGATGTTGGTGTTTATGAGGTTTTCAGCAATGTTTTCTGAAGGAACAGATTGGTTTTTGTTGTTCTTGTTTATACGTTTCTTCATTGAAGTATGGTTCTGAGCTGCTTGTGTGAATCCAGTCACCATCACAGAAGTTTGAAAAGGTATCTATATTGACACTGTGCCTGTTTAGAAGTACTTGTTGTAATGTATTGATGCATTTAGTTTGTGGTTTCATTCTTTTTAAAATCAATATAAACAATTTTCTCTTCAGTAGAAAAACACTGCCAATTAGAGCTTGCAGCACTACTCTCCTGCTGTAGTTTTTATGGGAAGATCATGACTTTTCAGATGTTTTTATAAGATTGTGAAGAACTCTCCAATGGAATATTTTTTGTAACATCATTTTTTGGATTACTTTACCGTGACTACGTTAACACTGGTAGATAGAGGATTGGGTTCATTAGTAGGTCTGCTTTTCTTTGTACATAATGTTTTACTTTTTGTTTTTGCAAGAGGGGCCTTACATATTTTAGTCATGGTTGGTTTAGTTTTTTTTGAGTGAGGTTACTAGCTCTTTTATTTTAATGTTTTTTATATATTGTTTTAGTGTTCATGACTATATGGTGTACATTTAGTCTTATCTGCTGTACTTTTTCTTTCTTTTCTATTGGGTTGCTGTTTAGTAGGCATTTTGTTGTTTCTGTTGGGAAAAGAGAAAGGTTGTATTGGAAAGTTGAGCAATGTATATGCAAGTATGGTGCATCAATGTGTGGGTGTGATTGTAGAAATGAATAGAGTGCTGTCTGATGAGGTGGTATATTAGGTGTGACTGGGAAGGTTGTGAGAATACGAGTGTACAGAGGAGTGATGGTGTTGGGTTAGTGAGTAAGGCAGCGGTGGTGTGATGGTCTCTGTACAGTGATTGTGCTGTTTTGAGGAATAGAGAGGGTGTTGCAATGGTGGTGTGTAGATGGGAATAGTAGTAGTGTGATTGATGGAATGTAATGGGCTAGAGTGGAAGAAATGTTGGTTTGAACAGTGTAGTCTGGTGTAATATATAGTGAAACTGTGCTGCTATAATTACATACATATACCTGGTAGATTAGTGTATTTATTTTTATTTATTTGCATTTGTATAGCACACTTGCAGCCCAGGCACTGTTACAAGAATTTGTTGAAGGTTTTGATTCATATGTTAACGGGCGACCAGAGGTCTCTTGGTTACAAATACAGACTGCATGAAATACTAATATGATCAGAGTTGCATACAGATAGTTCATACAATGACCTCATTTTACAGGGTGATCATTGAAATTTTACTTTCAGACAAAAAGCTTGGTTTTGATAGCTTTGTGGAATGCTTGGTGGGACTCGATCATTCTTAGGTGGGTAGGGAGTGTGTTCCAATGGGTGGCGACAAGTGTAGGAAAACTGGAGCCCCCCGTGCAGACTTTTTGAGTTTTAGGTGTGAGAATCATGTTGGAATAGCCCTTCCTCAGAGGTCTTGTGGCGGTGTGCTTGGTGATTCTCTGAGCCAAGTATGGGCGTGCATGTTCATGGAGGCATTTGTGAGTGAGGGCAAGGGTTTTGAAGATAATTCTCACTTTGACCGGAGCCAGTGGACCTACCTTCTCACTTCGGAAATGTGGTCTTTTCTTGAGGTTCCTGTGGCCTCCCTGAGGGCGTTGTTTTGAACCAGCTGGAGTTTGGCCAGATTTTTGCAAGAAGTCCCTACAAGGAGGGCATTACAATAATCCAGCCTCAATCCAATTATTGCCCTGGCAATGGTGAGACAATTCTGGTGTGATAGGAAGGGTCTGGCTGCTTTGAGAACTTTAGAATAATAGGCTGACTAGGAGGCAATGGCATTGACCTGTCTATCTATGGTCAGATCCGAGTCCAAGTAGACTCCAAGTGTCTCAACGTTGTTAGAGACCTTGATGGGAATATTATCAATGGTAAAGGATATATACTGCTTATCGAGGTTGCCCAGGGTGGTGGGTGACCCTATAAGCAGAAGATCAGTTTTTTCACTGTTGAGGCAAAGCCAATTGTATGCCATCCAGGAATGGATAGTGGAGTAAATGGTGGTGAGCATGTCCATATCTGCTTCTTAGTCCCCAGTGATCAGGATAAGCATCTCTGTGCCATCTGCATAATTAGTATACGATATGCACAAGGAGTCAAGGATGCTGAACAAAGGCTTCATGAAGAGGTTGTAAAGCGCAGGCGCGATACAGGAGCCCTGTGGAACACCACATTTGATGTGGCTAGGGGTGGCACAGGCTGAGTCAGAGAAGACTTTCATGGCCCTCTCTTGGAGAAAGGAGGTTATCCAGTCACACGCTTTAGGGGAGATATTGGCCTCAGTTGCTAGATTGCGGCACAGAGTGTTGTGATCCACCAGGTCAAAAGCTGTGGATAGGTCCAGGAGCAGAAGGAGTGCAGGTTTGCCTGTGTCTCTCAGATCGTCAATTTGATTCTTTAAGTCTAGGAGAGCCATCTCGGTGCCATGTCATGGGCGGAAGCCAGATTTCTGCAGGCCGAGGTGACAGTTATCTTCCAGGTAAGCTGCTTTGTCCAGAATTTTGAGTAAGTATGGGACGGTGGTAATGGGCATATAGTTCCCTGCGACCGTTTGGTCCATGGATGGTTTTTCAAGGAGTAGGCGTACCCACGCTTCCTTCGGTCCAGTTGGAACGTGGCCAGCCTGGAAGGATGAGTTGATGAATGCGGTTAGAACGGGTGCTAGGATATGAGCCAAGTCTTTGATAATTGGGCTAGAAAGGCATCTCCCTTGCAGTTAGAAGGTTTGATGGATTTGAGCAGGGTGATAACTTCCAGCTCGGTCATATCTTTAAAGTCAAAAGGTGGGGAGGACTTAGTCTTGGTGGGTGTGGCCGTTTTCCTGTGCAGGTTTGCTATGAGACGGTTAAGAGCTTTTTGATAGCAGTGAATTTTGGTTTGAAGAGAATTGAGCTTGTCTAGCATGGCAGAATGAATACTGTTGCACCAGCTTTCGTCCTTGAGGAGAGAGGGAGGAGGAGTGGATGTTTTTTCCAACTCCCTAAAGATGGCGAAGATTTCTTTGGACCCTGATTTGGTGTCCTTAATCCTTGAGTTGAAGGATGTAGTGATGTTGGCTTTGTATGATATGGAAATGGCATTGAAGACACTTCTGGTGGCTTCAGAGGGGTTAGCTTTCCATGCGGAGAGGGCAAGCCTCTTCTGAGAACGTTGGTCAAGCAATTCTTATGAGAACCATGTGTTAGAATGTTTGGATTTCTTGAGGGATTTGGCGTATGCATCCTTGGTCTCATAGAGCCCTAGGTTTAGATCGCCCAGGAGTATGATTTGGGACATCTTTTTGATGTTTTCAGACAAATTAGAGGATGAGGGTGTCCTGAAAGTCTGTGATGGGACCAGGAGGTCTGTAAACAATATGCATAGTTATAGTGCAATTGTTGAAGACATTGATTTTTAGTGGGAGGTAGTCACAATTGTGATCAAATTGCCCTTCCGCTTCTCTGATAGCAAGGGTTTCCCTGGCAATAAGGGCCACACCCCCAACTCTTTGGGAAGTATGATCTTTTTTGAAAATAGTGTACCCTGAAGGGATGGCGAGAGATAGTGCTGGGCCTGAGCTTTCATTATGCCAAGTTTCTGTAATTATTAGGAGGTCGAGGTTATTCTTGATGATGAGTTCATTTATTTCAAGGGAATGGTTCAGGTACTGAGAGTGTGTTGAACATGGCACAGCTAAGAGGGTGGATCATTAAGGGTGTGGAAGCAGGTAACAGGGTGGGCATGGTAGATGGCCCGGCAGGGAAATATCATTACAAGCCTCAGAGGGCTCAGTTGTATAATACAGTGCAGCATCAATATTTGGCATGGGCGCCTCTGGCGCAGGCACAGAATAAATGATATTGTCATTATTTGGCAGGAGGACCTCAGGGGGCTCAAGCATAGAATGCAGTGCAGTATCAACATTTGGCATGGGTGCCTCAGGGGGCTCAGGCATGAATACAGTGCAGTATCAACATTTGACATGGGCGCCTCAGGTGCAGGCACAGAATAAATTGCATTGTTATTATTAGGCAGGGGTGCCTCAGGAGGCGCAGGCATGAGGTGCGTGATATTGCCAACAGAGGTGGCTGGTGATTGCATGGGTATAATAGGTCACACATATATTATGGACTTGGGGCAGACAGTAATTAGACTTGAATGCTGTGGCCCATAGAATGTGGCAGTTGTGGGCAGAGACCATGCTTCAGCTGCGTGGGCAGAGGTGCGTGCTGCTGGAGGGCATGCATGGATGATCAAGTGCTTATGTTGCTGGGTGTATCCTATGACGGTGTCTGAGTCTTTGAATTTCTGGGCTTCAGGGCCCGAACCACAGATCGATGATGGTTGTTATGGTGGTGGAAAGAGATGGGTGGACATCTGAGACCGACCCTCGTGTTGCGGTCAGCCGAGCTCAGGAAGTAAGTGATAGGCATGGGAAGATGGGTGCGTGACCGGAGTCATGCGTTTCTGAGGCAACAAGGGGGGGCGCTGGGAATAAGCATGATACTTTCCCTGTTGGGGGTACATATTGCGAGCTGTTACGCTCTTGCAGCAGCTGGTGGACTTACCTTGTGTAAGATAGCTTGCTGGTGCCTTGCGCGCCATTGAGCAGCAGAGAGCTGCAGAGAGAGGCTCCTGCCTTATCCCTTGGCCTTCGCCCCGATGCGACTTCACCTGGCGGTCGCCTGTCTTCCTATTTATGCCAGAAGAGGCGGGACAGGCACAGCGATGCAGCCTATCAGGCTGTTCTGCGTGTTTGCTGGTTGTCATGGTGATGATGGTCGTCTCCATTTTGTTACGAAATTTGATCGCTCCTCGTGGCATGGGACTAGGGGGCACAATGTCCTTGTTGCAGTAGGCAGCTCAGCTTGACTGGTCTTGGGGCTAGAGTATTGACAGCACAGCACCAGCTCTGTAGATTCACAACTAGCTACCATTCAGAGGCCAGCATCTTAGTCCACAAAATGCTATGGTCATTTTTCCAAATCGACAATGTGTGCAAATGTTTAGAGGCAGAATACTATTTGTATTTGTATTTTATTGATTTATAAAGCGCCTTACGCCAAAGCGCTAACAAGCCTTATAGATCCAGAATCCCTTAAAGTTAGACTAAGTTCTGCAAACCTTCCTTTTCCACCAAGTGCTGAACTGGACTCCTAACCATGATACTTTTATTTCTACATCTCTCTACAGGAACAACTGCTTTGCCCCCTCTCCATTTTGCACCCCAAGCCCAAAACATTTAGGAAGCAATCATCAGAAGCATTTACATTTACATAAGAGATCTCTTTACCTGGTAGCTAAGGTCAGCTTCTGATGCACAGCCGGTCCCAGTTACAAGTTGACAAGCATGTTGTCTGCAGGAACTTCAATGGAGCCGATACCACCTAGTCAGAAAAAATAGATAACAGGGTGTCTCACTTCTTGACCTGGCACTACAGGATGGCACGGGCAAGCAAGGAGCACATGGTGAATCATTAAAGAAGACCTCAACCCAAGGAGTATCGAGAGGTGCAGGTCCACAACGGTGGGCAACCAGGCTTCCCAGACTACTGTTCCTTGAACAAAATGAGTAGGTATCAGATGAACATGTGGTAACGGCGAAAAATAGGCAAGGATCCAAACTTGGTAATTAATGATCAGACACAGATCCTCTGCTCAATGACCAATGGGCCAGGGCAGAGTAATGGATGTGCACGAACCAACCAATCCAAAACACCTGTTCCAAACATGCAAACCAACTTTGCAGACGATTAAGACAAACTCACGGGACTCCTCCAATGACACGACTTATTTATCATTTCATGAAATAAGGAAATCGGTTGCCACAGGAGTGCTGCAGCAGGGTCCCAGACTCATACAGTGGGCGTTTCCTTTTGTGCTTCTCATTCGCTCGACAGGAGATTGTGAAAACGGTCATCGACGTTCAATCCAAAAGAGTTAAAAGCAGTTTCGAATTGCCCCATGTGAAATATCCAGAAACACTAAAGAATCAGGCAACTGGTAGCAGACGATATCCGGCTTTTGTGTGCCCGTTTTCTGCATTTGGCTCAGAACAGTGTCAGCGCAAACAATGCAAGCAGCACTCGCTGCCTTCTGTCCAGCCTTCTCGGGAGAATGTGTGCTTACTATGTCGGATGCAAAGGGTATTCATTTTTCAGTTGTTGATTGTAGTGATGTGTTTCTTTCCTGCAATTGTAAAAGAAAGTTAGTTGGCACATGTGGTAATTGCGAAGTACTGTTAGGAAGCAAGGTCTATATTTACAATGGAAGGAGGAGTGGTGGGGAAAAAGTAAAATAAAATTGGTGGACGGTTAAACATGGTTGCTTTTAGGAGCATTTTCATGAAATTTAAGAAATGTGCATTTGCAGAAGCTCTGTAAGATTTTGTAAAAGAGACAAAAATGTGATGGAAATAGTTCTTTACACTTTAAAATGGCAGTCGGTGTATATGTTTAATGTGTTAGGAGTATATGCACACTTGCCAACTTAATGCATTCTAATGTGTAGTTGTTTATGTAGTCCTAGAAATTTTGTTTGCATTAAGGGACTTGTAGTTCCACTTTTACCATTGTGAAAGTTCGAGTACAAGTCACAGAATGCAGAGAAAAAGTAGGACTGCATAAGTAACTGAAGATTGGAATTGTATTATGCTAGGAATTACACATGTACTGTTAATATACTCAACTGGCACACACTGAGTTCCCATTACAAATGGTGCACAAATCAATGTTTTCTGCTTTTACTTTCTTTTATGAAAAAGTGACACTGTGCTACAGATATGCATTATTTAACTTTCTTAAAAAGGCTTCCAAAAAATATTTTGAAAAGCACAGCATTTCGTATGTTGATTTGATATACATGTCACAGTTTCGAATCTTGAAGTTCTGCCATTTTTTTCTTTGCATTCTGGGAATCGTAGTTTCAGTTTTATAATGAGTGACGTCAATTGGAAGTGACAGAATGCAAAGGAAAAAAGAAAGACTTAAGCAGCACCTATACATTGGAATGGGTGATATTGGGATGTATGCATGTGCTGCCAACCTATTAAACTTTGAGACACTAAGTGGCACTTCAAAATGGTCAAAATGGTCTTCTAGTCTATTTTATCTGAGGTTTTTGACACAGTGCTGCTGTACATGCACATATGTATTTTTTAACTTTCTTCAAATTGCTTGTAAAAATAAACATTTTGAAATGCAGAGCATTGTTATTGTTTGCTAATTCATGTGAGCAGGTGCCTAATGCTGCACTGCATGGCATTTGCTAGAGTTGTTAAAAAAGAGAATATGTTTAGGGAGAAGCTTAATTAAGGGTGAGGATCAGGGTCTCTCTCTCTCTCTCTCTCTCTCTCTCTCTCTATATATATATATATATGTATATATATATATTTATATATATTCAGTAAACAAACCTTGTTAAAGGGACGTTATGGTTAAGTTGCGGTACTAAAAACCTATGAAATTCAGTGAAAAAACGTTGTTAAAGGGACGTTATGGTTCCAAGTAAGACCGAAAAACCCTTGAAATTCGCCAGTTATGGTAAGAAAGCAACCATAACTCGTGCCACCACCGTGCACTGCTAAGACTAACACCCACGACATCAAAGATGACATCACAAATGTCATTGATGACATCACTGATGACATCACATGTGTATTTACTTTTCATGAAATATGTGTACAAGGGATTCTTATTATAATGTTGCGAAAAAAGTGTCAAGGATCATTGCAATAAATATCATACCCTAATTATTGCATTGAACGATGCATTGATATAAATAGCATTCTATTATGGGGTTCTATCTAGTATACTAAGCTACTAATGCAGAAAGATAGCATTGTGTGCAGCGTACAAGATGAAGGTATAATATTTGTAATGTTAATATGTTGAATAATGAAATGATAATCGTTTTCTTAATAGATTTTTGTGTACTGTGAAATATATAGTAAGTAGCTAATAAAACCCATGTATTACATAATTGCATTACTATAGACAAAACACAAAGAGACAAGAACACATACCAATATGGGTGTATACAGGGAAAGTGAAGTTAGCAAAAAAGCACAAGTAGTAGCACAAACAATTCATAAGCTAACTGATTATTTTCATGCAAATAAATGATTGCTCTGTTTCAAAGCTGCTATTTACCCTATGTATATGTATCACTTGATGTGATTGGACCCTAAGGAAAGTAGTGTGAGTACAATGTATACAAATATGACCATATACAGGGAAAGTACAGCCATAAAAAACAACAGAACTATCAGAAAGTGCTGATAAGTCTATTGATTATATTTATGCACAAAAAGGATTGCTGTCTTTAAAGCTTGTGTCTTCCCCTATGTATATGTTTCATATGATGTGACTGAACTCTAAGGGAATTACTATAAGAACCTACTTGTAGGATATGTCTACAAATAAAATACAATTTTTAGTTTCTGACTGTTACTGAAGAAAACCATGTGGCCTAGATATGTCAGCAAAAGAAAAAAGAGTGAGCCAGACATGTGATGTCATCAGTGATGTCATCAATGATATTTGTGATGCCATCTTTGATGTTGTAGGTGTTAGTCTTAGCAGTGCACGGTGGTGGCGCGAGTTATGGTTGCTTAGCTTACCATAACTGGCAAATTTCAAGGGTTTTTTGGTTTTACTTGGAACCATAACCTCCCTTTAACAACGTTTTTTCACTGAATTTCATAGGTTTTTAGTAGCGCAACTTAACCATAACGTCCCTTTAACAACTTTTTTTACTTAATTTCATAGGTTTTTAGTAGCGCAACTTAACCATAACGTCCCTTTAACAAAGTTTTGCCAGAGGACGATACGGACAGCATCCTCAGGACACCCCCATTTTCTTTATGTACGAACATTTCAGGACACCGCGAGTGTTCTTAGAACACTTTCAGCTTGCCAACGAACAATACAGACAACGTCTTCAGGACACCACCTGCGAACATTCCAGGACACCACGAGTGCTCTTAGAACACTTTCAACTTGACACCGAATCCATTCTGTTTATTTATGAACATTTCAGAACAGCCGTGTTGTCTGTAGACAAATTGAACACAACAAAAGCGTCTAGCACATTACATACTCCCCCACACTCCCCAAACACTCTTACACACCAACACACTCCACTAAATACAATTTTTAAACCAAGTTTCACCTCGCTGTCCGCGGTCGTTCGCGAATGCAAGATGTCGGGCGCCACCAAAAATCTGACGTGCTCCACGCCCCACGCCGTCCAATCAGCGAACACGTCGGATGTCCACAGACATTGCGCAAGCCGCTCAGCCAATTAGGGCGCTGAGGCCAATCAGGGAAGTCCGTCCGCAGAGCGAACGGAGATATCACTAATATTTTTGCCTTACATTTTGGTAATTTAAAAAAAAAACTACTGGACGGATTTACACCAAATTTGCAAAAGCACGCTTTTGGGACCAAGCCCCCACTCCTGCCACAATTTGGTGTAAATCCGTCCAGCGGTTTGGGATGTAGGCGTGCGCAAAGTTTTTTCCCATTATGTCTAAGGGAAAAAACAAAAGTTTTGGGACCCCCCTATAACTTTGCCCCCCCTGGACCAAACCTCTCCAAACTTAGCAAAAACATTCAGAGTGGGCCATATACTCATTTTGCAAAGGTTGGTGAGGATTCATCCAGAGGGAGCGAAGGTATAAGCCACGCAATAAATGCTCTTCCTATGGAAACACCAGCTTAAGCATAACTACATGGATGCTACCGGGTCCATGTAATATATATATATATATATATATATATATATATATATATATATATATATATATATATATATATATATATATATATATATATTTGTGAAAAAGTTCAAGAACACCTTTTTAAAAAATATATGCATGCCTGTACTATGTTTTGTTAGGTGTATTTCTTGTTGAATTGAATCTGGAAATAGAAATCTTGGGCAGTTGCACAGCAGTTTTCGATGCAGATGTCTTTCTTTAACAGGAGATATGTACTCTGAGAATTCATGTGTACATATGAAGTGTTAAAGTGAGATGACAGGGTTAGGTGTAAAGGTTTTGGATTTGATTGGTGGATGAATGTGTGACCCTTTTAAAGCAGCCAATGAGGTTGTGTTGAGAACATGTAAGTGTAAATGTCAGAAGGGCTGCCCTCTGTAAGCGAGTCCACAGACACCGAGGTAGTCCGTGGACAGCACATGCCATATCCAGGCCTTTTGAAGATGCCTGGTATGAAAAGTGGACTGTGTGGAGTATCCAATCAGGTTTACTGGATGTGTTGTACACAAAAAAAGGGTAGTAGGAATTCTGTTTGAAGGAGTTGTGAGGGCAGTGATAATGACTATGGCTATGTGTTTGAGAAGGCAGACTGTGTGGATTCTGGGGGACTCTTCAGTTCATGCATTGAAGATATATGCTAATAATAATCATGGCATCCTTGGAAATATTGGATTGGCAGAAGTCGACGTTTTCTAGCATGCAGTTTGTGGCTTAAACTGGGCAAGTTTGCTTTCATTCTGTGAGAGTACGACTCACTGTAAAGGTCCAGATATTGTGGTTGTCCATTGTTGAGGGGACAGTTTAGGGTGTGTAACTCCAGTGTCTTTGCAAGTTGTGCTGAAGAATTGTTTAAAAAGCCTAATGCAACTGTTTCCTGCTGCTCAGATAATTATTTCGGAAATAAATCAGAGAGACACATGTAGATGTCCTCAAATTAAACAATCAAGGCATATTGTTAATAAAGGTGTATCTGCTGTTTTGTATGCTGCAGGAATGGCATCTTTTCCAAATGATAATATCAATTATCACGGTGTGAATTTATTTTTGTCCAGATGGAGTTCACTTCACAGATGCAATTTTCCGTTACAGTTTTAGGAATTCATTGAAGAGGTTCCTGTAAGGAAAAAAAAATAAAACATGAAAGCAAAAATAAAAGGAGAAAAAGGTGTTTGTTAACAAACCCAAAAAAAAAATGAAGTATGGCGGTAAGGCAACAAGGGTGCTGGCAGCACTATCGGTACCGGTGCTACTATATCGCCAAACTACGAGCTGTGCTCGTGGGTGCCTGACTGCCCCCCAGGTCTGACAAGCCAGGCAGTGCGGTATCCGTGAGCAAAGCAAGTTGGATGCGCTGGCACCATTGTAAACGGTGCCGGTGCATCTAACGTCCCCATTCACATTGAGTCCAATGGGGCTCAAATGGGAATGGGGATGTACCGGGCCCGGCACCCGCGAAAGGGCAATTACCGAGTCCAGCTGGGCCAGAATAGCCCGGTAATTGCCCATTCGTGGATGCCTGACCCGGATGCGAGTTTGGAGGTAGCCTTGCCAGTTTTACCAGCAAGGCTACCTTCAACCTCATAATGAGGCCCATTGTGTTTAATTTCTCTCCCCGTCCCTTTCAAATGGATGATTTATCCACGGACAAAGCAGTGTTCTGCAGATGGCACATGTGCACATCTGGGTCTTTTGAGGTTCTGCAGAGGCCGCAGACAGTGGAGGTGTCCGCAGCCATTGGGGATAAGCCAATAAGGTTTCCTGGGTGTGGTGTACAGGAAGAGAGGGAAGAAGGAGTTTTGTTAGTAGGAGTTATGAGAGGATTTAAAATGGCCATAGCAATGTCTTTCAGCAGACAGAGTGTATGGATTGTGGGGTCTCTTGGGTTCACTGGGTGAAGGTGTATGCTGTGCATTGTGGAATAGCCAAAAATCTTGGATTCCCTGAATTGTTAGTCTTTTGGTTGGGAGAGCATGACATGAAGTGGGTGGACTTGCTGTTATTATGTGGAAATATGGTTCAATTGAAGCATCAAAACTTTATTATCATTCATTGTGTTGTGACCAGTTTGGAGAAAAGTGACTGGAATCTTATTGCAGTTTGCAATGAAGGAGACATTGGGAAAGTTAAAGGAAATGATCCCTAATTCCAAAATAATGTGTTCACAAATTGCCTAGAAACAGGTGTGGATGCGCTCCAGTTCATTTGGTCCTGTAAGAGGATTCAATTCAGCACTATAGCTAAGTTGACGCCTAGTCTAAAATACTGAATGAAAACCCTTATTGATATATCTTTAGGTCCAGTTCATGCGTTCTGGATGACTACCCTTGTATAACACCCCTCTCTTGGAATCCCCCTGACCCCACTGAGCCAAGAAGGAGTTCTGTTTTGCAAGTTTAAAAGGTTTATTGGATAAATGAAAATATATATATCACACTTTATAATAAATTAATAATTGAATATCACACTCAATCTGATATGGTAAATATTAACAACGGAGAATCTGGCACTAGCACACTTCTTTATAATGACTAATGAGTTGACATGAAATGGATAAGGTAGCACACTGGTAAATAGGAACAAAAGTATAATGTGGTAGAGGATGCTTTATGTAAGCTCAGGTGGATGCAATATTCAATGAATGCAGTACAGAAAATACTCAATATGATTTCAACCAAACAATGTAATCACTTTCCTCTGGCTATTCACTCCCCCCCCTCTTTATGCAATGCAAGGAAATGGGAGGAACGCACACAGTTCTCAAAGATGCAATCAACTGTAATTAGTTCAATCCCCCCCAAGCTTAGGCAACAGAAAACAGATAGGAGTTTTTGAAATCACAGGCCCAAATTCTTTGATATGTGCTGGCAATGAATGAGAAATATGCTAAAACACTTTTAATTCCCTTATAGAGGTTCAGAGTGAGTGGTATCTAGTTAATATTAGTCCAGGCTCACACTAGCAATGATGCAGGAATGATTAGCAGGTTAAACGAATTTCTGGCAATGGAATTCAGGCAGCAGCAGTTTTTTACATGTGAAGAAATTGCAAATCGCGGCAAAATTCGCGGATGCGCCGAGCGCTATTACAGAGGAACCGCAAGGACTATCTCTACCGTTTTGGGGTCCTAGGAAAGCCTGGGATCTCAGCTTCCAAATGAAAGTTATTGCAAGTCTCTAGCCCAAACGGTTGCGGAGATATGAGCAATTTAGTAAAGGTCGTTTTTGGTTTTGTAAATTTTAAACGCACACTTTTTCAAAATGACAAGTGACAAATTTTTGCAGCTAGAATGACAGGTGACCGCTAGGAGACAGTTCTACTTAGGTTAAATAGATTGAATTAGATGAATTTAAACTAAGAGATTGGTTCTACACAGTTCTGCTGGGTACTCACACTATATTCTTGAATTAAATGGGCCCCGTCACGGATCTGGTCAACAGTCTGGTCAGGTCTTTCCGGGTTCTGCTCACAGCGCCTGGTCTGGTCTCTGCTAGGCACAGCACTGCTTTCTCTCTGGTCTGGTCTCTGCTAGGCACAGCACTGCTTTCTCTCTGGTCTGGTCTCTGCTCTGGATAGATTGAAGTCTCTAGTTTGGCTTTCTGGAGTTTGATGGAGGTAAGTATGGATTTTTCCGGCAGGGCTTCCAGCGGCAGATGAAATTGAATCTCTCTATGTGTCCTGACTCTCTGCTTTTATCTGTTTCTTGAGAATGGGTGTGTGTGTTGCATCACTAGACTTGCCCCTCTCATTCGTCATTGGTCAGGCTTCCATTCCTCCGCTGATTGGCGAACTGAACTGTGAGTCAGATTGATGTCATTTTATGATCTCTTGAAACAACCTCCCTTATCATCTGTGCACCCAAATCTATATATGATCAAAATACATACTTCAGAGTTACACAGTTGTTTGAAATTACATATACATGGTGTGGCTGAATTTAGCCATGTCTCTGTACAAACCTGCTTTTTCTAGGAGCTTGCATTCAAAGAGTGTACATAATTGACTTTTTAACTGCTTTTTCAATTTCTGACATGGACCCAACTTTACATACATGTGTGCAGGGGGTAGGGACATTAACTGATGAAGTTTCAGATGTTTAACATGCACACATTTATAGTAATATCCACTTTTCCGCTAAAACCCCCCTGAACATACCACCGGTTCCTACCACGTCTTAAACTGTGGGCAGAAAAATCACAAGAATTGTGGTATCATTTATAAAATTTTCACATGTCCGCACCATGAGTTATTAATCTTTTTATAAAACCATATCCTTGCTGCAGGGGTGTGTCTTTTCAGGTCACATGGTACAGAAACCAGTCTTTCCAGTTTCTGCCAAGCCAGCTTGCTTCTCACAGGCAGTGCCCCTCCCAGCTTCTCCAGGAGGAAGCCACTTTTTACGACGTCTGTAATAAAAACCTTTGCCTGAGTGGAGAGGGCTTTGTTCACTCTCTGGCAGAGCACAGGAAATTCAATTATCAGATAGGTGGCATATCCTTAGTGTGGGCAGCAAAAGGAACATTGGCCTGGGAACATAGTTGTGACTCAAGTTTCACTCCTGATGGGGGTTAGTTGCTAGGCAAAATCAAGTTCCTTAAGCCAGACCTTCAGCTAACTTTTTGTTGCTTTTAAATAACTTGCAATTTTACACATGCAGCTAGAATGCTGATTCTAAGTGCAAAACTATGACATTTCAACAGTTACAAAGGCATGTGGCACCAAACATAGGTCACTCATTTAATTTAAACATTTTCGATTTTGGTGGTTTTAAATCCAGTTTCAGTTAGGCTTAAGCTGCTGACTCCATAGCATTTTTGTTATAAGCATTGTTTTTGGGCTCTTCATTTCCCAGATTTTGTAGGCACACAAAACTCCATTATGCCAAATGTCTGCTGGTGTTCAGTAAATATTTTGCACATGTTGCAATGTTTGAAAATAGGCATTTTGACTTGCCTTCAGAAAAACACACAGTGGGTTTTAAAACGCCGGCTTTTGGATAGTGGTGAGTACTGGTACTGCGCCCATTTTTGGGATTTTCTTGGATTAATGCATTCTAAACAGGAATGGTTCTTACATGGTAGTAAATCCTTGCTTAACATTGTTTTGATGGGGCTCCTTACAGTAAGATGGTTATGTGGAACCCCACAAAAAGGGTTGAATCTTTAAAGTGGTCCAATGAGTCACGATTTCAGCAACTTTTTGACATCAGTAAAAGTGGATTTTGTTAACAAAGACCTTTCTTTACACTGGTGGGTGGCAAGTTAGGTAACCATTTTGGTGTGCGCACAACTGCGCAGCTTTCCTGGATTTCGGCGCACATGTGGGTTTTCCGCCATCTTGAATTTCCTAAGCCCACAGCACCAAATGTTGTAGCAGGGTAGCTTAAACGTGGGTCAGGACACCCTACAAGCCCCCCCACGTGACTGCACTTTGAGTTTGGGTCGATGGGGAGTCGCGTGCCCAAGGGTTTTGACCCACGCACCGGTCTGTCCGCATAATCTTCTTCCTCTTCTGTAGATGGCACCGTTCAGCATCTTCCTCTCTATCCGGTCAGATCGATCAGTTCTCCTCGCCGGTCCTGATGGGAAGATTGGGCGGTACCCCGGGCCCGTTGCGTCTCTGCTCCCGGTCTCCGGATCGTCCTTCTTGGTCATTCTTCATGGTTTCATCTCTCCTAGGATGATAAAGCAAAAGCGGCAATATCTACTCATAGACGTTTTTCCACCACTGTTGAGGTAGTGGGGCAGCATATGCATTTCATCATAATGAAATATTACATTCTTATTTTGAAAAAAAACAGTATCACTAGAGACAGTTTCATGTAAATCACAATATTTTTAGAGACTAGATGTGGTATGTTTTATGATTGGAACTGAATTAGTCTGATACAGTACCCGCTAGGATTCCAGAGGATTCCTCCAGTTGTTGCAGAGTGTGCCTGGGATGGCAACATTTCAACTGGTTTATGTGGACCCACTTGTCTTCCCCCTCTGCCGAACCGCCTTTAGGGATGCGGATCTTGTAGGCCACAGGGGAGATCTTGTCGACGATCTCAAAGGGTCCCTTCCATGTAGGCAAAAATTTGCGCTGCTTGGCCTGGTTCCTTTGGAAGTTGTATAGATAGACCCGGTCTCCCACCTGATATTCCTTCCTGGAAGTTTTCAGGTCATAATGGGTCTTCATGCTATCAGCCGATCTTTCTAGATTCCGCTGAGCGTAAGCAAAAGCATGTTGGAGGTGTTTCCTTAAATTCTCTACATACTCATGAGTAGTGGAGGCATTTATCAGTGTCTGCTCTTGGGTCCTGTAGAGCAAATGCTGAGGAAGCACCATCTTGCGCCCAGTCATCAACTCAAATGGTGACATTTTGGTTGCAGATGAAGGGGTAGATCTGATGGCCATTAGGACCAGAGGTAATCGGATATCCCAACTTGGCCCAGAATCTGCCACAAACTTCTTTAATATGCTCACAATTGTCCGGTTATATCTCTCTACTGCCCCAGAAGAAGCTGGTCTATAAGCAATATGCAGCTTTCTCTTGACCCCCAGTATCTCCCACATCTTTGTCATTACTTCACTGGTGAAGTGGCTACCTCTGTCTGACTCAATCCTTTGAGGTAGACCAAAACGGGAAAAGATGTGGTTAATCATCAAGGCAGCTGCAGTTTCTGCCTTGCAATTTGGGGCTGGGAGACATTCCACCCACTTGGTAAACAAGCATGTCACGGTCAACATGTACTTATTCCCCCTAGCCGAGCGAATCACAGGGCCTACAAAGTCGATTTGTAAATCTGACCATGGCAGTGTCATCCCCCGCTTTTGGAGAGGCACACGGTGTGTGAGGGATGTCGGCTGAAATTGTGCACACACAAGACAACCCTTCAGGTACTGGTCGAGGTCCTGCCCCATGTGTGGCCAGTATGCAACCTCTCTTAAGATTTCCAATGTTGTGTGAAACCCCCTATGACCGGCGGTGGCCGCATCATGGGCGTGACTTAACATCAGGCTTCGGAATGAGGTAGGAACCACCCACTGATCGTGGCCAGCTTTGGATTTCCTTACCAACAAACCGTCTTGGATCCGGAACATTTTTGGACATTTCATCAACACTCTTAGGTCCTCTTTCCCAATGTAATCGGTATCCGTCAGGGGAAAGTTCTCAGGGTCCTCAAGGTGCTGGTAAAATTTACCAATTATTGGATCCCCCTTCTGAGCGGTGATCAAATCAGCATCAGGGGTCTCCTTACTCCATTGTGCAATTGAAAGGTCGTTGTGAGCATTTGTCTGGGACCTAGTGATAGCAGTGACCTGGATTTCCCCCAAAAGGGACTCAATCTCAATTAGATTCCCTTGGATGGCTCCGGTTTTGGCCAGCTGATCAGCTAAGTCATTTCCAGTTTTGTCTGGTCCCTCTACTTTGGAATGACCCTTGATCTTCTTCCAATAGATGGTCATCCCATTCGAGGTGACCAGATCATCAATGTTTTGGATCAACTTCCCATGTTTCAAGGGTTTGTTGTTAGCACATAACATGCCTCTGGTTTTCCAATTAACCAGGTGCTCCACGAACCCGTTCCGTACATAATCCGAATCTGTGATTATGACCAGTTCGTGGAGTTGATGCTGGACAGCAGTGAGGATGGCCTGATGCACAGCCATCAATTCTGCCACCTGACTACTTCGGGGACCAATTTTGTATCCAGCGGAGGGTTCTGGGGACTCATTCACCCATGCATTCCCTACGCCGGCCACCAGTTCTTTCTCCCCGTTGTTGTTGACATGGTAAGAGCATCCATCCACATACACAGTGGGCATTCCCACACACTTGTCTTCTTCAAAGACTTTGTGGGGGGAATTAAGGTATGCCTCCATGTTGTCCTTTATTTTTAGACTTTCGTCCTCGAGACAGTTTTCTCTGGCACAATCATGCAAGTCAGCCAGACCTTGCGCGAGGGGACTCTTCTTGTTTTGGCCATATCTGACCTCCACAGGAAAGCCTTGCATTGACAGAATCCAGGAAGTAATTCGGGAATTACTCACATTTCCGGCCCGGATTCTGTCACTTTGGAGATATTGCAGAGGCTGGTGTGGAGTCTCCACTATGATGTGTTCCCCCTGGATAAACGGGCGGTAATTCTTCAATGCCCACACCGTTGCCAGGAGTGCCTTCTCACAATCGTTGAATTTTTCCTCCACAGAGGATAAAGTTTTGCTCGCATAGGAGATTACTTTATTGACCTTGTCATGCTTTTGGTATAATACTGCCGTCAAGCACGTATTAGAGAACCCCGTCTCCAGGAAGAACTCCTTGTTTCTGACAGGGTAAGCTAGGCAAGGCGCTTGTGAGAGGCTTCTCTTGAGTTGTTTTACTGCCTCGGCTTGTTCTGGACCCCATTCCCACTTGACCCCCCCCTTCAGGAGATGAATCAGTGGTCTGGTGATCTCTGCGTAGCCCTCAATGAACTTTCTGCTGTAATTAGTCAGTCCAAGGAGGCTCCTTAGTTCCCGCAGAGTTGTGGGGTCTTTCAGTTTCTGAAGTGCTTCCACTTTCTTTTCCTGGGGACAGAGACCGTGAGGAGTAATCTCATGCCCCAAGAAATTAACACGGGTTCTACACCACTGTGCTTTCTGAAAGGAAAGTTTTGCTCCGGCGGCCCTCAACTGTGTCAGAACATAACGGATCTCTGCTATGTGTTCCTCCACAGATGAACTTTTGATGAGGACATCATCTACATAAGCCAGGTTACCCCTCGTACCCAAGTCGGGCATGGCCTTATGTAGGAAAATATTGAACTCATTACCGGAGTTAAGGTATCCGAAGGGAGTCCGGGTCCATGTGTACTGCTGGCCCCCAAAGGTAAAAGCCAGCTTGTATTGGTCCTCCCTACTGACAGGCACAGTCCAGTACCCATTGGTCAGGTCTATTGCAGTGAATACCTGTGACCCCTGGATCTGGGCTAGCCCTTGGTCAATGTAGGGCAGAGGCCATCGGGAAGTATGGACCCGTTTGTTGAGCTCCCTAAGGTCGGCGCAGAGTCTCCACTGGCCGTTTGGCTTCAATATTCCCAGCACCGGATTATTGAAGGTGCTGTGGACTGGACGGATTATCCCCCGGGACTCAAGGTTCTTAATTATTTCAGTAAGGGACTCCATTGATGCGAGAGGCAAGCGATATTGCTTCACAAACACAGGAGTCATGCCAGGGTCCGTGGGGATTGTTGTGGTGTGGATGTCGGTGCGACCACAGTCATATGAGTCTACCGCAAAGAGATCTTGGAAATCCAAGAAAACTTGTTTCAACTTTTGCTTTTGTTCCAGAGTCACACAGGCATCAGCTAGGTTGACTCTCTCTTCCACCATCTGCCTGAAGCCTGGAAAGACTTCTGGTTTGGCTATCTCCGCGGCCTCCTCCAGCTGGGTGGAGAAGTCCCTGGTCAGAGTGCTGATTTGGACTGGAGGCTTCAGGTGGGAAAGGCAGCCCTCATGGACTTGGAAAATCACCTCATCCCTCCTGAAGTCACACGTCACATCTTCCTTACCATAGGGGCAGGAAGTGTACACCAGGAAGTTCCCCCCATGCCGGGTGAAAATCCTGTCTGGTGTTGTATTGTCCTCACTGTCACTGTCAACACAGTCCTTGGGGATTGGTCCTAACAGTTCATTTACAAGATCAATGGAGAAATGTCGGTCATCAACCGCCATTCCAATAATGGTGCCTGCGGCTAGAGTAATACTCTTTAAGTCGCTGTTATCCACCTCTATTAGAATGGTGTCATGTTCTAGGTTGACTAATGGAGTTGGGTTTACCCCCAACCCTTGCTGTTGGAGAGAAGCATTTAGATGTATGTAAGCATCAGGGTTTTTCAACTCTTGTCCCCTTTTAACTTTCACTTCCAGGGAGAATTGTCGGGTCCTTTCTGGGATGGTGACTTCCTCTTTAACCTGAATTTCAACTGCATAAGGTAGCAATTGAGCTGACCTAAATGCTTTTTCTGGATCATCAAAGCCCATGGGATTATCCGCTAATCGGGACCAAGCTTTGAAGTTTATTAGGTCCAAACTAATGGCAAAGCGATTGAGAATGTCACTGCCTAAGTAAAAGGCGGCAGGGACGTCTCGCACGACCCAACAATTATGGACTATGCTCTTATTGCCAATGGAGATTTTGAGCATACACCTGCTTGGCAGGAGATGTTTTGAATTGGGTGCTTCCAGGTCCATTTCCCATTTGTCTATCAGCTTGAAGGTGGGAATGGCTGGATCTTTTGGGAGTTGGCGGAACATGGCTTCGCTGATGAAGCTCTTACCGTTGTTCACACACACTCGAGCGAGAACAGAGTCCTTCCCATCATTTAACTGAACAGGGATGAACAACTGCTCTCCAATTTGCTGAATCTCAGCCAAGCTCTGAGCTGATTTCACATCTTTCTGGACTATAGGAGTGGGAGTTTCTGATTGTGGATTAGTATAGAATTTCAGAGTGTTTCCTTCCAGCGTGGAATACCACTTTAGACTGGAAGGAAGGTTGATTTTCAGAAATAGAGAGGACCCCCCATCACCAGTCTGTTGTCCTACTGCTATTACTGTCACGTCTGGAATTTGGTTGTTCTGGAAGTGAAATTCTACTTGGTCAGATTTTTGTTCAACCATGTGGCATGTGCCGTTTAAACTAACATGGTTGACACTCTGTTTTAATTTTATGGGTCGGCTAGTCTGAGTCCAGAGGACCTTGTTTACGCAATCTATTAGGGGTGACAACCTTCTCAGGAGGTCATTCCCTAGTAAACAAGGGGTGCCCTCTGGGGTCACAACTATGACCGGGTGTTTCAACTTATGTCGCCCGATCTTAATGTCCAAGTCTGCAGTCCCCTCAACGGGAATTTCCTTCCCGTCAAAGTTCTGCAGTTGTCCAGGAAGAGAGGTGAGAGGAATTTGGTAATTCTCTCCCCTTCCTGCATTCAGTTCGTCAAAGGCCCTTCTGGACAGAAGGGTAGCTTGAGATCCAGTGTCCACCAGCGCTGAGATTGTACCCTGCCCCTGTACTTGTACCGGGGCATAATATCTTCCCTCCTTCTCCTCAAGGGGGCACAGATAATGTACATTTTTGGACAACTGGTGGGCTAACTTTCTGGTTTTGGACATCGCTAGCGAAGGGATTTGGGCAGAATCTTGTGGAGAGCCTTGGGAATCTGAAAGAAAAATTTTGCAACTGGAGATCAGAGCCATTGTGGGTTCCCCTGGTTCCGGTTCTGGGCCGCCCCCCCCCTTTTTGGAGGCAGTCACAAGGATGGGTTTGAACCAGGGGATTTTCTTGCTGTCGGTTCTGGGATGAGATGGTGGGCGGCGGTAGCTCAGTCTCCACATCTCCCCAGTCTGGATTCGCATCCCTAGGGACCCATTTTTCTTTGGGAGGAGTTCCCCCCTCTCTGAAGGAGAAGATCCTTTTCCCAGGATCCTCTGAGGATCCCTCTCCCTCAAATTGGAAGATCTGTACCTCCTCCTCAAACTGAGTCTGTTTGGGTCTTTTGTTTCTCCTACCCCCCCTCTGCTCCTTAGGAGGCAGACTTTCAGGGGCAAGAGATTTTGTTTCCGGTTCCTGGGTTTCCAGGGGCTGTTTACAAGTGAGGAAGGAAGCTTCCTCCAAGGCTTTACACCCCCCTTCCCTTTGTGCCTCCTCCCTGGGAACCGGTGAGTTATCGGGGTGCTGCCCCCGTCATTGTTCTGGAGCACCAGGTCCAGAGTTGGGTGCGTTCTGCGCCGGCATGCTGATCTGAGGGTTCTGCTGCGCCCTCAGTATATGACCCATATCCCGCGCCATGTTTTGAACCTGGCGCTCTAACTGGGACACCCGCTCTGGCTGATACGGGGCCCTGTTTTCTCCCCTGGGCTGATCCCGGGAAGGGTAGCTATCCCTCCTTTGGTAATACCCCGGGTTGGGAAGATTTGGGTACCCCTCCACCCTTGGCCTCCCCTCTCCCGGATTCAGTGGTCTGGGCTCAGGGAATTGAGGAAAGAAGGATGGATGATTTAGGGGTTGGAAGTCGGGTGGATATCTGGGGAAAAAGTTCTGCCCAGGGTTTGGTAAATTTCTGCCCTCCGGTGGGAAGTTTGGAGGGAAGTTCCCTGGGTTAGGTGCTTGGCTGGATCCCCCCCCCTTGGGCTGGAGGAGTCCACACATAACCCAGGATGGGTCTGTTACCTTTGTAGCGAGGACTTACATAGTCAGGAGAGCGAGGGACCCCATTTGTGGGGCTGCCTCCCTGGCTCCCTGTCTGTGACTGGCCCGAGGACCTTCTGGGCCTAGCGTTATTAGGTGCAGGTAGGTTTTTAGGCCCCCCCATCTCCAAATCTAAAACGGGGGTGACCTTTACCTCTGCCACCTTGGCAGCAGCAGGGGTGCTGTTGGCTTTGGGGTTTTTCTGGGCATTGCTTTTATTTTCTATGGGCTTCTGCACCTCATAGATGCGGGTAGCCTGTTCAATGACCCAGTCTAAAGATCTTTTCTCGTGAAAATCCCTCACGAGCTGGGTCATGATATATTTGGGCAAGGCATGGAAAAACGTGTTGATAAATTCACGGCTATCCGTGCGCACCCTTCTTGTGGTTTGTGCAAAAGCCCGCTTTAACTCCTGCACAAATTCTTGTGGGGCCTGATCCTCCCCACATTGCAAATTGTAGGCTGCCTTGCGAGCCTCTTGAGGATTTCTGTGAACAGAAAAATGTTTCAGGATGGCCGCCTTATAGGTGGACCATCTTAAATGATTTTGGTCCTCCAGCCCCGCAAAGAAACTGGAGTATTCCGGGGAGGAGGTCCACTTTACATATTGAATGCAGCTTTGGCTGTCCTTCAAATGGAAAGTCTCCATCATTTGTTCAAACAACTCTAAGTGCTCCCAAACAGAATACTTAGAGTTCTTATGGTAAGGCGTGATGACGCTCCTGATCGCCTTAATCTGCTTTAAGGGGTCCTTAAGCAAGGCCCTTTTTGCCTTATTGGCCTTTTTGGTTCGGGTAACCCTTGTCCACTCTTCGTCGGACTCAGAGGCACTGCTCCCAGAGGTTCCCGTCTGTTCTTCCAGGTTTTCCCGGATTCTGCGAGCCTGGGAATGGCTGGCAGAATGTGGGGACCTGGTCTCCTGTGTCCTGCGCAGTTCAGAGGAGTCTTCAGATTCCTCCTTGCTGCCAGGATTTGATGGGTACCCCCTCCACTGACCTAACTGGGCAGAGGTTTTCAGGATGCCCTTAATGGGCCTACTCTCCTGGGGTTCCCCACTGAACTGTATTGTACTTGGGTGCCCATACCCGGATGCCCACCCCTCCATTCCTGGATGGTACTGGCCTATGAGCCCCATACTCTTAGCTGGATAGTAATCTGCCATCCCTGTGGCCCTGTGCTCATGTGCGCCAGGGGACACGGGGGTGGTAGAGTCCAGGGACTGGGGAAGATGAAGGCCCCTGGTGTTAGGGCTCCTGCGGTTATGGTCAGGAGTCTCTCTTTCCCAGCGGACCTCATCTCTATCCGCCCCTGCTCCCTGTTGCAATGCAAGAGCCTGCATTTGTGCTTTCAGTTCCTCTGTTAAGGCCTTACTCGACTCTATCAGTTTCTCCTGCATCGCTACCTGCTGTTGGAGCCTATCATTGTGTTGACAGAGGGCCTCATTTTCCCTCTGTGCTTCCTGGTTGGTCCTGGAGAACTGGGCCAGTCTTTGCTGCAGGAGGGTTACCTCCTGAGCTGTGTCCCTATTGGCCTGCTCCTTTCTTGCTAGAGCATCCTCCACCCTTCTGGTGTGCTCTACCAAGTTCTGGTTTTCTTTTTGGAGGTCACCCAGCCCCTGGTGGGCCAGGTGATTTTCTTCCATTTTCCTTTTTAAATGGCAGACTTCCTGGCCTAAGGCGTCTCTTTCCTGACTAAGAGCCTGCATTTGTGCCGCCAGGTCGTCCCTTTGCCGTTGAAAGGCACCAGCTTTCTGGCGCTCCTCATCAAACTCCGCCTGGGTATCCAGGTCTTTCAGAATTAGTTTGTTGCTCTCTGCCTTCACTCTATCTAGGTGGCCTTGCAGGGTGACTACCTGCTCAGCACATACCCTGTTGAAGTCTAGCTGTTGCTCCAGCTTTTTCTGGCTTTGCAGTAGGGAGTCCAAACCTTCTTGGTGTTCCTTCTGCAAGGCCAGAAATCTGGTATCCTGTTCTAACTTTTCCTTTTGCAGCACATCCATATCCTCCTTCATTTTAGTGATGTACAGTCTGCTGTCATTTTCTGACTCCTGGCTCCTCTGCAGCCTCTGCTCATAAGAGGCCAGGTCAGATTGGACCTTCTGTAATGCCATCTGTTGCCTATTTGCCAGATTTTGGCTTTCAGCACATCTATCCTGCATGTCTCCCATATATAGGTACAGGTATGCTGCTATCCTGGCGATCTTATTGTGTTCCTCTTTGGCTTTAGGAGCCATATATAGTTCACTCAGGGCCACATGTAAGGGACCCTGATCTCTATATATCTCTGACCCTGTTTCAGTGACCTGTTGTGTGATGGCCTGCAACCACACATCCTGGCCCTGTTCGGTCCATTCACCTCTCACAAATAGCTTATGCACGAGGTGCTCTCTGGCTATTTTCATGTCTACTAAGGTCGTCATTCTAGAGATTGGTCTCTGTCCTGACTTACAGAAGTTTGTATTTTATTTTTGCAGAACAGAACTTTTCTTGGAGTGTCCCTTTTGAGGAATGCTTCACAGCGTAATGCAGCGTGGTGATCCGACCGGATGTATGTATCCCGTCAGTTAGCACACTGTATTAAGCTGCACCAATGGTAAATCTAACCCAACGTCTCGGCTCGAGCCCCCACTTTGTAAGAGGATTCAATTCAGCACTATAGCTAAGTTGACGCCTAGTCTAAAATACTGAATGAAAACCCTTATTGATATATCTTTAGGTCCAGTTCATGCGTTCTGGATGACTACCCTTGTATAACACCCCTCTCTTGGAATCCCCCTGACCCCACTGAGCCAAGAAGGAGTTCTGTTTTGCAAGTTTAAAAGGTTTATTGGATAAATGAAAATATATATATCACACTTTATAATAAATTAATAATTGAATATCACACTCAATCTGATATGGTAAATATTAACAACGGAGAATCTGGCACTAGCACACTTCTTTATAATGACTAATGAGTTGACATGAAATGGATAAGGTAGCACACTGGTAAATAGGAACAAAAGTATAATGTGGTAGAGGATGCTTTATGTAAGCTCAGGTGGATGCAATATTCAATGAATGCAGTACAGAAAATACTCAATATGATTTCAACCAAACAATGTAATCACTTTCCTCTGGCTATTCACTCCCCCCCCTCTTTATGCAATGCAAGGAAATGGGAGGAACGCACACAGTTCTCAAAGATGCAATCAACTGTAATTAGTTCAATCCCCCCCAAGCTTAGGCAACAGAAAACAGATAGGAGTTTTTGAAATCACAGGCCCAAATTCTTTGATATGTGCTGGCAATGAATGAGAAATATGCTAAAACACTTTTAATTCCCTTATAGAGGTTCAGAGTGAGTGGTATCTAGTTAATATTAGTCCAGGCTCACACTAGCAATGATGCAGGAATGATTAGCAGGTTAAACGAATTTCTGGCAATGGAATTCAGGCAGCAGCAGTTTTTTACATGTGAAGAAATTGCAAATCGCGGCAAAATTCGCGGATGCGCTGAGCGCTATTACAGAGGAACCGCAAGGACTTTCTCTACCGTTTTGGGGTCCTAGGAAAGCCTGGGATCTCAGCTTCCAAATGAAAGTTATTGCAAGTCTCTAGCCCAAACGGTTGCAGAGATATGAGCAATTTAGTAAAGGTCGTTTTTGGTTTTGTAAATTTTAAACGCACACTTTTTCAAAATGACAAGTGACACATTTTTGCAGCTAGAATGACAGGTGACCGCTAGGAGACAGTTCTACTTAGGTTAAATAGATTGAATTAGATGAATTTAAACTAAGAGATTGGTTCTACACAGTTCTGCTGGGTACTCACACTATATTCTTGAATTAAATGGGCCCCGTCACGGATCTGGTCAACAGTCTGGTCAGGTCTTTCCGGGTTCTGCTCACAGCGCCTGGTCTGGTCTCTGCTAGGCACAGCACTGCTTTCTCTCTGGTCTGGTCTCTGCTAGGCACAGCACTGCTTTCTCTCTGGTCTGGTCTCTGCTCTGGATAGATTGAAGTCTCTAGTTTGGCTTTCTGGAGTTTGATGGAGGTAAGTATGGATTTTTCCGGCAGGGCTTCCAGCGGCAGATGAAATTGAATCTCTCTATGTGTCCTGACTCTCTGCTTTTATCTGTTTCTTGAGAATGGGTGTGTGTGTTGCATCACTAGACTTGCCCCTCTCATTCGTCATTGGTCAGGCTTCCATTCCTCCGCTGATTGGCGAACTGAACTGTGAGTCAGATTGATGTCATTTTATGATCTCTTGAAACAACCTCCCTTATCATCTGTGCACCCAAATCTATATATGATCAAAATACATACTTCACAGTTACACAGTTGTTTGAAATTACATATACATGGTGTGGCTGAATTTAGCCATGTCTCTGTACAAACCTGCTTTTTCTAGGAGCTTGCATTCAAAGAGTGTACATAATTGACTTTTTAACTGCTTTTTCAATTTCTGACATGGACCCAACTTTACATACATGTGTGCAGGGGGTAGGGACATTAACTGATGAAGTTTCAGATTTTTAACATGCACACATTTATAGTAATATCCACTTTTCCGCTAAAACCCCCCTGAACATACCACCGGTTCCTACCACGTCTTAAACTGTGGGCAGAAAAATCACAAGAATTGTGGTATCATTTATAAAATGTTCACATGTCCGCACCATGAGTTATTAATCTTTTTATAAAACCATATCCTTGCTGCAGGGGTGTGTCTTTTCAGGTCACATGGTACAGAAACCAGTCTTTCCAGTTTCTGCCAAGCCAGCTTGCTTCTAACAGGCAGTGCCCCTCCCAGCTTCTCCAGGAGGAAGCCACTTTTTACGACGTCTGTAATAAAAACCTTTGCCTGAGTGGAGAGGGCTTTGTTCACTCTCTGGCAGAGCACAGGAAATTCAATTATCAGATAGGTGGCATATCCTTAGTGTGGGCAGCAAAAGGAACATTGGCCTGGGAACATAGTTGTGACTCAAGTTTCACTCCTGATGGGGGTTAGTTGCTAGGCAAAATCAAGTTCCTTAAGCCAGACCTTCAGCTAACTTTTTGTTGCTTTTAAATAACTTGCAATTTTACACATGCAGCTAGAATGCTGATTCTAAGTGCAAAACTATGACATTTCAACAGTTACAAAGGCATGTGGCACCAAACATAGGTCACTCATTTAATTTAAACATTTTCGATTTTGGTGGTTTTAAATCCAGTTTCAGTTAGGCTTAAGCTGCTGACTCCATAGCATTTTTGTTATAAGCATTGTTTTTGGGCTCTTCATTTCCCAGATTTTGTAGGCACACAAAACTCCATTATGCCAAATGTCTGCTGGTGTTCAGTAAATATTTTGCACATGTTGCAATGTTTGAAAATAGGCATTTTGACTTGCCTTCAGAAAAACACACAGTGGGTTTTAAAACGCCGGCTTTTGGATAGTGGTGAGTACTGGTACTGCGCCCATTTTTGGGATTTTCTTGGATTAATGCATTCTAAACAGGAATGGTTCTTACATGGTAGTAAATCCTTGCTTAACATTGTTTTGATGGGGCTCCTTACAGTAAGATGGTTATGTGGAACCCCACAAAAAGGGTTGAATCTTTAAAGTGGTCCAATGAGTCACGATTTCAGCAACTTTTTGACATCAGTAAAAGTGGATTTTGTTAACAAAGACCTTTCTTTACACTGGTGGGTGGCAAGTTAGGTAACCATTTTGGTGTGCGCACAACTGCGCAGCTTTCCTGGATTTCGGCGCACATGTGGGTTTTCCGCCATCTTGAATTTCCTAAGCCCACAGCACCAAATGTTGTAGCAGGGTAGCTTAAACGTGGGTCAGGACACCCTACAGTCCGCAAGTAGAAAAAGCGAAGTGCAACGTCAATAAAGATGCGCGTGCTTTTGTTTGCGATGTTGGCATGACATCGTTCCATAATGAGAACACTAAATTTGAATGGGCCAACATTTTTCGGCAAGATGGTGTCCATATAACTGATGTGGGTAATCAGATTTTTGTGGAACATATTCAAAATGCTTTGAAACAGTTTCTGTGAAAGTGATGAAAAATAATAAAAATCATTGAAATGTTTTCTTAGATCTGTTTGTAAAACCAAAAATTACAAAAAATACATAAAAGCCAAAACCCCCAAAATTCAATTCTTTTAAGAGCCACCCCTTTTTGAGCACAACACAATTGCAATGAACTGTCCCATGCCCTGAATTTTGTAGATGTTCATGGACTACTGTGCTGTCTGCGGGCTATGCAGGCCGCAGAGGAGCCTGTGATTTATTTTTGTTATTCATTATTTTAATTATGAAAGTTGACTCCTAAAGGAAACTTTTTTAATTTGTCAATTTTTAAATTTTTTGTCAGGAGAGGCATGCTAGGGGAGGCAAGGAGGGAAGGGGAACCAACCACAGGGACGAAGAGGCAGGTGGAGAGAGGAAGATGTTGTGTGGCCTTAATCAGGTAGGTGGCAGTGTTTCTCATGCTCCTTGACCGCCGCCTCAAAAGCAGTCTGAAACTGCTCCCCCTTACAGTTCGGTGCGTCACAGTACATGCATAGCATTGTGACCCTCGAAAGATAAGTGCTTACAGCGTTCTGTACGGCCTGTGAAGCCGCCACTGGGATCCTCTGCCCCAAAGGAGTATTCTTTGTGATGACAGGAGCAGATGAAGATAATGGGGTGGAGGAAGTCAACCTGCTCTTACCAGAGAAAGGTATCGTCTTTCTCAGAGCACTCTGGTGGGCCGATTTGGTGTGGCGCAGGAAGTACTCACATAGGAATACAAGCCAGGTTACCCACTCCTGGAACCCCTGTCATGCCACAACTATCTCACGGAATGTGCATAATCTTAGCAAAGACTGCATCTTGCACCTGCTTAACACGCGTCAATCAGCGTGCCTTCCTCACCATGACCCAGATACTTCAACATGATGTTGCATGAAGTCGGCACTATTGCACCCCTTGCACCTTGCCAAACCAAACCAACCACACACCTCAATGTGTGGTTCATGCCTAAGCTCCTGGCTCTCTGCAAAGAAAAACGTGAGTCTGAGGCTAAATGGGAAAAAATAACTCTGCCACCCAGAAATCCACATTCGTCACTGTTGCTAAAACATACATGCCAGCCATTCTTCAAGCACAATTTGCCACCTACAACATGACATAATACACAAGAGATGTTTACCATTCTCAGTGAACTTGGATCTCCCTTCTCCCTCACACTTGACTTTTCCAAAGATGAGACTTGGTGCACTAAACTCCAAAATGCCCTCATGGATAGAATTGATATGCTCAATGACATAATGAATCAGAAGCAAGTCACGACCAGTACCAACAGTCCTCCGCATCACACCACCCCTACCCCTGCAGCCTAGAGAGGCCTCCTCCCGTTCTGCTTCAATATTGTCACTGAAGATGAGGTAAGCTCCTTACTAAAAGGCCTGAAACCCTCCAGATGTAAAGGAGACACATGCCCAGTCACAATTATTAAGGACAGTGCAGGAGTCTTGGTCCCTTTCGACACAACATTGATTAACTCCTCCTTTTCCTCCTTCTGCATCCCTCCTATCCTTAAGGAAGCTTGGATTCTTCTGTTGCTAAAGAAGCCATCATTGGACCCCGCCATCCCCACAAATAGTGACCCATTACCACAGTCCCCTTTCTCCTGAAGATACTTGATAGGGCAGCATAGCTTCAAATACAGCAATACCTTCAGTCCAACCACATCCTGGGCAGCCGTCAATCAGGGTTCTGCCCCAGACATGGCATGGACTAAGCCTTACTTGACTTAAATAACCAACTACACAAAATCAATGATGCAAGAAAATCAGCACTCCTGCTACTCCTTGACCTCTCAGCAGCATTTGACTTAGTTGACCATAAGATTCTCTGTCAACATCTGACCTTGGCTGCCAACTTCTTGCCAGAAGCAGTTAGCTGGATCGCCTCCTTCATGAAGGACAGAACAATCAAAGTCTTTCTGGAAAATATAACCGCCCCCGCCTTCTCCCATTTCCTGTGGTGTTCCCCTAGACTCCTGCATCACTCCAACACTCTGCAATATCTTCAGGAAGTGTCTCTTTGTCTGAATGATGAAATCTTACTCTTCGGCCTGTCCACAGTGCTTAATGACCTTAACCATCAATACACCTCCTTCAATATTGATGGAATCACCAAGCTGGTCTCCCAGTCAGTAAAAACACTGTGAGTCGACCTGCATGCCTTCCTCTCTCTGACTCACCAAGTCAATCTCGTCTCTTCTACTGCTGATCACACCATCAAACTCATCAATGCTTGCAGACCCCTCTTCTCTGCTGACAGCTGCCTCACCAATGCCGTGCCTTCATAGACACTAGACTGGACTGCTGTAATGCTTTGTTTGCTTGCACTACCAAGCGTAATATCCATTAGCTGCAAGTGATTCAGAACAATGCTCTCTGATTGGCTCTCAAATAAGATCACATTACTACTGTAAGAGGAGCGGCCCACTGGCATCCCGTACAAAAATGAATCACATTCAAAATGTTGTCAATCACTCACAGATGCCTCTCTAGCACTGCTCCCCAGCACACCCAGAAATCTCTGAGAGCACAGTCAACAAGACTGACCAGACCTGCCTGTGCCAACCCACTCATCCTGCCCAAAATCGGACTAGTCTAAGCTGGCAGCCCTAGTTTCCCTGTCATCAAAGTGAATCTATTGTCTGCTCCACCCCCAACTCTGAGAGCAGAACAATTATGCTGGACCTTCGAAAATTGCTAAAAACCTGGCTCTTTACCTAAAGCACATGACACTAGCCATCATGTAACCTATTCTGTAATACTGACATGTGAGTGGAAGGACCGGACCCTAGAGCCCCCACCCATCCTTATTCCTATGCTTCCCGGGTCAGCCCAGCCATGGCTGCTGCAGGTCCAGGGCCCTGGGGCACTCATGCAGGAACACCTCCGGGAACCATGACCCCTTTCGTACAGAATATCTCTGGGTGCAGCAATACCCCCGCGCACACCCTTCTATGGCAAACCCAGGGGTACGAAAAACTCCCTTTTGTAAGCCACAGACTCCATTTTCAAAAAGCAAAAAGGCTATTAAGGTTTTACTCCAGCCTGCAGCCATCCCCGTCATGCGTGTACAGCAAGCACGACTCTCCCCCCAGCTCCTCCCCTCTGCCGTCCACATATCTACTTGGTTCCCATGAGAAGGCTGGCAGTAGGAATGCACAAAATCCATACTGTATCACTTGCTGTCTGACTCCCTTCATTGATTCAGATGCAGCCCAGAACGAGGGCCAGAGCAAGGGCTATCTGTCTCTGTAAACCTGCCCGGCACCCCGCAGACCCTGGCCATGAAAACATAATCCCTGTGCACCCCAGAGCAAAGTCAACAATCGAAAGGACCCTTAAACCAGTGAACCTATCTTCCTTTTGACTTGTATAAAAGTAAACATGTCTTCTCATCTTGTGCAAAATTATATAAACCTGCTGGCAACTTAAGGTTTATGAATAAGCAATGTAAATACATACACGTGTGTAACTGGAAGTTCCTATGGTAACCTGCTATATTGAAAGCAGAATATATGCCGACTTAGAATGCTGAAACGTTTACACTACTAATTGTAATATTACAATGGGTGATGAAATATAGATCTGTGCATGCTCACACAATGCTACCTAATTTTTGACAACACTGAATGTAAATATATGTACGATGTCAGAAAAGTACAATATAGAAGTTAGTCGCCCTTGGCTGTCATTATTATGTGGTTATTCGTCAACAATCTCAATCTCTCTATCTCTCTCTCTCTCTCTCTCTCTCTCTCTCTCTCTCTCTCTCTCTCTCTCTCTCTATCTCTCTCTCTCTCTCTCTCTCTTTCTCTCTCTCTCCCTCTCTCTCTCTCTCTCTCTCTCTCTGTTTGATAAAACTGCCTAGTTGTATAGAGATACAAGTATGTCCCAAGCCTATTTGACTCAAATGTAAACGAGCTAGCCGCATGTTAAAAGGTAATCAGTTACGTGTAATTAGAAAGGCTTCCAGCCATTATGTAGTGTGGGACTGAACTGTAAAGGGGGCCTCAGCCCATCTCTGATTGCCCTGGCGTCAGGAAAGAGTTATGTGGTCTGGCCATTCAGCCCCTGAAGCCCCCTCCAAGGAAGTGCATGTTTAGAATGAAATGTATCTTTTGTAACCCAGTCATCACAGCTATATACTCCAACCTTCCACTTGTCAATATTGAATGAACGCCCCCGGCCATACATTGACCTCATAACTCCTACCCCTGACCTAGTATTTGAATATGTTTGAACAGGAGAGTGATACCTTTGAAAGGGACATATAATTCATGTTCAGTAATGAATAAGCTTGCTTCAGAGCCTTGTTTTCACATGTGCAAACCACTGGGCTTGCTGCCGGATGAACAGGTCAGAAGTCTGAATGGATGAGAATGTGTGGCCACAAGGGCAAATGTTGCCAAGATAGGATGTCAGAGAAACAACAACGGATGCCGGAGCCCAGCTGAACGTTTGACCCTACGCACCATGTCATCTCATCACGTGCCCACGGACCAATCAGCCATCATCGACCGTATAGCACTCATAGGTGCCTACTCTTAGTGTCCAATCCTGATTGACTCTGTGCCCCTTAGGCCTTCCCCTTGTTTGATGACGATAAAGCTGTATAAAAGTAATTTGTAACATGTTTTCTGCAGAGCGCTCTTGGCGTGAGCAGAGTAGACTCTGTTTGCCCTAACTTTAGATAAAAGCCTTTAATCGTACCCTCACTTGGTCTTGGTCTTATTCCCTCCAGGGATGTACCTTTATTGACTCTGTTGGGTGATTTGCCAGCAGGGTTGGGGACCTCTCACACGTAACGTTAATCTGAAAAAGCGCCTCGATGTTCATGGGGTTATTGTGCAAGATATTTGTAATCATATATAAATAATTAAATAGAATGGTTCAACAATGTAACAAACATCTGACAATCTGTAAGTGCTGCTTATTAGATCCATCACAGGCAGCTCATTAGATTTATTGCAGTATAACTCAACACCCAAAAACTCACACCTTGTAACTATAACAAATATTCCAATTTATTAGAGATAATCACACAGCATGAGCACTTTTCTCTTTCTTTGTGTCAAAAAGGTCTCCTAGCCGTATGTGTCGGTCAGTGGCCATCTTGGAATGGACACACTCTATAAAAAAAAAAAGCATCTGAGAATCTATAATCATTTGATGTATCACAGTTACCTAAAGCTCAAAACCTCAAGTTACCCCCTGTACATGATAATAAATATTCCAATATATCACACATAATCACTCATCAATAATATATCACACATAATCACTCATCAATATCAATTTGTGTCATTGTCACTAACAGTAGACTATGCTCTACATTTTACACATATCTTATAATTTAAAAATATCCAACTATGTTCATTCTTCTAACACATTTTGAGCATCTACAAAATAGTCATTTAACAACATTAAATAAGAAGTTCAGAATGGTCAGCAATCATGAGAGTCATATCATTTAGCCCACATTTTAAGTAATCATTTCAAGATAAAGATTTTGAGTTTATGATGTTCCTCATAGAGAACACCAATACTCCTCATAGAAAGCAATCATTCTCCATCCGTCAATGAATCCCTCGGAGTGATTGTATCAGTGATTCCCAATCTTTGTATTAGCTTTGTATTAACTTAATAAGGGATTTCAATGCCGATTAATAACAAATGTTATTGATAGAAGAACTCTGATATGTAACAGCCTAGATACCAATCTATGTTAGTCATTTAGATGTTAATGACGATACCCAGTGAATCCACAGCATTTCTCACTTGGCGTATCTCTGTGTGATGTTTCCTTCTCTTTGAGGTATCTCAATCACTACAACACTTGCAAAATGCATCTGACAAACACTGTGTCCGAACGATTTATAATGATTGACCACTGGTGATCTTCCTTTCTCTAACCTGACAATCAAGGCATGTTCTGACCAACAATCGTTAGCTTTCCATGTGGTCAATCCTACATAGTATAACCCACAAGGACACTTCATTGTGTATACCACATTGGAAGAATCGCGTGTTGCATAATCACGTGGATTAGTAGTTTGTCCCATATAAGGAATTTGGATCTTGCCCCGCTTCAGCAGATTATTAAAATGGGAACAATTTAAACAGGGGCATAGGCTTCTTTTTTTCTGTTTCAGGTATATATAAGTTATTATTTCAGCACTTTCAAAGAATGGTTTGAAAGACCCATGTTTAATATACCTCCAATCAACTTGACTGATGATAGAAGAGATGCAAATGGACTGTGGCTTGTTCCTCTCTATATGGGCTAAGGCTGAGCTTGTACAATATCTGATAGCCCAGATAGGTGACATATAAGAGTTATGCAAGAAAGAGCAGCACAATAGATTATGTTATCGTCCCTATCCATTTTTGGGCAAGGATTTTTTATATGAAGGTCATGACATGTAACAAAAGTGATCTCAATCCTCTCACATAAAATTGTATTTTTAAAGGAATTAGAGAAACTCAAAGTAAAGCTCATTGACAGGCAAATTACATACATTGTGTTATACAAACTCTGACTGGTCACGCGCATAATTTGGTGGTAAGTGGCATGGGCTAAAGACCTCTATAGCTGATGTATCCATGTTTTTAACACGGAAGAAAATGAGTGCAAAATAATAAGAGGGTTTTTAAAACCTCTTGAATAAAGTGACAACACTACACAAAAACGATGTCAAAAGAAAAAAGCTAACCAGCAAAAGTGGTTCGATTTACACTGTGAAGGTGTTAAGTAAAATCTTCTTCCTGCATTAAAAAGAAGGAACTCCACTTTAAGGGAAATAGTCATGGCTAGAAGGGAATACAAGGGAGAAATGGTGGAAGCTTAAATCACCAACAAACAGCTGGCATGGGAAAGTTTGATAGAGGCAGGACTCATGAAAATTGTGGTCATTAGTCTCAATAGGATGTAGAGGAAAAGACACATTGGGGAGAGGATGCACATATGACTGAAACCTTATTAATAAACCATTTATCAGGGAGGGATAATCCTAGTGGAAATGACAGCACAGCCCTTGACAGCGTCTTCTCTAATGACTCATCCTTTGAGGTGACTCCCTTAACTTTCACTATCGAAGAGATACACTAATCTATTAATGCATCCGCTATAGGGAAAAGCCCAGGGACTGACTATTGCAAATTGATGTCTATAAAATAGACACTCCTGTTTGTGCTAAGATTTTATTAGCACTTCGTAATGCAATAGGAAGGTCTTGAAAGTTAGCAATTGTGGTACTGATCTTCAAAAAGGGCAATGTATCCGATCCAGCATGTTACAGGCCAATTACAATGCTGGATGCGACAAACAAACTGTTTGGGAGGCTAATCCTCAATATGCTCTCCACATGTAGCTGTGATGTCTACAATATTTCTATGGGTCCTCATTATACGTAGCTCATGGACTTACCATATGCCTTTGCCTTTGCATGTGTCAATAGGACCCTGTTTTGGTCCTTATTATTGAACAATGACATTCCAAGGTCATTGCGGAACCTGCTGACAGTCCTGTATACTTATCTAAAGGTTCACATTCGCTACGCAACACAAATCAACAGCTCTTTCCCCTCCAGGGTGGGAGTAAGGCAGAGATGTCTACTAGCCCCCCAAACATTTTATTTGTAAATTAATGACTTTGAAAAATAATTAAAAGATATTTTGGACTGGGGAGGTCGATATCCTGTGCTGTTATACACATATGACTAAGTTCTGTTAGTTGAGACCCCAAAGGCCGTGCAAAGAACAATAGATCTCTTTGCCAATGTTATGGAGTAGATAGGCTGAGCTCTAACTAAAGGGGAATCCAAGATCATGGCCACTGGCCAGAAGAAAACATCCCTCTGATATGTTTTCTGCCAAGGCGAAAGGCTCCAATGGGTAGTGAGCTAAGACTATCTAGTTATATCTGTTTCAAACGGATATACATGATTTGAATTGGTTTCGGCGGAATTGACCATCGTCAAATTCGCATTGAATACAAATTTTCTGTGTCCAAACCCAGCAACACCTTGACCTTCACCCCCCCAATACATCCCTCCCGCCCCACACTTACATTTCCTTCTGACCCGGCAGGATCGGTTCCGTCCCTCTTATGCGGGTTGGATATGATGCCACAGGGTCCGCTTTTGTCTTTTTTTATTCCGTCCTCCACCTCCAGTCCTCAGGAATCGGGGGACACCCCTGCCACCCCCCAAGGCAATCACTTCCAAACATGGGGAGCAGGGGATACCCCTGCAACCCCTGCTCTCCATGTTCGGTATTCATTACCCAAATTGTTTGAATTTAATCAAACAAATGGTACTGGCCGAATTCGGCCAAATCTGCTACACGATCAATTAAATTCAAACAAATTGGGCAATAGATATTAAACAACCTGAGATGAGCATCTCAAGTATCTAGTGTCAACATGCACGTGACGCAGCCTAATGCAGCTCTTCTTTGCTTTGCACCATCAACAGAGGAAATCCACTTCCAGTCACTAACCAAGGCATACAAGGTGAAGACTGTTGGCCTAGCAGCTTATATCGGAGGAATTTTTTTGATCAAAAGGGGGCATATCCCATCCTAACATGGCCCCCACCACACATGTTTAGTGTGACGGGGGCCAGGCCTAGGGTTAGTGGGAGTGGCTGAACCAGAAAATAGACACCCTAGATGTACCCTCTCTGTCCCTTTCCAGAGAGTGCTCTTCCCAGTTGCTTGAATCCAGTAGTAGTAATGAAACAGGATCAGGATTATATGAGGTGAGGAGGGGGCCCTGGGGTTGTTTTTGGAGTGGGTGGGGGAGTCCTGGTGTAGTTATTGGAGAGGATAGGTGCCCTGCTACTATGCAGGGAGTAGAGTAGGAGGCGTGCGCCGGGAGCAGCCCTGGCATGTGCTGGAGTGTGGTGGGGGGAGGGACTGTGCTGGGAGTGGGGTGGGGGAGCCCAGCACACGGTCTGCGGTGGGTTGCAGGGAGTGGAGAATCCAGAGACTGTGGTAGGGTGGCATGAGCTCAGGGACTGGGCTAGGAGTGGGAGGAGGAATCCCAGAGACTGTGATGAGAGCAGGTGGGGGAGCCCAGAGATTATACTGGGAGTGGGTGCAGTGATGGCACGCGATAGTTCATAGCCATTAGGACTTACTGACCATTTGCCATTTGTGGGGTGCTGGCCTGCCCACATATTGCTCAGGGGGGCCCCAAGCAAAAACAACTTGAAAACCACTGCTCTAGAGCATTCTTGTTTGTGCGGTTGGTGCTCCACTGGGTTCATGGCTCCAGGTCTTCAAGGGATAGTATGCAGTAATAATCAATCTGGTCTGGTCTGGTCTTTGGAAGTAGTGTTGACATGTTAATATGCCTGTGGTGTTCTGGTGGGACTTCGGGTCCAAGGGCAAGGTGGTAGGTATGAAATAAGGCATGTTGCTACAGAGCAGTATACTGATACTGGATGAAGTTCTACTTTGTGTATTCTGGACCCCTGCCATGGAAACAGTTGTGGGTGATACACATTGTTTTGCATTTGATCCTGGATTTAACCGAAGGCCAATAGAGTGGGAAGCTGAGTGACTTCCAAACTCAACAGGAGTCCAGCTGCTGCGTTTTGAGCCCTGTGTACGCTGTTCAGCAGCCAATATATTGGGATGTAATAACAATTATTATTGCTTTGCTTATATGTGGGATAGATCTGACATGATATGCTTTATACACATTTGATTGTTTTATTATTATTATTATTATTATTATTATTATTATTATTATTATTATTATTACCGATATTGCACTGGGACTGCTGCAGCCATTTGCATAAGTGGCGATTTGTTATTACCAAACAGGTTCAAACCAGTTCATGGGAGAGCTGTGGGAGACATTTGGTGTGGGCAGTGGGCATTCAAGGGACACTCCAGGATTCCCCATGCCACCGGGGGCTGAAGTTACTGGGTGTGCACATCCTAGCATTGGAAGCCCCTGACTCTCACCTAAAGCCTTGCCAGTGATCTTGCATGAACATTATGTCAGCATGGCTGAGGGTCGTGAATGGAATTTGAGCGTGCATACCCCAGAGCAGGCATCTGATGTGGGGGTATGAAAGGAAACAGTCTGGGACTGCACCCACATATAGTCAGGGCATTCGTACCCACAAATGGTAAGAACATGCTTACCCTGACATGGTCAGAACATGCTTACCCACACATGGTCATGGCATGCTTAACCTTACATGGTCAGATCACGCTTACCCTGGCATGGTCAAAGCATGCATACCCATACATGTTTAGGGCATGATTACCCTCTCAACCTGTGTTGTAGGTTATTTCTTTAAGTGAGCCAATGCAAGTAGTATATCTTGAACAACTGAAAGACACCACCGCCCTCAACATACAGACTCATCTATATGTACTATGTACGGATGGTGCAGAGGTTTGGTGCCCGTTGAAATGTTGCGGGTCACTTCTTGGGATTGGAATCCACACCCAAGGAAATCCCATACGGCTCCCCCTTATGATATGTATAACGCGACTGTACACAAGTGTTCCTAGGCGCATTCCTAGACCTTCCTTTCCCACTCTCCACACCTCAAGACAGGTTTAAAGCTTTAAAAGGCCCCTTTGGCATGCAGGGGGTCTGCCAGGCTTCAGAAAAGCAGGGAAGCATTCAGTAGGGCGTTGTGGGGGGTAGCAGTATCCTTAGTTATTTTTTTATACTTGAGTGAATTTGAACTTTTGTGACCAATATCCAGGGGTGGACTGGAAACTAAAAGAGGCCCTGGAAATAATTACTGGGGACCAAAAGAGGCCCTGGAAATAAAGTTCAAAGTGGCCCCATATGACACATTTTCAGCAAGCCCAATGCTTTTCCTATGAGAACATTTGGAAATGCCACACAAAAGAGGCCCAGGTTGCAGAGGCCCACCGGGAAATCTCCAGAGTACAGTATAGGCCAGTCCACCCCTGCCAATATCTACAAGGTTTCTCAACATTAGGAAATACCCACAATTGAAATGGTTCAAATTTTACACAAACTAGTTCCCTCCTCTTTAATATTATGAATCCTTCTTAAGAATATTTGCGGCTCAGAGGAAAAGTTCAGAGTTTCCAGTTTCCATAGCCTTTTTCTTTTGAATACCCACATTTCAGTCTGAAACCCATGGGCACTACTCAAGTCCTCTGATTGTAATTGGGCTCCATGTTGCAAAGTGTATGCACAAGAGGTTGTGAACGATTGCTGTGATTCGGCCATTTTGTGTCTCAGGCGACAGAGCATCAGAAGCGCTGTCCGCGGTCATTTCCATGCGATGGCCTGAAAATCAAGCCACTTCTTTCAGAAAGAGGGCTCATAAGCCGTGCTTCCTTTTGGATCAGGATTTCAAATCGCCTTCTCCAGGCTTTAAAAAAAGGCAATCTCTTCTCTGCAAAGGACATAATTGAAGAAAATATTGATCGGGCTCTATTCAGATGTAGTGCTTCATTGAATTTACCCAAGCGAAGAGTCCATCGGTTATTTGTGCATAACAGCCTTCCCATTGTCGAAAACTGGGCCCTTCAGAAAGCGTTACTCTTTCTTTCTGCTCTGCACCCATGCACAACTGTTTCTCGATTAGAATAACCAATTTCGCATTATCAACCCTGTTTTTAGATTCTGCAATGAGGAACAAATTGCAGCAATCTTGTATAATTTTTTGGAGCTGGTTGAGGGAAATTGTTCACTCAATCTTTACACCATCTCACAATATTGATTGTCTCTTTCAGAATCAGAGCATGCATATAATGCGAGCCCGTGCATTATTATCAGAATAAATGGTAGGGTTACATGGACGACTGCCTCTACTTCATCGTATACCCTAAATTATATGGGCCTCATCACGAGTCGGGTTGTATCCCAGCTGTAATGCCGCCTGACTGTAATAGCCTTAGCACCCACCAGTATCATGTTTGGGCGTTAACGGTAAATCCCCACTCCCCATTGGCGCCATTGGATCCAATGGGGCATTTTCGGCGCTAATACTGCAGGCAAATACAGCCGGCGGTAATACTGCCGAAAACAAAGAAAACAAGCTAGAGGTAAACAGCCCACGTAGCGCCCATCTCGTGAGAGGGCCAGCCCTTAAATGCAGTGGTAATACTGTTACTGCTGCATTTAAGGACTAGAGCCCAACTCGTGATGATGCCCTATATGCCCTGTTCTATCTGTCAATTTTACATTTCTATCTTTCTCCAACTAACTTCCGTCCCTCAAAATTCGAATGCATTGTTTTTACCTTCCTTACAATCAGATGTGTAGCATGAATGTGTCCCAAGTATTGGCAAAGCAAACAGTTTAGTCTTTTGTTAAAGCATGGGAAAGGCTTTTTTTCCCCAGGTGCTTACATAATGGCACTAATGAGACATAAGAAGGCTGAAGATGGCAAATGGTGTGAGTATCTGGGCATACTAGGCTAGTGCCTGGCAAATGCCCATCTAATAAATACAGAAGTAAAAACTGTTGGGCTTGCCAGTTTGCATTTTTAACATGACCTAAGGGCAAGGAACAGATGCATGGACACACCTATCACTAATAAATAAAGTAACTAAAGCTTCAATTGAGACATTATCTCTCAGAACGTACTGCTTAGAAATAACAATTTTACTCTTTTGTTGTATTTTTATTGTTTAAAGTGTGGATTTAGCTCAAGACCAGCACAAAGCTGTAAAGAGTGTGGATAGTCAGCATTTGGGCTGCCATCTTTTAACAGTAATGCAGTATTGTGAAGACTGTGCGTCGGTAGGCGCGTCCATTAGAATGTGTCTGTGATCAAGTGTTGTTGAAAGAGCCATGTTTTGAGAGATTTGTGAAATAGGAGAATTGTGGGGGCATTCCGAGCCGAGACCGGTGTCGACTTCCACAGGTTGCGTGCATGACAAGAAAAGGATTGTTTGCGGGTCATCTCTTTGCAGATGAGTTGAGATGTGAGCCGATTGGTTGATTTGCTGTGCAAGGAACATGTGTCACCAGATATTTGGAGCTGAGCTGCCAGGTATGCTGGTGTGCTACTCGTGACTGCTTTTGTAGATGATTCATGCAGTCTTGAACCGTATCCTGGCTTGGAGTAGAAGCCATTATAGTTTGCGATGAAGGGGGGTAAATTGGTCAAATTTCCCTGCTCCTGTAATAAGACGTGCTGCAGTGTCGTGGGCTGAATTTAGGGGAGCCATTTGAGCAGATGGGAGCCCTGTCAGGAGAGCATTTCCCCAATCGATATGCAAGACCACAATGGCCTGCACTATGCTACGTAAGTCCAGCAGAGGGATGAAGGGTTTGATTTTTCAAAGGATAGAGGTTCTGAGCCAGGCTAATTGAGCCTTCCTGGCTATGTTTTTCGAGAAGGACAGGCTGCTGTCAATGGTGAAGCCTAATGGTTTTGCTGAGTCTGAGAGCTGTCGATCAAATACTTCTAGGCGCATATCATTGTGCCATTGTTGGACACGTTGATTTTTAGCAGGTGGACCGATAGGGACCACTTCAGTCTTGGATGGGTTTAGTTTGGGAACTGGATGATGGCCAGATAATCATGGAGACAAATGATGTTCTGCTCACTATTTACTGTACAACTGAGTATCGTCCACGTATTGGTGGATGGCCATATTGGAACTACCTATACAGCACAAGGTTCTATGTGGGTATGTGACAAAGCCAGCCAAAGTTATCCTAGGAGGTTGTGTTTTGGGAGGGGAAAGGCAGGTAATGGGTGAGAATGGCCAGAAAGCGTTAGATGGCCATGGATGGCCATTAAATGTGGAAAAAGAGAAATGCCCTCTCTGTGATTCTCCTTACATCCCATCTACCATTTAAGTATACTCCAATGCAATAGTTGTAGCTTTCATGGGCACTTGATGTGCTAAAGCTTCACCTAGCAGCCAAAACTAAAAAAAAAACTAAAATAAATAAAATGTCCTTAAAACGGAGAGAGAGTTGACGCACTTCTGGTGAAGCATGGGTTTACAAGGCAAAATATAGTGTTTCAATTGATCAATGAATCTGTAAGTATTTGATCCTTTGTAATTTGATGAACAAGAGTATATAGACTTTTAATGAAGTGGGCTGTTACCGTTAATAAGGCCCACATTAGTTGAGCCCCTTCAGCCACCAGGCTCTGCACAGACTGCGCAGGACGGAACCTCCACGCTCCGACCTTACATGCAACGGGCAACCTTTAAGTCACTGCCGCTCGCAGAAGCAATTTCTCCAGGTTTCTCCTTCCCGCAGATTGCATTTTGAACCCACATAATGAATAACGGAGTCCGATACATTCAATACCTGGACTTCTTGAACTTAGAGAGCAGATTCCATTAAAACAGCATTAGCACTTTAGTTCTGTAATTAATCTTCTCATGAGAATGGATAGTTCAAAAGACACAGGCTGAGGCAAGGGCACTCTCCATCAGAAAGCGCATTTATCCAAATTGATTTTATTTAAAAGGGAAAAGAAAACCCAACCTCGCAGGGAGTTTTCACCTTCTTGCCATGCAGCAGGGATCTGTTTTGAAATTATAGAGTGCAGTCGAAAAAATTATGGAGAAATGGCTGAGGAGAACTTAATGGATAGTGGATGAAAATTGTGTGGGAGAGGGTTAAGACCTCAAAGACAGGGTGGGGGTGGCCATTTAAATATCACACAGACGCCATTAAGAGGCCTTTTAATAGGGGAATTACAGCCACTACCTACAGGGCATTAGAAGGACCTCTAATAGGCCAATTACAGCCACTAACTATAAGGCTAAAAAGAGTATTATTTGTGGCCCTCTGCAAAGCCCCTGTGCCTCTCCCCTGTTCTAAATAGCATAGCCTTGCTGCAACTTTGCAAGACAAATGTTTCACATGATAATTATTTTTCAGAGCAAAGCTAATCAAGGAGTTTTTACAACATAGGGCCTCATCAGAAGTTGGGCGGTATCCCGGCGGTAAAGCTGCTGGTATACCGTCAAATACATTTACAGTTACCCCGCTTGGTCTGGCGGCATTACCGCTAGTTTAAAAGTGGTCCGCCGTTTATGTCAGTCCATAGGACTCAATCGGGCCATTTCTGTGCAATTACTGCGGCTGTAATTGCACCGCGATAATTGCAACGAAAATGGGTGGAAAGTCGGCAGATTTACCTCAAGTTCAGACCTGGAGGTGAATCCTCCAACTTTCCCCCAAACTCATAGTTGGGCGGTGTGTTAATGCGGCAGTAACGCCATTGTTGCCACATTTTTATTGTATCACCTAACTCCTCATGAGGCCATGCTCAAAAATCTTTAGGGGAGACATTTAGAAGAAGAGGTAATTGCCCTGGAAGTGGGCAAATCCGTGTCTCCTTCTTTGGAAAGCGACCGATCTGTGCAATTTTCACCTTTTCTACCATAATGGAAAAGTAAACAAAGGCAAATTGCCTTTCCCCCCTTTCCACTACGTTTGTGACAAAGTGTAAATGAACCCCGCAATTATGAAAATTACAAAGACTGGTGTAAAACGTCAGGTGGATGCCACAGGAATCCATTGCTTTAATGCCAGTTTGCAAATACATGCTGACATTAACAGTATGTTGTTTTGAGGCAGAACACGAAAGCATGATAGACAAGGTTTGTCCGTTCAGTGCGCCAGAAATGCCCAAAATAAAATGAAAATCCAACAGATCAGCAAAGAAATCAGCTTTAAAATCAGCTTCAGACAAAAGGATATTTCATTGGTCTTCAGAGACACCTGTCTTAACTCCTTCTTAAACAATCTGTGAGGTTTGCAAAATGAACCGTTTGAAAGACAAAGTTACTAATGTTCCCAATTATTAGATCCAAATTCATACGTACAATATTTTAAATGAAAGCCCAGTGTAGGGGGCAATCTCAGCCAAAGGCAAAGGCATGTAATGAGGGCTAAGTGCACAAAACAAAATGTATTGCCTACACCAGGGTTTTGCAAACCGTCGCTCTCCCAATGTTTTGGACTACACTTTTCTCAACGTTGACTTTGCTGGATATGGCTGATGGGAGTTGTAGTCCAAAACAACTGGAAAGCCAAAGGTTGCCGAACCATGACCTACATCAAAATGCTGTATTTAATTCAAATAGCATCTGGGTGCTGGGCCAGGTGCCAAGATGTTAACCTTGTTTCTGAAAATCGAGATCAAAAGAACCACACAGCCATTACAACACGGTCAATGAAAAAATGATGCTTGCTAATTTCTGGCGGCCAGCCAGTCCATCTTCTTTTCTGTGAGAGGCTATCAGGCCTGGAAGGAACTCAGAAGGCACAGAGATAAAAGGGGGCTGGATGCATTGGACGAACCGTGGAAGCGGGTTGGAGTGGAGGGTACTGATATCCTGTCTGCCATTGGGATGCGTGGCTTTATGATCAATTCTATGTCAAGACCGGAGGCTCTGATTATGCTTTCTCTTCTACTTTACTGTTCAGCAGCAAAGAAAAACATCAATAGAACATGAATACAATCTTTGAAAAACTACAATAACCATGTTTTTTGAACATTTGTAGTTCATTTCTATTGGTCTCTAACTGACCACGTGACAAAACTTTAACCAATCAGAAAGTCCTCAATGAACTAAATCTCTTGTCCTCTTTCCCTTCTTCCTCTTTCTTTGCTGCTCGGCAGCGAGTTAAGTACCTTCTTTTATATTTCATTACGAAAGCTATTTTATGTATGTGTATGTGAAGATGAATGATGCGTGGTGTTTACATTAACGGGCGGAACATTTCCGCGACGGAAAGGCGGCTCTAGGGAGCAGCGACCGCGACGGGGCTGGTGCTCCGGCGGCCGCAACGCCGGCGATCCGTCGGAGAGGGCACTATTATAACGGAAGAGAGAGCGCGACGGGACCGCGTAGTTCCGGCGCTCTCTCCTTCGTTATAATTCGTGTAGGTGGAATCAGTGCAGAACATCGTGTGATCGCGGAGACTCGCGGATCTAGATATTATATAAAAAAGTTTACAAGAGCTACAGCAGCACGCATCGCTCGTGCGTAGCGTCCTGTTAACAGCTCCACAGCGCCCCTGCAGGCAGCATACCGTCACCGCACCAAAATCGGGCACAGTCCCAGGTAAAACCTGAAAAAAATTTGAGATTGTCTCATATAATTTGGTTAATTACACCCAAGATTTGGTGTAGATACTTATATATACTTATTATATATATATATTATATATTTTGATATCATACCAGATATTTTGCCACAGGGCCTGGGAATCATGAGTTCCTCTAGTGATGAAGGGAAGGCTGGGGTCAGCCAAAAGAGGAATCATTCAGAAATGAATGTTGTCTTCCAGAAAGCCCTGGGGGCTTCTCTGGGACATAATCCGCAGCAGATAGCGCTGATGGAGGATTGGCTCAGACTATCCCAGGGCCTGGAGGCGGATAAGAGCATTAAGGCTCGAATGAAGACTAAAGGGGGCAGTAAACTAGCTCGTAGGGCGGATGAGGCCCATACCCCCCCGAGCACCCCACCCAAGAAGAAAGGTGGAAAAAGAAAGAGAAAGGGTAAGACGGTGACTCACAAGGGGCGAGTATCATCCTCAGATTCCTCAGAGGAGGACGAGAATGACTGGGAAGAAGAATATCCTGAGGAAGAGGAAGTGTTATCTATATCCTCCTCAGATGATGATCAGGAAGCGTTAAAGAAAAAGAAGAAAGAGGAGGAGGAGATAGCAGATGAAGGGGATTTCGATCCAGAAACCCTGATCCATCCCAGGTCCTCAGAATGGGAACCTCCCAAGAGGATTTCAGCATATCTGAAGAAGCGCCTGAGAGCGCCATTAGCCAAAGAGGCAAGGAGCAAGATGAGGGCGGAATGCCCCAGACCTCTCCTCCCGGAGGGTGCGGCGGACACGCCGGTAATAGATGAAAAAATGATAACTTTTATGAGTAAGTTTACCAAAGATGTGAGGAAGGGCCTAGACAGATCATGGCGTTCGTGTCAGGACAAGATGTTAGACATGACGGGGCCCCTCACTAAAATCCTCCAGATGGGAGAAGAAGCGAAAACGAAAGGAGAGCCAATTGACCCGGCAATCCTTATCGGATGGACACAGAGAGCGATATGCATGCTGGGAAACGCCAATCATGCGATTACAACAGAGAGGAGGAGATCGTTATTAGTGAAGATCGATCCAAAATTGAGTGAATTGGCCTCCTCAGAATCTGCCACTTCGGCAAAAGGGAAATTATTTGGAGATTCCTTCATCAAGGAACTCACCAAATTCGTAAACTCATACGCAGCTTTAGACAAAGCTCAGGCCTCTCTTAAAAGAGTATTTGGAAGACAGATTTTTGGACGGGCCAGCAGAGGAAGGGGTCGTTCGGCTGGCCGGTTCCAATACAATCGATCCTATCACGACAGATCACAGTGGAGAGAGTATGAGGAACGCAAACAAACACCGTTCTTCCCTTCGAGAGGTAGAGGAAGAGGCAGAAACTGGCGAGGTGAACGTCAGCAGAACAATCCAGGTGAGAACAACAATCCCAGTGGTGAATACCATAGAAGTGGGTGGGAGAACCGCCCAATTTTTGCAGAATTGGTTGAACATATCAGGAGATTCCTGGGTGATTCAAACGGCGCAGGGTTTTTATATAGATTTTCTAGACACACCCCAACAGGAGAAACCACCAAAGGGAATAATTTTGAACAGAGAAGACAAAATATCATTAGAAAGAGAGTTGACAGGTTTGGTAAACAAAAGAGCCATACGCCCAGTTTTAGACCAGTCAAAGGGTTACATAAGCAACATGTTTCTAGTAAAAGGGAAACACAAGACAAGACCTGTAATAAACCTGAGAGGTCTAAACAGTTACGTGGTATACAGACACTTCAAAATGGAGGGGATACACCTACTAAGGGATATTTTACTCCAGGGAGACTGGCTAGCCAGAATAGACTTGAAGGATGCATACCTGACTATCCCCATAGCAGAGGAACACTGCAGATTTCTGAGATTCATCTGGGGAGGAACGACATGGGAGTTTCGATGCCTCCCTTTCGGCCTGGCATCGGCCCCATGGTGTTTCACCAAGATGATGAAACCAGTAATATCAATCCTCAGAGCACAAGGGATAAGACTCATAGTTTATCTAGACGATATATGTCTGATGAACCAAGACAAAGAAACACTGGTAGGACAAGTGCAATTAACAACAGAATTATTAGAATCCCTGGGCTTCATTATAAATTGGGAGAAATCCAGCTTAATCCCATCACAGAAGATAGAATTCTTAGGGTTCATAGTGGACTCGGATCAGGGAACTCTCAGTTTACCCATTCACAAAGTGAACGAGATCAAGAAACAATTGAGACACACACTAGCAAAGGGCGAAATATCACTGAGAGACATAGCGAGATTGGTGGGACGCCTCGCGGCTTCGATTCAAGCAATCTTCCCGGGGCCATTACATTACAGGGCACTCCAGAGATTGAAGATATACCACCTCAGGAGGGGCGCTTCATACGAATCAAAAGTGAATATCTCCCCAGAAGTGAAGGAAGAGTTGGAATGGTTGCTCATTCATATGGATGCATGGAACGGGAGAGCCATTTTTGGCTCATCCCCGGACCTGATCATAGAATCAGACGCCAGCAGATGGGGCTGGGGAGCTCGTTGCGGGAATCTATCGACAGGGGGCAGATGGTCGGATCAGGAGACGAAGCTCCATATAAATTGTCTAGAATTACTGGCAGGATCGTTTGCAGTCAAATGCTGGACTCAAGAGAGAGTACAATGTTGTGTCCTTCTGAAGATGGACAATATATCTGCGGTCAGATACATCAACAGGCTGGGGGGGACAAAATCCAGAATTCTTGCGGAACTAGCGAAGGAATTTTGGGAACTTTGTCTACAGAGAAGAGTTTCAGTAAGAGCAGAATATCTGCCGGGCCAACAGAATGTAGTGGCCGACTGGAATTCCAGATACCTCAGGGATTCCAGCGATTGGAAACTGGACGAGAGGGTGTTCCAGGAACTAATGTCCCGGTGGGGTCCATGCCAGATCGATCTGTTTGCATCGAGGTTGAACAGACAATTACCCCGATTTTTCAGCTGGAGACCAGACCCAGAGGCAGAGGCGATAGACGCTTTCCTGCAATTCTGGGGACATCAGAGGAACTATGCATTTCCCCCGTTCTCCATGATAATGAGGACCCTTGCTCAGGTGAGACGGCAGAGGGCATCACTAATCCTAGTAACGCCAGATTGGAGAGGTCAAGTATGGTTTCCCAGTCTTCTGGAGATGTCGTATCAAAACCCACTGACCTTACCCAAGGGAGAACTAATAATACGAGATCCCAGAGGTCTCAGTCACCCCTTGGTGAGGTCAGGAGGAATCAATCTGGTAGCGTGGGCGATTTCAGGGGATCTTGGATTAGGCCAGGCTTATCGAATGAGGCTGAGAACATTATCAACGAATCCTGGGCCCCCGGAACACACAAGGCTTATAGATCAGCATGGGCTAGATGGTGTAGCTGGTGTTTGGAGAGGAACATACATCCCGATGGGACGGATGTAGTACACGTAGCAAATTTTTTAGCTCAGATGGCAGCACAAGGTAAAGCTTATAGAACCATTAACACGGCTAGATCGGCAATATCGGCTGGACATCCTAGAATTGATGGTCTAGCGATTGGGGAACACCCATTAGTTTGTAGATTATTAAGAGGTGTAAAAATGATTAATCCTCCTAACGAGAAATATAGTGAATTATGGGATGTTGAGAAGGTCCTGAGGCTTTTTTTGTCATGGCCAGATAATCAAGATTTGACACGTAAAGCAATTTCAGGTAAATTAGCTATGATTTTATGTCTGTTAGCATGCAAAAGATCGTCTGATATCAGAGCACTAGAGATTAATAGGCAGAGTATGTCTCCCAACGGAGTGACTTTCCTCATTTCAAAGAGGACCAAGACAGGTCTGAAATCAGTTTCATATGAAGCTTTCCCAAATCAACCAAAATTATGTCCAGTTAGATGCATAAAGGCATACGAAGATATGACGAGGGAAATAAGACCCCAGGGGGTAACTCAACTACTAATAGCGATTTGTAAACCTTTTAAAGCGGTTAGACCGGCGACCATAGCCAGATGGCTTAGGTGGGTGATGGCAGAAGCAGGCATAAATATCGAGAAATATGGCGCTCATTCAGTCAGAGGAGTGATAGCTACTAAGGCATATAACATAGGGGCCAGAGTAGAAGACATCATGAAATCGGCGGATTGGTCGAATGAATCGATTTTTAAGACTTTCTATTTTAAACCTTTAGAAAGTGCAACATCGTTAGTGGTAAGTAAGCTTTGAACAAGCATAATCAGAGCCTCCGGTCTTGACATAGAATTCAGATTTTCCACACATTCGTTACAGAAAGTCATAATTCTATTAAAGACACGGAGGCGAAGGATTATCCCACCCGATCAATCGTAAGAATGAGATGTTTACATAACATGTTTCTGATATTGCTATACATTTTAGTTAAGGAATATAATAAATATGACGATGGTACTAATGTTTAATGTTTAATCAAGTTATTAATAGATGTGGTACTATACGATTGACCCACCCTGTATTTCTATTATAGTCACTGTTATATTTGTGTTTTCTCTAGGGTTGATGTCAGATGGCAAACAAATAGGAAATTGAGAGAAGAGAATATCAAAGATGTACAGAACTCATCCTCGCAGGAAAGAAAGAGGAAGAAGGGAAAGAGGACAAGAGATTTAGTTCATTGAGGACTTTCTGATTGGTTAAAGTTTTGTCACGTGGTCAGTTAGAGACCAATAGAAATGAACTACAAATGTTCAAAAAACATGGTTATTGTAGTTTTTCAAAGATTGTATTCATGTTCTATTGATGTTTTTCTTTGCTGCTGAACAGTAAAGTAGAAGAGAAAGCATAATCCTTCGCCTCCGTGTCTTTAATAGAATTATGACTTTCTGTAACGAATGTGTGGAAAATCTGAATTATTGCTCAGAAGGCCTGGGTCCTGATTGACTGCAGGGATGCCATTGTTCCTCTTTGGGTGGTAATCAAAACTTGAGCCTTCCCCCAGTTTCTCTCTCTAGCTACTGCACTGTAGAAATGTGGGGAATGCTATCCACCTATTCAACCGACAGGGGGGGCTATTTCCACAGCCCTTCTTCAATTATGAGTCATGCAGAATTTTCAAGAGAGGACGATGCACTGACCTCTGGCAAATCTGGATAAGTTGGGAAGAGTATATACTGGTCCCAGTCATGACCTATACAATGGGCTTTCTTCTTCATTGATGTTATTACTGCAACTGGACACATATTGGCAATGCCAACAGTTATGGCTTGTGTATAGATATTAGGTAGGTATGTTGCAAGCAGGGACATCATTTAACAAGGTACATACCCCATTCTGCAGATTTCCCCATCTAATGACCAGATAGAACTGCTATGTTATGTTATGTTGACTTATACGGGCACACCGCTACCACCACAGAGGCGATCTCCAGGTGCTCACGTGGCTCTGCAAGAAAGAGGGCGGGTGTGGTAGTGAGGATAGAGAGGCAGGATAGGTCCAGAACCAGGAGAAACTGGCGTCTGTGAGTTTTCTATTGCAGAGGGGTTGATTGCATGTACTGGCTTGTAGTATCCGTACGGTTGAGACCCAATGCCCGGGTTGGTTGATGTATGGAAGTGTTAATTATGTTGGGAGTGTTTGTGTGTGTGTGTAGTATGGCATGCCCATAGGACATGCATAGTACTTGAGTGGAGTGTTGGAGGGGAGCAGGAGCTGGGTAGTTAGTACATTGGGCACTGTCAAAGTTCTTCTAGGACGCTAATTTTCACAATTCTATCTAAATGCAATGCATGGCTAATCTTTACAAGACTAAATTTAACACATGGCTACTCTTCACAATTCTATATAAATGTGATGTGGGGCTGTTCTTCCCAATATGTCTACAGTAACACCCAAAGTAAATCTGAGTGCAACATATTTCCTTCCACTATTCAGTACAATGTCTACCTCTGAAGCACAGCACAATGGCTAACTATGGGGCTCCACACAGTTCAACACATTGGCTAATTATGGGGTGCAACACCATTCTATCTCAGAGCACTGCAAGGGATATTACTAGCCAATACCAACAGTTCAGATGTGAAGCAGAGCTACCCTACGTAATTTTGCCTAAATCTAGAGTAGAGCTATCTTACTCACTAGGGCTAAGTGCCAAATATGGCCACCTTACACAATTATGCTATATGATAGTAGGTAATAAGATGGTGTGGTTTTAACGGAGTACAGTAATAGCTGTGCACTCCCCACCCACACCACTGTTATGTAAGCGCCTGGCAAATTCCTACACCATGAGCCTCCTTACGAGTTTAACGGTAGCTATGGAGCTATTAGCTCCGTGGCTGCCTCCAAACCGGGCTCCATTACCGGGATCCTGCAATAGGGACTTACCGGGTCATTCCGACATAGGAGGACCCGGTAAGTCCTCCTTGCAGGAACCATTCCCCATTCCCATTTGAGCCCCCAAAGGGATCAATGGGAATGGGGAGGGAGGTAACAACGGGCACATTATGAGTGTCCCGTTGTTACGTCCCTCTTCCCCTCGCGGGACCCGGAAAGGACACCTGGTTTTACCAGGCATCCGATCTGGGTCCCGCAAAAAGGAACCTCGTAATCGGCCGTGACAGAATGAAGGGGGCCGGTCCCGTACCGGCCCCTTCATTCCGTCAGCCGCAGGGTCGTAGTGAGGCCCCATGTGTACACTAAAGCCAAACATGTTGGCTTTGCCAGTGCTTGTTTTTCATTTGTGCCTGCCTGCCTCTAAATTGCCCTAACACCAACACCCAGGTACTGCATGTACGTTACTGGAACGTTGTTTCGTTCTACCCTTATACTGAAAGGGAGAAATGTCAAGCAGGGCACACATTTCTGCCATCGTCATCATCAGATTCCCATCCCTCCACAGGCAAAGGTGTTGGATCGAATACAAAAATAAGTACCAGTTGTATGGTTGATAATAAATGGGTCTGGGATGCCGCAGTTTGTGAACGTAGGACCTGAGTTTTATGAAAGCGCAGCGTGAAAATAGCAGATGCAACTTAAACGTTTGTGAATCAAAAACTTTTTAAAAAAAAATATTGATGAGGGACAAGGCCGCTGAAAAGAGTGTTCCTGACCTTCAATAAGTGGCATTTTACTGCCACCTGTCTCTAGCCATGGGACAAGATCTGCTGCATAGTTATCAACATGACCCATCATAATATGCAGGTGCTTATCCAGTCCTGGTATTTTCTTTGCATTCTGCAATTTGTACTTTTCCCATTACAAAACTCGGACTACAAGTACCAGAATGCAATTTAAAACAAAAATAATAATAATAACAGGGCTGGATAAGCACGTACAGATTGGAATGGGTCATGTTGGCATTTATGCTGCTGCATGCATTGACAATAAAGGCCCTTCGCTTATGTAGCGCTGTGAGGCCTTTCAGGTATATTGCCCTGCCCCTGATGAGAAGTTAATTGTGTCAACTCTTAAAGAATGCTATAGATTAGAAGCTGCCTGCATTACCTTGCAACACGGTAAACGCACAAACGAAGCTGCTTATCACCATAGTTAACACAAAGTAAACAAAAAGATATCAACTTCCTGATGCAATGCGTGCTGCATCAAGCAAATGTAATGCACAAAGTGATTAATCGTAAATTGGCTTGCAGGACTTTTGTAAAATATTGAAATTTGCCGGGAATCATAGAACCAAAGCCAGAGCAACCTAGCCTAATTCTGGAATTTCATTGTAATCCTACAGTTAGCCTATTCAGCACAGGCACAACTGGCAATCTGATACCTGTTGCATCACATACATTGCAAACGTTCCTTGAAGGAAATCTGGCAAATTCAATGTTGCTTGTATGTTTTTATTTTTTTAAATGTACATTGATAAAAACAACCACTAACTGAAATATGTACAGGCAATGATTATTCACGATTTGAGTTGATAAGAAAACATGAGTTGTGTTGGTGGGTTTTGAAGTATGATTAAAACACTAAGGGGGTAATTCATAGAATCCAGCGCAGAAGTAGCGCACGCGGCTGGTGCAGAGAGCCACACACTGCGTATTCATGGATTTCCCCATCCAAATCCAGCCGTGGTGCAGCGACCATCCAGCAGCGCCAGTTACGCCCCTAACACCACCCCTTGCAGCAAAAACAGCCAAACAAATCCACAACATGGAGCAAAGGCCAGTGTATCAGCATACAGCCCCCCAACAACAAAATTGCACTAAAAACGCTTGCGTACCCCGATCGTGCCAGCCAAATTGCGTGTAAAACTCCTCGTGCACCCCTCGGAATACAGGTACGTGTATTCCCAGGGGTGCGCAAGGAATTTTTACACACAATTGGCTGCTGCGAGCAGGGTACGCGTATTCCGAGGGGTGCGCAAGGAGTTTTATTTGCGATTTGGCTGGCGCAAGCACCCCTCGGAATACAGTTAACCCGCTCGTGCCAGCCAAATCGCGTGTACAACTCCACGCACATCCCTGGAATACGCGTACCCCTCTTGCACCAGCATAATCGCATGTAAAACTCCACGCGCACCCCCAGAATATGAGTAACCCACTCGCGCCAGCCCAACCCACTCGCGCCAGGAAAGAGTGTGTAAAACTCCTTGTGCACCCCCGGAATACGCGTACCCTGCTCACGACAGCCCAATTGCTTGTAAAACTCCATGTGCACCCCCGGAATATGCGTAACCTGCTTGCGCCAGCCCAATCACAGTTAAAACTCCACACGCAACCCCGGAATGCGCGTACCCTGCTCGCGCCAGCACAATCGCATGTAAAACTCCTTGCGCACCCCCGGAATATGCGTACCCCACTCGCGCCAGCCCAATCACGTGTAAAACTCCACGCGCACTCCCGGAATACACGTAACCCGCTCAATCGCGTGTTAATGTCTGCGCGTGCTCGGATCACCCACGCACGCACCTCGCAAGCAGCCCACACCACAACAGAGCCTCCCATATCCAGTGAGCATGTCAGCAGGCAGCCCACACCACAACAGAGACCCCCATCACCAGTGAGCATGCCAGCAGGCAGCACACACCACAACGGAGCCCCCCAACGACAGCAACCTGCCAGCAGGTCCCAACTCATGTCTCCCCAACCCACCAGTGACGGCAAACTGCCAGCAGGCCCTGACTCATGTCCCACCACCCCCACCAGTGACGGCAACCTGCCAGCAGGCCCGGACTCATGTCGCCCCACCCCCACCAGTGACGGCAACCTGCCAGCAGGCCCTGACTCATGTGCCCCCACCGCCACCAGTGACGACAACCTGCCATCAGGCCCCGACTCATGTGCCCCCACGCCCCACCAGTGACGGCAACCTGCCATCAGGCCCAGACTCATGTCCCCAATCCCCACCAGTGACGTCAACCTTCCAGCCAGCCCCGACTCATGTCCCCCACCCCCACCAGTGACAGGTACCTGCCATCAGGCCCGACTCATGTCCCTCTAACCCCCACCAGTGACGGAAACCTGCCAGCAGTCCCCGACTCATGTCCCCCCACCTCAGTGATGGTAACACAGACCTCAGCATTGTATGGACACCCAAATGTAACCCCATAGCAAACCCCCACAATGCAAATCCACGACCAAACATTGTTGCCACTCCCCAGCACATGCCCCATCCCACGTCAATCACAGCAGCACACGTGCATGCACCCCTAGATATGTGCAACATAGGCACACATCAGTGACACATGACTGAGCCAATGACAACTGATGCATGCATCAAGCAAATAATAGTAAACCACACCGACACTGGCCATGAATGAAATGTATTAAAAATAAAATAAATATGACAAAATTAATCATGCCCATGAATAAACAAATAATGAAAATGTAAATAAAAACAAAATCAGAAAGTGAAAAGAAATCCATGATAATATGAAAAAGAAAAAAATGGTCCATCGTCCAAAAGAACTTCTGCATATTCACAAGGAATACAAATAAAAAATAAAAAAAACATTACTTCAAGGAAAAAAACAATAAGAAAATCCACAGAACATCCAACTATTTACATGTAATTCCACAAGGGTCCATGATCCAGAAAAATACATAAACAATCCAAGGTCCTTGAGAAATACACCTATTTACAAGAAATGTTAACACAGGTCCATTATCCCCCAAGAAAATAAGCAATACAAGGTCCATGATAAATACAACTATTTACAAAAAGTGGAGCAATGTCCAATAAATTCAAAAAATAAAAATAAAAAAACATAAAGGAAACTTATGCCTAAAGAACTATTTACAATGACGGAGGGCTAATCCTATGGCTCACTTCTTGATGTGAATGTCTTTGGCCAGGGCATCATCAAACTCCATGTTGATGTCCCGGAGTTGGGCCTGGGCTCTATCCTCGAGGGCTCGCAGGGACATCGCCATGGTCTCCACCAACTCCCTGCGAGTCCCCTCAAGGAACGATGCCCGCCTCAATGCACGGTGCATGGAGTGTTCCGCCCTGAAATTAGCGAGCCGTGCCCTCTCCACCCGCCACCGCTCAGCATCTATACGCTGGCCCAACCGCTGCCACACAGAAGACACACTCAGTCCCAGGTCCTCCTGCCCGTCGGCCAATGACTGCTCCCGGGATGTTGTTGGCCCAGAGTGCTGATGCCTCCCATGTCGAGCCTGCTGCCACACCAATGCCAATTGCCTCTGCCACCACGATGGCCTCTGGGACGATGGAATCCCCCGGTGCCGCCGTGCACATACCCTGCTCGGAGGTGCCTGCACATCCTCCATTGGCAGGGGTCTAGTTGTTGTGGTGACCACCTCTGCTGGTCCTCCGACTCCCGACTGTGGCAGGGATTTGTTCTCCACCAGCCTGGCCGTGGTGGATGGGGCAGGTCCAAAGGGTGCCCAGGTGAGACATGGGCGGAAAGACAGCACAGAGGATGACTGGCACATAGGGTGTGCAGATGAGGAGGGGGTCCCAAGAGCGCCCAGCACACGGAGGAATCCTGTGCCAACAACCTGTCCTAGCAAGTCGATGCGGGCACACAGGTGTTTGAAATGATGTGCGTTGTCCTGCCTGGAACCAGACACATCATCCTGAATCCGCCGTGTGCTAAACACGACACCGACTAGGACAAGCTCAACCCTGTCACGGATTGCCATGTCCGCAGGTAGAGGAAGGTCAGTTGACGTAGACACATCCCCTACCTGCAAACAGGCCTGGACAGAGGCACCCCTGCTGGTGCAGCATGATGCAGTCGCAGGATCAGGGACAGGATTGCACACAGGCACTTCCACGGCGACCTGTGCTGCCTCCTGCCCCTGCCCCTGGACTGCACCACTTGCACCAGTGGAACCACCCACTCCAGGCCCCATGCGTAGGTCTGATAGAGCCTCCTCTTCAACCACAACCCCATCAACCTGGATGACTCTCTGCCATCTTCCGTAGTATGCCCCTGTGGGGGCTCACCTGCCCCTTCTTCTGCCGAGGAGTCCAAATCTAACCTTGGCCTCTTGGACCTCCCCTCGGCAGCTGCTGCCATGGACGCGGCACCAGTCCCCTCACTCCCGGAAGATATTATTACCTGGGAGGGGGGCAGGACCATGCGTCTCCGGCTGGCAGAGGCATCTCTGCACTGGGCTCCAAAGCACCGTCTCCGCCCTTTTCGTCAGTCTACGCTGCAGACAGGGAGAGACAGAACACAGGCATCAGGACACTGTACAATTGTCTGCTAGACACATAATTATAGAACATGAGAGGCAGTGTCAAACATCACAGACGGCATCACACTCCCCATCACTCAGGTCAATTGAACCCACACAAATGCACAAAACAACAACAGGCATCTGCATCCATTCACATGGAACTGCATGAACATCCTGAGGGTGGCATGAGTCAAAAGCATCATGGAGCATGTCATTCGCATGCACACATGCCACCAGACAGATATGCATCTGGCCATCTCTACCTCCTGTCACAGTGCAATCATCGTCCATTATGTCACATCTGCAAATCAGGTACCTACATGTCTGTGTCACATGCTACCGTGGCGTCTCACAGTCACACACATACCAAACAGACACACACACATGTATACCGTGCACGTAGATCAAGGTGGGACAAGCATCCATGTGTCACACCCCAAACATGGCTGAGTACATACACAGGCATGACTGGACTCACATGCAGCACGGTTATGTACCTGCACATACAAATCCATACATGGGCCATGTCAGATATAAGTCCAAGCTGCACACTCCTGCCACACCTCAACATGCACTGTGTCGAATGAGAATGCATGGACGCTTACCCCTCGACTCCAGACGGGGCTGCCCCTCGAGGACCTGGAGGTGAAGCACTGGGTGAATGCGCTCAAGGACTCTCATCTGGTCGGTGGAAAGCAGGACCCGGCGCCACACTGCATCCGCTGCATCCAAGAGTCACCGGGCCTTCTTGAGGGTCCTGGACTTGAAGTCCTCCCAGCGCTTATGGACGTGTTTCAATTTTCAGGGTGCCACCCCCTCCGCTTTGATGGCACCCATGATGACCAACCAGATCCTCTCCCATCCATCATTGTCGGCACGTAGTCGTCCGAAGAGGGCATCATAATGTCCCAGGACTGATCCACCATGATTCCAACTTCTTTCGCAGTGAAGCTGCCAGCCATCTGCCTCTCTGCCGGGGGGGTCGCCACTGGTCCCAGATGGAGTTTGACCCAACATGGCAACCCCTGAGGCAGGTGTAGGTGGGTAACTGGGTCCTGGGGCTGGGCTGTGGAGCTATAGTACACCTGTTGGGAGTGTTCTGTTACAGCAGGGGTGGTCACAGCAACTGAAACCCTGGCGATGGCTGATGTGCAGGCAGAAAATAGCAGGGCACGTTGGCAGCAGGCAGGCAGCAGCAGCAGATGGCTCATAGGAGGCTCCCTGGGCTCTGGGGGGCAGTTTCATGGCCTTCTGGGCAGGAGCATAGTCTTCTGTGTGTTGTCGCGTGGCCAGCTTGATGCAGAGTGAATCCGCACGTGCAAAACAGCACGTCAGCGTGCGATTACGTGAAATCCAAGGAAAGGCCCTTAGCGTGTAAGCGCACAAGTGACGTTACGTGCACAGGTGTTTCCCTCGGCATGGGTTAAAGGTGAGAGCAGGCAACAGTTTGCTGTATGTGCTTTTCGTGGAGACCGACGCTTGTGTTTACTCTTCTTGTGGTTTCACACGCGATTACATCACAGCGGATAGATTTCATCTTCTTTTGGTGGAGGAGTTGCATACGCGCTCAAGCGTGTGTGTTTTTCTTTTGCATGCAAGGCAGATGGTGAGTCGCGCATGCTATATTTCCCACTGCTGGTGCCTCTGTGTATCGCGTACCCATTTTCAAGGTCATAGTAGCCCGCGTGTTCCACGTGTATATGTTTTTTGTGTCCCTGGGTGCCACAGCGTACTGCGGGAGGTTTATGACACGCACGTGGGCTACCGGGGGTTGCATGCATGTTTGTCATCATTTGTGGGTGCCTGAGCATTGTGTGACCCGTCAGGGTGACAAACAGCCTTGCAGAAGCACAGGGGTGTGTCTAACATCACGTACCCTGGCCCCTTTATTCTAATTGCCCAGGACAATTGTTGGTTCACTTCCCATTGGCAATATACCATCTGTGTCATGGTTGGGAGGCCACCAAAGCTACAGGGCAGCAAAGTAGGGCGTCCTGTGTTAGTGTTGTCCGTGGTTGGGGACGTGGCCAGGGTGACCAGGGTGCACAGGCAGTACCGGGTGGTCAGGGTCCCACATAAGCTCCTTGTCTCCCAAGCTCAGATTCTCTCGAGGTTGGACTGCTCTAACAGCCTCTTTCTAAATCTACCTTCCTCCCCTCACCACCCTTTACAACTAATCCAGAACAAGACTGGGAGACTTGTCCTGGGCCTCAAGGCCTGGCCTCGTATCGCTGTGCTTGCAAGGATTAAATGTAAAACCCTTTGCATTGTCCACAAGGCTTTCTGGGGCCTGGGTCCTAATTACCTTCAACTATCCCTCCGTATATAACTCCCCTCTAGAGCCCTTTGCTACTCCACCTCAAACTCCCTCAGGGTCAGCCATTTTTCAAAGGAACAAACTTGTGGTAGATCCTTATCTTCTGCTGGGGCCTCCTTCTGGAACTGCCTGCCTACCACCTTGAAACTTGAGGAGAACCATCTACAGTTCAGGAAGCTCCTCAAGACCTTCCTCTTCTACTCTGCCTTTGCTCCTCTTCTCCCCTGCTGATCTGCTTTCTCTCTCAGCAATGCTGCACCTGGCCACCTTCTGCCCTTCGGCCCAGGTACCTGCTCACTCTGGCACCCTCCTGCACTGCCTCCTGGCCACCCCTTGTACTAGGGCCTGTATCTGTACCCATACAGCCCCTCCTCTTCTTCTGCACTTATCAGATACTCCCTTTCTGACTAACCTTGCTTTTGGTCACTCACAGGCTGCACTTCCACTGTTTTGGATCACAATGTGTATTTGTTTATTTACTCATTATTTACCTTGTCCTCTCTTATGCTTTGCACTCTCCAATTTGTCCCCCCTCCCATGCGCTTTCCTCCCTTTCACTCCCGATGCACTTGCACGTTCTCAATGTCACTGGGCCCAGTAAGATTGTTGTTTCTGTTTTCTCCCCTGTTCCCCTCCCTTTGCCTGGTTGCGCTCTGAAACACCTGTGTACGAGCGCAATATGAATAAATTATCATTTCATGTCATATCATGTTGCAGCTCACTCACATGTCTGCATGTGGCCTGTAATGTTGTTGCACTCAGCACTCGGCCTATCTGATCACATGAGTGCCCTGTATGTGTGGACAGCTTGCAAGGTGGTCCTCACGGGCACGCTTCCTTGCCTCTCAAACCCGTTGCAGCTCAATTTCAACATGGCACTGGTGAGTTACATGTTCGACTACTGCCATTGCCTGTTCCCCATTCCTGTGTACATGCACACTTCCCTCTGCAGACCTGCAGGACCATACTTTGTCCTTGGTGCAGTGTGTCTCACTCAGACTGTGCAGATGGCAGTGGCTCCCCGTGGACATGAGTGCCCATTCATGCTCCATGTGCATTCCATATATGCCCCTATGGGTCCTTGACAGGCTGATCATCGTGGTGCGTCTCCAGGATTATTTAAGTGTCATGGTATTTGGTCATCCATTCGATGCTCACTCTAGGTCAGTCCCTCATCACGCACATGTTTAGGGTCTCCTCGTCTGTGTCGTCACCCTGTTACAGGCCGCCTACCTCTGTTCAACTGGTGTTGTGGCTTCTGCATGCATGGGTGTACTACTGATGGTTTCTCATGTGTCCTGCTTCATGTCCACTTCTCATCTTCTGTTGTGTAATTTGACTGACGAGATGCAATTGATGCATGTCAACACTGTCTGCCAATGCACTGTTCTCTGGTCAACCTTTCATTGTCATGCACTGCCTCCCTGCAATTCCCAAAGGGTGGGAGGTTCACTGTATCCATGCAACCCAGTGCATGCACTTTGCACATGATGGCTGCACTTGCCCTTACACTGCCGTCATGTTTAGAGATTGACATCACTACGTATGTGTTGATGTTGGAAGTTGAGGCAGTACACATGCACTGCACTGCACCCACCCACTTCTGTACCATGTTCTGGTCTTCAACATGCCTACGCAATGCTGCTATGTCACAGTGACCTGGCATGTATGTTCCCATGTTCATCCCTTCACTTTATCGAAATGCACTAGCATCCTGTGACACCTGTACTCTGTATTGGTGATGGTTGTTGAGTTCTGCATGTCAACATGCATATAACATGTGTCATGGGGTGTTTGGTTTCACTTGCAGTTGTGGCTTTTTGGGTGTTTCGCCATGCTTATGTTCCATGCCATCTCTTTGTTGCCATCTCTCATCTGGCTTGGATCTGTGCCTGCCAGAGGTTGTGTGTGATGCAGGTGAGATGCAACATGTAGTAAATGTGTAAGCTTCACATTTTACACACATCCATTTCTGCTTTCGGGATACCCTTGCATTGCAATGCCACTGGATGCATGTCGGAGTTTGAGTTGTGTGTGACATGCCTTCTTCATGTGTTGGCTGTCGATGTTGTGATGTCTATGTGTGTGGTATGTGCTGCTGACATTTGTGCTCCTCTTTCTTTTGTTTACATTACAGGTGATGAGGCACTGGAGGCAGTGGATGAGGATGTGATTCTAGACGCGGTGGTGGGTTTAAGTCCCCAATCTAGCACCATTGGTGGTTGTGGGTTGGTAGACCACGAAAACCCAATTTTGCTCCAGGCCATCGTGTCCAGGGCTGACCATGAGTCAAGCTCTGATGAACTCTCTGACCACAATGTTGAGTTGGATGTGCATCGTGTTTTTTGTCGCCGGTGAGTGATCCTGCAGTGGATGATCTTCTGTCCGCGACACCTGCAGTGAAGGTAATGCCCTCAAGGGGCCAGTTAGTGTTGGAAAGTCTGCCTGTGGTGGTTACGAGTGCACAGTTACACTCCACAGCAGTTGCTCAAGTTCCTGGGGCATCAGGTCGACGGAGGGATGCAGTCCGGCAGCCGCGGGCGGTGCCAACCCAGCAAGGACCACGGCTCCTCGGGCGGGGCAGGAGTAGAGTCCAGCAATGCAGTGGCCGTGCGCCACCGGGGACCACTGAGTGGGAGCATGCCATGTATGCCATCGCACACTAACAGTGCAGTTGAGATGATGGCTCAAGGCATGGAAAGTGTGGCCTGTTCCATCCTCACCCCTGAGAGGCAGGTGCAGCTCCAGCAGCAGGCAACGCGTTCCACGTGCCGCTCACTCAGGATGGGCATGGCAGCCTCTGACACGGCACACCGGGCTGAAATGGTGGCTCCGTGTGAAGCAATTGCTGCTCAGGCAGAGGCACACAGGGATGCCCTGAGGGAAGAACACCAGTCCCTCAGATCTACTCTGGGTGTGCTCATGATGACCCACAGAACGCAGTCACAAGAGAGGATGAAGCAACTTGAAAACACCATCTTGGCTGAACTCCGTGCAACCCGGGAGGTGCTCCGTATGTCACGTAAGGCCATGCAGGCAGAACTTCATCATACACGTGAGACATTGCGGCAGGAAGCACATGTATCACATGATGTGATGCATGCAGACCTACATGCCATAGCCATGCAGGACGGAGCTTACCAGACCTGCTTGCTTGCTGTGGATAGGTGTGGTGAGGCAACTTTACCACGTCCATCTTCTTATGTACATCCAGAGGGTGACGACGACTTATCTCTCACACAGGTCGGGCCATGCAGGCGTTGAGCCCATGGAGGATTTTTTAATTTTTGATCTCAACATCAACACATGTGGGTGTTGAGGTGCTCCATGTACCTCGCCCCTCCTGGGTGAATCCCCACCCCCGGGTCGTATGTGGCTATTTTATTTTTCTATTAGTGTTTGTCTATTGTGCATTCATGTGACAGTGTGGTGCTTTGCGGAATTTGAAAGCATCCACTGTGTGTTCTAGATGGGCCCATACAATCTTGTCTGGTGTATGTGTTTGTGTCTTGGGCTCCTGACACATATACCATTCCTGCTTCCCCTTTCCATGGGCTCACAAGGATGGCTTGGTGTGACAGCATCTTACACAGGGACATTGAGCTTCTGTCATATCTGTGGCCAGTCTGCAGTCCTAATTGTGTATACACCCCTAGTGGGTATTCCGGATGGTTTTCCAATGCATGTCTGCACTTCATTTTGGTGAGTATTTTGTTGACTATGCATTTCACCACGTTGCTTGTGATGTTTTTTATGACTTGCCTGTCTATGTTGTTGATGCACTTCCTGCTGTAGTCGGTACCGTGCACCCTTTGGCTGTGCAACAAACACTGTTGATGGGAGGGGTCCATGTGGTGTTAATGTCACATTGGGACACTTGGGCTACAGTGATTGGTCACTGTCTGACATTGTCGATGTGGAGTACTCTGTACATGATGTGTTCTGCTGGTCAATGGATGAACCTGTGTTGTGTTTGCTTTTGAGGTGTCAGGGGATTAGTGCGGTTTAACACACTGGGGGGTCCACAGGGGCAATGTTCATATGTGCTGTGTACAGAACACTGAGGGTCACTTCTTTTCACATGCATGTATTCAGTGCATGTCCCTACTGACACAAACACTTAGACAACACACCCCCACATCGACAACAACATGCACACACGTGCACCCATATTGCGTTCTCAGGAATGCAGTGTCCCTGCAATGCATGATCACTTTCAATTCCTTGATAGTGTACATGCATCACCAGGTACTTTTGGTTGATTGTACTTATCTTTCAAGATGCTCAAGGGCTTTCACCAACGCACAGCAGACTCACTGTGCTGTCTGGTGAGCGGTGTGTTGCAGGGGACACACACGCAGCACAAAGTGTTTCTATTGGCACATTTCTATTGCCCAATGTGCATGGCAACAGGCATTTTGACTTTTGTTGCTGGTACCGCTGGTGGCATGCATTTGTGCCACAATTTTTATGGGTGGGAGGTTTTGGTCACTCATTTCATCAGATTCCATGTCAGGTATATGTGTCTACTGCCTGTTTACATTTCTCATGTGGCACTTCATGACAATTGTGTCATGTGTTGTGCCTTTGGTTTGCTGTTTTGCTATTGCATGCAATGGCATGGTGTGGCAGACAGGGGTCATGGGGGTTGGGAGGGTTTACGTGACATACCAGTATTTCCATGCCCTGTTTTGCAGGGGGGTGGTGGAATATGCATCTTGCATGGGTTCCTTTTGGTCACACGAGATTGGTTATGTTTAAATAGCTAGGGATGCACACAATGTAGCATTTCCATGCACACATTCTCAGGGTGGTAAGGTTTGACAGTTTATTTTCCCTTTGTCATCATTGATTGTCACCTGGTATGTGCCAGGCCTTTGTGCACTACGCCGGGGTGGGAGTTTAGGTGAAGAATGTTGTCACAAGCTGGGTGTGGGTTAACTCACCACATGCCCTTTCCACTCCCATGCGCGTGTGGTTGGGGATGTTGAGGCACCGCTATGTCCACTGGTATGCCCCGCCATGTTGCAACGTTGTGCAGGACACATGCTGCCACAATGATCCTGCACACTACTGCATATAGTAGCTGACCGCCTGAGCGGTCAAGGGAGCGGAAGCGTGCATTAAGCACTCCGAATGTGCACTCCACTATGGCCCTGGTTGCAATATGGGCTGCGTTGTATCTTATCTGGGGTGGTGTGGTGGGGTTCCGTATTGATATCATCATATAAGTACTCAGAGGTAGGCACTGTCCCCTGGGGAGGTGATAGTGGTTGTCATTAGTTGGGCTGGTGTATATGTCTGTCTGTGATATGCATGCATGTGCACAGGCAATTGTACTCACCAATGGGCCATATGCTGCCATACTTCCCAGCTTCCGGGTCCCGGCTCAGGGTGGACATTCTGTATATGAAACTGTCATGGATGGACCCTGGATAGTTTGCATAGACAGAGGTGATGATTCCCTTTGCATCGCATACCACTTGCACATTGATGGAATGCCAGTGCTTGCGGTTGCAGTAGATGTTCTCAGTGGCCCTTGGTGGACGTAGGGCCACATGGGTGCAATCTATGGCACCAAGCACTTTGGGAAAGTGTGCCACCCTGTAGAAGTCCTGGACCACGACCTGCCTTTCTGCAGGTGTTCTGGGCATGTATATGTGCCTGCAGACTGAGGGGTGCACAGTCATGACTGCCAACACCTGGTGTAGGCAGCGTGACTGCATGGGCTGTGAGATGCCCCCAACTATGGCAGTTGTCTGCTAAAATGATTCAGTGGACAAGAAAAGGCAGAACATTGCATACCTTTTCCAAGGGGCTCAGTGGTTGGGAGCACAAGGTGGGTGATGTGAGGTCATTCTCCCACTCAGTGACCAGGTTTAGGATGATATGAGGTGGAAACCTATACCTGCCATAGACATGCTCATCAGGCATACCAAAAAGGCTGGTCCTGCACAAAAATGTGGGACATGGCTATTCTCCTCCTCCTGCGGTGTCCCACGATCACTGCTGCGGGAAATGGGACATTCATTGTAGCTGTATATGCTTGTTTGTTTTTTGCATGCACTTTTATACTGCGTGGGGGTGCTTTCGCCTGCTTTCATGTGGCGGATGGATTTGTGCGTGTGCGTATCTTTTAGCATGTGTGGGTTTTCCCCATTCGATTCCATGAATACGTGTTGTTCGCGAGCGTGTGTGTGTTGCGTGTTGCGTGTATTTCCCAGCGGTACTTCCCCTGTTACACCCACATTTTCATGCGTTGTTCCCCATTCCGTGTGTTCGGTCTGCTTTTTAGGTGTGCGCTTTCGCTGTGCGCGTGGCGTACAGCGTTTGGAAAGTTACACTGACATGTAAGGTTAGCGCGGATTTGGCGCAGCTCCCTGGAAAGCCACGCACACAGCCTTCCATGAATCGCTTGCGTGCAATCTTTCCATGAATTACCCCGTAAATGATATGTGTATGTTATGGATCAGTTACCGTGTTTTAGTGGCAGGAATTTTTCACTGCAGCTATGTTCACTGTGGTATTTTCACCCTGGACATATTTGCTATATGTGAAAAAACCTTAAAGGGATGGTACATTAAGTAGCACTAATAAAAACCTATGAAATTCAATAAAAACATTTTGTTAAAGGGATGTTATGGTTACAAGTAAAACTGAAAAAACCCAGAAATCCGCCAGTTATGCTAAGCTAAGCAACCATAATTCACACCACCACCGTGCACTTCTGAGACTAACACCCAGGACATGAAAGATAACATTACACATTTCATTGATGACACCTAACATTGTCCCCTGATCACCTGCCCCTCCATAGCTGTGCTTGCCACCCCTAACCTTACTTCCATGTCCACCTTACTTCCTGGCCTCTCCTGAAAAAAATAACATACAAATTACATAAAATTAAAAAAACACCAAAAAAGGTTTCTCTAGGACCCACCTGTCACAGTAAAAGAAATAGAAGTACAAATATGCTTATAGATTCCATCTAGTTTACATTTTTCAGTTAAGTAGTTAGACTCAATAAGATTCTCCAACATTCCCATTGGCATTCTCTACTATGCTAAAGGGAATAATGGGCAATTGTATACTAGAGAAAGAGAAAAAAGAACAGCAGCAATGTTCTGTCCCAAACACTTTACTCTAGCATACAATAAGGACTATAATCCATGGACCTTCATGACTATCCACGATCTCAACAGTCCCCTCTCTAGGCCATTCATTATTAAAAAACCTAGAATGCATGTGCACACCATCGAACAAGACAGCCCTTCTACATGTTGTACTGTTATGTTTGTAGCACTCTCGCTTTGCCTGCTTTGAAACAGGCCCACATATATCCACCAATCAGTTCACAAAACTCTACATATAACCCTATCAACCTATTAAACTTCCAGACACCAATTGCCACCTAAAAGTTATCTACAAATCTTGCTTATCCCAAAAATGTTGTACTCACTGCTACTATAAATTAACACATGCATTGTTCAGTAAAAGAAGTGCATGGATGAAAGAGGCGTAGATGTGATAATCCACAGCCAGGACATAACAGCCTTAGTTATAATTCCACCTGTGCATTGGTAGGATTTGGTTTGTCTAGTTGTGCGGTACAAATGACACAATTAATTAATCAATCAGGAGTAGGGAATACCAAGTGCTCATACAAGCCCAGAAAGAAAGTGCCAAGACATAACAAAGTGGGAGGTCACTAGCTACCAAGGCTGTGGTACACATCAGCCATACAGTAGAAGTGCAAGGGCAGTCCTGAAGGGGGTGTGTACTGGTGCCGACTAGATATACGGCCTAGAACATGTAGGGTTCATGAAGGGTCATGCCACCAGTCTCAGTGGCAGTTGTGTGAGTTAGCAGGGAAAGGTTTAAATAAAAGAGGAACATAAAAGTAGATTTTTCAGAAATATCCAGAACTTAAGGAAGTCCAGATCAACTATAAGAGGAGCTGGAAGGCTGTTCCAAAGACAGGCACCAGCCGAAGACAGAGACATGCCTTCTACTCTATGTTTCAAAAAGTGTTTGACAAGCAGAGTATTGGAGTTCTTGTATCTGGAACAATAGCAGATATGAGCTAATTAGCAATGGCCTCTTGAGATCCAGGACAACAACTCCATGTTGAATCGCCCGTAGTGCACACAGATGCTTAACCTATTGTGTGTCTTGGGGAAACCTGTTTAAAGGAAACTCAAAACACCAGGTTTTTGCGTGTTTTGAGGATCCTCAAACATTCAAAAAATGTTGGGTGATTTGGCTGAAAAATCTTAAAGTTCACTGAAAAGATGGCCTGCAAATGAAGGCAGGTTGTTCACCTCTTCATGGCCATAAAACAAGCTGGCAGGCCCTGGCATGGCAGTGGGGAACCATTAACATTGGCCTATTCTGCCAAGAGTGTGGTTCAAAACATGGATTTCCAAAGCACAAGAAATAGAAAACAAAACTCACCCACCGAAAACAAAAAATATTTAGTGGAGATGGTCTCACCTGCATTGTGAATAGAAACATGCAATTCTGATGGCAATGTGGAATGCAGCTTTTCCTCACAGGGAGAAAGAAACATGCACGAGCCGAGCAGCCTGGGAGCTCTGGTGCCAGTAGGGTTCTTTGCAATGTGAAGGACCTGCCTTTCAAAGTTCGGCTGCGCTCAAGTAACACATGTCTATTTGCAAGTGACTGAATTTTGAGTTTTGGCAATTAAGTAGTGCTGAAGCGCCACCTATTAATTTAAATGTTTGCATTGGAATACAGCTAGGAGGAAGACAGTATGTGAGTAGGGCTGCTCAGCTTGTGTATGCTTTTTCGGATTATTTAGGCACCATTTGACTGCCCATAACCACTCTTATCGCTATATATGGCCATTCCCAGTCCCAATGTACCCCTGCTCGCCCAAACCACATTTTCTCCGGCTCTCTTTGAGCTAGCGCCAACAAGTAGAAGCATCAAACTTTGATATTGCAAGTATTTTATGAGCATTGTGCTGAGAGTTAATGGCTTAATTGCAGCTGTACGTGGGCTACTGGTGTGCACATTATTTAACCAAGTGTGCCTCCAGCCCTTTTTTATATCTGTTTCTTGCACTGAAGTCCAGTTAAAGGTTTTGTATAGGTTTTAGATATGCATTTGCCAGGAACCACTATAATATGCAAAGGTACTCACACAATATTCTGACTTTTGCCACCTTATAGCTAGGCAGTATCAGCATGGCAGTGCCTGATAAATGCACCTCATTTATCATTTGCCTACACAAAAGCCACAACTATTGGCTTTTCTAAGTGTGTAATGTGCTGCAGTATTTACAAGTCATTGGAAACAACATGTTAACACTATATAAAAATAAATATTAAAAACCAGAAATATGCATAATCAAATGCCCAATTATGGCATCCTGTTAAATGCTTGGTTTAGATTGGCAGCACGTTGTGTGAGCCAATGCACATTGATCAAAACAACAGACAACTCAAATAGACAAATTGAATCGCCTCGAACCCTTATTTTTGGTACCGTTCACCAGCCATGCTTTGCCATCTACTTCTGGGCTGGGATAATATGTAGTGTTCATAATAATTCCACTATTGGCTGTATGGGGAAAGGGCCTTAGTGCCAGCACAGATCATGAACATTGTGCAAGCCTGTAAATGCATCATAAAGGCCTCCTCAGTAATCACATGCCACTACAAAGAAAATGTGAGAAAGGTGCTGACGAACTACAATATGTCAGCATCGTGTCTGTGCTTTTTGTTTCTTCTTTAGGTTGCTGTGCCTGTGAAAAACGGCATCTGTTCTGTTTACAGAAATTACCCGTCCAGGTCTTTAACACAGTTACAATTTAAAAGAAACAGAAACAGAATATTTCCACGAACAGAAACACGTACGAATATACACACACACAAGCACACACACACACGGCACACACACATGCATGCATGGATACACACATACGCGAATATGCACAGGCACACACATGCTCACATACACATGCACACATAGGCACCCATGCCAGCATGCACACACACAAAAATAAAGAAAACCAAGTGCACAATCAAATGTCCAACCGTAGCTTCCAGCAATATAGTTGGCTTAGATTGGCAGCACGTTTCGCACACAAGCGCACACACAGGTGCACATACTGCAAACTTTGCATTTTCAATTGCAGTTTGCTGTTACTCTAAAGTATTTATGTTCAATTGATTTGAAGGTGAACTAAATGTATCGACTTTGGTTGGTTAGTCATGCTGGAAAGCAGATTTGTGGTCACCTGTGAATGGTAAACAGGGAAAGAACCCATCGTTCAACAAAGATGGATATTGGGTGATTAGTGTAGCAGACAACCGAATGGCCTAGGACTCTAAAGAAAACAGTTATCTGATGTCATTTAAAGGTTGACTGAGAAAGGTTTAGTTGTCTGGGTCCACCGAATTCCAGAATAGGGAAAAGCTCATTGATGGTTCTTCCTTCAACTGTATTACTTTTACACCTGGTTAGGAGGTAACAATGCTCGACCTTAGGCTCTGATTGGTTCTGTAAGGTAGGATCGATGTTCACAGGTGCTATGGACCCCCTCCCCCCACCATAGGATTTGTATGCAAGGCAGAGTTACTGAACATTATTTTTTTCAATGGAGCATATTTTGGACTCCCTGTACCAGAAACAAAAAGCCTAGAGTAAGCCTGTTTTTTTTTTTTTTTGTGTTTTTGTTTTGGCATCTGCATCTTGCTCTGTCTTGCATCCTGCATATCTGCAACTACTGCTTGACTTGGCAACCTTTGCCACGCGTGGCATCTTGTCTACATGTGGCCCCTGATTGACTTTTCATCCTTGCTGTGTCTTGTATTTGTTGACCTACATGCACCGATTGATGGCCATTTCGCAGCTTGTGCGGTGTCTTACACAGTCTTACCTGTGCTTATACTTGCTTGCCTGATGTATCCCCTCATTCCGTGAGACGAGGCTCTTCCAGGCTGCTGGCACTCCTACCTGTTCAGTCTTAATTGCATGTCAGCTTGCCTGATGTAACCCCTCACTCCATGAGGCACAGCTTTCAAGGCTTGAGGCACTCTTACTCGCCTGTCACAATTGCAGTGCTGGTCTTCCTTAATGCAGTTTACCTACTTCTTCCAACACTTTTAACTTGTATATTAATGTACCTCCCACCCTCTTCCCCTACTGCACTTCCCCCCCTCCCCTTCCTCCTTTTTCAAGTTTAGCACTTGCACGTTCCAAATCGGCTCACGACCTGGTCAGAACGCTATTCTTTGTGGTACTACCTTCTAACCCCTTCCTGACTTCCCCGTTCCTGACCTCTGGCACGTTCCAAATGTTTCGGCACCCCTCAAAAATGTTTTGTTTTTGTTGTATCCCCTCTCCTCTTCCCCATTTCCCCTCTGTCTTGATGCGCCTTGAACCACAGTTTCTTGCTGTATAGTGTGCATCACAAATAACCAATACATAAAAAAAATTCAAAAGACATTTACGCATTTTGTTTCTGCTGCACCCCATGTTCATGTATTTGTATGGCGGACTGGACAGGTGGGACGTATTGTAAGAGGATTCAATTCAACACTACAGCTAAATCAATGCCTAGTCTGGGAAACTGAATGAAAACGCTTATTGATATATCTTTATGTCCAGTTCATGCGTTCTGGATGACTACCCCTATATAACACCCCTCTCTTGGAATCCCCCTGACCCCACTGAGCCAAGAAGTAGTTCTGTTTTGCAAGTTTAAAAGGTTTATTTGATAATTTAAACAATATATATATAAATATATCACACTTTATAATAAATTAATAATTGAATCTCACACTTAATCTGAGCAGTAATCAATAATGGATAGTCCGGCACTAGCACACTTCTTTATAATCAATGATGAGTGGTTATAGGATGGATAAGATAGCATGCTTGGGAATAGGAACAGGAGAATAAGGTGGTAGAGAATGCTTTATCTAGTTTCAGATGGATGCAATGTTGAATGAAAATGCAATACAGAAAATACTCAATATGATTTCAACAAAACAATGTAATCACTTTTCTCTGGCAATCCACTCCCCCCCCCCCTTTATGCAATGCAAGGAAATGGAAGGAAAGCACACAGTTCTCAGAAATGCAATCAAATGTAATTCAGTTCACCCCAGCAAGCTTAGACTACAGAAGTTTGAAACACAGGCCCAAATGCTTTTATATGTGCTGGCAATGAAGTGAGGAATATGCTGAAAATGGTTTTAATTCCCTTTAGGAGGTTTAGGGTGAGTGAAATATACTTGGGATGAGTTCAGGCTCACTTTAGCAAGGATCCAGGAGTAACTAGCAGGTTAAACGAATTTTTGGCAAAGGAAAGCAATGAAGCTGCTGTTTTCACACGTGGCTGGATTTTTAACCAAATTGCAAATCGCGGTAAAATTTGCGAGTGCGAGAATCGTGATTACGGCAAAACTATAACTATAGCAAGTCGGTTCTAGGTTCGCTGAAAAGCTAAGATTCCAAGCTTTCGGAGGAAAGTTAAACCAAGTTCCTAGCCCAAACGGTTCCAGAGATACGGACGATTAAATAAAGGTAGTTTTTCGGATTTGAAATTTTAAAAGTTCAAAGCGACAGGTTACAGCTTGCAGCTAGAAAATGACAGGTGACAGCTTTGCAAATGACAGGTGACAACTTATAGGAGGCAGTTCTGGTTAGATTAAAATAGATTGAATTATATTATATTAAACTAAGGGATAGGTTCTGAGTTTTGCTGAGTACTCACAAGAGATTTTGGACAGGAAGGCGACTTTGTCACGGATCCGGTCACTGCGCACAGCACTTCACAGCTATCTGGCCTCCGTTTCCGGTCTCGGCACTTCACAGTGATCTGGATCAGCTCTCTGGATCTGCTAACAGCGGTCTGGGTCAGCTCTGCTCTGCTGGTCTAGCCTCTCTGGATTCTGGTTACTGCTCTGCTTTCTAGGTACTGCTACAGGTTCTGGAGATTGATGGATTTGAAGTCTGGATCTCTGGATGTGAAGTCGTCGATCAGCATGCTCCGCAGCAAATGGAATTGAATGTCTCTATCTGTCCTGACTGTCTGCTTTTATGTGTTTTGAAAGTGGGTGGGGAGGCTAGCTTTCTAGGCCCTACCCCTCTCCACTTGTCATTGGCCACTTCCTCCTCTTCCCCTTGATTGGGGGAATGAAATGAAGTGTCATCATGATGAGGTCTGTTTATGATACAGAGAACCCACCCCTGTCAACTTTACACACAATCCATATCTGATCCAAATACATACTTCCCTGATAGACAGTTGTTTGGCATTGCATACACACATCATGCATTTACTGATGGTAGCCCCTGTTCCAATTCTGTCGTTTCTAGGAGCTTGGGTTAAAAAATGGCAACATATTTCACTTTTTGGTCGGGTTACCAATATTGGATTTGTACCCGCATTTATACAAATGTTCGCAAAGCATGTGGGCATTAGGTGGTGGAGTGTCAGATTTTTAACATACATACATTTAGAATAATATCCTCTTTTCCACTAAAACCCCCTTGAACATACCACCGGGTCCTAACACGTCTTCAAATGTGCACAGAAAAATCACAAGTATAATGATATCACTTATAACATTTTCACAAGTCCGCTCTATGAATGATCCATCTTTTTAGATTTATGTTCTGGCCCCAAAGGGGTGTGGTTTCCCCCCAGCACGAGGTTGAATTTCTGGTTTTTCCAGTTCTGCCAAGTCAGCTTGCTCTCACAGGCAGTGCTCCTCCCCTTTCCTTCCCGGAGGAAGCCACTTTTACGACCCCCATAATAAAACATTTGCCTGAGTCAGTACAGGGCTTTGTTCAATTTCCTGCAGAGCCCAGGTAATTCAATCAGAGAAGTGTCATATCCCTTTTGGTGGGAACAGCAAAAGGCAGCTAGGCCTGGGAACACAGCTGTTGTGCAGGTCGCAACTCCTGTCGGGGGTAGCTGGTGGGCAGAATTCAGTTTCATTAAGCCAGGTTTCAGATAAAATGTCACTTTTTGTTCCCCAGTTTAAGTAAAGACAATGTTTACATATGCAGCTAGAATGCTGATTCTAAGTTTAAAACTATGACATTTCAACAGTGACAAACTATGTGACACTCAAAAGTAGGTCACTCAGTTAATTTAAAGATTTTCGATTTTTGGTAGTTTTAAATCCAGTTTCAGTTAGGCTGCTGCAGACCTGCAGAGCTCAGCCAGTCTTGTTATGAACATTCAAGTCACTTCAGAATATAACTTTACATTGTATCCACCTCTCAGTAAGTCTTTCTTTGGCCTGCTTTGGGTTCATTTATTCAGTTTTACACAAATGTCTGGTGGTTTTAAAACGCCGGCTTTCTGATAGTGGTGAGTACTGGTAATGCAACCATTTTTGGGAGTTAAGAAAATGAATTCCCCACAGTTCTAGGTTGCTTTTGGCAATCAGCATTGCCATTCCCAAAGGTTTCAGGCTACTGTGTGGGTAGTCCAATGGTGGTTTTAGGCAGTGCCCTTCTGTGCCCATAACATCGGCAAAAATGGGTGGCAGCCTATTCTTAATGCATTTCCCTGGGCATTTTCTGGGAAGCTCTGGCCATCATGATGTTTTCAATGCCAGTACTGCACAGTTTTTGTGGTAGGGCTCGGATGCATGGGTAAAAACATCCCACAAGCCCCCCTCTTGCGATGACCATTCTGTTTCACTGATGGAACTCGCAAGATCTGGGATGTTTCCTCATCTTCTTCCGGTAGATGGCACAGTTCAGCATCTTTTTCTCCATCCGGTCGGATCGATCGGTTCTCCTCGCCGGTCCTGATGGGAAGATTGGGCGGTACCCCGGGCCCCTTGCGTCTCTGCTCCCGGTCTCCGGATCGTCCTCCCTGGCCAGTCTCAAGGTTTTCTTTCTCCTAGGACGACAAAGGAAGAGCGGCAATACCTATTCATGGACATTTCTCCCACACCATTGATATAGTGGGGTGGCATATAAATTTATAGTCAAAACATATGAACATGCACATTTCTTTTTGCATTCAAAAACGAAAACACCCACATTGAGAAACTCAGAATTTGATAGGCGATATGTAGGATATTTTAAGTTAGAACTGAATTAATCTGAGACAGTACCCTCTAGGATTCCAGAGGATTCCTCCAGTTGTTTCAGAGTGTGCCTGGGATGGCAACACTTCAACTGGTTAATGTGGACCCACTTGTCTTCCCCCTCTGCCAAACCGCCTTTGGGGATGCAGATCTTGTAGGCCACAGGGGAGATCTTGTCTATAATCTCAAAGGGTCCCTTCCATGTAGGCAAAAACTTTCGCTGTTTGGCCTGGTTCCTTTGGAAATTGTATAGATAGACCCGGTCCCCCACCTGATATTCCTTCCTGGAAGTTTTCAGGTCATAGTGGGTCTTCATACTCTCAGCTGATCTTTCTAGATTCCTCTGAGCATAGGCAAAAGCATGTTGAAGGTGTTTCCTTAAATTCTCCACATACTCATGAGTTGTGGAGGCATTTATCAACGTTTGCTCTTGGGTTCTGTAGAGCAAATGCTGAGGAAGCACCATCTTGCGTCAATGTCATCATCTCAAATGGTGACATTTTGGTTGCAGATGAAGGGGTAGATCTGATGGCCATTAGGACCAGAGGTAATCTGATATCCCAACTTGGCCCAGAATCTGCCACAAACTTTTTTAGGATGCTCACAATGGTCCGGTTGTAGCGTTCTACTGATCCAGAAGAAGCTGGCCTGTAAGCAATATGTAGCTTTCTTTTGACCCCCAGTATCTCCCACATCTTTGTCATTACTTCACTGGTGAAGTGACTACCTCTGTCTGACTCAATCCTTTGAGGTAGACCAAAACGGGAAAAGATGTGGTTAATCATCAGGGCAGCTGCAGTTTCTGCCTTGCAATTTGGGGCTGGGAGACATTCCACCCACTTGGTAAATAAGCATGTGACCGCCAACATGTACTTATTCCCCCGAGAGGAGCGAATCACGGGGCCTACGAAGTCGATTTGTAAATCTGACCATGGCAGTGTCATCCCCCTCTTTTGGAGAGGTGCCCGGTGTGTGAGGGATGTTGGCTGAAATTGTGCACACACAAGACAACCCTTCAAGTATTGGTTGAGGTCCTGGCCCATGTGTGGCCAGTATGCAACCTCTCTTAAGATTTCCAGTGTTGTGTGAAACCCCCTATGACCGGCGGTGGCCGCATCATGGGTGTGACTTAACTTCAGGCTTCGGAATGAGGTAGGAACCACCCACTGATCGTGGCCAGCTTTCGATTTCCTTACCAACAAACCGTCTTGGATTCGGAACATTTTTGGACATTTCATCAGCACTCTTAGGTCCTCTTTCCCAATGTAATCGGTATCCGTCAGGGGAAAGTTCTCAGGGTCCTCAATGTGCTGGTAAAACTTACCAATTATTGGATCCCCCTTCTGAGCTGTAATTAAATCAGCATCAGGGGTCTCCTTACTCCATTGTGCAGTGGAAAGATCATTGTGAGCATTTGTCTGGGACCTAGTGATAACAGTGACCTGGAGTTCCCCCAACAGGGACTCTGTTTCAATTAGATCCCCTTGGATGGCCACGGTTTTGGCCAGCTGATCAGCTAAGTCATTCCCAGTTTTGTCTGGTCCCTCTACTTTGGAATGACCCTTGATCTTTTTCCAATAGATGGTCATCCCATTCGAGGTGACGAGATCATCAATGTTTTGGATTAACTTCCCATGTTTCAAGGGTTTGTTATTAGCACATATCATGCCTCTGGTTTTCCAATTAACCAGGTGCTCCACGAACCCGTTCCGGACATAATCCGAATCTGTGATTATGACCAGTTCGTGGAGTTGATGTTGGACAGCGGTGAGGATGGCTTGATGCACAGCCATCAACTCTGCCACCTGACTACTTCGGGGACCAATTTTGTACCCAGCGGAGAGTTCTGGGGACTCATTCACCCATGCATTCCCTACGCCGGCCACCGGATCTTTCTCCCCTTTGTTGTCAACATGGTAAGAGCAGCCATCCGCATAGACAGTGGGCATTCCCTCACACTTGTCTTCTTCAAAGACTTTGTGTGGGGAATTAAGGTATGCCTCCATGTTGTCCTTGATTTTTAGACTTTTGTCCTCTAGACAGTTTTCTCTGGCACAATCATGCAAGTCAGCCAGACCTTGCGCGAGGGGACTCTTCTTGTTTTGCCCATATCGGCCCTCCACAGGAAAGCCCTGCATTGACAGAATCCAGGAAGTAATTCGGGAATTACTCACATTTCCGGCCCGGATTCTGTCACTTTGGAGATATTGCAGAGGCTGGTGTGGAGTCTCCACTATGATGTGTTCCCCCTGGATAAACGGGCGGTAATTCTTCAATGCCCACACCGTTGCCAGGAGTGCCTTCTCACAATCATTGAATTTATCCTCCACAGAGGATAAAGTTTTGCTCGCATAGGAGATTACTTTATTGACCTTGTCATGCTTTTGGTATAATACTGCCGTCAAGCACGTATTAGAGAACCCCGTCTCCAGGAAGAACTCCTTGTTTCTGACAGGGTAAGCTAGGCAAGGCGCTTGTGAGAGGCTTCTTTTGAGTTGTCTTACCGCCTCGGATTGTTCTGGACCCCATTCCCACTTGACCCCCCCCTTCAGGAGACGAATCAGGGGTCTGGTGATCTCTGCGTAGCCCTCAATGAACTTCCTGCTGTAATTAGTCAGTCCAAGGAGGCTCCTTAGTTCCCGCAGAGTTGTGGGGTCTTTCAGTTTCTGAAGTGCTTCCACTTTCTTTTCCTGGGGACAGAGACCCTGAGGAGTAATCTCATGCCCCAAGAAATTAACACGGGTTCTACACCACTGTGCTTTCTGAAAGGAAAGTTTTGCTCCGGCGGCCCTCAACTGGGTCAGAACATAACGGATCTCCGCGATGTGTTCCTCCACAGATGAACTTTTGATGAGGACATCATCTACATAAGCCAGGTTACCCCTTGCACCCAGGTCGGGCACGGCCTTGTGTAGGAAAATGTTGAATTCATTGCCGGAGTTGAGGTATCCGAAGGGAGTCCGGGTCCATGTGTACTGCTGGCCCCCAAAGGTAAAAGCCAGCTTGTATTGGTCCTCCTTACTGACAGGCACGGTCCAGTATCCATTGGTCAGGTCTATTGCAGTGAATACCTGTGACCCCTGGATCTGGGCTAGCCCTTGGTCAATGTAGGGCAGAGGCCATCGGGAAGGATGGACCCGTTTGTTGAGCTCCCTGAGGTCGGCACAGAGTCTCCACTGGCCGTTTGGCTTCAATATTCCCAGCACCGGATTATTGAAGGTGCTGTGAACTGGACGGATTGTTCCCCGGGACTCCAGGTTCTTAATTATTTCAGTAAGGGACTCCATTGATGCGAGAGGCAAGCGATATTGCTTCACAAACATCCAGTCATTCCAGGGTCCGTGGGAATTGTTGTTGTGTGGATGTCGGTGCGACCACAGTCATATGAGTCTACCGCAAAGAGATCTTGGAAATCCAAGAAAACTTGTTTCAACTTTTGCTTTTGTTCCAGAGTCACACAGGCATCAGCTAGGTTGACTCTCTCTTCCACCATCTGCCTGAAGCCTGGAAAGACTTCTGGTTTGGCTATCTCAGCGGCCTCCTCCAGCTGGGTGGAGAAGTCCCTGGTCAGAGTGCTGATTTGGACTGGAGGCCTCAGGTGGGAAAGGCAACCCTCATGGACCTGGAAAATCACCTCATCCCTCCTAAAGTCACAAGTCACATCTTCCTTACCATAGGGGCAGGAAGTGTACACCAGGAAGTTCCCCCCATGCCGGGTAAAAATCCTGTCTGGTGTTGTATTGTCATCACTGTCACTGTCAAAACAGTCCTTGGGGATTGGTCCTAACAGTTCATTTCCTAAATCGATGGAAAAATGTCGGTCATCAACCGCCATTCCAATAATGGTGCCTGCGGCTAGTGTAATACTCTTTAAGTCGCTGTTATCCACCTCTATTAGAATGGTGTCATGTTCTATGTTGACTAATGGAGTTGGGTTTACCCCTAACCCTTGCTGTTGGAGAGAAGCGTTTAGATGTATGTAAGCATCAGGGTTTTTCAAATGTTGTCCTCTTTTAGCTTTCACTTCCAGGGAGAATTGTCGGGTCCTTTCTGGGATAGTGACTTCCTCTTTGATCTGAATTTCAACTGCATAAGGTAGCAATTGAGCTGACCTAAATGCTTTTTCTGGATCATCAAAGCCCATGGGATTATCCGCTAATCGGGACCAAGCTTTGAAGTTTATTAGGTCCAAACTAATGGCAAAGCGATTGAGAATGTCACTGCCTAAGTAAAAAGCGGCAGTGACGTCTCGCACGACCCAACAATTGTGGACTATGCTCTTGTTGCCAATGGAGATTTTGAGCATACACCTGCTTGGCAGGAGATGTTTGGAATTGGGTGCTTCCAGGTCCATTTCCCATTTGTCTATCAGTTTGAATGTGGGAATTTCTGGATCTTTTGGGAGTTGGCGGAACATGGCTTCGCTGATGAAGCTCTTACCGTTGTTCACACACACTCGAGCGAGAACAGAGTCCTTCCCATCATTTAACTGAACAGGGATGCACAACTGCTCTCCAATTTGCTGAATATCAGCCAGGCTCTGAGCTGATTTCACATCTTTCAGGACTATAGGAATGGGAGTTTCTGATTGTGGATTGGTGAAGAATTTCAGAGTGTTTCCTTCCAGTGTGGAATACCACCTTAAACTGGAAGGAAGGTTGATTTTCAGAAATAGAGAGGACCCCCCATCACCAGTCTGTTGTCCTACTGCTATTACTGTCACGTCTGGAATTTGGTTGTTCTGGAAGTGAAATTCTACTTGGTCAGATTTTTGTTCAACCATGTGCCAGGTTCCGTTTAAACTAACATGGTTGACAGTCTGTTTTAATTTTATTGGTCGGCTAGTCTGGGTCCAGAGGACCTTGTTTACACAATCTATTAGGGGTGACAACCTTCTCAGGAGGTCATTCCCTAGTCACTACTTTGACCGGGTGTTTCACCTTGTGTCGCCCAATTTTAATGTCCAAGTCTGCAGTCCCCTTAACGGGAATTTCCTTCCTGTCAAAGTTCTGCAGTTGTCCAGGAAGAGAGGTGAGAGGAATACGGTAATTCTCCCCCCTTCCTGCATTTAGTTCATCAAAGGCCCTTTTGGACAGAAGGGTAGCTTGGGATCCAGTGTCCACCAGTGCCAAAATCGTACCCTGCCCCAGTACTTGTACCGGGGCATAGTATCTTCCCTCCTTCTCCTCAAGGGGGCACAGATAATGCACATTTTTGGACAACTGGTGGGCTAACTTTCTGGTTTTGGACATTGCTAGTGAAGAGATTTGGGCAGACTTCTGTGGAGAGCCTTGGTAATCTGAAAGAAAAAGTTGGCAACTGGAGATCAGAGCCATTGTGGGTTCCCCTGGTTCCGGTTCTGGGCCGCCCCGCCCTTTTTGGAGGCAGTCATCCGGATGGGTTTGAACCAGGGGATTTCGGTATTGTGGGTTCTGGGATGAGATGATGGGCGGCGGTAGCTCAGTCTCCATATCTCCCCAGTCTGGATTGACATCCCTTGGGACCCATTTTTCCTTGGGAGGTGTTCCCCCATCTCTGAAGGAGAAGATCCTTTCCCAGGATCTTCTGAGGATCCCTCTCCCTCAAATTGGAAGACCTGTACCTCCTCCACAAAGTGGGTCTGTTTGGGTCCTTTGTTTCTCCTACCTCCTCTCTGCTCCTTGGGTGGCAGACTTTCAGGGGTAGGAGATTTTGTTTCCGGTTCCTGGTTTTCTAGGAGCTGTTTACAAGTTGGGAAGGAAGCTTCCTCCAAGGCTTTACACCCCCCTTCCCCTTGTGCCTCCTCCCTGGGAACCGGTGTGTTATCGGGGTACTGCCCCCGTCATTGTTCTGGAGTACCAGGTCCAGAGTTTGGGGCATTCTGCGGTGGCACGCTCATCTGAGGGTTCTGTTGAGCCCTCAGTATGTGACCCAGATCCCGTGCCATATTTTGGACCTGGCGCTCTAACTGGGAAACCCGCTAAAGCTGATACGGGGCTCTATTTTCTCCCCTGGGCTGAGCCCGGGAAGGGTAGCTACCCCTTCTCTGGTAGTACCCCTGGTTGGGAAGATTTTGGTACCCCTCCACACTTGGCCTTCCCTCTCCCGGATTAGATTGTCTGGGATCAGGGAATTGGGGAAAGAAGGGTGGAGGATTTTGGGGCTGGAAATGGGGTGGATACATGGGGAAAAAGTTCTGCCCAGGATTTGGAGAATTTCTGCCCTCCTGGGGGAAGTTAGGAGGGAAGTTCCCCGGGTCAGGTGCTTGGCTGGATCCCCCCCCTTGGGCTGGAGGAGTCCACACATAACCCAGGATTGGTCGGTTTCCCTTGTAGCGGGGACTTACATAGTCAGGGGAGCGGGAAACCCCATTTGTGGGACTACCTCCTCGACTCCCTGTCTGTGACTGGCCCGAGGGATTTCTGGGTTTAGGATTATTAGGTGCAGGTAGGTTTTTAGGCCCCCCCATCTCCAAGTTTAAAACGGGGGCAACCTTTACCTCTGCCACCTTGGCAGCAGCAGGGGTGCTGTTGGTTTTGGGGTTTTTGGGCGCATTATTTTTATTTTCTATGGGCTTCTGCACCTCATAGATCCGGGTAGCCTGTTCAATGACCCAGTCTAAAGATCTTTTCTCATGAAAATCTCTCACGAGCTGGGTCATTATATATTTGGGTAAGGCATGGAAAAATGTATTGACAAATTCTCTGCTGTCTGTGCGCACCCTTCTGGTGGTCTGCGCAAAGGCACGTTTCAGTTCTTGCACGAATTCTTGTGGGGCCTGATCCTCCCCACATTGCAAATTGTAGGCTGCCTTGCGAGCCTCTTGGGGATTTCTGTGAACAGAAAAATGTTTTAATATGGCCGCCCTATAGGTGGACCACCTTGAATGATTTTGGTCCTCCACCCCCGCAAAGAAACTGGAGTACTCTGGGGAGAATGTCCACTTTACATATTGGATACAGCTTTGGCTGTCCTTCAAATGAAAAGTCTCCATCATTTGCTCATAGAGCTCCCAAACAGAGTACTTGGCGTTCTTATGATAAGGCGTGATGACACTCCTGATTGCCTTAATCTGTTTCAATTGGTCCTTAAGCAAGGCCCTTTTTGCCTTATTGGCCTTTTTGGTCCGGGTAACCCTGGTCCATTCATCCTCTGACTCAGAGGCACTGCTCCCAGAGGTTCCTGTCTGATCTTCCAGGTTTTCCCGGATTCTGCGAGCCTGGGAATGGCTGGCAGAATGTGGGGACCTGGTCTCCTGTGTCCTGCATCATTCAGAGGAGTCTTCAGATTCCTCTTTGCTGCCAGGATTTGATGGGTACCCCCCCGCCCACTGACCTAACTGGGCAGAAGTTTTTAGGATGCCCTTAATGGGCCTATTCTCCTGGGGTTCCCCACTAAATTGCACTGTGCTTGGGTGCCCATACCCGGATGCCCGCCCATCCATTCCTGGGAGTACTGGCCTATGAGCCCCATGCTTCTGGCTGGATAGTAATCTGCCATCCCTGTGGCCCGGTGCTCATGTGCGCCAGGGGACATGGGGGTGGCAGAGTCCAGGGACTGAGAGAGATAAAGGCCTCTGGTACTAGGGCTCCTGAGGTTATGCTCAGGAGTTTCCCTTTCCCAGCGAACCTGGTCTCTATCCGCCCCTGCTCCCTGTTGCAATGCAAGAGCCTGCGCTTTCAGTTCCTCAGTTAAGGCCTAACTCGACTCTATCAGTCTCTCCTGCATCGCTACCTGTTGCTGGAGCCTATCATTGTGCTGACAGAGAGCCTCATTTTCTCTCTGTGCCTCCTGATTGGTCCTGGAGTACTGGGCCAGTCTTTGCTGCAGGAGGGTTACCTCCTGAGTCCCTTCCCTACTGGCCTGCTCCTTTCTTGCCAGAGCCTCCTCCACCCTCCTGGTGTGCTCTAGAAAGTCCTGGTGTTCTTTTTGGAGGTCACCTAGTCCCTGGTGGGCTAGGTGATTTTCTTCCATTTTTCTTTTTAAGTGGCAGACTTCCTGGCCTAAGGTGGCCCTTTCCTTACTAAGAGTCTGCATCTGTGCCGTCAGGTCGTCCCTTTGCCTTTGGAAGGCACCAGCTTTCTGGCGCTCCTGATCAAACTCTGCCTGGGTATCCAGGTCTTTCAGGATCAGTTTATTGCTCTCCTCTTTCTCTCTGTCTAGTTGGATTTGCAGGGTGGCTACCTGCTCTGTGCATGCCCTGTTGAAATTGATCTGTTGCTCCAGCTTTTTCTGGCTCTGCAGTAGGGAGTCCAAACTGTCTTGGCGTTCCTTCTGCAAAGCCAGAATTATGGTATCCTGGTCTGTCTTTTCCTGTTGCAGTATATCCATGTCCTCTTTTCTTTTAATGATATACTGCCTACTATCATTTTCTGAGTCCTGGCTCCCCTGCAGCCTCTGCTCAGAAGAGACCAGGTCAGATTGGACCTTCTCTAACGCCATCTGTCGCTTATTCGCCAGATCTTGGCTTTCAGTACATTTATCCTGCATGTCTCCCATATATAGGTACAGGTATGCCGCTATCCTAACCATCTTGTCTTGTTCATCCTTAGCTTTAGGAGCCATGTATAGTTCACTCAGGGCCACATGTAAGGGACCCTGATCTCTCCATGTATCTGACCCTGTTTCAGTGACCTGTTGCGTGATGGCCTGCAACCAGACCATGCGGTCCTGGTGAGACCACTCACATCTCACAAATAACTTATGTAAGAAGTGCTCTCTGGCTATTTTCATGTCTACTAAGGTTGTCATTCTAGAGATTGATCTCTGTCCTGACTTACAGAAGTTTGTATTTTATTTTTGCAAAACAGACCTTTTCCTTAGAGCGTTCCTTTGAGGAGTGCTTTACAGCGTAACACAGCGTGGTGATCCGACCGGATATGTGTATCTGGTCAGCTGGCACGCTGTATTAATCTGCACAAGTGATAGATCTAACCCAAACGTCCGGCTTGAGCCCCCAATTTGTAAGAGGATTCAATTGAACACTACAGCTAAATCAATGCCTAGTCTGGGATACTGAATGGAAACCCTTATTGATATATCTTTATGTCCAGTTCATGCGTTCTGGATGACTACCCCTATATAACACCCCTCTCTTGGAATCCCCCTGACCCCACTGAGCCAAGAAGTAGTTCTGTTTTGCAAGTTTAAAAGGTTTATTTGATAATTTAAACAATATATATATAAATATATCACACTTTATAATAAATTAATAATTGAATCTCACACTTAATCTGAGCAGTAATCAATAATGGATAGTCCGGCACTAGCACACTTCTTTATAATCAATGATGAGTGGTTATAGGATGGATAAGATAGCATGCTTGGGAATAGGAACAGGAGAATAAGGTGGTAGAGAATGCTTTATCTAGTTTCAGATGGATGCAATGTTGAATGAAAATGCAATACAGAAAATACTCAATATGATTTCAACAAAACAATGTAATCACTTTTCTCTGGCAATCCACTCCCCCCCTTTATGCAATGCAAGGAAATGGAAGGAAAGCACACAGTTCTCAGAAATGCAATCAAATGTAATTCAGTTCACCCCAGCAAGCTTAGACTACAGAAGTTTGAAACACAGGCCCAGATGCTTTTATATGTGCTGGCAATGAAGTGAGGAATATGCTGAAAATGGTTTTAATTCCCTTTAGGAGGTTCAGGGTGAGTGAAATATACTTGGGATGAGTTCAGGCTCACTTTAGCAAGGATCTAGGAGTAACTAGCAGGTTAAACCAATTTTTGGCAAAGGAAAGCAATGAAGCTGCTGTTTTCACACGTGGCTGGATTTTTAACCAAATTGCAAAACGGGGTAAAATTCGCGAGTGCGAGAATCGTGATTACGGCAAAACTATGAGGAGTCGGTTCTAGATTCGCTGAAAAGCTAAGATTCCAAGCTTTCGGAGGAAAGTTAAAGCAAGTTCCTAGCCCAAACGGTTCCAGAGATACGGACGATTAAATAAAGGTAGTTTTTCGGATTTGAAATTTTAAAAGTTCAAAGCGACAAGTTACAGCTTGCAGCTAGAAAATGACAGGTGACAGCTTTGCAAATGACAGGTGACAACTTCTAGGAGGCAGTTCTGGTTAGATTAAAATAGATTGAATTATATTATATTAAACTAAGGGATAGGTTCTGAGTTTTGCTGAGTACTCACAAGAGATTTTGGACAGGAAGGCGACTTTGTCACGGATCCGGTCACTGCGCACAGCACTTCACAGCGATCTGGCCTCCGGTTCCGGTCTCAGCACTTCACAGTGATCTGGATCAGCTCTCTGGTTCTGCTAACAGCGGTCTGGGTCAGCTCTGCTCTGCTGGTCGAGCCTCTCTGGATTCTGGATACTGCTCTGCTTTCTAGGTACTGCTACAGGTTCTGGAGATTGATGGATTTGAAGTCTGGATCTCTGGATGTGAAGTCGTCGATCAGCATGCTCCACAGCAAATGGAATTGAATGTCTCTATCTATCCTGACTGTCTGCTTTTATGTGTTTTGAAAGTGGGTGGGGAGGCTAGCTTTCTAGGCCCTACCCCTCTCCACTTGTCATTGGCCACTTCCTCCTCTTCCCCTTGATTGGGGGAATGAAATGAAGTGTCATCATGATGAGGTCTGTTTATGATACAGAGAACCCACCTCTGTCAACTTTACACACAATCCATATCTGATCCAAATACATACTTCCCTGATAGACAGTTGTTTGGCATTGCATACACACATCATGCATTTACTGATGGTAGCCCCTGTTCCAATTCTGTCATTTCTAGGAGCTTGGGTTAAAAAATGGCAACATATTTCACTTTTTGGTCGGGTTACCAATATTGGATTTGTCCCCACATTTACACAAATGTTCGCAAAGCATGTGGGCATTAGGTGGTGGAGTGTCAGATTTTTAACATACATACATTTAGAGTAATATCCTCTTTTCCGCTAAAACCCCCCTGAACATACCACCGGGTCCTAACACGTCTTCAAATGTGCACAGAAAAATCACAAGAATAATGATATCACGTATAACATTTTCACAAGTCTGCTCTATGAATGATCCATCTTTTTAGATGTATGTTCTGGCCCCAAAGGGGTGTGGTTTCCCCCCAGCACATGGTTGAATTTCTGGTTTTTCCAGTTCTGCCAAGCCAGCTTGCTCTCACAGGCAGTGCTCCTCCCCTTTCCTTCCAGGAGGAAGCCACTTTTACGACCCCCATAATAAAACATTTGCCTGAGTCAGGACAGGGCTTTGTTCAATTTCCTGCAGAGCCCAGGTAATTCAATCAGAGAAGTGTCATATCCCTTTTGGTGGGAACAGCAAAAGGCAGCTAGGCCTGGGAACACAGCTGTTGTGCAGGTCTCAACTCCTGTCGGGGGTAGCTAGTGGGCAGAATTCAGTTTCATTAAGCCAGGTTTCAGATAAAATGTCACTTTTTGTTCCCCATTTTAAGTCAAGACAATTTTTACATATGCAGCTAGAATGCTGATTCTAAGTTCAAAACTATGACATTTCAACAGTGACAAACTA